>NC_062544.1:31593633-32208633 GCF_016906955.1 Phacochoerus africanus | reverse complement strand
TTTCTCTCACCATCCTAATGTCCTCATTTCCTTTCTTAGCCAGCTAAATTCCATGGTCAATCATCAGGATAACACCCTGTACCCTCTCCCCTGCCTCACTTCATACATGGTAAAATTACAACCCTATTAACTTCAAACATTCATTTATTCTGTCTGCCCTCACACACCTGAATTTGAATTTAGCTAGAGAAAAACACAATCATGCTGTCTAGCCTCCTTTAAGCTGACAACTAGGATTTTGAAGTAGGCCTTTCATGTTGCCTAGCAACATTTCCAGGACATTTCCCTAGGGCAACACTCATCCACTCTCCTAGAGGCTGACTTTCTACCATTCCTCCTCTCTAACCACCAACACCTGTTTCCTGCCCTGTCTTTACTAGCTAATAACCTCACTTCTTTTACTGAGAACAGCATCAATCAAAACAGAATTTTCACAATCTCCTGCCCATCCACACAAATTTATATTCATATAACTATCACCACATGAACTGTCAATATTTATAACAAAGGCCAAATCCATTCCCTCCTACCTACTCTAGAACACTGCTTCAGTAATTCTTTTCTCTCTCCTGCATCATCAATTTTCCCATCCTTACTGGATCTCCATTAGCCCACTAACATGCTGAAACATCTCTCCCACCTTAAAAACAAGCACAAACACAATTAAGAATACCCATTATCTCATTTCCTTCTCCCTCTACTGGCCAAATTTTCTACCTTCCAGTACTTAGAATAAATTTGAAATATCTGCTTACAAACGCTGCCTTAAATTTCTCCTCTCCGATTCTCGAACTCGCCCCCATCACATTTCACCCAAGAATGAATTCTAACCTTCGCCCTTATAAACCTGCTTACTTGCAGTCTTCCCCATCTAGGTAAAAGGCAACTTCATCTTTTCAACTGCTCAGAAAAATCTCGGAGTTATCTTTGACTTTCTTCTCTCAAACCTTTATTACCGAATCCATAAGCAAAACCTGTTGCCTGTGATTTCAAAATACATCTAGACTCCAAGTACTTTGTCATTCACAGCTAACACCTGGATCATTTCAACAGACTCCTAACTGGTTTCGCCGCTTCACCCTGGCCTGACCCCGCACACCCTCCAGTGAGAAAAAGGGATAGACAAGCCAAGGTACAAGCAAGCAGCGGTGCGGCACTGGCTCAAAGTCATTAACGAGCCCTAACTGCCAGAGGAAGGAATTTGAGGTTGAGGCTCCCAAATGGGTAAAGTCTTAGAAACATGCCCACCACGACCTGCGCAGTAAGCGGACTGGCCGGAGAAGGAGCTGACGGCGAGGAGGGGACGCTGGTCGGAGGTAGCGCCGGCCGCAGCCTCACCTGGCCTGCACCGCGCCGGAACAGCACCGAGTCCTCCGCCTCAGGAACACCGCTGCCGCCGCCCACCGCCGCCCATCGCCATGGCGCGCCTACTGCTGGGTGCGCGGCGTGGGCTCAGTCCCTCCGCGAGTGACGACTTCCGCCACCGGGCCTCTGGGAGCGGAAGAGCATGGCTGCTTGCAGACCGCGGGCCGGAGAGAGTAACAACCAACGCTTTAGGAGCGCTGGCCCCGCCTGCTCCAATCGCGGGCCGCTTTGGTGTTTCTTCTCCGGATCTTCTCAATTTTTTGATTTCACCTTTATGTTTGTTCGTGGGGTGATTCATCCAGGGTTTTTGTATTTTATTTTATTTTTTTTGTCTTTTTGCCATTTCTAGGCCCGCTCCCATGGCATATGGAGGTTCCCAGGCTAGGGGTCTAATCGGAGCTGTAGCCGCTGGCCTAGGCCACAGCCACAGCAATGTCAGATCCCAGCCATGTCTGCAAGCCTACACCACAGTTCATGGCAACGCTGGATCCTTAACCCACTGAGCCAGGCCAGGGATCAAACCCGCATCCTCATGGTTCCTAGTCAAATTGGTTTCCAATTCGCCACAAACGGGAACTCCGGGTTTTATTGTCTTAAACAACACGTTCTCTTAGCTAAATAATATTTCTTCTAGGTCATTTAGAAAATACCGGTAAGGAGTTCCCGTTGTGGCTCAGCGGAAACAAATCTGATTAGCATCCATGATGACACGGGTTCCATCCCTGGCCTTGCTCAGTAGGGTAAGGATGGGTCATTTCTGTGAGCTGTGGTGTAGGTCCCAGACATGACTGGGATCCTATGTTTCTGTGGCTGTGGCGTAGGCCTGCAGCTACAGCTACGGTTGGACCACTGGCCTGGGAACCCTCATGTGCCGCGGATGGGGGCCCTACGAAGACAAAAAAAAAAAAAAAAGGAAAGTATGGGTAAGTTAGCAGGAAGAAAAAAATCAGTCCATTGGTAACCAATAATAATACAGCTACCTGTTTAAAAGTGCTTTTGTGTGTTTTATGTACTTTTTCTTTTCACAACAATGCTGTGAATTAGGGGCTCTTATTCCCTTTGAAAGATGAGGGTACAGGCACAGCGTTTACACAGCTGCCTGGAATCTAATCTAACATGCCTTAAGCACTTTCCAACCATAACATTTAGATTACTATTTCGTCTCCCAAATCTCTAGTAACTTTTTTTTTGTTGTTGGCACCTGCGGCGAGGGGTCAAGGTGGATTATGTGGAAGTTCCTGGGCCAGGGATAGATTGCTTTGGCTATTTTAGTGATTTTTTTTAACTAATATTCTTTTACATTTAGGGAAAAAAAAGGTTTGTCAGAGTTCCCAACATGGCAAAATGGGATCCGTGGTGTCTCTTCAGCACCGGGACACGGGTTTGATGCCCGGCCCATCACAGTGGGTTAAAAGGGTCTGGTGTTGCCAAAGGTGCACCTTAGATTACAGCTGCATCTTGGACCTGATCCCTGGCCCAGAAACTCCATATGCTGCGGGGCAGCCAAAAAAGGAAAGAAAAGCTTGTCAAGTAGAGGTAAAGACAGGAAAAGAAGCTACTCATAGAAGAAAAAAAAGGGGGGCCAATAAATATGAAACTATGTCTAAACTCTGGAAGCTCTGCATTCAGTCTGTTTGGATTCATATCCTTAACCTCCCACTTTCTAGCTGGGTGACTTTGGGTAAATTCCTTAACTAAAAATCTCAATTTCTATAAAAATCTATAAAAACATACACAGCAGTGGTAACTACATGTGAAGACTAAGAGAAACAAAAAACATAAAGCAGAGAAAAAAATAGGCATTTAACAAAAAAAGAAATTCCAAATGTCCAGTAAATGTGAAAAAATGCTCAACCTCTATGGTAAGGGAATTGCAAGTTAAAAACTAAGATAACATTTCTCACTCAAGTTGGCAAAATTACTAGAGATTAATAATATCTAATGTGGGAGTTCCCAGCGTGGCACAAGAGGAAACAAATCTGACTAGGAACCATGAGGTTTCAGGTTGGATCCCTGGCTCAGTGGGTTAAGGATCGGCGTTGCCATGAGCTATGGTGTAGGTCGCAGACACAGGTGGATCTGGTGTTGCTATGGCTGTGTTGTAGGCCGTCAGCTGTAGCTCCGACTAGACCCTTAGCGTGGGAACCTCCATATGCTGCGGGGGCAGCCCTAAAAAGACAAAATAATAATAATATCTAATGTGGAGTTCTCTTGTGGTGCAGCAGGTTAAGGACCTGGTGTTGTCACTGCAGTCACTTGGGTTGCTGTGGTATGGGTTTGATCCCTGACCAGGAACTTCCACATGCTTTGGGCATGGCCAAAGAAAAAAAAAATCTAATATTATCAAGGGCATGAGGATATGAAGTACTGACTTCTTATTGGAAAATAACTTTATTACAAACAATACCTTTGCCCTGGGGATCCTACCTTTAAGAATTTAGTCTTATAGAAATAAAAGCACCAGTACGTAAGGGTAAGTATGACGATATATATTACAGAATTCTTCATAGCGACAAAAGCCTACAAATATCCTGATTGTCCATGAGTAAGGAGATGGCTGGAAAATTACTGTACACCCATACCATGGTTAGATTTCTACATACTGACCTGTAGCCATGGCTACTGAAGTATCATTTACAGAGTTCCCTAGTGGCTCAGTCAGTTAAGGATCTAGCATTGTCATTACTGTAGTGAGGGTTCGATCCCTGGCTCCAGAACTTCTGCATGCTGAGGGTGCAGCCAAAAAGAAGTACCAAGTTACAACCAAGTTTTCTATTTTGTCTTTAAAAAAACTCTCTTGTACTGGGTTGAATGATGGCCCCCAAAATGATATGTCAGTGAGACACCTTTGATCTTGACATGAGATCATCCTGAATTAAGAGTGGGCCCTAAATCCAATGACAAATGTCCTTAGAAAAGAGGAGATGAGTTCCTGTCATGGGCAGTGGAAATGAATCCGACTAGGAACCATGAGGTTTCGAGTTTGATCCCTGGCCTCCCTCAGTGGGTTAATGATCCAGCATTGCTGTAGCTGTGATTAGACTGTAGCTGTAGCTCAGATTAGACCCCTAGCCTGGGAATCTCCATGTGCTGAGGGAGCGGCCCTAAAAATAATAATAATAATAAATTATAAAAAAATAAAAAATAATAAAGAGAGGAGACAGGAAGAAGAGAAAAGAAGGTGATATGAAGACAAAGGCAGAGAAGTTATGCTGCCACAAGCCAAGTAGTAACTGAAGCTTCTAGAAGCTGGAGGAGGCAAGCTAGGATTCCCCCTGCAAATCTTCAGAGGAAGTATGTCCCTGGTTGCACTTCGATTTTAAAGCTTCTGGCTCCTAGGACTGTGAGAGAACAAATTTCTGTTTTTGCAAGCCATCAAGTTTGTGGTAATTTGTTATAGCAGCTCTAGAAAATACCCCACTGCCCTTAATTATATGTATATTTATACACGTTTGCATGAGCATTGACAGAAATACACAACTATTTTATATAGCATATATCTGTATGCTGTATAAAGAATTCAACTCCCAGGTTTATATTCAATAGAAATAAGTGCTTATGGATTTCCCTGGTGGCTCAGTGGGGGTTAAGGATCCAGTGTTGTCACAGCTGTGGCTCTGATTACAGCAGTGGTGTGAGTTCATTCCCTGGCGCCAGAACTTCCACGTGCCATAGGCACAGCCAAAAAAAAAAAAAAAAAAGAGATGTGCTTATAACCACCATGTGTGTGTGTGTGTGTGTGTGTGTGTGTGTGTGTGATGACAGAATTATTCGTAATAGCCTCAAACTAAAAGCAATCCAAATAGCCATGAAAAATACAATGAATAACTAAATTATGGTATATTCATATAACAGACTGGTACACAGTAATGAAAGAATTACTGCTATGTCAAGTCAGAGGAGTCTCACAGACATAATGTTGAACAAATGAAGCCCAATTCACAACAGTACATACTGGATGGTTCCACTTACATGAAATTCAACAAAAGGCATAACTAATGTATGGGAATATTATCTAATGGGGTCACAGGGATGGTTAAGGTGCTGAAAATGTCTATATATCATCATCTGGGTGGAATCATTTGTATGTAAAGGTCAATCAAAATGTACATTTAAGGAGTTCCCGTCGTGGCGCAGTGGTTAATGAATCCGACTAGGAACCATGAGGTTGCGGGTTCGATCCCTGCCCTTGCTCAGTGGGTTAACGATCTGGCGTTGCCGTGAGCTATAGTGTAGGTTGCAGACCCGGCTCGGATCCCGCGTTGCTGTGGCTCTGGCGTAGGCCGGGGGCTCCAGCTCCGATTCGACCCCTAGCCTGGGAATCTCCATATGCCGCAGGAGCGGTCCAAGAAATAGCAAAAAGACAAAAAAAAAAGTACATTTAAGATGTACACTATTTTCATTTCACTGGGACAAATACCCAGGTGTGCAGTTATTGGGTCACATAGTAAGACTATGTTTAGTTTTCTAAGTAACTGCCTAATTTATTGCTAAATTTCTTTTAGCGCTTTTGGTGCATTTCCCCAAATTTTCCCTCATCAGCTGGCATTGCATTTTGGGGTTTTGAAACCTGGAATGGTATAAGCTTCATCATTGTTTCCCACACGTCACACATTCATGTACCACCTTCATGATTTGCCACAAAATCTATCTGTAAACTTGAATTGTAGCCTTGCAGTAAGAGTACTAGACTCTTACTTAGCTTTAGTCTGCCCAACATCCATTCCCCCTAACTCCTGGCAATGGAACCCCAGATTTTTAGGGGGCGCACTGATTCCTCACTGGATACAGTCTTGGTCGTTCAACACAGGCATCCTTCCTTCCTCTCACCAAGGTGTATGCATGTAACCCATACTAGGCCATTGACATATATACTAAAAGTGGTTGTCAGAATTTGAATCAGCCCTGTGAGAAAGAACCATCTCATACTCTCATACTGCCTGGAGTTTTTTGTTTGTTTGTTTTTGTTTTTGTTTTGTTTTTTTGCTTTTAGGGCCGCACCCCCAGCATATGGAAGTTCCCAGGCTAGGGGTCAAATTGGAGCTACAGCTCCTAGCCTACACCACAGCCACAGGGGATCCAAGCCGTGTCTGCAACCTACACCACAGCTCATGGCAACACTGGATCCTTAACCCACTGTGCAAGGCCAGGGAATGAACCTGAATCCTCATGGATACTAGTCTGATTCATTTCTGCTGCACCATGATGGGAACTCCCTTTTTTTCTTCCTTCCTTCTAACTCTTGACCTTCCCAAAGCTTTGAGCCTTCAGCTTTTCTATGGACTTTGGAGTGTTGTATCCTTTCAAATAACTGTTGTAGTTATTAACTAATAATCATATTTGCAAATAAAACTTCTTCTATGTTGCTTTTTTATTTAATGATTTTTATTGTTTTCCATTATAGCTGGTTTACACTGTTCTGTCAATTTTCTACTGTACAGCAAGGTGACCCAGTTACACGTACATATATACATTCCTTTTTCTCACATTATAATGCTCCATCGTAAGTGATTAGGTATAGTTCCCAGTGCTATACAGCAGGATCTCATGGCTTATCCACTCCAAAGGCAACAGTTTGTATCTATTAACCCCAAATCCTCAGTCCATCCCACTCCCTCCCCCTCCTCCTTACCAACCACAAGTCTGTTTTCCATGTCCATGATTTTCTTTTGTCTAAAGGTTCATTTGTGCCATATATTAGATTCTAGATATAAGTGATATTATATGGCATTTGTCTTTCTCTTTCTGACTTGCTTCACTTAGTATGAGAGTCTCTAGTTCCATCCATGTTTCTGCAAATGGCATTATTTTTTATGGCTGAGTAGTATTCCATTGTGTATACATACCACATCTTCTTAATCCATTCATCTGTTGAAGGGCATTTAGGTTTTTTGCATGTCTTGGCTATTGCAAATAGTGCTGCAAGGAACATGCAGGTGTGTGTGTCTTCTTCAAGGAAAGTTTTGTCCAGATATATGCCCAAGAGTGGGATTGCTGGGTCATGTGGTAGTTTTATATTTAGTTTTCTGAGGTACCACAATACTGTTTTCCATAGTGGTTGTAACAATTTATTTTTTTTATTTTAAACTTTTTTTTTTTTTGGTCTTTTTGGCCATTTCTTGGGCCGCTCCCGCAGCATATGGAGGTTCCCAGGCTAGGGGTTGAGTCGGAGCTGTAGCCGCCGGCCTATGCCAGAGCCACAGCAACGCGGGATCCGAGCCACGTCTGCAACCTACAACCACAGGTCACGGCAACGCCGGGTCGTTAACCCACTGAGCAAGGGCAGGGACCGAACCTGCAACCTCATGGTTCCTAGTCGGATTAGTTAACCACTGCGCCACAACGGGAACTGCGGTTGTAACAATTTATATTCCCACCAATGGTGCAGGAGGGTTCCCTTTTTTCAACACCCCCTCCAGCATTTGTTCTTTATGGAATTATTAATGATGGCCATTATGACTGGTGCTAGGTGGTATCTCATGGTAGTTTTGAAAGGATTTCTCTAGTAATCAGGGATGTTGAGCATTGTTTCAAGTGCTTGTTGGCCATCTGTATATCTTCTTTGGAGAAATGTCTATTCAGGTCTTTTGCCCATTTTTCCATTGGGTTGTTGGCTTTTTTGCTGTTGAGTTGTATAAGTTGTTTGTATATTTTAGAGATTAAGCCCTTGTCAGTTGCATCACTTGAAACTATTTTCTCCCATTCTGTAAGTTGTCTTTTTTTTTTGTCTTTTTGCCATTTCTTGGACCGCTCCCACAGCATATGGAGGTTCCCAGGCTAGGGGTCTAATTGGAGCTGTAGCTGCCAGCCTATGCCAGAGCCATAGCAACATGGGATCCGAGCCGCGTCTGTGACCTACACCACAGCTCATGGCAACACCAGATCCTTAACCCACTGAGCAAGGGCAGGGATCAAACCTGCAACCTCATGGTTTCTAGTCGGATTCGTTGACCACTGCGCCACGACAGGAACTCCTTTTTTTTTTTTTTAATGGTTTCTTTGCTGTACAAAAGCTTGTCAGTTTGATTAGGTCCCACTGGTTTATTTTTGCTTTTATTTCTGTTGCCTTGGGAGACTGACCTGAGGCAAATAAAACTTTCAATATATCATGAACTCATAGGTTAGATGTGGTTACATTTCTTCAGGTATACATTAAAATACACAAATAACTTTATTTATTTATTGCTTTATAGGGCCGAACCCCGTGGCATATGGAAGTTCCCAGGGTAGGGGTCAAATTGGAGCTACAGCTGTCAGCCTACACTACAGCCACAGCAATGTGGGATCCAAACAGTGTCTGCAACCTATACCACAGCTCATGGCGACACACTCACTCATCAAGGTCAGGGATCGAACACGCATCCTCATGGATACTAGCCAAGTTCACTACAGCTGAGCCACAACAGCAACTCCCCATGAATAACTTTATATTAAATGTCCACTTATAAGCCACTGTAGTGGTCACCATGAGTGGAACAAGACCAAAAGAGCCTTGATGCTATCACCATATCCAAAGATCTTGATAAAAGACTTGTCACACAGTGTAAGTTTATAAAAGGCAAGTATTCAATAGGATTGTGTGTGTGTGTGTGTGTGTGTGTGTTTTAAGGGACCAACAGATTTGGTCCTCATCAGGAAGTTCCCAGTTTGTTTGTAACCAAAGGAGAAATGAAAATTCAGAGAGGTAAATTTTATTGTTTCCTTGAAAGTTACAAAATTACTTTGACAGAGAAATGTAATTAGCATTTCAAATGCACTATTCAGTTAATATAAAATTATTATTTTTTTTACTGCTGCACCTGCAGCATATGGAAGTTCCTGGGCCTGGGATTGAATCTGAGCCCCAGCTGTGGCAACACTGGATCCTTAACCCACTGCACTGGGCCAGGGATCCACAGCAACCTGAGCCAGTGCAGTTGGATTCTTAGTCCACTGTGCCACGGCAAGAACTCTAGGATTGTGTCTTGATTATAGCCAGGTTGGTAGGCAATTTCTTACAAATTCCCAAGTTTGGAGGAAGGCTCCACCAAATCATAGTGCAAGAAAATGTTCCTGGGAATTCCCGTCGTGGCGCAGTGGTTAACGAATCTGACTAGGAACCATGAGGTTGTGGGTTCGATCCCTGGCCTTGCTCAGTAGGTTAAGGATCCAGCATTACCGTGAGCTATGGTGTAGGTTGCAGATGCAGCTCGGATCCCGAGTTGCTGTGGCTCTGGCGTAGGCTGGTGGCTACAGCTCCGATTCAACCCCTAGCCTGGGAACCTACATATGCCAAATGAGCGGCCCTAGAAAAGGCAAAAAGACCAAAAAATAAAAAATAAATAAATAAAAAAAATAAAGAAAATGTTCCTGTACTGATATACATATACTAGTAAGTGGAGTCACATTCAACTGATAAAGTAGCAAGAGTATTAGCACAGAAAGTATCTCTATAATCATATTTTAAGATCTCAATTTTCCTGGACAAATGGTCCAGTAGCAGGCTACCTGTAATCTTTTGCTGTGTATTAGTTAATTTGCCCTATGTAAAAGCTTTTTATTTGGCTTTAAGGAACAAAGTTTAAGGAAAAGCCTCTAGTAGGTTTTAAATATTTCTGGAATTTATCAGGAAGTGCATTTGAGCAACTTAGAGTCATTCTTCTTTTCTTGGTGATGTTTTCGTGACATATTCCAATATACGATTATCAAATAGCAACTGGTACTTCAGTAGATAAAAGTTGCAGGAACAGTTTAATAAACGTTTTTTACTTAGTCTGATCTAATGGAAAACCATGATTGGAGTTCCCATTGTGGTTCAGCAGAAATGAATCTGGCTAGTATCCTTGAGGATACAGGTTCGATCCCAGACCTCACGCAGTTGGTTAAGGATCTGGTGTTGTCATGAGCTGTGGTGTAGGTTGCAGACACAGCACAGATCTGATGTTGCTATGGCTGTGGTGTAGACCAGGAGCTGCAGCTCCAACTTGACCCCTAGCCTGGGAACTTACGTATGACTTGGGTTCAGCCCCAAAAAGGCAAAAAAAAAAAAAAAAAAAGAATCACGTTGAGGAGCGATTCCTCAAGAGTTCTCTTGCAGCTCAGTGGGTTAAGGATCTGGTGTTGTCACTGCAGTGGCTTGGGTCACTACTGCGGTACAGGTTCAATACCTGGATCCCTGTCCTATGAATTTCCACATGCTGTAGGGTACAGGGAAAAAAAAAAAAAAAAGAATCATGTTGAGGTTAAAAATCAAATGTTTTATCTGAACAATGAACTCATTTAAGCAGGTGGCATAAAAGTTAATCAAGGACATTCAGTTTTGGATTTAAATTGTAATGATTAATTAATTACATGGGATCTTCCTTATTCTAATATTCATGTTCTTTCAGAGACAGTAGTTTTCCCTATTTTAAGAATTAACTTTTTATTTTTTTATTTATTTTTATTTTTGTCTTTGTCTTTTCAGGGCCACACCCACGGCATATGGAAGTTCCCAGGCTAGGGGCCAAGCCGCATTTGCGACCTACACCAGAGCTCATGGCAACGCTGGATCCTTAACCCACTGAGGGAGGCCCAGGGATCGAATCTGCAAGCTCATGGTTCCTAATTGGATTAACCACTGAGCCACGACGGGAACTCCCAAGAATTAACTTTTTAAAAGTTAAAATATTTTACTACACAGTATATTTTATTTATTATTATTATTATTATTTGTCTTTTTGTCCTTTTAGGGCTGTACCCATGGCATATGGAGGTTCCCAGACTAGGGGTTGAATTGGAGCTGCAGCTGCCGGCCTACGGCACAGCCACAGCAATGCAGGATCCGAGCTACGTCTGGGACCTACACCACAGCTCATGGCAACACCAGATCCTTAACCCACTGAGCGAAGCCAGGGATTGAACCCGAAACCTCATGGTTCCTAGTCAGATTTGTTTCTGCTGCGCCACAACGGGAAATTTCACAGTATATTTTAAAGATGGAAATTATTCATTTTTTCAAAAAAAGGAAACAAAGAATATGGCTTTAAGTACATTAAGCTCTTTGTACTCAAGGCTTATCACTCTGCAGAGAAATTCCAGAGATTGAATTAGAGAAATCAGACCCACAAAGAATCTTTGTGATACAATCTCTCTTTACACCTTTATTCACATGTAACTTAAGCTGTTGTAATTCTTTTGCCCTGTGATCACCATGATATAAAATTTAAGACTGGAGTTAACCCCAAAAATAGAACAAAGCTTTACTTTAACTGAAAATCTGTGTTAATATGAAGATAACTCAGGCTAATAAACATCATGTTTACATCATTCATATTAGAGACATTTAAAATTCCATCCTATTTATAGGTGGTACCACTGGTAAGTGACCTATCATAAAATCACCAGCACCATTGTTAAGATGTGAGAGAGGGAGTTCCCACTGGGGCTCAGCGTAACGAATGTGACTAGTATCTATGAGAATTTAAGTTAGAACTATCCCAAGCCTCACTCAGTGGGTTAAGGATCTGGCCTTTCCATGAGCTGTGGTGTAGGTAGGTGGCAGATGTGGCTCGGATCTGGCATGACTATGGCTGTGGTATAGGCCAGCAGCTATAGCTCTAATTCGACCTCTAGTCTGGGAACTTCCATATGACAGGGGTGTGGCCCTAAAAAGACAAAAAAAAAAAAAAAGATTTGAGGAAACTCTTGAAGATCTATTCATACAGAGGCAGACACAGTAGATGATTAGTAAAAACCTGTTGAACTGCATGACATGAAAAATCAAATATTTGAATAATACTTTAAATTTCTGTATTATTTCAATGGTACTTTTATTCTTTTTGCAGTACTTATGCATATTTACTTCGGAATAGAACAAGGTCTCAGAACTTAGTTTCTCTAAGTTAACGTATTGCCAAATTTGAAATCATCAGGTAACGATGATTTGAAGGGGCTCAGAACAAACTAAAACTGGCAAATATATATATATATTTACTATATATATGTAGTACTATATATATAGTATATGGTATATAGTACTATATATATATGGTATATGATATATAGTACTATATATATAGTATATGGCATATAGTACTATATATATAGTATATGGTATATAGTATATAGTACTATATATATATTTACTATATATGTATAGTAAAGGAAGTGGATCAGCCAGTAAAAAGCTAATATGAAGGTTAAAAGACAAAAGAAGTTAAAATCAACTACAATTAGTAGTTAAGTAGTACACAAAATAAAAGGATGTAAAATACGATGTCAAAAAACATAAAATATAGGATGTGGAGAAAAGGGAACACGTGTACACCATTTGTGGGTAAGTAAATTGGAGTAGCCACAGTGGAAAACACCACAGAGGGCCGTCACCAAACTAAAAATAGAACTAGCATATGATCTAGAGGTTCCACTACTGGGTATTCAAAGAAAACAAAAACAAAACACTAACTTGAAAAACTGCATGCACTCCAATGTTCACAGCAGCCAAGATATAGAAGGAATCTAGGTGTCCATCAGCACTGGTGAATGGGTAAAAATGATGTGGGTGGTGTGTGTGTACACGTACAATGAAATATTACTACCCTGCCATTAAAATGAGTGAAATTTATCCATTTCCAGCAACATGGATAGACTTGGAGGGTAATGATGTTTAGTGAAATAAGTCATAGACAAATACTGTATGTTATCACTTATATGTGGAATCTAAAGTATAAAGCAAAGCAGTGAATATAACAAAAAAGAAAGAGACCGCCAGACGTAGAGAACAAACCAAACTAGTGGCTACCAGTTGAGAAAGGGAAGCAGGGAGGGGCAAGATAGAGCGACAGCATTAAGAGGTATAAACGAGTATGTACAAAACAAATAAGCCACAAGGATATAATTGTACAGCACAGGGAATACAATCAATATTATAATGGTAAATGGAGTATAACCTTTAAAAATTGTGAATCATTATATTGTATACATGAAACTTGTACAATATTTTAAATAATAAACCATAACATGATTTAAAAAATATATGGGAGGGGGAGTAAAAATGTAGTGCTTTTAGAATGTGTTCAAACTTAACCACAAACCAAAACCCTAAAATGAGTAAACAATAATGAAAAAGGATCCCAAACATAACACTAAAGAAAATCATCAAACCACAAGGGAAGAGACCAAGAGAAAAAGAAGGGAACAGAGAAGAAATACAAAAACAACCAGAACTATTAATACAATAGCAATAAGTGCATACTTATCACATTTATTTATTTATTTATTTATTTTTCTGTCTTTTTTTGCCTTTTCTAGGGCCTCTCCCGCGGCATATGGAGGTTCTCAGGCCAGGGGGTCTAATCAGAGTTGTAGCCACTGGCCTACGCCAGAGCCACAGCAACACGGGATCCTAGCCGCATCTGCAACCTACACCACAGCTCACGACAACGCCCGATCCTTAACCCACTGAGCAAGGGCAGGGATCAAACCCGCAACCTCATGGTTTCTAGTCGGATTCGTTAACCACTGCGCCACGGTGGGAACTCCACATACTTATGACTTTAAATGTAAATACACTACAACATAGGAGGGCTGAATGGCTTAAAAAAAGCAAGATGGATCCATATGCTGCCAAAAAGAGACTCAATGCAGATCTAAAGACACACAGACTGAAAGTGATGGGATGGGCAAAAATATTCCCTGCAAATGTAAACAAAAAGAAAGCTGGGGTAGCACTACACATAAGACAAAACAGACTTTAAATAAAGAATGTAATAAGAGACTAAGAAGGGCATTATAATGATAAAGGGGTCAATCCAAGAAAAGGAGATAACGTTCATAAATATTTATGCACCCAACAGAGAAGCACCTAAATACATAAAGCAAATATTGACATAAAGGGAGAAACTGACAATAACACAATAATAGCAGGGGACTTTCTTTCTTTTCTTTCTTTCTTTTTAGGGCCGAATCCACGGCAAGTGGAGGTTCCCAGACTAGGGGTGTTTATCATTACCATCAGAGCTACAGCTGCTGGCCTACACCACAGCCACAGCAATGCAGAATCCAAGCCGTGTCTGAGACCTACACTACAGCTCACAGCAACACCAGATCCTTAACCCACTGAGTGAGGTTGGGGATTGAACCTGCAACCTCATGGTTCCTAGTCGGATCTGTTTTTGCTGCATCACAAAGGGAACTCCAGCAGGGTACTTTCAGCCCTGTTTATACCAAATGGATAGATTATCCAGAAAGAAAATCAGTAAGGATATACTGGCTTTAAACCACAAATTTACCAGGTGTACTTAAAGAACACTGAATCTAAAAACTGCAGAGTGTGCATTCTTTTCAAGTGCACACGGAACACTCTCTAGGAGAGATCACATTAGGCCACAAAACAAGTCTCAATAAATATAAGAGACTGAAATCAACAAGCATCTTTTCTGACCACACAGTATAAAATCAGAAATCAGGGTTCCCGTTGTGGTGCAGCAGAAACGAATCTGACTAGTAACCATTAGGTTGTGAGTTCCATCCCTGGCCTCACTCAGTGGGTTAAGGATCTGGCATTGCCGTGAGCTATGGTGTAGGTTGAAGACTTGGCTTGGATCTTGCATGGCTGTGGCTGTGGCTGTGGCGTAGGCTGGCAGCTGTAGCTCTGATTCAACCCCTAGCCTGGGAACCTCCATATGCCACAGGTATGGCCCTAAAAAGTGCAAAAAAAAAAAAAAAAAGATCAGAGCAGAATTATATAAAATAGAGACTGAAAAACCATTAGATCAATGAAACTAAGAATTGGTTCTCTGAAAAGTTAAACAAAATCGATAAACCTTTAGCCAGACTCATCACGAAAAAAGACCCAAATAAAATCAGAAATGAAAGAGAAGTTACAACCAATACCACAGAAAAATAAAGAATCATGAGACTACTACAAACAACTATATGCCAACAAATTGGACAACAGAACATAAATGAATGATTCCTAGAAATACACAATCTTCTAAGAATGAATTAAGAAGAAACAGAAAATCTGAACGGACTGATTACTAGTAATGAAATTGAATCAGTAACCAAAAAACTGCCAACGAACAAAAGTCCAGGACCAGAGAGCTTCAAGGGTAAATTCTACCAAACATTTAAATAATAGTTAATTAATATATACCCTTCTCAAACTCTTCCAAAAAATGGAAGATGAAGCAATGTTTCCAAGCTCACTTTATGAAGCCAGCATTACCCTGATACCAAAACCAGATAAAGACACTATAAAAAAAAGAAAATTATAGGCCAATATCACTGATAAACAAAGACGCAAAAATCCTGAACAAAATATTATCAAACTGAATTCAACAATACATTAAAAGGATCACGCACCATAACCAAGTGGGATGTGTCCCAAGGATGCAAGGGTGGTTCAATATCTACAAATACATCAATGTGATATATCATATTAACAAATTTAAGAATAAAAAAATCTCATCATATAAATACAGAAAAAACTTCTCACAAAATTCAGCATCCATTTATCATAAAAACTCTCAACAAAGAGGTTATAGAGGGAATACACCTCAACATAATTAAGGCCATATATGGCTAACTAATAGCTAACATCCTACACCATATTTAAAAGCTGAAAGCTTTTTCTCTAAAACTCAGAAAAAGGTTAAGAATGCCCACTCTTGGAGTTCCCATTGTGGCGCAGTGGTTAACGAATCCGACTAGGAACCATGAGGTTGCAGGTTCGGTCCCTGCCCTTGTTCAGTGGGTTAACGACCCGGCGTTGCCGTGACCTGTGGTGTAGACGTGGCTCGGATCCCGCGTTGTTGTGGCTCTGGCGTAGGCCGGTGGCTGCAGCTCCGATTCAACCCCTAGCCTGGGAACCTCCATATGCCGCGGGAGCGGCCCAAGAAATAGCAACAACAGTAACAACAAAAAAAAAAAAAAAAAAAAAGAATGCCCACTCTTGCCTCTGTGATTCAACATAGACATCCTAAATTTTGTTGCAATCCTAAAGTGCTCTAAAAAAATGAATTTTTTTTTTTTTTGGTCTTTTTGCCTTTTCTAGGGCCGCTCCCCCGGCATATGGAGGTTCCCAGGTAAGGGGTCGAATCGGAGCTGTAGCCACCGGCCTACACCACAACCACAGCAACGCAGGATCCAGGCCGAGTCTGCGACCTACACTACAGCTCACTGCAACACCGGATCCTTAACCCATTGAGCAAGGCCAGCGACTGAACCCACAACTTCATGGTTCCTAGTCGGATTCGTTAACCACTGCGCCACAAAGGCAACTCCAAAAATAAAGTCTATTTTAAAAAGGCACTTATTCCAGAAAATTTTAAAGCTGTAAGTAGAACTCTTCCTGAGACCTCATTTAGCTTACGTTCATTTACTAGGTGGTTTGTACTATTTTTTGTAAATTATTTCAAGCAAATTAGTTGATTACAAAGCAATGTATCTTAAATTCCATTATACAGTAAAGTTGACTTTAAAGATTTACTTTAACAAAGTTTACAACAAAGATTCTAGATTTATATATGAGACCCTATTACCTGATCATATTATCTTTTAAGAAATTATATAAGGAGTTCCTGCTGTGGTTCAGCAGTAACAACCCAACTAGTATCCATGAGGACAAGGGTTCATTCCCTGGCCCTACTCAGCAGGTTAAGGATCTGGCATTGCTGTGGACTGCAGGGTAGGTCGCAGATAAGGCTGTGGTATAGCCAGCAGCTGCAGTTCCAATTCCACCCCTCGCCTGGGAACTTCCATGGGCTTTGGTGCTAAAAGAAAAAATAACAAATTATATAAATGCTCACTGCTGATAAAAAATAATATTCACCAGTATGTCACATGCATGGTTAGTGTTTTATTCTTTGAAGAATGTTTCTGAAACATCACACTAAGGCTGAAAGGTAAAGTTTAGAATATTTTCATAAGGATATAACATATGTACTGACTGTTCACTCTACAAAATATTGATCATGGAGCTTATGATACACCTAGTTAGCAGTAGCACCCAAGTGTTCCAAATAGTCATCATTTTTCTCTTGTCTGCATAGACTTCTTCTCATTGGCTGCCTTCTGCTTTTGTTGCATGATCTCAGAGTCCCTATGAAGGTGGAAAAAGCTGTTAAGTTGTTACAGAAAAATTGATTTTATGATCTCACTTTCTTTCTTTCTTTTTTTCTTTTTAGGGCGGCACCTGAGGCACGCGGAGGTTCCCAGGCTAGGGGTCGAATCGGAGCTGCAACCACTGGCCTACACCAGAGCGACAGCAACACTTGATCCAAGCCTCCACTGCAGCCTAAATCACAGCTCACAGCAACGCCGGATGCTTAACCCATTCAGTATACCAGAAGACAATTTAAAAGAAGATACAGGAGGTCCCATCGTGGCTCAGTGGTAATGAACCCGAGTAGTATCCATGAGGATGCGGGTTTGATCCTTGGCCTTGCTCAGTGGGTTAAGGATCTGGCGTTGATGTGGGCTGTGGTGTAGGTCGCAGATGAAGGCAGATCAGATCCTGTGTTACTATGGCTGTGGTGTAGGCTGGCAGCTGTAGCTTTGATTTGAGCCCTAGCCTGGGAACTTCCACAGGCTATAGGTGAGGCCCTAAAAAGCAAAAGAAAAAAAAAATAAAATAAAAGATACAAACTTTGACGTCTGTCCATTTTCATGGATGTAGATAGAATGGGAAGGCAAAGAATAGAAAGGCTTTGAAGTCAAATCCTATTTTAAATATAATTTCTACTGTTGTCATGACTTTGGGTAAATAATCTTCAAGCCCTTTCTTTTTCTTTCTTTCTTTCTTTCTTTCTTTCTTTCTTTCTTTTTTTTTTTTTTTTTTTGGTCTTTTTAGGGCTGCACCCAAGGCATATGGAGGTTCCCAGGCTGGGGGCTGAATCGGAGCTGTAGCTGCCAGCCTACACCACAGCCACAGCCATGTAAGATCTCAGCCAAGTCTGCGACCTACACCACAGCTCACAACAAATGCCAGATCCATAACCCACTGAGAGAGGCCAGGGATCAAACCCGAAACCTCATGGTTCCTAGTCAAATTCGTTTCTGCTGAGCCACAATGGAAACTCCAAGCCCTTTCAAAACTATAGTAACACACATCAGGACTGTTTTGAGGAACACATATACACACTGCCTGATGCATGGCAGCTAAGTGCAGAAATAATGGCAAAGTTACTCTTTTTTTTCTTTCTTTTTTTGTCTTTTTGCTATTTCTTGGGCTACTCCTGCGGCATATGGAGATTCCCAGGCTAGGGGTCTAATCAGAGCCGTAGCCACCAGCCTACACCAGAACCACAGCAACGTGGGATCCGAGCCGCGTCTGCAACCTACACCACAGCTCACGGCAACGCCGGATCCTTAATCCACTGAGCAAGGGCAGGGATCGAACCCGCAACCTCATGGTTCCTAGTCGGATTCGTTAACCACTGCGCCACGACGGGAACTCCCGCAAAGTTACTCTTAATTGTCAACAAAGCTAATCCACAATAATTTTTTTTTCCTGAAAGAAGAGGGCATTTCAGAAGTCCTCTAGATATCCTAACTAGTACCTCTGATTAGGACACAAATGTCATGAAGCAATTCAGTTTCTTATAAGCTAAAAAGCCCAATAGCTAGTGATGGAAAATGGATTACACTAAAAAAAAGCAGGATATTCAGGATATATACTTAACCCTCTGTGCCTTTGACTGAATCTCCACATACAGTGAACTAGAACCTGAATACCTGGGCTAGATGGCCCATGAGCTCATCTTTAAAAATATATCAAATGGCTATGTTTTCAACACCTACTATGGGTCAAGCACTTTTCTGGCTCTGAATTAACTCTCACAACAACTTTGAATTATCATCTTTGTTTCAGATTTTAAAAATAAGTTAAAGGCTTAGAGCTAAATACTTTCTCCCCCAAAATCACATAAAAACCAAGATCTGTACAACTTCGAAGTCCAGGCTCTTTCCTGTGTTGTTATTGCATACATTTAGTATTAGATTTTAATGCAAGATGAGTAGCTCTAATGTATCAGTAAGACACTTATGCAAAGAAAATGGTAAAAAACCTTGAACCTCATTAAAATCAGACTGCACATCAGAATCACATGGGGAGCTTTTAATGTCAGGTTTAACTTAAGTATAATAAAATTTACCTAGAGCAGCTTTTATCTATTTTTTTTGTCTTTTTGTTTTTTCTAGGGCCACACCCATGGCATATGGCGGTTCCCAGGCTAGGGGTCTATTCAGGCTGCTGGCCTACACCACAGCCATAGCAATGCCGGATCCTTAACTCACTGAGCGAGGCCAGGGATCGAACCCGAAACCTCATGGTTCCTAGTCGGATTCATTAACCACTGTGCCACGACGGGAACTCCCAAATTTATTTATCTTTATTTTTTGGTCTTTTTGTCTTTTAGGGCCACACCCATGGCATATGAAGATCCCAGGCTAGCGGTCTAATTGGAGCTGCTGTTGCCGGCCTACGCCACAGCCACAGCAACACCAGATCCAAGCCGCATCTGCAACCTACACCACAGCTCACGGCAACAGCAGATCCCCAACCCACTGAAGCCTACAGCACCCGGTATGCCCAGACGGTCTCCCATCCAAGTGCTAACCAGGCTTGACCCTGCTTAGCTTCCGAGATCAGATGTGATGGCACACGTTCAAGGTGGTATGGCTATAGGCTAGAGCAGTTTCTAATGCCCAACCCCAGACCAGTTTAAATCAGGACCAGGTGTAGGGCACAGGCCTGAGCAGAAGTGAAGGTTTCGCAGGTGATTCTAATGTGCAGCCAGGCTTGAGGACCACAGAGAAGACATACTGAAACCTGTGTAGTCAATTATTCGCCTAACCTCCAAGTTCCACATGGACAACAAAATTTTAGAATAAAATTAAATTTGACTTTTTTTAGAAACATGAATCCTTTTCCTTGAGCTTAAGTAGCAGTCTCAAAGTATTTCTGTAGCAGTTTTATATTATTTGTCACTTAGAGTCATATATGTCAAAGCACCTGCATTGACACCTGTGCACCTGCATTCTCTCCAATTCAATGGATCTTCAGACATCAGTACAGCTACATATACTGTGTCTCTTTCAGAACAGTTATCCATATAATTGGTGACCTGTCATTCAGACTAGTGGGTAGGATGTCTGCTTTGAAAATGTTTGTCCTAGGAGTTCCTGTTGTGGCTCAGCAGTTAACGAAACTGCCTCGTATCTGTGAGGACATGGATTAGATCCCTGACCTTGCTCAGTGGTTAAGGATCCCTCCTTGCCCTGAGTTGTGGTATAGGTTGGCAGCTGCAGCTCTGACTCAACCCCTAGCCTGGGAACCTCCATGCCGTGGGTGAGGCACAAAAAAAGGAAAAAGAAAAAGAAAATGTTTATCCTTAGCACCCAACAATGGAAGCTAAGTGAAATTCACATGGTTATGGTAAAATTGCATAAGACTTTCTGCAAAACAAATTGCAGTTTGAGAGCTTTAAATTCTTCATCCATGAGTTGGAATAATGACTGCCCCATAATACAGTGTTAGCATGCCTGGTGCACAACATATACTGAGCTGTTGCCCCCTTCTGCAGATTAGGCCTAATTCTACTAAGGATTTAAAAAATAAAAAATGCTTTCCATTCTCCAATATGAAAACTTCCGTGACTTGAGAATTCCTTTAGTATCACTTACCTCTGTTTTCTCTGAGAAGTAGTCAAGCTATCCTCTTTTCTTTTTCCCTTACTAATTTCCTGCGATTTCTTCAAGTTTTTCTGGCGGGCAAGTTCTCGTTGATTTCCACCTAGGAAGACAGTCATGCTATTTTCCCATCTACAAAATTAATAATTCCATTCTAATGCCTTTATTTAAATGCATCTGAAGTTTGCTTTTTAAGTGGTAAGCCAGCAAAGAATGGCCTTGAATGGTGTTCCTGGATCTGACGACAAGGAGAAAACTAAGAGGTAAACACTTAAGGTCTTAAGAATATTATACTAGTTAAGGTGTTCACTATCTATAAATACCAGATCTCTTCAAACAGGCATTCCAATCGTCTGTCTATATGGGCCAGTATTTCAAAATAATTTCTGGCTTTTGAGAAGTGTGGGTGGAGAGTGAAAGATACATCACAGACCACATCTCACACAAGTTGGCCCATGATAATTCAATTGTTAAGCAAGCGAAGACAGATGCTACTAAAACATTACCTGCAAGGGCCAAACAAAAGAACGAGGGAAGAGACTCAGAATTCCTGGTCCTCATTAGGCCTCTCGACTTTTTAAGTATTAAGCACCAGCTATAAGTCACCTCCAAAATAAGACCCCTCCCAGGGCTGCCATCTCCAGGGAGGTGCTCCTTGCTGTGTAAACTTGTACCGGAGGGGCAGATACTTGTCCGACCTTTCAGGCTGGACCGGAGCCAACCTTCCCTCTCTCCCAGCTCACTGAAAACCGGGTCCCCACTGCGCCGGCCCCCGCCTTCCGCCCGCTGGGCCTCTGCGCTAGACTTCCTAGCCCGACGCTCCCTGCGGCTTCCTCTACCGGTCTGCACACTCACGGGCCATGCTGACCACTGAGCTTGGAAGAGAGCTACTTGGAAAAACAACGACTTCGCACGCTCAGCAGCCGTGCCCACTGGTAGATCTGAGAGACAGAGCCCGAGGCGGCGGGATACCCCTGAGAGGTCGACCGCCCCGCCCACCAAGCCCAGACAGCAGCCGGCTTGGCCGGAGAGGGACTGCGCCTGCGCGGCCGCCGGCGGCGGGGCGGGGGTGCGGGGCGGTGCGGTCCCGGGCGCGGACTGCGGATCCGCCGCAGCGGAGAGTAGTGTGCTGCCAGGGTCGTTCCGCCGTGCAAGTTTGGTAGAGTTCAGAAAGCGGGCCTGTGTCTGAGAGAGGGATAGGCGTGTGTGGACTTTCCTCTCTGCGTACAGCGAACTGGGGCTTGACCAGCCCCCATTTTTGGGGTAGCGACATTAAAAGTTAGAATAGCTAGGAGTTCCCGCTGTGGCGTAGCGGGTTAAGGAGCCCGTGTTGTGTCTGCGGCGGAAGGGTTGGATCCTCTATTCCGCAGCAGTGGGTTAAGAATCTGGAAACAAATGTGGCATAGGTCTCAACTGCGGCTCAAATTTGCCGCTGGTCCAAGAACTTCCATATGTCCTGGGTGATCTATCTTTCATCACGTTTCAGAGGGGAGAAAGAGAGGAAGGGGACAGAATAGATAGATTGAATGTTAGCTCTGCGAAAGGTGGTATTGGCCCCTTACTTCTTTATTCACCCATCAAGCTTGCAAGGTGGTCTTCATTGTTCTCGTTTTTTTGGAAGAAGCAACTGAGACTGAGACCAGAAGCGACAGATCTACTAGGCAGGGAGCAGTGCAGTGAGGCAGAAGTGAGATTCAAGTTGAAAACAGACTCTCTCAAGTCTGTTCATTTCCTATTTTATCCCAATGCTTTGTCAGGGTGGACAGTACTTTGGGAGTTCCGTGGCTCTGTGCTTGGGTTGTGTGATGGGGAAAGAATGGAAGGGAATGTAGTATTACCAGGAATTCAGAATAGCCTAGAATTACCTTAAACCTACTGAAAAGCGGTGGAGCATCTGCCATGGCTAGATGCAGACATGTAAAGATGCTTGGTATTTATTATCTTCATCTATTCTGTTAATTGTTACAAACTGAAAAATGGGTAGAGTTAGTCTGGACACCCTAAAATTATCCTATTTTGTAAAGCTTTAATTTGTTGGTTATTATTTTTTTCATTTTTTATTTTTTGTCTTATGAAAGTTCCCACGCTAGGGGTTGGATCAGAGCTGTAGCTGCCTGCCTAGGCCAGAGCCACAGCAACACAGGATCTGAGCTGCGTCTGCAACCTACACCACATCTCACGGCAATGCCGATCCTTAACCCAATGAGCAAGGCCAGGGATCAAACCCTCGTCCTCATGGATACTAGTCGGATTCTTTTCTCCTGTGCCATAACAGGAACTCCTTCCTTGTGTACTTTTTTTTTTTTTATGGCGGTTCCCAGGCTAGGGGTCCAGAGATACAGCTTCTGGCCTACGCCCTGGCCACAGTGACTTGGGATCCGAGTGGCATCTGCGACCTCTGACCCTGAACCCGGCATCCTCATGGATGCTAGTTGGGTTGCTAACCTCTGAGCCATGATGGGAACTCCTGTACTTTTTAATGTGGCTGTAATACCTGCTCAAAAATTACTATAGTTGGGAGTTCCCATTGTGGTGCAGCGGAAATGAATTTGCCTAGGAACCATGAGGTTGCGGGTTCAATCCCTGGCCTCACTCAGTGGGTTAAGGATTCAGTGTTGCCATGAGCTGTGGTGTAGGCTGCAGACACAGCTTGGATCCCTCCTTGCCGTGACTGTAGTGTAGGCCAGCAGCTGTAGGTCCAATTCGACCCCTAGCCGGGAACCTCCATATGCTGTGAGTGAGGCCCTAAAAAGAAAAAAAAAATTATAGTTGAGACTTTATAAGTTAATGTGAGCATTTTTAATCTGCTTCAGGAAGGAGCAGTAGGGCAATAAACAAGGCATTCTGAAGAGAAGAGGAAGATTCAACAAATGAACAAGATAATATAAGAATTATTAAATACAATGACAGAAATTTAGAGGGTAATATGACAGAAATTAATGAGAGGCTGGCTTACATTATGTAGGGTAGTACAGGAACTCCTCTAAAATGAGAAGGAAAATGTCTGGAGATGAAACTGGCTCTATGGATTATGGGCCAGTGTTTGAACCTGCAATACAAGTCCCCTGACTCATGGAAAACAGAAGCCTGACTTCCTTTTTGTAAGGAGAAGAAAATTCTACAAGAACACCTGTTACATTAATAACAAAATGCCTGGGGAATAAAACCCTGAACTGATTGAAAAGATTGCTAGGTCATCTAGAAAGAGAGACAATTTTAGATGTTTTTGAGAGTAGGAAGGCAAGAGTAAAAGCATAGAGAAGAGAAGGCTATACTGTAGGCTCCCTCCAGCACTCTGAACAGCGACTTCAAACACACCTAAAGAAGCCCAATAACTTGACAAAAATAATTCCTGCCAAAAATATCTCAGGAATATTAGAGCTACTGCCAGAACCAAACAGCTCTGTACAGCATATTCTGGTATAAACAGAAGGCACTGGCCTTTCTCACCCAAGAGTCTATGGCAGTCCCAGTTCTGCAGGTAAAAAAGTAAGTAATAACTAAGATTAAATCTCCTGTTTGTAAAGGGATGGAAACAGAGTCAGATTTAATTTTACTATTAAATATATAAAATCATAAGATTTTTGATACACATCCAAGTTTGTAAAGTCTTAATAGTGTCATAGTAATTTTAAGTCTCTAGTTTTCTCTGGTAGACACGCTCAACTTTTTTTTTTTCCCCCCTTAGGGCAGCACCTGTGTCATATGGAAGGCACACTGAAGCTGCCAGCCTACTGAAGCTGCCCATCTACTGCCACTGCTGGATCCAGCCGCATCTGCTTCCTACTCAGCAGCTTGCGGGATCCTTAACTCACAGAGCGAGGCTAGGGAAGGAACCAGCCTCCCAATGGATACTAGTGGGGTTCGTTCTATTTGTTTGTTTATTTATTTGTTTATTTTTGTATTCACAAATTTTCCTTATTTTTAATTTTTTTCATTTATAGTGATTTTTATTTTTTCCATTATAGCTGGTTTACACTGTTCTGTCAATTTTCTACTGTACAGCAAGTTGACCCAGTTACACATACATGTATACATTCTTTTTTCTCACATTATCGTGCTCCATCATAAGTGACTAGACATAGTTACTGCTGAGGTTCTTAACCCGTAGAGCCACAACAGGAACTCCTCAATTTAGAATTTTTAAGGCTTAGAGACGTGCTGATGAGCAGGCAGTGCTCTACAGAACCCTCTACAAACAAAAACGGCCAGCGACTTTAAGAGTTTTGTAAAAGTCTGAGCTGATAGATTGACTACGTCCTCTTCTTTGAACAATTCCTAAGGAGAGCGAAGAGCACGCCGGCCCTGCTTTTCATTTCCCGTTCTCAGATAACCCAGGCTCCAGAGTTTGACAGTTACCATGGCTCCGGGCGCTCTACGTCTTACGCTATCCGGCGGCGCTGGGTGATGACGCAATCAGTTCCGGCGCCCTCCGAGGGCGGGGATTCAAGGTGCTGAGGGAAACTTAGCGATTAGTGTAGTAGGGTCATGAAGAAGAGGCGGCGGCGGGAGATCCGAGGCGGCGGCGGGAGCGTGAAACTGCGGTAGCTGTCTGTTAGGCTGGTGGTGTGGCTCTGTGGCAAGAGCGTAGTTCTTAAACTCCTCTCTGGGCAGCGGCCGGGGCTCGGGGCTGAGAGCGGCCGTGGGGCCGCCTCCCCGGGCCCCCTGGCTCCGCCATGTTCCGCCGGGCACGCCTTAGCGTGAAGCCGAATGTCAGGCCTGGAGCGGGCGCCAGGGGCTCCACTGCCGCCAATCCCCAGCGTGAACAAGAGGTTCCCAGGCCGCCGGAGCCTGCCGCGGCCTCTGTCCCGAAGCCAGCGGAACCTCCAGATGTGCCCCCGGTGGATTCTGGGGAGGCAGAACCTCAAGAAAAGACTCCTAAGAGCAGGTAAGGACTTGCAGAGGCAGCGTTTTCGTCTACTCCTCCCTTGTCGTGTCACCTGGAAGCGGAGTAAAGAAACTTTATGAATAAGTACTCTTTCGCTTGCACTAAGCCTGGCAGTTGAGACCGCCGAACACGCTGCAAACTGCAGTTGGTCACTCTGACCACACGGTGTGGGAAGCGTGGATTTTGTTACCGAGTATAGATTCTTTGAGACGGGACCATGTCTTCAAGCGGTGGCGGGAGGAATCCGCACATAACAGTTTTGAGGTGAAGAATATCCACATGTAGTCATTGGAGCGTTTAGATCACCACGGTTTTCATTCTTTTGGAATACTTTGCTGGTGTAAGTTTTTAAAAAAATATTAAAAACATTTATTCTTAAAAGAAGAGGAGTGTTACTTGATTCTACATTATGTCAACGGAAAGGAAGTCTGGTTATTTGTTTTAATTTGAGGCTGTGGCCCTTTAGCTATAGTGACCATGTTTTCTGAACAGAAAAGCATGTGTCATGTACTACATTTGGATTCAGAATTCTCCTTAACAATTCATGGATTTCGCCCAGGCAGAGTTTTTTCATATGCAAAATGTGGATAATATAACCTGCTTTGGAGAGTTATTGTAGAAATTAAAGATAACTGATATAAACTATCTTGCATAGAACATGGCAGAATAGTTACCTACCTTTAGGTGTTTAAAGGTGATGGAACAAAGTAATTAAAGTTAAGACATGTTGAGTTACTAATGGTCTCTGATTTTTTTTTTTTTCTTTTTAGGGCCACCCCTGCCGCATTTGGAAGTTCCCAGGCTAGGGACTAAATTGGAGTTGTAGCTGCCAGCCTACACCACAGACACAGCAACCTGGATCCAAGCCACATCTGTGACCTACACCACAGCTCATGGCAACACTGGATCCTTAACCCACTGAGCAAGGCCAGGGATCCTGCATCCTCATGGATACTAGTCAGGTTCGAAACCCATGGAGCCACAATGGGAACTCCCTGATCTCTGTTTTTATACTCTAAATATGAGGAAACCAAGGAAAACCAACCCCATTAAACGACAGTGAGATGGCATAAATTTTTTTTCTATTGTGTAGGAAGGTGACGATTTTACTCCTTTCTTTTTTGGTTTGATTTCTTCTGTTGGCCTTAATTGGTGCTGGGTATACAATGTTATTTTGATAGCTTAGTGATGCTTAGTAATTTCCAAGTTTCTTAGAAGAATTTATTTCACAATTTCTCCCAATAATGGACTACAAATACCAGTTATTGTTAAAGTAATAAAGTTCACAGAGATTCTGTTAACTACATGTGAATGCATGATTATCGATAATATAATAAGTTAGTCTAGTCTTGAGACATTTAAGATTAAGGGTATTGCTTTCATAGAGTAGACATTTAGTAAATATACTTTGTTTTTTATCCTTTTTTAAGTGGGTCTTTACTTTTTTTTTGGCTATTTCTTGGGCTGCTCCCGTGGCATATGGAGGTTCCCAGGCTAGGGGTTGAATCGGAGCTGTAGCTGCCAGCCTATGCCAGAGCCACAGCAACGCAGGATCCGAGCCGCGTCTACAACATACACCACAGCTCACGGCAACGCCGGATCATTAACCCACTGAGCAAGGGCAGGGACCGAACCCGAAACCTCATGGTTCCTAGTCGGATTCGTTAACCACTGCGCCATGATGGGAACTCCTAAGTGGGTCTTTACTAATTGTAAAAACCTATAGGGTGTATGTTTTGTCCTTTTATGCATTCAACTTAACTGGATAAAATGCAGATGGTATCACATTATTAGGGCTGAGATAAGGGTTTAATTTGGATACTTTCTGGAAAGGTTATTTTATAGGTTTAGGCATATTCCACTTTTATATTAAACTAATCCTAACATGAAAACAGTAGACTGCTTTTATTTATTTTTCTTTTTGGTCACAAGGTACAGCAGCTTAAAGTAGGATCTCAGTTCTCAGACCAGGGATTGAACCTGGGTCCCAGAGGCAAAAGTGCTGAATAGTAACCATTACACCAACAGGGAACTCCCTGGTTTTAATTCTTGACTTATATCCTCTTAAGGCCATTCCTGAAATATTATATCTAGTCTAAACTATAATATATAATTTCCGGGGACTTATTACTTTCTTTAAGTGAAGAGTTTATTTTTATTTTTATTTATTTTGTCTTTTTAGGGCCGTACCTGAGGCATTTGGAGGTTCCCGGGCTAGGAGTCAAATCTGAGCTGTAGTTGTTGATTTATACCACAGACAGCAAAGCCAGATTCGAGCCGAGTCTGCGACCTACACCACAGGTCACGGCAACGCCTGATCTTTAACCCGCTGAGCAGGGCCACAGATTGAACCTGCATCCTCATGGATACTAGTCAGATTCATTTCCACTGAGCCACAATGGGAACTCCAAGAGTTTATTTTGATAGCTGAATAAGTAGAGTTATACCTGACAAAAGATGAATGATTTCTCTCTTGAACAGATTTTGGTTTGATTGATGTAGCTCAATATCTTCAAATAACTGCAATAGAAATATTTCAGAAGGTTGACATTTTGTATGTTTGGTTTGACCGATTCCAAGTTGATAGATAATTAAAGTAAAATGCCAGTAATTTAAATCAGTTTTAAGAGGGTATCTTTATAGATTATAAACTTAATTTTAAAAAAATAGCGCTCATTTGGTCATCTCTTGGGGTATAGCAGGTTTAAGGATCCGGTGTTGTCATTGCACATCTTGGGTCACTACCGTGGGGTGGGTTCAGTCCCTGGCCCAGCAGCTTCCACATGCTGCAGGCACGGCCAAATAAATAAAACAACCCTCATTTAATGGTGTACAGTGTGTAAAAACACTGAATCACTGTACTGTACACCAGAATCTAATCTAATATGGTAAATCAGCCTATATTTCAGGAGTTCCTGTTGTGTCACAACAGATTAAGAATCCAACTAGTATCTTTGAGGATGTGGGTTCTGTGCCTAGACTCACTCAGTGGGTTAAGGATCCTGTGTTGCTGAAAGCTGTGGCATAGATCAAAGACGTGGCTTATATCCCAAGTTGCTGTGGCTGCAGTGTAGGCTGGCAGATGTAGCTCCAATTTGACCCCTAGCCTGGGAACTTCCATATGCTGTGGGTGCGGCCCTTAAAAAACAAAACAAAACAAAAAAATCTATACTTCAATAAAAAAACTTTCTTTAAATTTATCAGAAGAAAAAGGGGAGTTCCTGTCATGACTCAGTGGTTAACGAATCCGACTAGGAACCATGAGGTTGCAGGTTCAATCCCTGGCCTTGCTCAGTGGGTTAAGGATCCGGTGTTGCCGTGAGCTGTGGTGTAGGTTGCAGACTCGGCTCCAATCCCGAGTTGCTGTGGCTCTGGCATAGGCCGGCAGCTATAGCTCTGATTAGTCCCCTAGCCAGGGAGCCTCCATATGCCACGGGAAGAGGCCCAAGAAATGGCAAAAAGACAAAAAAAAAAAAAGAAGGAAAAAAAAAACCTTGGAGTTCCCAGTGGCTCAGTGGGTTAAGTATCAGGTTGTCACTGCTAGGGCTTGTTGCTGCAGTCGAATCAAAGCTGCAGCTGCCAGCCTATGCAGCAGCCACAGCAACTTGGAATCCAAGCTGCATCTGCAGCCTGCACCTCAGCTTGTGGCAACGCTGGTCCTTAACCCACTGAGTGAGGCCAGGGATCAAACATGCATCCTTGTGGATTCCAGTTGGATTAGTTTCCATTGCATCACAGTGGGAACTCCCTGGCCTGGGAACTTCTGCATGCTGCAGATACAGCCCAAAAAACCCCAAAACTGCAAAAAAAAAAAAAAAAAAGAATAGAAGAATATGAATTAACCTCTCAGTTATCTGATAATTTGAGGTACGCTGATTAGCTTTGTTTTATAATTTAGATTTTTTGTATTTTGTTTTTGCTTTCCTTGAGGGACGTAGCATGAGCATAAAATTATGTGCTATTAGGTCTTAGGAATTTGAGGTTTCAAAGGA
This sequence comes from Phacochoerus africanus, assembly GCF_016906955.1. Classification (NCBI taxonomy): domain Eukaryota; kingdom Metazoa; phylum Chordata; class Mammalia; order Artiodactyla; family Suidae; genus Phacochoerus; species Phacochoerus africanus. Next base: position 32,178,735 of record NC_062544.1, on the reverse strand, counting down.
ATCATTAGTTTTCATTAGAATTTCCAGGAGTTCCCGTCGTGGCTCAGTGGTTAAGGAATCCGACTAGGAACCGTGAGGTTGCAGGTTCAATCCCTGGCCTTGCTCAGTGTGTTAACGATGATCCGGTGTTGCCGTGAGCTGTGGTGTAGGTTGCAGACTCAGCTTGGATCCTGTGTTGCTGTGGCTCTGGTGTAGGCCGGCAGCTACAGCTCCGATTAGACCCCTAGCCTGGGAACCTCCACATGCCTCGGGAGCGGCCCAAGAAATGGCAAAGAGACAAAAAAAAAAAAAAGAAAAAGAAAAAAAGAATTTACACATCTAAATTTAGTAAATAAAAATTTTATTGCAACCTCTGTTCAAGTCAATGATTTCCCACCACCCCTCCATAAGACATGTGGAAGTTTCTGCCTGCAGGGAGCAAAACTAAGCTAGACCTTCGACTCCCACCTCAGTGGCAGCAATGCCTTATCCTTAACCCACTGTGCGCTGGGCCTGGGATCTGACTGGCGCCTCCACAGAGAGAAGCTGGATCATTAAGCCACTGTACCACAGCAGGAACTCCTAGACTGGTTTTTATTTATTTATTTTTTGTCTTTTTGCCTTTTCTAGGGCCACTCTCAAGGCATATGGAGGTTCCCAGGCTAGGGGTCTAATTGGAGCTATAGCTGCCCACCTACACCACAGCCACAGCAATGCCAGATCCTTAACCCACTGAGCAAGGCCAGGGTTTAAACCCGCAACCTCATGGTTCCTAGTCGGATTCGTTAACCACTGCGCCACGACGGGAACTCCCTAGACTGGTTTTTAAAAGTAGCATATTTAAAAGAAGATCCATGGTATCCTTTTTTTTCTTTTTAAATTTCAACAGTGATGAAAAGACTGATGGTGGGAATAATGTTGAAGAATCAAGTAAATCTTCCCCTACTGTTTCACAAAGAAGAAAGCGACTATCAAGTACCTCTAGTCTGGTCAAGCCTAGTGTCAGTGTTCCCTCAGAACCTCATCCTTTATCTACAGTTAATAATCAAGAAGCTCCACAGCCAAACCCCGTTCCGACAAAAGAGAAACAGCCATGCTCAGATCGATTCCGAATATATAAAGCCCAGAAACTCAGAGAAATGTTAAAAGAAGAATTGAGAAAAGAGAAGGTATTGTAAAAAAATCAGAATTTTGACTGTTGCCTGCTAGATTTCTGACTTTATGTTAATTAGACATCATTTAGAGGAAAAATAAGCATCTGTAGCATTTTTTTTTGTCTTTTTTTTTTTTGCTATTTCTTTGGGCCGCTCCCGCAGCATATGGAGATTCCCAGGCTAGGGGTCTAATCGGAGCTGTAGCCGCCGGCCTACGCCAGAGCCACAACAACTCGGGATCCCAGCCGCGTCTGCAACCTACACCACAGCTCACGGCAACGCCGGATCGTTAACCCACTAAGCAAGTGCAGGGACCGAACTCGCAACCTCATGGTTCCTAGTCGGATTCGTTAACCACTGCACCACGACGGGAACTCCTGTAGCATTTTGATGAGAGAAACAAAACCAAATCACATCCTTCATGTTAATACAATATCCCCTTTTGTTAACAGAATGATTTAAGAAGCATGATGGGATTAATAAGCTATTTTTTTTCCCACATTTTTAATTTTTATATATTTTATTCATCTATGTCTTTTTTTTTTTTTGTCTTTTTGCCATTTCTAGGGCAGCTCCCACGGCATATGGAGGCTCCCAGGCTAGGGGTCCAATCGGAGCTGTAGCCACCAGCCTACACCACAGCCCACTGGAACACCGGATCCTCAACCCACTGAGCGAGGCCAGGGATCGAACCCGCAACCTCATGGTTCCTAGTCAGATTCGTTAACCACTGAGCCACGATGGGAACCCCCATCTATATCTTTGTTTTTGGCAGCAGCCACAAATAAAAGTTCCATATGTGTGCTCACAAACACATATGCCTAAAAGTGTATTTATAAACTAGACCTTTAGTGGTATTTTTTTGTGAGGATGTCTAGGTATGACTGACATTCATTTGAATTAAGTATAGTTGAGCAAATTGAATTGGTAATGTTTTCTAAATTGACAAAAGGAAAATTGTAGATGGGGAAGATGTGTGTATAACTCGAGTCTATGTTCTTTTTAATCTTGAAGATTCATGACTGTCTGAGAAGGCAGTGTGACACTAGGAAAGCATGCATCCTCTGGAATTTGATACTTTAAGGTTTGACTCTTAGGGTCATCCTTTATTATGTAACTTTGAACAATTTAGTCTTCTGTGGCTGTTCCCTCATTTGTAAAATAGACTGATGATAGTATCCACCTTATAGGAAGATTGTGAAGATTAAAAGAGTTGATATGTGTAAAACACATTTAGACTAGTGACTTAGTAAATGGTAAGAGCCCAACAAATGTCTGCTTTTATGATTAATTATAGAATGTCCACCTTTTTCTAATTAAGAGGAAGATAAAATACTTACCTCGATATTTTGTATTCATTATCTCATTTAAATATGTTAACTGTGAGAAGTTGATGTCACTTTTATACAGGAGGAGATAAAACTCCGAGAGGTTATTTGCTTTATGTCAAGTATCAGTGGAGGCTGTGAGACTTGAATCCATATCCTCGAAAATCTAAGCCTCAAAATGTTCTATGTTTTATAGACTCTGCTTAATTACATTTATTTTGGGGAAGCAAAAATTAAATATTTGCTTCAAGAATTTTATAAAGCATGCAGAATTCCAGTTCATTGCAGGGCAAGTAAAAGCTGTGTATGTATAAATTTTCAGTGAACCCTTGTGATTAGTCAGCATCAGTAATCATGATTTTATACATTGCACTTTATGCAGACCTAGTCACTTTAGTTTTTAAAATTCCTTAATGTGCTCCAACTTTTTAATACTGAATTTGTAATTTCTACTAAAATTAGGCATAATTGTGATAGGAATAATTTTCAAGCACTTGAAATGAATGCAGCAGTTGGCTGAATACTTAAATATATACGTCTATAATTCTCCTTTATTTATAAAATAAAAGTGTATCTTTGTGTGTGTGTCTAGAAGCAATGGAAAAACAAACATGCCGTAAATGAAAATCAGAGGCCACAAGATCGTTCAAAAATGACTATGAGAGATTTCATATATTACCTGCCAAATAACAATCCAATGACGTAAGTAAAGTTTATTTCTGTTTTACTTCCTTTGGGTATGTAGTGATTTAAGTAAATATCATTTTTATAGAGTACAGTTTCATGTTTTCCAAAAACATGTTGACAAAATTTATGGCACGTGGGATGTCCTTTTATTTTTTAATTTTAATTTTAAGTTTTTGACTACTCCAGCGGCATGTGGAAGTTCCTGGGGCCAGGGACTGAACCTGCAACAGCAGTGACAACGTCGGATCCTTACCCTGCTGTGCCACCAGGGGAGTTCCTGATGTCCTTTTAGGTAGAACTTTATGACAAAAATTAGTCGTATTTCACGTCACTGCTTTCTTGGGATGGTAAATGATGCCCTTTATCTCTGAGATGAAAAATAAATTTCATTTGTTATATTACCAAGATGTAGTAAAACCAACTAAATAACCTTTCTGTCATCAGCATTGGATACTAGTCAGATTCTTAAGCTGCCGAACCACAACAGGAACTCCACCATTTATATTTCTTTTTCTTTTTTTTTTAATCTCTTTGTCTTTTTAGGGCCGCATCCGCAGCATGTGGAGGTTCCCAGGCTAGGGGTCTAATTGGAGCTGTAGCTGCTGGCCTATGCCACAGCCACAGCAACGCCAGATCCGAGCTTCCTCTGCAACCTACACCACACCTCACGGCAACGCCGGATCCTTAACCCACTGAGCAAGGGCAGGGTTTGAACCCGCAACCACATGGTTCCTAGCTAAATTTGTTTCTGCTGTGCCACGACAGGAACTCCCCTATTTGTTTTTCTTTTTCTTTCTTTTTTTTTTTGTCTTGTCTTTTTAGGGCCGCACCCGCGACATATGGAGATTCCCAGGCCAGGAGTCCAATCGGAGCTGTAGCTGCCAGCCTACACCAGAGCCATAGCAAGGTGGGATCCAAGCTGCACCTGCGAGCTACACCATAGCTCATGGCAATGCCAGATCCTTAACCCACTGAGAGAGACCAGGGATCGAGTCCTCATGGATGCTAGTTGGGTTCACTAACTGCTAAGCCATGACTGGGAACTCCAGTATTTCTTATATACTATAATGTTATCTAAAGGGGTGATCTAATTTCCATACCCTACCTCCTAATTAAATGCAGTGGCATTGATTAACAAATCCTCTTAAGAACAAAGCTTGATTGTAATCACAGGCTCGGGAGGCAGAAAGTTTATAATAAATCTTCTCATGGTTGTGTTGTTCATGGTGTGCCAGGTGAATGTAGAAGTAGTGGTGTGTTTTCATTGTAGCCTTTTCCAGGTTCACTCGGCTTCAGCCTGGTTGCGGGAAGGGCCAGAAACCTAGGTTTTGAGTTGTTTAACATGTAGGAGTTGAAAATGAGCCAACTAGGTTGCTTCATGCCTTGGGACTAGGAGCTTCCCTGCACTGGTCACTTGGTAAGGGTAATGAATTATTTATGTTGATGATGGAAGTTTTTTACTGAAAAATTGACTGTTGGAGTACGCCATCATTAATAGTAGTGTTATAACATTAAAAAAAATTGCAACTAAAATTGTTTTTTGCCTCAGATAAAACTGACAAAATGTAAGTTAGTTATTAAAAAGTATGTTGCTATTTGTGTTTAATAGTTCTTCACTGGAGCAAGAAAAGAAAACTGAAAAATCGTCGACACCAGTCCAAACAAGAGAGTAAGCATCTCATCTTTTTTGAATATTTTCTATTGTGGATACTTTTTTTTTGTACTTTTTTTTTTTTTTTTTTTAGGTCTGCACCTGTGACATATAGAGGTTCCCAGGCTAGGGGGTCAAATTGGAGCTGTAGCTGCTGGCCTATACCACAGCCATATCAATGCCAGATCTGAGCTGCATCTGCAGTCTACACCATAGCTCACGGCAACGCTGGATCTTTAACCCACTGAGCGAGGCCAGGGATTGAACCCAAGTCCTCATGGTTACTGGTAAGGTTCTTTACCACTGAGCCACAATGGGAACTCTGATATGTTTTTAAAAAATGAAATCAAATGATGCTTTCTATTTTAGTTAAATTACATGTGATAGGAGTTTTTAGATAGAATAACGACAAGAATAAAAGTAACTTCTTGTTTAAGTCAGTATGAAAGCCCCACACTATTTGTGTATTAAGTAAATAGTCTGATGATTTTAAATTAAAGCTTTTAGAATTAGGGTTTTATTTTATTTATTTTTTTTTCACTTTTAGGGCCACATGTGCGGCATATGGAAGTTCCCAGGTTAGGGGTCAAATCAGAGCTGAGGCTGCCAGCCTGTGCCATAGCTCGCAGGCAGTGCCACATACTTAACCCACTGAGCAAGGCCAGGGATCGAACCCAGATCCTCATGGGTACTAGTCAGGTTCGTTACTGCTGAGACACAATGGAAACTCCTCATTTTATTTATTTATTTATTTTTTTGTCTTTTTGCCTTTTCTAGGGCCGCTCCCACAACATACGGAGGTTCTCACGCTAGGGGTCTAATTGGAGCTGTAGCTGCTGGCCTACACCACAGCCACAGTAACGCCAGATCCGAGCTACATCTGCGACCTACACCACAGCTCATGGCAACGCCGGATCCTTAACCACTGAGCAAGGCCAGGGATCGAACCTGCAACCTTATGGTTCCTAGTCCGATTCGTTAACCGCTGAGCCACGACGGGAACTCCCTCATTTTAGAATGATAATATTCATGTTCATATGGTGCAAAATTCAAAAGGAACGAAAATATTGAGAACATATGGTGCAAAATTCAAAAGGAACAAAAATATTGAGAACGTTTTCTAACTCTGACTGCCATCTAGTCCCTCTCCCTAGAGGCAACAAATGTTATCAAATTTTTATTGTGTCTTTCTAGTTCTAGTCTGTGTCTATCCAAGCATTTTTTCTTTCTTTTTAGCATCCTGTATACACTGTTCTGCAGTAGGTATTGTTTTGATGCCATTAGAGAGTCTCTTTGCGTACAAGCATTTTACTGTCACATGTATTAGTTTATTCCCAAGAAATTCCTCCAAGAGACCTCTGAGGAAGTTATTGTAGTCTTGTAATTCAAGGTAGGAAATTGTGGAAAATCAAAAGAAACATTAGGGTTTTTCTGGGTGTTACATCAAGTAACAGTCATTAAGTAATGATTGCTGTTATGCTTAGAATCCATATCATTTATTTATTTTTGTTAAGGCTGCCCTTGCAGCATATGGAAGTTCCTGGGCTAGGGGTTGAATCAGAGCTGCAGCTGCTGGCCTACACCACAGCCACAGCAATGCCAGATCCAAGCCGCATCTGCAACCTATGCCACAGCTTGTGGCAATGCCAGATCCTTAATTCACTGAGTGAGGCCAGGGATAGAACCCACTTTTTTTTTTTTTTTTGTCTTTTTGCCTTTTCTAGGGCTGCTCACATGGCATATGGAGGTTTCCAGGCTAGGTTTCTAATTGGAGCTGTAGCCGCCAGCCTACGCCAGAGCCGCAGCAGTGTGGGATCCGAGCCTTGCATCTGCAACCTGCACCACAGCTCACGGCAACGTTGGATCCTTAACCCACTGAGCAAGGCCAGGGATCGAACCCACAACCTCATGGTTCCTAGTCGGATTTGTTAACCACTGAGCCACAACGGGAACTCCTAGAACCCACATCTTAATGGACATGATATCGGGTTCTTAACCTGCTGAACCACACTGGAAACTCCTAGATTCCATATTATTTTTTATTAATTAATTAATTAACTTTACAGCCATGCCCTTGGCATGTGGAGGTTCCTGAGATCCAAGCTGCTGCAGTGACAGTGTTGGATCCTTAACCTGCTGTGCCACAGGGGAACTCCAAATCTACAATATTTTAAAGTGGAACTCGCAAGCTTTAGAGATAGATTATGTTTTTACCATTTTATAGGTTATATTTCCTTCAGTAAGATCTTGAGATATTGTAATTGAATGGAAAGTATATGGAATTTGGAGTCATCATTTGGAAAAGTGTGTTTAGCTTCTCTGGTCTACCCTCACTGTTGTATAATTTAGAGCAAAAGTAATTTATCTTCTCCAGACTTCAAATGAGTATGAAAACTACCCCCCAAAGTTTGTTCTGAAGAGGTGGTAGAATGATTTGGAAACTAATGCTGTATAACTGTAAGGGTTATTTTTGTTAATGCTGTTATATCTGGATGGTTTACTCTGATACTTTATTGAGGTAGAAAAGGTGAGCATTTATTTCTTTTCATTTTCAAAGGGAGTAAAGTCTCTTACTAAATGCTACTTGATAAAATTTGAGAAAGCCTTATGACTGTGTCCTTAACAACACAGCATTTATTTTCACTTAGGTTATAGGGAAAGTAGGGAATAGCTAGAAGGTTGAATTTGAAATAATTTATTTTAGAAGTTCATAATATTCAGGGAACATTTATGAAATAACCTATCTTTACATTTGTAGGCAAGAAGGTAAGAGTACTCCTGATGGTGAAGATAATGAAGAAATAGAAGAAGAGATGGATGATGGGCCATTGCTGGTTCCTCGCGTCAAAGTGGCAGAAGACGGTTCTATTATTTTGGATGAAGAAAGGTAAGTTTAAAAAAAGAGAGATTGTGGTTTTATGAGAACAAATGTGCTTTGTCTAGTGAGGGAGATTGAGCTGCTGTATTTGTCATTGTCACTTAGACTCCGATGTTTATATTTGCATAATGGATGTCGTAAATAGAAAGGTGGCTTAGATTCATTTATAATTTTTAGCAATTTTTGTAATGTCATCCTTTTATGAGAAGATGCCGACTTGCCACCCACTAACCTGCTGCCATTGTTTTACTAACTTTGCTGGTAACTGAGATCAGCTATTGTAATAGTCACGCGCTATCCTCCACAGAGGATAGATTTCGAAGATTAACTCAGCCTTGTTGTTAATTTTCAAGCTTAGTATTATTAACTTATACCATATTCTGTTGTGTGGTGATAACTACTGAAAATTCATTGAAACGTAGGTGTAACATATTTTATGATTTTTCTTATGGTGAGGTTTAATTGACTTTCTGATTTAATTTTAGTCATAACATTAAATTTCTCAAATTTGACATTATGCAATTTAGTTGTCTTTCCAGTGTTTCTTGTTAAAAAAGGAAGATGAATTACTAAGGAAATAAAAAAGAGGGATGGAAAGTCTTCTGACAGTTTAGTTAGTAATAGACCGTTTTATAGCATATAGATTCTATGATAAACATAAATGTAATACTATTTATAATAATTGTTTTTGTGTGTTGTTTTCCATTACTTTGTGATGATGATTATACTGTTAAAAGCATAATTAACTGCTCTGTGTGCAGGAGTGTAACACATAAATGTAAAATACTTATATTTCTCAATATCCCCTGTTGGTAGTTAATAATATATATTAAATATAGGAGACATGCAAAAGTCAGTAAAAAATAATTATTTAGGTGACCCAAAGATATTTTGTAGATTTTATATTGCAGTAGTTAAGGATTTTGAAAAAATAGTTGGCATTTGTTTTTGCTCCCTGGCAATGACATTTTAAGTGAAAATCAGGAGATTCTTGGAAAATATGCATACCTCAAATGTATATTGTACTTTTTTTTCATTTGTATATTATATATATATATTTTTTGTCTTTTTTTTGCTATTTCTTTGGGCCGCTTCTGCGGCATGTATATTATACTTTTGATGTGGCTTTGCCATAGTAGATTTCAAAATAGAACTATTAAGATCTCATTTACTACTTATTTCCTTGTTTTTAGTGTATAGCTATTTAAAAATATTTTTCTTTCAGTTTAACTGTAGAAGTTTTGAGAACAAAAGGTCCCTGTGTTGTTGAGGAAAATGACCCCATATTTGAGCGTGGTTCTACAACTACATATTCCAGCTTTAGGAAAAACTATTACTCTAAACCGTGGTCAAATAAAGGTAACTGATTTTCATTTTAAATTGTGTAGATTGTTCATTTGAAATGAAGTGAATTATTTTCTCTTTCTAAATTAAACAAGAACTCTCTTAAGTATAAAAGAAAAATTCCGAGTTGCCTTCATGGCTCAGTGGTTAACAAATCTGACTAGGAACCATGAGGTTGCGGGTTTGATCCCTGGCCTCGCTCAGTGGGTTAAGGATCCGGCATTGCCGTGAGCTGTGGTGTAGGTTGCAGACGAGGCTCAGATCCCTCGTTGCTGTGGCTGTGGTGTAGGCCAGCGGGCTACAGCTCCGATTAGACTATTAGCCCGGGAACCTCCATATGCCACGGGAGCGGCCCTAGAAATGGAAAAAAGACAAAAAAAAAAAGACAAAAAAAAAAAGAAAGAAAGAAATCCAAACTACCATGTTTTCTCTCTAGCTAATTTTATTGCTTCCTTTTCCTGCCTCCCATTATGGAACTGTATCTCTGACTTTATCTTAGAAATCTTTTTTATGAGTTAGCATTATGGTTATTTTGAAATATTCCTCTCTGTTAAATTCCTATAAAACAAATACCATTTTAATGACAAATTATCAATATTTTTAATGCTCATAATAACAATCCTACCTATGTATTGATAATACAGTTTTTAATGGTAAAAACTACAGAGTTAGAAAACGTAGCACCTGGAGATCCTGTTGTGGCTCAGTGCATTAAGAATCCAACTAACTGGGAGTTCCCGTCGTGGCGCAGTGGTTAACGAATCCGACTAGGAACCATGAGGTTGCGGGTTTGGTCCCTGCCCTTGCTTAGTGGGTTAACGATCTGGTGTTGCCGTGAGCTGTGGTGTAGGTTGCAGACACGGCTCAGATCCTGCGTTGCTGTGGTTCTGGCGTAGGCTAGTGGCTACAGCTCCAATTCGACCCCTAGCCTGGGAACCTCCATATGCCGAGGGAGCAGCACTAGAAATAGCAAAAAGACAAAAAAAAAAAAAAGAATCCAACTAGAATCCATGAGGATGCAGGTTGAATCCCTAGCCCCACTTGGTGGGTTAAGGATCTAGCCTTGCTGTAAGCTGTGGTCTAGGTTGCAGACATGTCTTGGATCCGTATTCTATGGGTGTGGCCCTAAAAAGACAAAATACATATATATATTTTACATATATATATATAATATACATATGTATAACCTATTGCATCCTGTTGCATACTACTTTTTATTTTTGTTCTTTGGTATGAACATGCCCATTTCTTTCTTTCTTTCTTTTTTTTTTTTCTAATTTAGGGCTGCACCTGTAGCATGTGGAAGTTCCCACACTAGGGGTTGAATCAGAGCTGTAGCTGCTGGCCATAGCCACAGCAACATCAGATCTAAGCGTTGTTTGCAACCTACACCACAGTTTGCGGCAATGCCAGATTATTAATCCACTGAGCGAGGCCAGGGATCAGACCAACATCTTCATGGATATTAGATGCTTTTCTGTTGAGCCACAATGGAGACTCCCTAAAGGAGGTAATTTTATTTTTTAATTTAATTAATTAATTAATTTATTTTTTTGTCTTTTGCCATTTCTGGGGCCGCTCTGGCGGCATATGGAGGTTCCCAGGCTAGGGGTCGAATTGGAGCTGTAGCCGCTGGCCTACGCCAGAGCCACAGCAGCGTGGGATCTGAGCCTCGTCTGTGACCTACACCACAGCTAATGGCAACAATGGATCCTTAACCCACTGAGCAAGGCCAGGGATTGAACCCGAAACCTCATGGTTCCTAGTTGGATTCGTTAACCACTGAGCCATCATGGGAACTCCTAAAGAAAGTAATTTTAGATCCGTGAGGTTCTTTGTAGTAAAATTGAAATATGTCTTTGTACATGTACATAGATATATTTCTGTGATTAAAAGACTTACTGGACTTTTGGGTGTTCCCTAGTGGCTTAACGGATTAAAGATCTGGCATTGTCACTGCTGTGGCGTGGGTTTGATCACTGGCCCAGGAACTGGCCCAGAAACATTCTGTGGCTATGGGTCTAGCCAAAAAAAAAAAAAAAAATTATTGGACTTTAATGAAAAACTTAAGTACTGTCTTATTTATTTACCTTTTTTTTTTTTTTTTTGGCCACCTTGCAGCATACGGAGTCCTGGGCCAGGGGCCAGATGTGGCAATGCTGGATCTTTTAGCCCACTCTACCGGGCTGAGGATTGAACCAGTGTTCTGGCACTGCAGAGATGCTGCTTATCCCATTGTCCCACGGTGGGAACTCCTGTTTATTTCATTTTATTTTATTTTTTTTAAATTAAAAATTTGTTTTTCTTTTTGTATTTTCTTGGGCTGTATCCACAGCACATGGAGGTTCCCAGGCTAGGGGTCTAATCAGAGCTGTAGCTGCCAGTCTACACCACAGCCACAGGAACTCGAGTTCCGAGCCACATCTTCGACCTATACCACAGCTCACGGCAACGCCGGATCCTTAACCCACTGAGTGAGCCCAGGGATTGAACCCGCATGGTTCCTAGTCATATTTGTTAACCACTGAGCCACGATGGGAACTCCTCTATTTTATTTTTAACTCGATGTATTCTTAGGATTCCTATTTCTGAAATATTTAGAACATTAATTCTCAGTTTTTCTAAATCTTTTATTTTTACAGAAACAGATATGTTTTTTTTAGCCATCAGCATGGTAGGAACTGACTTTTCTATGATCGGACAGCTTTTTCCTCACAGAGCAAGGATAGAAATTAAGGTAAGGCAAACCCATTATTCATCGATTAAAGAGAGATTAAAAAATTAGTATTAACCTTTGTACAGTGTAATAATGGTCATTCTGATTCTGCAGGATATGAGGAGTTGTTTGTATTCTTTATTTTCCTTTTTGATTATTGATCTTTGATACAAGGAGAACAAAATGTTAAAGTTCTATGAAGGCTACAATTTGATTGTCTAGGGGAGCGCTCTGATCTGAGTAATTAATGACAAATTTGTCACTAGACTATTTGTTTCAGAAGTAGTTTAGACCCTTCCCTTAGAAGAGTTTAGTGTGGTTCCAGCAGGTCTTTGGGCAAAGTATAGAAAAGTGAAAATGGACTAGTAAATTTACATTGGTTTTCAGGGGAGTTCCCGTTGTGGCGCAGTGGTTAACGAATCCGACTAGGAACCATGTGGTGGCGGGTTCGATCCCTGCCCTTGCTCAGTGGGTTAACGATCTGCCATTGCTGTGAGCTGTGGTGTAGGTTGCAGACACGGCTCGGGTCCCGCGTTGCTGTGGCTCTGGGCTCTGGCGTAGGCTGGCAGCTACAGGTCCGATTCGACCCCTAGCCTGGGAACTTCCATATGCCTCAGGAGCGGCCCAAGAAATAGCAAAAAGACAAAAAAAAACAAAACCAAAAACAAAATATATTGGTTTTCAAATTTTGAATCAACCTTGTATTGTATTCCTCTGATAAATCCCAGTTAGTCATACTGTATTATACTTTTTATATGTTGCTGACTTTTATTATATTTTCTTGTGGATGTTTTGCATCTTTGTTCATGGGGGTGTTGGTTTTTAATTTCCTTTGAGTGTTGTTATGTTTTTGGTAATAGGATTATGCTGGTCATAGAAAATGAGTTGGAAAGTTTCCCTCTTCAGTTATCTGAGAAAATTTGTTTAAGATTAGTATTATTTTTTTAATGTTAGATAGAATTTACCCATGAAACCATCTGGGCTTATAGTTTCCTTTGGAGCAAAGGTTTTGATTATGAGTTCCATTTCTTTAATGCATATAGGGTATTTATATTTTCAGTTTTTCCTTGTGTCAGTTTAGATGCTAAGTTGTTGAATTTATAGGCATAAAAATTTCATGCCTTTCACTTAGCATTTTAGTGTTTGTGAGATTTATAGTGATATATCTCATGGAGTAATTTTTTTTTGTTTTTGTTTTGCTGAAGGTTTTTGACTTCCAGAAGTCTTTTTAAATGAACCAGCTTTTAGCTATGTTAAGTTTTCAGTTTGTGTGTTTTCACTGATTTTTTATTTATTTTTTCTTTCTCGGCTGTGTCTATGGCATATGGAAGTTCCTGGACCAGGGATCAAAATCCAAGCTGCAAAAAGACAAAAAAAAAAATATATAGGAGTTTCCGTCGTGGCGCCGTGGTTAACGAATCCGACTAGGAACCATGAGGTTGTGGGTTCGGTCCCTGCACTTGCTCAGTGGGTTAACGATCCGGCGTTGCCGTGAGCTGTGGTGTAGGTTGCAGACTCGGCTCAGATCCCGCATTGCCGTGGCTCTGGCGTAGGCCGGTGGCTACAGCTTTGATTGGATCCCTAGCCTGGGAACCTCCATATGCTGCAGGAGCAGCCCAAGAAATAGCAAAAAGACAAAAAAAAAATCCAAGCTGCAGCTGTGACCTGTGCCACAGCTGTGGCAATGCTGGATCCTTAACCCATTGTACCACACCTGGGATCAAACCTGCACCTCAGCAGTGACCCATGCTGCCACAAGGACATCCCCAGATCCTTAACCTGCTGTGCCACAGTGGAATCTCCTTTGCTGATTTTTTAAAAACTCTGAGTGTTGCTTTTCTTCTTTAGGCATACCTCATTTTATTGTACCTCACAGATACTGTGTTTTTTTACAAATTGTAGATTTGTGGCAGCCCTGTATTGTCAGATGATGTTTAGCATTTTTTAATCAATAAAGTATTTGAAATTAAGTATTTTGGCATAATGCTATTGCACACTTAATAGACTGCCTCAGTATAACGTAAGCTTAACTTTTATGTGCACTGGGACACAACAACAAAAAAATGTGTGTGACTTGCTTTATTGTGATTTTCACTTTATTGCCATGGTCTGGAACCAAACCTGCAATATTTTCAAGGTGTGCCTATACTTACTTTGGGTTTAATTTTCTCTATTTTTTTCTAGCTTCTTTAGATTAAGCTTAGAACGTAGATTTTTAAACCCTTCTTTTTTAATATAGACATTTAAAGCTATAAATTTCCATTTAAGCTGTAAATATATCCCATAATATTAACATGTTGGCTTTCATTGTCAATCAGTTAAAAATATTTTCTAGGGGTTCTGTTGTGGCTCAGTGGAAATGAATCTGACTAGTATCCATGAGGACGCAGTGGGTTAAGGATCCAGCCTTGCCTTAAGCTGTGGTGTAGGTCGAAGATGAGGCTTGGATCTGGTGTTGCTGTGGCTGTGGCGTAAGCCGTCAGCCACAGCTCCGATTAGACCCCTAGCCTGGGAAACTCCATATGCTGCGGGTGTAGCCCTAAAAGACAAAAGACAAAAAGAAGAAAAAAAAAGTGTTTAACTTCGAACATTTGGACGTTTCTCAATATCTTACTGTTACTGTTTTCTAATTTAATTTCATTGTGAATGTCAAAGGACATAATCTGTAAGATTTCTTTCTTTGAAATTTATTGAAATTTATTTTAAGGCCTGTCTTTCTCTCATCCTGGTCAGTGTTCCTGATACATGTGAAATGAATGTGTATCCTGCAGTTATTAGGTGTAGTATTGTCTAGTTCCATCATTTACTGAGTGAAGAGTTAACCATCCAACCATGGTTATAGAGTTGTCTGTTTCTCTCTGTAGATTTTTTTTTTTTTTTTTTTTGGCTCAGGCATGCAATGGCTTGATGTGGAATCTCACTTCCCAAACCAAGGATTGAACCTGGGTTACAGCAGTGAAAGTGCTGAATCCTAACCACTAGGCCACAGGGAACTCCCTAGATCTACCGGTTCCTGTTGTGCATTGAACTTCATGTTATTGAAGTTCTTTTATTGGTTGCATTCATGTTTTAGCTTGTTGAATTGATTCTTTTATTAGTAGGAAATGTCCGTATTTTTTCTATCACTCCTTGCTCTGAAGCCTTTTTTAAGATACTGATGTATCAACACCAGCTTTACTCCACATACTCTTCACATGATTTTTTTTTCCTATCCTTTTACTTTTTATCTATTTCTTCATAGATGACTTTTGTAATTACATGTAGTTGGATCGTGCTACTTTAAAAATTTTTTAAATTGAGATATAATTGACATATAACAATGTACTAGTCTTAGGTGTACAGCATTGCAATTTGATATGTATATGCTATGAAATGATTACTGCAGTAAATTTGGTTAACATCCATGAATATACATAGTTAGGCATTTTCTTTTCTTGTGATGAGAACTTTCTTCTCTTTCCTTATTTATTTATTTATTTTTTGGCTGCACACACAGCATGCCTAGGTTCCTGGGCCAGAGATCAAATCCGTGCCACAGCAGTGACGGTGCTGATCCTTAACCCATTGAGTGACCAGGGAACTCCTGATGAGAACCTTTATGATTTACTCTCTTAGCAACTTTCATACATACGGCACAGTATTGTGGTTTGTTTTTGGGTTTTTTTTTGGGCTGCCCCTGCAGCATACGGAAGTTCCCAGGCCAGGGGTTGAATTGGAGCTGCTGGCCTATGCCACAGCCCCACCAAACCTGAGCCATGTCTGTGACCTACACCATAGCTCATGGCAACTCCAGATCCTTAACCCATTGAGTGAGGCCACGGCTTGAACCTGAGTCCTGATGGATACTAGTCAGGTTCGTTTCCGCTGAGCCACGGTGGGAAATCCGGTATTAAGTATTGTCAACATGCTATGCATTACATCCCCAGGACTTACTTATCTTATAGCCGCAAGTTTGTACCTTGACCACCTTTACTCATTTCTCCCAGCTTCCCACCCCTGTTTACCACTAATCTTTTCTTTGTAATTATGATTTTTTTTTTTAAATTCTGCGTAAAAGTGGGATCATACAGTATTTGCCTTTCTCTGATTTATTTCACTTGGAGTAATGGTTTCAAGGTCCATCCATGATGTTGCAAATGGCAGGATTCCCTTTATGACTAAATAGTATTCCATCCTGCTCACCTATTTTTCCCTTAGTGGCCATTTGGGTTGTTTCTATGTCTTGGCTGCTGTGAATAATGCTGCAGCAAACATGGGGGTGCAGATATCTTTTTGAGATAGTGCTTTCGTTTTCTTTGGATAAATACCCAGAAGTGGAATTTCTGGATCATAATTTAGTTTTTGACTCTTTGAGAAACCTCCATATTTTTCCACAGTGGCTCTGCCAGTTTACATTCCCACCAACAGTGTAGTTGGGTTCCCTTTTCTCTACATCCTTGCCATCACTTGTTATTTCTTAACTTTTGGTAATAGCTATTCTAACAAGTGTGAGGTAATATTGAATTGTGGCTTTGATTGGCATTTGGGTCATACTTTTTTTTATCCCATCTGACACTCTACCTTTTTTTTGTCTTTTTACGGCTGTACCCTGACATATGAAGGTTCCCAGGCTAGGTAGGGGTTGAATCAGAGCTGTAGCTGCTGGCCTATGCCACAGCCACAGCACCGTGGGGTCCGAGCTGCGTGTGCAACCTACACCACAGCCCACAGCAACACTATTAATAACTGTGTTTAATGTGTTAATTGATACGGATGGATTAAAGTCTACCATTTCTCTATTTCCCATTCATTCTGTTTTTTTACTCTTCCTGCCTTATTTAGGGTTAATCAGATTTTTTTTAGTATTGTGTTTTATTTGTATTGTACCTTTTTTACTCTAAATATTTTAACTTCCTAAAGGAATAATTCCATTTACCTTCCATCCTGCACTCTATTGTCTATTTTACTTCTGCTTATGAATCACACTGAACAATAAACTAATTTTAGCTTAATGAGTCTTTTGTCTTTAAAGGAAATTGAGTAGAAAAGAGAAACTACAACTGACCCTTGAATAATGCAGGGGTTAAGAGTGCCAATCCTCCTTGCAGTCAAAAATCAGAGTATAACTTTTTTTTTTTTGGTCTTTTTTTTAGGGCCACACCCACAGCATATGGAGGTTCCCAGGCTAGGGGTTGAATCAGAGCTGTAGCTGTTGGCCTGTGCCACAGCCACAGCAGTGCCAGATCCAAGCTGTGCCTGTGACCTACGCCATAGATCACGGCAATGCCAGATCCTTAACCCACTGAGTGAGGCCAGGGATCGAACCTGTGTCCTCCTGGATACTAGTCAGATTCGTTTCCACTGAGCCACAATGGCAACTCCCATCATATAGTTTATTGCTGGCCTTTTGTATCTGTAGTTCCTCTATATCTACAGTTTTGCATCCCTGGATTGAGCCTACATTGGACTATGTAGTACTGTAGTATTTGCTTTTGAAAGAAAACCTGCATGTAAGTGGATGTATGCAATTCAAACTCATATTGTTCAAGAGTCAACTGTAGTCTTTAATATTTAGCTGCATGTTTACCATTTTTGATGCTTTTCATTCCTTTTTGTAGGAATGAAACAAGTTATCTGCTGTTGGAAATTCTCTGCTTTCATTTATCTGACAGTCTTTTTTTCAGCCTCTTTTTTTTTTTTTTTTTTTGGCTCTGCCCACAAAACACAGAAATTCTGGGGCTAGGGGTCAAATCCATTGTAGTGACAACACAATAGTACCCTTATCCGGCTAAGCCCCCAGGGAACTAACTACTCAGTCTCATTTTTGCTAGATGTACAAGTCTGGTTTGATAGTTTTTCCTTTTAGTGCTTTTAAAATGTCATTCTACTGTCCATTGGCCTCCAGTGTTTCTGATGAAAAGTCTGTCATCACTAATGTTGCTCTTCCCCTGTATGTGATGAGTTTTCCTCTGACTGTTTTTGAGATATTTTTCTTTAATTTGGGTGTTCAGCAGTATGTTTATGATTTGCCTAAGGGTTGTTCATTTAAAAATTTTTTTCTTCTTTGTTCTCTACTTCTGGTACTCCACTTACATGTTTTAGTCTGCATTACATTATACTACAGACTACTAAAGCTGTGCCCATTTTTTTCCCCCAGTGTATTTTCTTCATCTCAGATTGGTTAGTTTCTGTTACCATGTTTGAAGGTTCTCTGACCCTGTCTTCTGCTATCTTCAATCTGCTGTTAAGCCCATTCAGTGAATGTTTAATTTCTGATACTATGTTTTTCATTTCTGTAATTTCCAATTGGTTTTCTTAGTTTCCATTCCTCTAGTTAGATTTCTGTATCTGTTCATTCCATATTTTCCTTTAAATCCTTGAACAGACTTACAAGAGGTGCTTTGACTTTCTTGTCTGCTAATTTCAACATCTGGGTCATATTGGGATCTGTTTCTTTTGACTTTCTTTTTATTTCCTTGCTTGTGCATCACGTATTCCTATCTTGTGTCTTGTGGGTTTGTTTTTTTTTTTATTAATTGCATACAAAGTTGACACTGTGGATGATGTGTTACAGTGTCTAGATTATGTTTGTTTTTATTTTCTTTTTAAAGAGTGTTGAGTTTATTTGTTTAAAAATTTTTTTTTTTGGTCTTTTATCTTTTTAGGGCTGCATCTGCAGCACATGGAGGTTCCCAGGCTAGGGGTCAAATTGGAGCTGCAGCCGCTGGCCTATGCCACAGCAATGTGCGATCCAAGCCGTGTCTGCGACCTCTTGGCAATGCCGGACCCTTAATCCACTGAGCAGGGCCTGGGATTGAACCTGCGTCCTCATGGATGCCAGTCAAGTTCACTAACTGCTGAGTCACATCAGGAACTCCAAAAGGTTGAGTTTAGTTCTAGAAGGAAGATAATATATTGTCAACTTTCTTCTTGTCAAGGCTTGGTTTTAGGTTCTTTTTCTTTCTTTTTTTGGTCTTTATTCTAGGTTTCTCATCTGAAGCAAAAAATAGAGTTACTATTGTCTGACTTCTCTAAGGATGGTTATTCCATTCTGGGTGCATAGCAAAGAAGGTAATTCATTACATTAGTAAATGCCTTAGGGCATTAGGGTTAATTCTTATGCTAGAACCTCAATTGAGAAAGGCTGCTCTGGGATGTGATTCCTTTGTCGAAGAGGTGGTTGTTCTGGTATCTCAGGTGAATGTCTGGGTGTTAACAAGTCTTTCCATTCTGGAAAGAACCCTATCATCTCACTATGTTATGTGACTTCTAGTATCTTTGTGCTCCCATCCCTGTAGTAGCTGTTGTCCATAAGACCTCATGCTCTGGGTATACACAACCCAGATGTAGACCAACAGCCTATGGGATGTTTCTTCCAGGCTTGTAACACTCCTCTTTTTTTTCTTTCTTTTTTTGGTTTCTTGTCTTTTTGCCACTGCACCTGCAGCATATGGGGGTTCCCAAGCTACGGGTTGAATCGAGCTGCAGCTGTCGGCCTACGCCACAGCCACAGCCACGCCAGATCCTTAGCCCACTAAGTGAGGCCAGGGATTGAACTTGTGTCCTCCTGGATACTAGTCAGATTTGTTTCCACTGAGCCACGATGGGAACTCCCAAGACCTGTCTTTAAATAGCTCTCTTCTCTGTAGAACCCTGACCCTAAAGATCCTCTTCTTCCTCGGCCAAGTGGGATTTCTGTGCTCTGTTTGGCCTTTATCTCTTTCATTAGTTAGGAAATTTAGCCCAGGCAGAGAGCCAGGGTGAATGTTTGTACATCTTTTGTGTTTCCCATCTCTCCAGGACTATGGTGTTTGTAGTCTTGCTTTGCCTATTATCCTGTCCAGTGCTTGAAAATAGTGGATGCATTTTTTTCTTCAGCATTAAAGTTATTTATGATGGATTGGTTGTGTAGAACAAACCCATTACCTGTTACTTAGGGCCAGAGGTGGAAGTTATGGGATTTATTTTGTGTTCATAGAATTTGGTCCACAGTGGTTCCTGTCTACAAATTCAGTGACAAATACCAATAATTCCTTTTTTTTTCTTGTCTTTTTAGGGCTGCACCTGTAGCATATGGAGGTTCCCAGGCTAGGGGTCGAGTTGGAGCTATAGTCACTGGCCTATTCCTCAGCCACAGCAGTGCCAGATCCGAGCCACATCTGTGACCTATACCACAGCTTACAGCTGGATTCTTAACTCACTGAGCAAGGCCAGGGATTGAACCTGCGTCCTCATGGATACTAGTCAGATTTATTTCTGCTGAGCCACGATGGGAACTCCAATACATTCTTTACAAATGTTTTAAATTGTTCTGAATTATATTCCCAATTAGGTAAAATATGATATTGCAGTGTTTTAGACTGAGTAATATCTAAATCCTGTTGGTGTTTTTCTCAGGTAGTTTAATTTAGTGACTGTAGCCTGTCACTTTTTATGTGACTTTTATTGTCTATGGAAGTGACTTTTGTTAACCACTGAGGAAATGTTTAACGAATATGATCTTTTAAGGGAGAAAGATGATCATCTTTGAAAACTTCTATATTACTTGGAAATCAGTTTTATAAAGAAAAATAAAGAATAGAAAAAAGAGGGAGTTCCCATTGTGGCACAGTGGAAACGAATCTGAGTAGGAACCATGAGGTTGCAGGTTCGATCCCTGGCCTTGCTCAGTGGGTTAAGGATCTGGTGGTGTTGTGAGCTGTGGTGTAGGTCGAAGACGCGGCTCAGATCCCGTGTTGCTGTGGCTCTGGTGTAGGCCGGCAGCTACAGCTCCGATTGGACCCCGAGCCTGGGAACCTCAATATGCCGTGGGTACAACCCTAAAAAGGACAAAAAAAAAAAAAAGAAAAAAAGAAAAGAGGGATAATCTGTATATTGAAAGATGTTAGTCATATGAAGTTTTAAAAAAAATAGCCAAGGCTAAACTATAGAATTTCAGGATGTACCCTTAGGTGATAAACACTAAGGAAATGCAAGAAAATGATTGCTATAAGAGGTTAGGTAGGAGATCTCTTCGTGACTCAGTGGTTAATGAATCCGACTAGGAACCATGAGGTTTCGGGTTCGATCCCTGGCCTTGCTCAGTGGGTTAAGGATCCAGCGTTGCTGTGAGCTGTGGTGTAGGACCCAGATGCGGCTTGGATCCCTTGGTGCTATGACTGTGGCTGTGGCGTAGGTCAGCTGCTATAGCTCTGATTAGACCCCTAGCCTGGGAACCTCCAAATGCCGAGTGTGCAGCTCTAGAAAAAAGGCAAAGAGACAAAAAAACAAAAAAAAAAAACGAGTCAGGTTAGGGAGTTCCTGTTGTGGCTCAGCAGAAATGAATCTGACTAGCATCCATGAGGATGCAGGTTTGATCCATGGCCTCACTCAGTGGGTTAAGGATACAGCGTTACCACATGAAAAAATGTTCAACATCGCCGATTATAAGAGAAATGCAAATCAAAACTACCATGAGATATCACCTCACACCAGTCAGAATGGCCATCATTAATAAATCCACAAATAACAAGTGCTGGAGGGGGTGTGGAGAAAAGGGAACCCTCCTGCAGTGTTGGTGGGAATGTAAACTGGTACAGCCACTATGGAGAACAGTTTGGAGATACCTTAGAAATCTATACATAGAACTTCCATATGACCCCGCAATCCCACTCTTGGGCATCTATCCGGACAAAACTCTACTTAAAAGAGACACGTGCAGCCGCATATTCATTGCAGCACTATTCACAATAGCCAAGACATGGAAACAACCCAAATGTCCATCGACAGAGGATTGGATTCGGAAGGTGTGGTATATATACACAATGGAATACTACTCAGCCATAAAAAAGAATGACATAATGCCATTTGCAGCAACATGGATGGAACTAGAGAATCTCATACTGAGTGAAATGAGCCAGAAAGACAAAGACAAATACCATATGATATCACTCATAACTGGAATCTAATATCCAGCACAAATGAACATCTCCTTAGAAAAGAAAATCATGGACTTGGAGAAGAGACTTGTGGCTGCCTGATGGGAGGGGGAGGGAGTGGGAGGGATCGGGAGCTTGGGCTTCTCAGACACAACTTAGAATAGATTTACAAGGAGATCCTGCTGAATAGCATTGAGAACTTTGTCTAGATACTCATGTTGCAACAGAAGAAAGGCTGGGGGAAAAATGTTATTGTATACATGTAAGGATAACCTGACCCCCTTGCTGTACAGTGGGAAAATAAAAAAAAATTATAAATAAAAAAGGATACAGCGTTACCATGAGCTGTGGTCACAGATGCAGCTTGAATCTGGCATTACTGTGGCTGTGGTGTAGGCAGGCAGCTATAGCTCTGATTCAACCCCTAGCCTGGGAACCTCTATATGCTGTGGGTGGAGCCCTAAAAAGACAAAAAAAAAAAAAAGGTTAGTAGGTAGGTTTTTTTGGAGGGAAGAAGAGGGCCATGAAGCGGTTCTTTTTTTATTTTTTGTCTTTTTAGGGCCGTACGATGGGAACTCCGAAGCGGTTCTTTATTTTGTGTGATTTTTCTCTCTCTTTTCGTAAATAAATTGTTTGATTTTTGTATGTCTAGCAAAAGCTTTTAGACCACTGATCTGTAGAAGGGAGAGACTGGCTGATCATTCCTTCTCCCAGGCTATCTGTGTGTATATGTATACCCTTGGACTTTGTAATGACCATAAGATGCGTTGAGTTGGACTTCCCATTGTGACTCAGTGAGTTAAGAACACAACTAGTATCCATGAGGATGTGGGTTTCATCCCTGGCCTTGCTTAGTGGGTTAAGGATCTGGCATTGCCACACACTGTGGGCATAGGTTGAAGATGCGGCTGGAGTTTTGTGTTATGGTGGCTGTGGCCATAGGCCTCAGATGCAGCTCCAATTCATGGTGTAGGTGCAGCCATTTAAAAAAAAAAAAAAATTGAAAAGTGACATGAATTGAGCCTTAACCATCTCCATCTTGAAGGAAGTAGTCTGGAGCAAAATTGGTAATGGGTTCTTTTAGGAAAGCATTAGGTAATATTCCTTAATACAAAGAAGGTTCTAAAGATAAACATGGCCTGCTTCAAAATTTTGCTTAGGTGTTTCTTTACATTCTCCCCTCCATGCCATTAAAAATGTATTAGAATGAGAGTTCCCGTTGTGGCTCAGTGCTTAACAAATCCAACTAGGAACCATGAGGTTGCGGGTTCGATCCCTGGCCTTGCTCAGTGGGTTAAGGATAGGCGTTGCTGTGAGCTGTGGTGTGGGTCACAGAAGCGGCTTGGATCCCGCTTTGCTGTGGCTCTGGTGTAGCTGGGCGGCTACAGCTCTGGTTAGACCCCTAGCCTAGGAACCTCCGTATGCCGCAGGAAGCGGCCTTAGAAAAGAGCAAAAAAAAAAAAATTAGAATAATAATATAAGAGTTTTAACTTGATATAAATATACTAGTTTTTTATAGAGTTAATACTGGTTAGGCTAATTGATTTCAGTTTGATCTGTTTCCATGCTGGTTGACTTTTTTTTTCTGTCTTCTGTAAATCCAGCTCCATTGCCAATTCATGCTATTGATCATGAGGAGGAACATGGATCTCAGTACAAATCCTTCATCTTTATTTACTTATGTATTTATTTGGCCCTGCCACAGCATGTGGTTCTTCGTTTCATCTGCATTTTTTAAAAGCTAAAGGTTTTGGAGTTCCCTACTGGCTCAACAGGTTAAGGATGCAGTGTTGTCACTGATGTGGCTCTGGCTACAGCTTTGGCACAGGTGTGGCCAAAAAAAGACAAGAAAAAGAAAAGCTATACGTTTAAGTCTATCGCCTATTAGCAAAGACATATTATTTATTGGGGAATTTTATTTTGATGCTTTTTTTTTAAACATAATCTTCACTTGTTTAATGGGAGAAAATTCCATAGAGTTTTTTTGTTTTGTTTTGTTAACAGAATAAATTTAAACGTGAAGAGAAAACAAATGGATGGAGAATAGACAAAGCATTCCGTAAGTACTAAGACCTCGTTTACAAGGTATCATTTGGAGGCCAGTGTTTTTTGTCTTTGGTTCCAGTGTGTTTTAGATTTGTTTTAATCTCTATATTGTCATAGGAAGTGTAGGACTGGAGATTTTTCTCTTTAGCATTTCAGGTCTGATAGTTGTTGATACAGATCTATAGGCAGAGAAATAGTTAAAACATCAAGAAGCAGAGAATTGGAGGGACTGAAGATAACATTTCTAAGTGCTTTTTGTTTTAAGAGAATGGTATTGAAGAAGTTGTTTCTGGAAGATATTATATTGAGAAGATTCCTTACCGTGGTAGTCTGTCTTTCAGTCAATAATACAGGAGTTCCCATTGTGCTGCAACAGAAACGAATCCAACTAGGAACCATGAGGTTGCAGGTTTGATTCCTGGCCTTGCTCAGTGGGTTAACGATCCAGCATTGCTGTGAACTGTGGTGTAGGTCACAGATGCAGTTCGGATCCTACATTGTTTTGGCTCTGGTGTAGACCGGCAGCTGTAGCTCCAGTCTGACCTCTAACCTGGGAACCTCCATGTGCTGAGGGTGTGGCTCTAACAAGCAAAAAAAAAAAAAACCCAAAAATGAACAACAACAATAATAATACAAACTAGCACTCTTCTAGTCATTGAGGATATACTGGTGAACAGTGTAGTTGAAAATTCTGCTTTTAGAGCCTTAAGTCTGATTGGGAAGGGGAGGCATATAATTGGTAAGCAGGGTAATTTTCAGATAGTAATTAATTTCTAAGATGGTGGAAAAAGAGGAAGTTGGATGGATGTTTAGATTGGGTATTCAGCAAAGTTCTATCTGAAGGGATGACATTTGAATTTACACCTGACTTGAAGTGGTGTCTTTGTTTCAACTTTTAACTCATAGCTACTAAAATTAGTGAGATCCCTGGTGGCTCAGCAGGTTAAGTATCCAGCATTGTCACTGCCGTGGCTCAGGTTTTATCTCTGGCTCCAGAACTTCTGCATGCCATCAAGGCTGGCCCAAAAAACAAACAGACAAAAAATTGTTTCTTTTTAAGTCCAGATCAAAGGATCTGTAAGGAAAGAACGAATTAAATGTACTGTTTAAAGTAGTTCCTTGTTCTTTGTTTGGAAGATTATTACCAACATTTCATGATGAATAATTGTATTCCATGTGCATTTGCTGTAGTGCTAAACTTAGAAAAGAATTCTAAAGAGAGGCGCTTAGATTGTGTAGCATGTACATTTATTTTATGAGTAGACACAAAAGTAGATGTGTGGCCCATACACCTTATCAATGTGGTATTGAGTCCTCAGGAAAACTGCATCCAGCAATGGCTCCTGGAAGATCTGGGATGTTGTCCTCCATCCTCTCCATTTTAGAGAAATGCTCCTAAAACTTCATTATATTAACACATTATAATCAGAAAAGAATCCATAAATTTCTAAATCATCTTCAGGGGGTTCAGAGCCACCATTACAACCATTATAGTAGAACCCTTAAAATTCACTGTTTTGTGCTTTATAGTGGATTTTTTTTTTTGTCTTTTCTAGGGCCTCTTCCTGCGGCATATGGAGGTTCCCAGGCTAGGGGTGTAATCAGAGCTGTAGCCGCCGGCCTACACCACAGCCACAGCAGTGCCGGATCCTTAACCCACTGAGCAAGGCTAGGGATCGAACCTGAAGCCTCATGGTTCCTAGTCGGATTCGTTAACCACTGCGCCACGATGGGAACTCCTGGAAATTGTTTTTTTTAAAAAGCCCAAGTGGTGTGTTTTAGAACTTATGTTTTGAATACTTCTGAGAAACTAGGAATTATTGTAGTGCTGTGTTTTTCAGAATTATTCTTGTGGAAGAGCAGAACAGATAAAATCTGGGTCCACAATAAAACAGGGCTTTCAAGAATCTCATGTTTGGGCTTTGTTTCAAGGAGCTAATTTATTTTTGTTTTGTTATATACCTCTTTTTCTGAGGCTGTTTTGTTGTCATCTTATAATCACAACAATATTGGCGCCTATGTATATATAGCACCATTCTCTCCACATTCAGTGTATTTGGAAACATAGAGCTGAGGCAAGGATTTGACTCCTGGAGTAGGTTCATTCTGGTTTGTTCACAGGTTACTCTTTCTGATATAATGCTATTGATGAGTATTTACTGAGAGTGGTCCTGATCAGTATTCCTTTACTTCCCTCTTTGCTCATATTTGGAAGAGTAGAGTTAACAGTGAAAGAGTTGGAGTAAAGTGAGGACATAAAGTGGTAGATGGGCTTTTGAGGACTTACTTATCCTAGCCTTTTAAAAAATATATTTATTATTTATGCACAGTGGAATTTGTAGTTTGAATTGTGACAGAGAATACACCTTTGTAGCAACCACACAAAACAAGACAGGGAACATTCTCACCACTCTAAAAAGACCACTTATTTCTCTTTCTAGTCAGTCTCCACTGCTAATCCTGACCCAGGCAACCATTATTTTCATTTGAATCATCATAGATTAGCTTCTCCCAGAATGTCTTAATCATACTGTTATACTCTTTGGTGTATGGCTTCCTTAACTCAGCTTGTTCTTGTGATTCCTCTGTATTATCACTTGTACCAATAGTTCCTTTCTTTCTCTCTCTCTCTCTCTCTCTTTTTTTTTAAACTAATGTGGTTTGTTCCTTTTTATTGCTCAGCAGTGTTCTGTTGTGTGACTGTACTATAGAGATGAGAGTTTCTTATCCATTCTCCTGCTGATAAGCTCATTTGCTTCTGATGCTATAATTAAGAACAAAAAACTTGAACATTCTTTTCCTTTTTTTGAAATAAAATTTTGAAGTTTTTCTTCTTTTTTTTAAACAGAGGAAAAGCGCCCTTTTGACTTCGATTTTTTTGCTCATTTGCTTCAGAAAGTGCTTGCTGAAGAAGAGAAAAGAAAGCAAAAGTCTGTTAAAAATCAGAGTTCAAAGGAGAAGTCCTCTAAATCACGGAAAAATGTAAAAGGTATTTATTTAAAAGAAAGTGTGTTATTTTACATAATAGTAATTGACTTGTAATATTGTCCCTCAAGTCTTAGAGCAAATAAATACCTCAATTATTTGTAATTCAGGTAGTTGAGATCATCGCGGTGGGGGGTTAGGAGGATCAACTTTTCCTCTGTCTTTTAGTTATCTGGCCTCAAACAGCAGCTCCCTTTTATTCATGTATTTTATTTTTATTTTTTATTTTTTGCTTTTTAGGGCCGCATGCTTGGCATATGGAGGTTCCCAGACTAGGGGTCCAGTCAGAACTGTAGCCATCAGCTTACACTGTAGCCACAGAAACGTGGGATCTGAGACCTGTCTGCAACCTACACCACAGCTCACGGCAATGCTGGATCCTTAACCCACTGAGCGAAGCCAGGGATCTAGCTCGTGGCCTCATGGTTCCTAGTCGGGTTCGTTAACCGCTGAGCCAAGATGGGAACTCCAGCAGCTCCCTTTGAAATTTTATAATTGGCATGGCTGGGCTGTTTGACATCTTTACTGCATCTAGGACTTAATTGTAGCTAATAAAGTAGCATTAGAATTTTAGGGTGTCATGTTTAGTTACTTATGATCATTTTCCTTTTTAGAACAAATCTGCCATGAAAGTCTAATATAAAAAAAATGCAGGAGTTCCCATTGGTGGCTCCGTGGTTAACGAATCTGACTAGCATCCATGGGGGAAACAGATTCGGTCCCTGGCTCGTTCAGTGGGTTAAGGATCTTGCATTGCCGTGAGCTATGGTATAGGTCGCAGATGTGGCTCAGATCCTGGGTTGCTGTGGCTGTGGTGTAGACCGGCAGCTGCAGCTCAGATTTGACTCCTAGCCTGGGAACCTCCATATGCCGCTGGTGCAGCCCTAAAAAAAGCAAAAAAAAAAAACCCCAAAAACAAAAAAATGCAACTCTAATACTTTGGGCTTGTGACTGAATTGTATTGGTTGAGTACACCTTATTTCTGAGGGTTAATGTTGATTTGTATCAGGTAGGAAATTGTTTATATGTAGGTATTTCTATTTTTAGGCTTATATTTTCTTAAGTATTTGATTTCTGATCTACGGTTAGCTATAATCACATAATTGAAGGAGTCTTGAATCTACAGGGAACCTTATCTATTAGTTCTACATTCCAGCCCCTCTCCTTTTATTTTAATGACCAAGAAATAGCCTCAGACATACTAAGTCTTTTTTTCTACAATCTCACGTTGTTAGTAGTGGCAGAGGCAGGACTCAGACTAGGACTCTGAGAGCCTGTGTTGGAGGACCCCAGGAGTACCCCCAAGTTCGATTATTTGCTGGACTCACAGGATTCAGCATAAAGTTGTACTAACAGCTGAGATTTATTACAGTGAAAAGGCATAAAGCAAAAGTGGCAAAGCAAAGAGGCGTATTGGTCCAAGTCTAGGGGAAAATTAGCTACAAGAGTCCTCTCCCAGTAGTCACACAAGATGTGCTTAATTCCCCGGCAGCAAGTTGTGATGAGATACCAGGGAAACTTGGTAAACGAATTTCAGCACCCAGCATTTTTCTTGGAGGCTGGTCATATAGACACCTTCTGTAGTAGAATTCAAAAGTCCCAGAATGTGGTTCCCTTTGTGACACAGCAGAAATAACCCAACTAGTATCCATGAGGATGTGGGTTTGATCCCTGGCTTTGCTCAGTGGGTCTGGGATCCACTGTTGCCGTGAGCTGTGGTGTAGGTTGCAGATGTGGCTCGGATCCCAAGTTGCTGTAGCTGTGGTGTAGGCTGGCAGCTGTAGCTCCAATTCAACCCCTAGCCTGGGAACTTCCATATGCCGATAGTGCGGCTCTAAAAACCAAATAAATAAATAAGTAAGTAAATAAAGCATATTTTAAAAGAAGTCCCAGAAGGAAAACAGTTGTTCAGTACACACTGTGTGTACAAACAGTTCAGTGTTTTCTGTTTGTTTGTTTATTTAGCTTTTTTGGGTCACACTCAGAGCATTATGGAAGTTCCCAGGCTAGGGTTCGAATTGGAACTATAGCTGCCAGTCTACACCACAGCCACAGCAATGCCAGATCTGAGCCTTGTCTGTGACCTACACCACAGCTCACGTCAACACCAGATCCTTAACCCACTAAGTGAGGCTAGGAATCTAACCTACATCTTCATGGATCCTAGTCAGGTTTGTTAACCACTGAGCCACGAAGGGAACTCCATGTACAAACAGTTTAGATACAGCAAGCTACTTTGGTCAGTTAGGCTGGTGGGAACTCTTCTGAAACCTGAGTTCCCAGGTATGGCCCCAGGGCCAACTTTTTTTTTTCTTTTTCAGATTTTTTTATACATTTTTAAAGGTTATACTCCATTTGTAGTTATTACAAAATATTGGTTATATTCCCTGTGTTCTGCAATGCATTCTTGTAGCTTATCTTAGACCCGGCAGTTTGTACCTCCCCCTCTCCGACTCCATATTGCCCCTCCACCCTCCCCCACTGGTAATCCATAGTTTGTTCTCTGTATCCGAGTGTGCTTCTTTTTGTTTTATTTACTAGTTTGTATATTTTTAGATTCTACATTTTGTGATATCATACAGTATTTGTCTTCCTCTCTTTGACTTATTTCACTTAACATCATTTTTTTTTTTTTGTTGTTGGTTCCCATGCTAGGGGTCGAATCGGAGCTGTAGCCTCTGGCCTACGCCAGAGCCACAGCAACGCAGGATCCGAGCCGTGTCTGCAACCTACACCACAGCTCACGGCAGTGCCGGATCGTTAACCCTCCGGCCTACGCCAGAGCCACAGCAACGCAGGATCCGAGCCGTGTCTGCAACCTACACCACAGCTCACGGCAATGCCGGATCGTTAACCCACTGAGCAAGGGCAGGGACCGAACCCGCAACCTCATGGTTCCTAGTCGGATTCGTTAACCACTGCGACACGAGGGGAACTCCCCTCACTTAACATCATGCTCTCCAAGTCCAACCATTGATACAGATGGCAAAATTTCATTCTTTTTTATGGCTGAGTAGTATTCCTGTGTGTGTGTGTGTGTGTGTGTGTGTGTGTGTGTGTGTGTGTGTGTGTACACGTACCACATCCTTATCCATTCATCTGTTGATAGACAATTTGCTTCTATACCTTAGCAATTATAAATAATGCTATTATGAACATAGGGGTGCATGTATCTTTTTGAATTAGTGTTTCTGTTTTTTTTTTTGATATATACCCTGAGGTGGAATTGCTGGGTCATATAGTTCTGTTTTTAGTTTTTTGAAATCCATCTGTTTTCCACAGTGGCTATGCCAATTTACATTCCCACAAGCAGTGTAGGGCGGTTAAGGGCCAACCTTTTAAGCAGGCCTTTCAGAGGAGAGCAGTGAGGCTTGCTCTGTTAATTCTCTCCTGCACATTGCCAGTGTAGATTTTCCTTTTCTACAGTGTAGCACGTGTCATTTTAAGAGTAGTATTGATAACTGCAACGTTATTTCATTCTTTAGTCAGTCTTTTTACGTACTATATATAGCCCTAGGAAATTAAAATAGATGTATTAATTTTTGATTATTATGTTGTAGGTGATAGCATGAGTGACTCACTATATCTTACTTAATGTGAGAACTTTTCAGGTATACTGTTACAAGTCCTAGAATCTAGAAATTGCTGATTATTATTCTAATAAAGAATAAATACAGGAGTCCCTGCTGTGGTGCACAAGATGAGCAGTGTCTCTGCACTTCCAGGACACAGATTTGATCCTGGGCCTGGCACAGTGGGTTAAAGGATCTGCTGTTGCCACAAGCTTTGGCATAGGTTGTAACTGTGACTCAGATCTGATCCCTGGTGTAGGAACTCCATATGCCATGGGGCAGACCAAAAAAAAAAAAAAACCTAGCACTATTTTCCTAGCTTTAAAATCTTGTTTTGACTTCTTTGGAATAAAACTAAATGGCAATGAATTTTATTATCTTTTTAAGATTAGTTTTTTTTTTAGGAGACCATGTCTGATCAGGGATGCTTGCGAAGTTTGCCTTTGGTTTGGATGCTGTTTCCATGGTCATCTCTAATTTTTGTTTTTTTTTTCAATGTAATCCATTCTTTTCTTTTTTATTAAACTTTTTTTTGGTGTCCTTTTAGCTTTTCCAGGGCCGCACCCATGGCATATGGAGGCTCCCAAGATAGGGGTCTAGTTGGAGCTGTAGCCGCCAGCCTACGCCACAGCTACAGCAACGTGGGATCCAAGACGAGTCTGTGACCTACACCACAGCTCACGGTAACACCGGATCCTTATCCTACTGAGTGAGGCCAGGGATCGAACCCGAATCCTCATGGTTCCTAGTCGGATCCGTTAACTACTGAGCCAGGACAGGAACTCCTATAATTCAGTATTTTCATCTTCTGATACAGGAAACTTAATATGGCTTTAAAGAAATTATTTATTTATTTTCTTCTTTTAGGACTGCACCTGCAGCATATGGGAGTTCCCGAGCTAGGAGTTAAATTGGAGCTGTAGCTACTGGCCTTTACCACAGTCATGGCAACATGGAATCCAAGCCACATCTGTGACCTATACCACAGCTCATGGAAATACCAGATCCTTAACCCACTGAGCGAGGCCAGGAATTGAACCCATATCCTCATGGGTACTACTTGAGTTCCTTTCTGCTGAGCCAGTGGGAACTACTCATGTTTTTTTTTTTTGTTTGTTTGTTTTAATGGTTTCTTTGCTGTGCAAAAGCTTGTAAGTTTGATTAGGTCCTATTTGTTTATTTTTGTTTTTATTTATCTTGCCTTGGGAGACTGGCATTTGAACAGTTTATATTAGAGAATGTTTTGCCTATGTTTTGATTTTTTTTAAGCACAATAATATTTTTTGAAATCTTTTACATTACTGCATGTAAACCTACCTCATTATTATTTGCTGCATGGATTTTTGTAGCATAAATGTATTATAACTTATTTAGTCATCCTCTCTTGGACAGTGTGGTTGTCTTCAGATTTTTGCCTAGACACCCTTCAGTATTTATCTTATCCACCTTTACAAATTTTTCTGTAGGTTATTTTAATGTTTATAACAATTCCCCTTATTTTTCAGTGAAAAAAGTTACCAGTGAAAGAGTGAGTGACGATCCAGCTGAGTCTGTGAGTGCTAGAATTTCAGATGCAGAAGGATCCCAAAAGGATACTCAGACAGTTGAAGAAGAACAACAGTCTCTGACTTTATCAGCACAGGATTCAGAACAGAATGTAGTAGAACAAGACCAAAATCAAAAGAAAAGAAGAAGAAAGAATCAGGGTGAAGGTGGTAAACGGGAAGTAAAAAGTCATTCAGGAAATGCCTCTGTTCAGCCAGGCTCTTCTAAAGGAGAAAAACACACAAGTAAGTTTATTACATATTTTAATGGCCCCTATATTACTTGTAAAGACATGTATACGCTGTATGATGTATAACTTAAATACTTCTAGATACTAGCAACTAATAATGCTTTTTAATTGGTTCTATATTCATGGTACAATTATTTTTAAAGGAAAAAAAGTATTGTTTAATAAACAGTGAAATAAGGAGATGTGTTAGCTCCAGTACACTCCCATTAGCAATGATTCTAAATTACATATTTATACTGCCTTCCTTCCTTCCTTCCATCCATCTGTCCATCTTCTCTTTTTCTTTCTTTTTTGCTTTTTAGGGCTGTACCTGCGGCATATGGAAGTTCCTAGGCTAGGGGTCGAATTGGAACTACAGCTGCTGGCCTACACTGAGGCCACAGCTACTTGGGATCCAAGCCACGTCTTTGACCTATACCATAGTTCACGGCAGTACCAAACCCTTAACCCCCTGAGTGAGGGCAGGGATCAAACCCAAGTCCTCATGAATACTAGTTGGGTCCGTTTCCGCTGAGCCACAATGGAATTCTTTCTTTCTCTCTCTCTCTTTCTTTCCCTCTATCTCTCCCTCTCTCTCTCTTTTTTTCTCCTTTTTTGGTTATACCCCCGGGATATGGAAATTCCTGGGCCAGGGATTGAATCTGAGATGAATCTGTGACCTGTGCCACAGCTGTGGCAATGCCAGATCCTTAACCCACTGTGTGGTTCCCGGTATTTGAACTGGCAATGCCACAGAGACAAGCTGGATTATTAACCCTATGTGTCACAGTGAGAAATCCTGTATTGTCTTTCTTAATAAATCACAGGTTTGGAGTTTCCACTGTGGCTCAGTGGGTTAAGAACCTGACTAGTATCCATGAGGATGGGGGTTTGATCCCTGGCTGTGCTCAGTGGGTTAAGGACCCTGCATTGCCTCAAGCTGCAGTGTAGGTCACAGATGCGGCTCGGATCTGGCATTGCTGTGGCTGTGGTGTAGGCTGGCAGCTGCAACTCCAATTTGATACTTAGCCTGGGAACTTCCATATGCCACAGATGCAGCCCTAAAAAGAAAGAAAAAAGATAGGTCTTCATGTTCTACTTCTACAGAGCACTGCTATGAACCTATAATAAGTTGTTAAATTTTTATAAGAGCTACTAAGATAAGTTTTCCTTTCAGTTTTATTTTTTAAACTCCCTAGAATGCAGACATTTTGACACATGTTACTAAGGAATGAGAATTGAGAGTTTAGGCAAGTCTTGGGCTCTTTCTTTATGTTTATATATAGCTTATTTAAAGCAGGCACCAAGTGGAGTTCCTGTCATGGCTCAGTGGCTAACGAATCTGACTAGGAACCATGAGGTTGTGAGTTCTATCCCTGGCCTTGCTCAGTGGGTTAAGGATCCGGCTTTGCCGTGAGCTGTGGTGTGGGTCCTAGACTTGGCTCGGATCCTGCATTGCTGTGGCTGTGGCTGTGCCTGGCAGCTGTAGCTCCGATTAGACCCCTAGCCTGGGAACCTCCATATGGGGCCCTAGAAGAGGCGAAAAGACAAGAAAAAAAAAAAAAAAGATAGCAGTCACCAAGTAAAGAGAGAAGAAAAATATTTTAGCAGATCAGAATCACCTTTTTGTAGAATTTAAATTTTTATGTAGTTCAGCTTCACCAATAAGATTTTAGTTAAGTGAATCCTGATAGGTAATATAATATGACTCATAGGCATTATAATATTATGGGTTTTTTTTGTGGCTAACTATGAAAGACATTACATATAAAGCAGAATAGCTAAACAATTAAGAAATTGGACTTCAGGGAGTTCCTGCTGTGGTGCAATGGGTTAAGGATCTGGTGGTGTCTCTGTTGTGGCTCTGTTGTGGTTTAATTCCCAGTCTGGCACCATGGATTAAGGATCTGGCATTGCTGCAGCTGTGGCGTAGGTTGCAGCTGTGACTTGGATTCATTCCCTGGCCTGGGAACTTCCATATGCCTCGGATGTGGCTGAAAAAGAAGAAAAAACAAATTGTGCTTTGGGGTAATTTCTTAATCATTGCATTACATTACAGTGTTATGTGTAAGTTATTTTATGCTTTAAAAATAGATGTTTTTGCCATCATTTTAAAATAATATGCATTTTGTATTGATAGATCAGTCACTAAGTCCTGAGATAAATGAAGAAGCAGGAAATAAGGAACAGAATCTTCCCTCTGTACAGAACAAAGATGACATTGTGGGCTTATCCTTTAGTGAGAAGACTGAGAGAAGAACTGACCCTGTTCTTTCATCAAGGTATTTTCTATATCTTTACTTACTTGGTCTACATTTTCTGTCAGTTACTGAAGGAGGGGTATGAAGTCTCCAGCTGTAATTGTGAATTTGCTTATTTCTCTTCTCACTTCTTTTTCTTTTTTTCTTTTTTGTCTTTTTGTCTTTTTTTTTGCCTTTTCTAGGGCTGTTCCCATGGCATATGGAGGTTCCCAGGCTAGGGGTTGAATAGGAGCTGCAGCAGCTGGCCTATGCCAGAGCCACAGCAACGCGCATCTGAGCCGCATCTGCAGCCTACACCACAGCTCACGGCAGTGCCGGATCCCTAACCCACTGAGCAAGGCCAGGGATCGAACTCGCAACTTCATGGTTCCTAGTCTTATTGGTTAACCACTGAGCCACGACCGGAACTCCTCTTCTCACTTCTGTTTGCCACGACGGGAACTTCTCTTCTCACTTCTGTTTGTTTTTCTTCATGTCTTTAGAAGCTCTCTTGTTCCTTCCTCTTGGTGAAATCAGCCGTTTTCCATTTGTGTGGTATCATGTGATTTTGCTCTTTGTTCTGAAGCTTGCTTTACCACTCCAGCTTTCTTGTGGTTAGTGTTTGTCTGGGCTTTTTCTTTTTTGTAAAGATTTTATCTTTTGTTTTTGGCAGTTTGAATGTGACATACCCTGCTGGCGTTTTTTTTCATTTGGTTGATTGGTTTTTTGTTTTGTTTGTTTTTACTAGTGTTAACGACCGTAACGTGAAATCTACTCTTCTAATAAGTTTTTAAAATACACAGTGTTAAGTATAAGCACAGTGTTGACAGCAGATTTCTAGAATGCTTTCATGTTGCATGACTGAAACTATATCCATTGAACAGCAACTCTTTATTTCCTCCTTAGCTCAGCTTCTGGAAACCACCATTCTCTTTTCTGTTTGTATGAGCTTGGTTACTTTAGATACTTCACATAAGTGGAATCAGGTAGTATTTGACCTTCTATGAGTGGTTTATTTCACCTAGCATGATGTTTTCAAGGTTCATTCATGTTGTAGCATATAACAGGGTTCCTTTTTTATGGTCAAATAATATTCCATGGTATATGTCACATTTTCCTTATTCATTTGTCTGTCAGTGCACTTTTGGGTTGTTTCTGTCTCTTGGCTCTTGTGAATAATGGTACAAGAAACATAACAGTGAAGACGTTTCTTTGAGATCCCTGTTTTTAATTCTTCTGGATTAATACCCAGATAGGGAGTTGTTGGATCATATGATAATTCTGTTCTCTCTTTTTGAGGAGACTCATACTGTTTTTCATTGTGACTGCATTTTACATTCCCACCCACAGTTTATAAGGTTTCCAGTTATTCCACATTTTTGCCAGCATTTGTTATTTTCTCTTCTAAAAATTTTTTTTATCAATATATAATGACTGTCCTGATAGATGTGAGTTGGTCTCATTGTGGTTTTTTTTTTTAATTACTTAATGAATTTTATTACATTTATAGGTGTACAACAATCATCACAACCAAATTTTACAGCATTTCCATCCCAAACTCCCAGTGCATCCTCTCACCCCCCAACCTGTCTTATTTGGAAACCGTAGGTTTTCAAAGTCTGTGAGTCAGTATCTGTTCTGCAAAGAAGTTCATTGTGTCCTTTTTTCAGATTCCACATGTCAGTGAAAGCATTTGATGTTGGTGTCTCATTGTATGGTTGACTTTACCTAGCATGATAGTTTCTAGGTCCATCTATGTTGCTAAAAATGCTGGTATCTCATTCCTTTTAATGGCTGAGTAATAGTCCATTGTGTATATGTACCACATCTTCTTGATCCACTCCTCTGTCAATGAACATTTAGCTTGTTTCCATGTCTTGGCTATTGCGTATAGTGCTGCAATGAACATTAGAATGCATGTGTCTTTTCATGTCATGGTTTTCTCTGGATAGATGCCCAGGAGTGGGATTGCTAGAGTGGTATTGCTAGATCTAGTTCTATTTTTAGTTTTCTGAGGAATCTCCATACTGTTTTCCACAGTGGTTGCACCAATTTACAATCCCACCAATAGTGTACTAGGGTTCCTTTTCTCCACACCCTCTCCAAAACTTTTTGATGATAGCCATTCTGGCTGGTGTAAGGTGGTACCTTGTAGTGGTTTTGATTTGCATTTCTCTAATGATGAGTGATATTGAACATGTGTTTTTGAGTTCTCAGTGCTAGGCAGCAGGATCTCATTGCTTATCCATTCCAAATGGAATAGTTTGCATCTATTAACCCCAGATTCCTAGTCCATCCCATTCCCTCTCCCTTCTCTTGGCAACCACAAGTCTTTTCTCCAAGTCCATGAGTTTCTTTTCTGTGTAGCACATCTTCTTAATCCATTGATCTGTCAGTGAACATTTAGTTTGTTTTCGTGTCTTGGCTATTGTGAATCATGTTGCAGTGAACATACGGGTGCATCTATCTTTTTGAATTGTAGTCTTGTCTGGATAGATGCCCAGGAGTGGCATTGCTGGATCATATGGTAGTTCTACATTTAGTTTCCTGAGGAATCTTTATACTGTTTTCCATTAAGGTACACTGTTTTAAATAACATGGTGTGAGAAGGATCATAGAAAAACTAAGTATCTGTTTTTGTTAATTATTCCATGATATGATGGATCATCTTCTAGAGTCTTAGCTTTGGATATTAAAAAAAAAATCTTAATTAGTATTAAACAAGTGTTACTAAGAATTCTTTTTTGATTTGTTTTTGTTTCCTTAGTGGTGAGCAAGATGATGTATCAGTAGCAGCTGAGACTTTAGAATCAGACACTTCAGATTTGCCTTCATCAGAAGTTGGTGTTAGACCATTGTGTGAGGTGAATAATGCTGAGAGGAGTTGTACAGAAGAAAGAAATGTTGACCCAAAAAATAAATCTCTGTAAGTGTTTTACATGGTAGGATTTTTATGTAAAAATTTTTGATAATTTATTATCACTTAAGGAATGATGATAATATTGCTCCTTTAGTGATTAGGAAGGGACTACAGACCATTTAATATGTAATTGCACTGTGGTCTTAGTGACATCAAGGTTTTTCACTTTATGTTTCATTACAGAAATACCGTCTTTTATATCTGGTATGTAATAGTGATATGAGTTTTAGCAGAGTATTAACATATGATGAAATTCTAAAAAAATTTAGAATCCTAAATTTTTTGCTATGAGATTTAACTTTTACTTGAATTATTTTTCATGCCTGTTGTCAAGGTAGTAGATTTGATATTGATCACTTTCTTTTTTTTTTGTCTTTTTGTCTTTTCTAGGGCCGCTCTTGCGGTATATGGAGATTTCCAGGCTAGGGGTCTAATTGGAGCTGTAGCCACCGGCCTACGTCAGAGCCACAGCAATGCGGGATCTGAGCCTCGTCTGTGACCTACACCACAGCTCATGGCAACGCTGCATCCTTAACCCACTGAGCAAGGCCAGGGATCAAACCTGCAACCTCATGGTTCCTAGTCGGATTCATTAACCACTGAGCCACGATATTGATGACTTTCAAGAGATTATCTGTTATGTCTTCTAGTATTGCAAAAGAGAGAGAGAGAGAATCAAACTTAAAACTAGTCCTTGTAACAGACACTATATTCTTATGGTTCGAACATCCAAAAGTATAAGAAGGTATAGAGCAAAGTATTCTTCCCACCATGCCCCATTCGCTCTAGCAAGTAACCAGTGTTATTTATTTCAGAGATTAAACAAAATGACATTAAAGCTAATACAAATATATATGTGTATGTGTGTTCCCAGGCCAGGGATCAAACCTGTATCCTCATGGATACTAGTTGGGTTTGTTACTACCCTGCTACCACAAGAACTCCACAAATATATATTTTTTATCTTTTTATTGCTCTTTAAAAAGCTTACTTGTAGAATACTGTACATACCATTTTGCAGTTTTTGATCTTATGTCTTCATATCTTTACATAAAGACCTTCCTTATTCTTTTTATAGTTGCATAGTACTCTACTGTATAGATGAATCATTGTCCTGATTCATGGCTATATTTGTTGTTTTTTACAAACAATGCTTATAATTTTAAATTTTTATCCTTTTACCTTTGTGCAAGTATATTTCTAGAGTAAGTTCCTAAAAATGGAATTGCTAGCCCAAAGTATATATGTATGTGTGTGTGTGTTTATGCATTTATGATTTTGATAGATACTCCCAGAATGCTCTCCATAGGAGTTATACTAGTTTATATTCACACCAGCGATGTAAGAAATGTCTCCCTGTAGTTCCCGTCATGACTCAGTGGTTAACAAATCCGACTAGGAACCATGAGGTTGTGGGTTTGATCCCTGGCCTTGCTCAGTGGATTAAGGATCTGGCATTGCCGTGAGCTGTGGTGTAGTTCGCAGTTGTGGCTCAGATCCTGCACTTCTCTGGCTGTGGTGTAGGTCAGCTGCTACAGCTCTGATTCAACCCCTAGCCTGGGAACTTCCATATGCTGCAGTCGCGGCCCTAAAAAGATGAAAAAAAAAAAATCTCTGTATAGTATATCTACCCCATGCCTCTCTTTTTGACAGGGGTATGTAATTCTTTTATTTTTTTTCCCCCTTCTGGTGCTTACTTCAATATTTCTTACTTAAGGAAAGTAAAAAAATAGAATAATTAACCTCTGCATATAATTCCCCTTAGATTCTCTGATTCTTCTTTTTTTTTTTTTTTTGTCTTTCTGCCATTTTCTTGGGCCGCTCTTCCGGCTTATGGAGTTTCCCAGGCTAGGGGTCTAATTGGAGCTGGAGCCCCCGGCCTATGCCAGAGCCACAGCAACATGGGATCCGAGCCGCGTCTGCAACCTACACCACAGCTCACGGCAACACTGGATCGTTAACCCACTGAGCAATGTCAGGGATCGAACCCACAACCTCATGGTTCCTAGTCGGATTCGTTAACCACTGCGCCACAAAGGGAACTCCTAGATCCTCTGATTCTTAACGTTTTGTCACATTTGTACTTGTTCTACTTTTAATTTGCACATTTCTTATTGGGAGTGAAGTTCATCGTCTCATCGCATTTTGTTTTTTGTGAGTTGTTCATATCCTTTGTCCAATTATTCAATGAGTTGATATTGTTTTATAGGAGCTTTTTATATTTTAGAGAAGTTAGCTTTGTGCTACAAGTTGTAAAACATGCTTTCTTGGTTTATAGTTTGACTTTTGACTTAGCCATGTTTTGGCTATGTAAAAGTTTTTGATGTTTATGTTGTCAGATTTCTCTCTCTTTTTTTCTTTTATGGTTCCTGAGCTTTTTTTTTTTTTTTTCTTTTTTGGCCACATTTTCGGCATGTGACAGTTCCAGGGCTAAGGATTGATTATCACCACAGCAGTGACCCAAGCTGCTGCAGTAACAATGCAGCATCCTTAACCTGCTGTGCTGCCAGGGGAACTCCATATGGCTCCTGAATTTTAATTAAGTTTTACAAAAGCTTATCTTGGAGTTCTGGTGGTGGGTCAGTGGTTTAAGAACCCAACTACTACTCATGAGGATGCAGCTTTGATCCCTGGCCTGGATCAGTGTGTTCAGGATCCAGCATTGCTGCAGGCTATGGTGTAGGTCACAGATGCCCCTTGCATCCCGAGTTGCTGTGGCTGTGGTGTAGGCTGGCAGTTGCAGCTCCAATTTGACCCCTAGCCTTGGAACTTCCATATGCTATAGGTGCGGCCCTAAAATAAAAAGAAAGAAAAGAAATGCTTATCCTACCTCAAGGTTATAAAATACGTGTACGTGTTTTCTTTATGGCTTCACTTAAATCCTTGATCCATTTGAAATATAAGTACAGTGCAGAAAAAGGAGCTGATTTTATTAACATCTGATGGAACAAATTGGTTACCCTCCCATTGCTCTTCTTGTCCCCAGTTTTCTTTGCTACTCTTATTGTAACTAAGCTTAAAGTAGTTCCTTTTGGACTATGAATAGTTTTTTAAAGACTTTTCCAGAATTTCTTTTGATAATGCCTACATGTTGGTACAATTTAAATAATGATAATTTTCGGGAGTTCCCGTTGTGGCTCAGTTGTAATGAACCAGACTAGGATCCATGAGGATGTGGGTTCGATCCCTGCCTTTGCTCAGTAGGTTAAGGATCCGGCGTAGCCGTGAGCTGTGGTGTAGGTGACAGATGTGGCTCAGATCTGATGTTGCTGTGGCTGTGGTGTAGGCCGGCAGCTATAGCTCCAGTTTGACCCTAGCCTGGGAACTTCCATGTGCTGCGGATGCGGCCCTAAAAAGCAAAAAACTAACTAAATAAATAATGTTAATTTTCTAGGGAAACTGATCAAACAGAAAATGTTAAACCCATGAAGAGAGTACGACTCCAGAGACCTAAACCCAATTTATCAAGGGCAGTTGGGAAGAAAACAGTTCTTTTACAAGATAAAACAGATGAAGAGAACAAGAGTTCACATGCAGAAACGTCAGTTGAAAAGGTATGGATTAAGAGACTAAATGGCAACTAAAATTATGAAATTTTTTCTAAGTAGCTGGGAATAAAAATATTTACCTTGTAATTACACAGTAAAGTTATTTTTTTTATAAACCACAGAATATATTTAATTCAAATTAAACATGAGACTAGAATAATGTTCGGTCCTCATCAAGGAGCACACAA
The DNA here is from genome assembly GCF_016906955.1 of Phacochoerus africanus. Taxonomy (NCBI): domain Eukaryota; kingdom Metazoa; phylum Chordata; class Mammalia; order Artiodactyla; family Suidae; genus Phacochoerus; species Phacochoerus africanus. Next base: position 32,137,829 of record NC_062544.1, on the reverse strand, counting down.
TAATGTTGATAGTAAAGCCAAGATATAAGAACTTTACACGTTAATATTAAATTTGTCTTATTAGTCTCATGTTTTTTGCATTTCCTTTAGAATCTAGAACATATAATTTCAAACATCCTAGAAGTGACAAATATGTCTTATGTTAATTTATATGAAATTTTTATTCAGAATAGTTGATTTCTTTTGTTTCTGTTTTTTGTCTTTTTGTCTTTGTAGGGCCGAACCCACAACATATGGAGGTTCCCAGGCTAGGGGTCTAATTGGAGCTGTAGCCACCGGCCTACGCCAGAGCCACAGCAATGCGGGATCTGAGCCATGTCTGCAACCTACACCACAGCTCATGGCAACGTCCGCATCGTTAACCCACGGAGCAATGGCGGGGACCGAACCTGCAACCTCATGGTTCCTAGTCGTATTCGTTAACCATTGCGCCACGACGGGAACTCCAACAAATTATTAATTTACGTAACCATGTCTCTAATGTTTAGGTTGTTTCCATTTTTTAAACTTTTATAAATAAAAGCAAACAATATTATAAATAGTCAAAGAGGTGATGGGATTAATGGGCCAAGGTATTTTAAATATTTTTATGACTCTTGCTATGTACTGTCAAATTAACCTCAAAAAAAGAATCTATTTCTATTAATGCTGTAAGTATTAACTGAATGTTCCTGTTTCCTTATATCACTGCCAGTATTATATTATTAAAAATATTTTATTTTTGCTAAAATAGTCTAAAAGATTTTTAGCCGACTTTTTTCCTCTTATGTGAAAATATAGTTATATAGTATAGTTATGTTATTATAATCTTATGTTTTTAAATTCTAGAAAATTGAGGAAATAGAGATTCATGTAAAAATTTAAAAATAAATTAATTTTATCATCCATATATGCAACCAACCATTCAGAACATATCCTTCCAGCTTTTCTGGGTTGAGTGGTAGGCGTTCTCTTCTAGGACAGTGAGTAAAGGATCTGGTATTGCCACTGCTGTGGCTTTTGGGCCACTGCTGTGGCACAGGTTTGATCCCTGGCCCTGGGAACATCCACATGCTGTGAGCATGGCCAAAAAAACCAGTATAAAACAAAACAAAAAAAGAACAAAGCAGAAAGAAAAGAAGAAAAAATATAAAGATTAAAAGATTGAGTAATATTATTTGTATTTTTTTGTATTCTCCTTTGGTATTTTAACATTTTATAAATAATTTTCCCATATCATTAAACATGTTTTGATAGCATGGTTTTTAGTGACCTCGTAATAGTCTGTCAGTGGGTGTAGCAATTTATTTATCCATTTATTATTATTGGATATTTTGTCTGTTTACAGTGTTTACTGTTTGGCACAGTGTTTCAGTGAACATCCTTGTACCTAAATCTTTGTCTAAATATTTTCTCAGAATAGACTCAAAAATATTACTAGGTCAAAGAATATAAATATTGTTAAAGCTCTGGATTAATATCAGTAAAAGACTTTCTGGGAAGGATGTATCAAATTTATACTTCTATCAGTAATGTATGAGATGTGTTTAAAATATTATCACCCTCATTTATAATTTTAAAAATTCTCTTTAAATAATTAGAAGTACAAAAAAGTAAAATTTCATTGTTTTAATTTCCATTTATTTATTATAAAGTTTGAACTTTTTAGGTTAAGTAGATTAAAAATAAAAAATTTAATTTGTAGAACCATGTGGAAAAGGACAAAACGAGTACATCTGATATTTCTGGAGTGGAGAATACAGAGAGAGAGAACCCAGAAGCTGATGCTGTGTCTAAGTAAGTATTTAGGAAGTAGAATAAAAATGCTCACTCCTAGGAATGGTGGTAATGACTTTTTCTCTACTGGATAATGTCTAAATTTTGTTTTCAGCTACTGTACTTAGGTCTGTTTTTAACTATAGGTGTTGTGGAAACACTTTTTTTTTTTTTGTCTTTTTGCTATTTCTTTGGGCCGCTCCCACGGCATATGGAGGTTCCCAGGCTAGGGGTCGAATCGGAGCTGTAGCCACTGGCCTACGCCAGAGCCACAGCAACGGGGGATCCGAGCCGCGTCTGCGACCTACACCACAGCTCATGGCAATGCCGGATCGTTAACCCACTGAGCAAGGCCAGGGACCGAACCCGCAACCTCATGGTTCCTAGTCGGATTCGTTAACCACTGCGCCATGACGGGAACTCCGGAAACACTTTAATAGTGTTCTTTATGCTTGATATTATAGAAGTGAATTATCATATGGATCTACTGAGTTAGCAAATACATTTCTCCTTCAACCTGCTAATAAGATTTTAACAAAGTCTTGTTAGGTAAATTAATGGTTAAGATATATGTTTCTGGATAATTTTATATATAGCAAAGTGTTTCAAAAGGGAATACTTAACTTGGAATGGAGATCTAGAACAGGCCTTGCTCCAGTATAAACCTGGACCAGTGGATTCTGGACTATACATTTATGCCATAATCTGTCCATTGTCCTGGAGTGTACATTACATGGTGTTGTCTTGAGTGGGGAATGGTATTCTGTACTAGTCAGGTACAGATTTTTCCAATTTTGTGATGAAAATTTGATTTTAAAATGCTTTCCTACAGTCAGGCTTCTAGGACTGACTGTCGCAGAGGATTAAGGTATAGAGGTATGAATGTCTTTGAGGATGTTCTTAAGGACACTTGTGAATTATTTTGTATTACAAATGATTTATTTATTTATACTTGGGAGAAGGGAATACTGAAAACAGGCATGTATGTGACATACAAGTAATTATGTGACTTCAGAATAACTGTTGATTTTATTCCTTTGTAATTATTCTAGTTTGAGTGAAAAAATTTGTCTGCAGGAAGATGATGCACCAAAGGCTTTTAGACCTGCACGACTAATGAGGGGCTCACTGCGAAGGCAAAAACCAAATATAGGTAAAGCTGCTGAAAGAAAAGGAATTCTTACATCACAGGAAAAAATTGGGGCCAGTGTAGAAAAGAATGAAAATGAATCCGGCATTGGTGGAGATGTAAGTACCCTGATGCCTTCCAGTTTTTTTGGTTAAACACGTACATAAGCGTCCTTTTGTAAACTTTTAAAAACAGCAGTACTGGAGTTCCCATCGTGGCTCAGTGGTTAACGAATCCGACTAGGAACCATGTGGTTGCAGGTTTGATCCCTGGCCTTGCTCAGTGGATTAAGGATCCGGCGTTGCCGTGAGTTGTGGTGTAGGTCGCAGATGCGGCTCGGATCCCGTGTTGCTGTGGCTCTGGCATAGGCTGGTGACTATAGCTCCGATTTGACCCCTAGCCTGGGAACCTCCATATGCCGCAGGAGCGGCCCTAGAAAAGGCAAAAAGACAAAACAACAAAACAAAAAAACCCAGTCCTATATGATTATGTACACTGTATATTAAATTTAAGGCCCAGATCTCATAGCCAGCAGCTTTGCTAATTGTAAAGCCACTTAGCTCTCAGCCTTCTGGTTTTTAAACATTTATATGATGAATTATGTGCTTTTACCTTACTCATATTTGGACTTGGCCTTCCCCCGTTACTCAGCAGGTGTTTGAATTACACGTCCCCTTTGAAAATGTAGCTGGGTACATGAATTTTAACTGACTTAAAATAAAATGTTAAAAGTTCCCTGGTAACATGTAATTTCAACAATAAAGATTATAAATTTTAGGAGTTCCCACCATGGCACAGCGGAAATTAATCCGACTAGGAACTGTGAGGTTGTGGGTTCGATCCCTGGCCTCATGCAGTGGGTTAAGGATCTGGCGTTGCCATGAGCTGTGGTGTAGGTCAAAGATGAGGCTTGGGTCCCATGTTGCTGTGGCTGTGGCATAGGCCAGCGCTGCAGCTCCTATTTGACCCCTAGCCTGGGAACCTCCATATGCTGTGAGTGCGGCTCGAAAAAGAAAAAGAAAAAAAAAAAGTTTATAAATTTTAGGTTATTTACATAATAACTGGTCTTTGTGATAAGTGTAAGAGCTGGTGTAATTTGAGATTTGAATTTCTTTTGTTATAATTCCTAGGGTCTATAATGTGATTATAATAATAATCAAAAGGATTTTAGAAAGATAGACCCCAAGGGATAATTCTAACAAATGAGGCTGAAGCAATTACTTGCTTTCTGATTGGGAGGAAAAGAATGGGGGGCTTTGAGATGAGGTAAAAGGTGTGGCTTAGGAAATTTTCTATACTTAAAGAACAAACAATGGAGTTCCTTGGTGGCCTAGCAGTTAAGGAGCTGGTGTGGTCACTGCTGTGGTGCATGTTTGATCCCTGGCCTGGGAACTTCCACATGCTGGGGGTGCACCCCCCAAGAAAAGAAAAAACACTAAAAGTGCCACTTAAATATCATTTTGTAATTTTGAAATGTTTATCATTTTCCTTGTATTCAAATTGTACATAATTTTCAATGAAATCTTTTATAAATGGGCATTTTATTGTGAAACTTAAAACTTTTTTAAAAATGTGTTTGTTATCAAGACTCCAGAACAAATAGAAGATAAGTCATGTAAAAATTTTGAGTGTGAAGACATCACTTCGCAATCTGAAAAAAAAGATACTTCTATTCAAGATGTGCAGTCAGATGATCCCAAGGCTCTTAATGAATGTCCCAGGTGAGCATCATTTTACTGATGATATAATATTTGAATTTTTAGGTGTAGGTTTTAGAAATTGTTAATCATTTTTTTAGAAACAGTAGCAAGTCAGACTGGTTTGTTATTTGTATATCAAGTTACATAATATTTATAAGTATATATTCATCTTTCAAGGCAGTTTATGTCATTGCCTTCATGTTGATTTCTTAGTTATTGGTGGCTTGATGAGTTAATTTACGCATCACAACTTAGACCTTGAGTTAACATGGGTAGTATTATCACTTCACATTTGTATTAAATTTTATGTCTATATCCAGATATGAAAATGCCACTTAATTGTCTTAATATTTGTGTCTTTGGGATTAATCTCACATTACCTTTATTTTAGGTTTACGTAAATTTATGAGCCTCAATGGGAACTCCCAAAGCTCTTTATTTGTTAATTTGTTATTTCCCCTCTGGAGGATACCAAACCAGATAAATGGAATTATTAGTATGCTTTAAGAAACTGGAGTTCCCTTCGTGGATCAGTGGTTAATGAATCCGATTAGGAATCATGAGGTTGTGGGTTCGATTCCTGGCCTCGCTCAGTTGGTTAAGGATCCGGCGTTGCCTTGAGCTGTGGTGTAGGTTGCAGACGTGGCTCAGATCTAGCTCCAATTAGACTTCTAGCCTGGGAACCTCCATATGCTGCAGGTACGGTGCTAGAAAAGACCAAAAAAAAAACCCCCCCAAAAAAAGAAACAAAAAACAAAAAAAGCTGGTATTAAAAATGTGACTATAGGAGTTCCCGTTGTGGCACAGTGGTTAACAAATCCGACTAGGAACCATGAGGTTTCAGGTTCGGTCCCTGCCCTTGCTCAGTGGGTTAACAATCCGGCGTTGCCGTGAGCTGTGGTGTAGGTTGCAGACGCGGCTCGGATCCCGCGTTGCTGTGGCTCTGGCGTAGGCCGGTGGCTACAGCTCCGATTAGACCCCTAGCTTGGGAACCTGTATATGCTGCGGGAGCGGCCCCAGAAATGGCAAGAAGACCAAAAAAAAAAAAAGAAAAAGAAAATGTGACTATAAAGACAGTTTAGGTTTTCCTGTGATAACCAAACCAAGATGGCTAGCACAGGAACCTCACTAAAGCCTAGGTATTTCTGGATAAAGATGAAAAGCATCATAAGTCAGAAAATAGAATGAAATCCACCCAGGACTAGTTAGATTAAATAACCTTTGTCAGTTGGTATTAATTTTGTATTATATGTTATCAGTTGCTAAAGTTGATAGGCATAATTATATCACCTTAGTTATATAAACAAATACAATTTGAAAAATAGTCTTGATTTTTAAGGACTTGCCTTGTGTTATCAAAATTTGTATTATAAAAAAAAGTGGTTTCAGTGAAGAAAGATTGACTAAACTCTAGATAGTTTTAAATAAGCAAAAGCATGGTTTTTATGTTTTTAAAAATCTGTTAACGTGTATACACTTGTTTAGCCTAACATAGATGAAAAAAATCTAGGGACTGAAAGATGAGAAATATCCCTATAGGGAAACGCTCTAGAGAAGGTCAGTTCTGTAGGTAAAGTGGAGACAGGTTTGAAAGAACCTGAAAGATTTCCCCAAGGGAGAAGATGATGAGAGATGATTGATGCCTCAGAGGAGGTAGAGACAGATTTACAAGGAACTGAAAGAAGAGAAATACCTACACAAGAGAAGTCCTCAGAGGTCCAAATCTTAACCAATGACTGAGTGTTCTTTCATTTATTTATATCTTTTTATTGGTTTTACCATCTCATTATAAAACACAAAGCAGAGTGTGCTACTGCTTTTTTGGCTAACAAGGTGCTTGTACTAGTCAGTGCTTGTTGTATGCCCAGTACTGTTCAACAGACTGCAAAATCTTATTGTGTATTTACTCTTTTCTTTTATGCCTAGTTTGTATTATGAAAACACAGGCTTTTAGAGAAAATGACTGTACAGGAAATCTCATTTTTAATTTTTTTTTTTTTTTTTTTGCTTTTTAGGGGCGCACCTGCAGCATATGGAGGTTCCCAGGCTAGGGGGCAAATCGGAGCTACAGCTACCAGCCTACACCACAGCCACAGCAACGCAGGATCTGAGCTGCATCTGCGACCTATACCACAGCTCACGGCAATGCCAGAGCCTTAACCCACTGAACAAGGCCAGGGATCGAACCTGCAACCTCATGGTTCCTAGTCAGATTCGTTTTAGATTTGCCGTGACAAGAACTCCTTTTGTTTCTTTTTAAATCTGAGAGTTTCTGGTTTTTTAGTAGTGACTTTTCAACCGTTGTCTTTTCATTTGGCAGTCTGGTTTAAAATTTGATTATATGTCCTTTTTTTTTTTTTTAAATAGTATTCAGGAAGATAATAAAGCAAATAAACAAGTTCCAGTTGTAAAGACTCGATTTCAGAAACCAAAGCCAAATATTAGAAGAACAATTGCAAAAAGAGACATTTTCTCAAAGAAAGAGGTACCAGAAAAGATTCTTGCCTCTGAAGAGATGACAGCAGCTTTGAGAGAAACTGCAAGTCTAGAAACCTCACCAAGGGAGGAGGTCCCTGTGGAGACTAATACTACTAAGGAAACGGAGTCAGTTTTAAAAGAAACTGGAAAAGACAGCTCTCCTAGGGAAAAAATACCAGAAATGATTGATGTCACTGTGGAAATGGAGACAGATTTGAAAGAAACTGGAAGAGAAGTTTTCCCAAGGGAGGAGGAGGAGATACCAAAGGTGACTGATGCCACTGAGGAAAGAGAGACAGACTTGGAAGAGACTGTAAGAAGAGAAATATCCCTACAGGAAAATGCCCCAGAGGAGGTTGATACTATTGGTGAAGTGGTGACAGATTTGAAAGAAACTGTAAGAGAGATTTCCCCAAGAGAGAAGATACCAGACATAATTGACGCCGCTGAGGAAGCAGAGACAGATTTAGAAGAATCTGAGAGAAGAGAAATATCTACACAAGATAAGGTCTCAGAGGTCAAAACTGTAGGTGATGAAGTGGAGACAGAATTGAAAGAAATTGGAATCGAAATTTCCCTAAGGGAAAATGTAGTAGTGGGGATCAGTGACACAGGGGAAAGGGAGGTTGATTTGGAAGAAACTGCAAAGAGAGACTTTTCCCTGATGGAAAAGGTATCAGGAAAGATGACTGCCATTGAGGAAACAGAAGCAGATTTAAAAGAAACTGGCAAGGAAATTTTCTTGAAGAAAAGCAGACCAGAAGAGATCAGTGCTTCTGAGGAAAGGGTGGCAGATTTGGAAAAAAACTAGAAAAACAGACATTTCTCTAAGGGAAAATGCACGAGAGGAGACTGGAACCTCAAGACAAACTGGGACAGATTCATTGCAGAGCAGTAGTGTTGACTGCAGCGCTGCGCCTTCCCTAACTAATAATGTATGTATTTTTTGTCCTTTAAAAATATTTTTTGAGTATTCATTCAGAGAAAAATGACCAAATAATTCCAGGATTATTGCCCTTAAGTCTAGTAACATTTAATATCTCTTAAAGTACAAAGTCCCAATCCTAAAATCTGTGTTTCAGGATCTTAAAGAAATCATATATTCTTTTTTAAAAAATAATTTTAAAACTTTTTTTTTTTTTTTTAAACTTGTGGAAAAGTTACTATTCTTAACATCAGTTTAAAGGTACTCTTAGATAGATGCAGCGGGTTAAGAATCTGATGGTGTCACTGCATTGGCCCAGGTCATTGGTGTGAATTGGATCCCTGGCCTGGGAGCTTCCACATGTCAAGCCATGGCCCAAAAATATAAATAAAGTTACTCTTAGATAAAAGGAATATAGAAAATTGGACTTGGTTTGTGCTAACTCTAGAATGAACGTATATTAGAATTATTTTTTTGACCGTATCTGTATCAGTTTTTCTCTTTATTTCCTGCCGTATCCTATTTCTCTACACTTTGAAAAGTTCTTTTTTTTTTTTTTTGTCTTTTTGTCTTTTTGCTATTTCTTTGGGCCACTCCCACGGCATATGGAGGTTCCCAGGCTAGGGGTCGAATCGGAGCTGTAGCCACTGGCCTACTCCAGAGCCACAGCAACGCAGGATCCGAGCCGCGTCTGCGACCTACACCACAGCTCACAGCAACGCCGGATCGTTAACCCACTGAGCAAGGGCAGGGATCGAACCCGCAACCTCATGGTTCCTAGTCGGATTTGTTAACCACTGCGCCACGACGGGAACTCCTGAAAAGTATTTTTTATTAAAAGTTTCCAATTAATTGAAGTTTAAGCTATTCTAACATTTTTCTGGTTTTCTAACTTTTTGGGGGGATAGGTAATGGCATTGTAGTTTGGAATAAACCGTAATATACAATATAGAAAGAATAATTTCCCATATGATGTGTTTTAGCTTTTATAAATAAAATTTTATTTTATTTAAAAATTGGGAACTCATAAACTTCTTCATTTTTAAAGACAGTGTATAGAATATATAGGCTTTTGTTTGAAATGTGTGACATGTTTAAGGAATCTTGTATGTATGTGCTGATTTACTTCCAGGACATTAGCAGTGAAATACTATCCATGGTGCATACAGCTGTAGAAGAAAACAGAAATTCTGAAAAGGAAATGTCAAGTCAGTTGAGTCATTTGAACATTTCTTTGGAGACTTCTGGACTTGATAAAATAGAAGACCAGAGGATGCAGTCTCCAGATGTTCCAGAGCAGTCTTCAGATATTAATTTAAGGTATAAGAATGTAGGTCTCTGCTTTTAAAGAGGAGGCATATAAAGTTATCTTTTCAGATTATGTTAAACTAAATGAGGTTTTAAGACGTAGCACCTTTATCATGGTGTTGGAAATTTTAAGCTGGTTTGGGGAGAGGTTTGAGGTCATCCTGATAGTAGATTGTGAGAATTACTAACATACAAAATTGTATGCAGAACATACTCCTAAGTCAGTACAGGTGTGACAGACCTGTATTTTCTTTGTGCAAAAATGATGTAACTCCTAGGCTTATACCTGAATTGTACCACTCATGTTTTTCAGGATCTACCAAATAGTCCAATTTCTTTTGCTGTTAAGAATTAGAATTAAATATTTATTGCCAGTCTCTAAGCTTGTCCTAAGACTCTGCTCCCACTGCCCCTTCATTTCATCCTAAAGCTTGATAATCCTTGTTCCAAAAGCAAATCTCTTCCTCAAGAACAGAAGCCATCTGAAGTTAAACCAGCACCTTTTCTGAGAAGTAGATTCAAAAGACCAAAACCAAACTTAGCAAGAGCAGCTTCAAAGAGAGGGGCCACAGGAGCAGAAAAATGTGCACCTGGGAAGAACATGGAACCTGATAAAGCAGGCACTGTTGTGATACAGCCAAACAGCGACCAAATGAGTACTCTCTCTTCTCAACATGTAAGTTAATTAGGATGGAGGCTTTCCGTTTTAGTGATTAGTTACTCAAGTAAAACACTCGAATTAAGATTTTGCAAATATTTCCTCATGTGATTTTTTACTGTGTGATGTTATTGTTGCTGTTCTTCACGTTCCTCATTGTTCCACGTGGTTTGTGTAAGAATCTCAAATCTCTGATGTTGGGCACATGTGTCATGGGAAGGGTTTAAGACACTTGGCCTTGTAAGTTCTGACCTGTATTCATTATCTGACCATAGCCAAATGATGCACCCATTTTCTTCATAGGAAAAATGAGAATGACCGTCCATCTTTATTTCACCCTGTTGTGAAGGCAAAATAAAAAGTTAAAAGTTTCATGTGAATTAAAGGAGATTATTTTATTTACTTGATTATGTTGGTCTTTAAGAGATTAAGATGTGTGATAGAGCATCAAAAGCCTTGAAATGTTAATTTTGAGTGTTCTAAACATATGAAGCACTTTTTTGATTTAAAATTCTTGGAGTTCTTGGAGTTCCTGTTGTGGCTCAGTGGTTAACGAATCTGACCAGGAACCATGAGGTTGCGGATTCCATCCCTGGCCTCGCTCACTGGGTTAAGGATCCGGCGTTGCTCTGAGCTGTGGTGTAGGTCGAAGATGTAGCTTGGACCCCCAGTTGCTGTGGCTGTGGCGTGGGCCAGCAGCTGTAGCTCCGATTTGACCCCTAGTCTCCGAACCTCCATATGCTGTGGTTTCGGCCCTAGAAAAGACAAATAAAATAAAATAAAATTCTTGGAGTTCTCATCATGGCTCAGCATATTAAGAACCCGAATTGTATCCATGAAGGTGCGAGTTGAATTCCTGGCCTTGCTCAGTGGGTTGAGGATCAGGCATTGCCACAAGCTGTAGGTGGCAGATTCGGCTCAGATCTCACATTACTGTGTCTACAGCTCTAATTCAACCTCTAGGCCAGAGCTGTATGCACCTGGTACAGCCCTAAAAAGATCAAATAATAATAATAATAATAATAATTACTTAAAATTCTTGGAGTACTTTTGGATGCAATGAGTTAAGAATCTGTCTTTGTCACTGCAGTGGCTTGGGCTGCTGCAGTGGTATGGGTTTGATCCCTAGCCCAGGAGCTTCCACATGCTGTACATGGCCAAAAAGAAAAAAAAACTTCTTTTACATCTTAGTTTAGTTTTTACAGTGCTTGAACATTAGTGCTTTTTCCTTCTAATCTTATATTTTAAAAGATAAATCATTTTCGTTGATTATGTTATCTGATAATAAAAATTTCAAATTGGAAAAATACATCATTTAAAAAGTTCCGTCTCGGAGTTCCCATCATGGCTCAGCAGAAACGAATCTAACTAGTATCCATGAGGACGAAGGTTTTGATCCCTGGCCTCGCTCAGTGGGCTAAGGACCTGGCGTTGCCATGAGCGGTGGTGTAAGTCACAGACTCGGCTTGGATCTGGTGTTGCTGTGGCTGTGGCATAGGCTGGCGGCTACAGCTCTGATTCAGCACCTTAGCCTGGGAACCTCTGTATGCCGTGAGTGTGGCCCTAAAAAAAAAAAAGTTCCATTTCTCCCTCCCAAATCATGTAGCACTTTTACGTATATCTGCCTAAACTTTATTGTATAGGTGCTTACGTACATAAATAGTAAAATGTGTGGATATTTTTATCGTTTTACAAAAATGGCATCATAGCTGTTTTCTGATTTTTTTCACTTAACACAATATTGTGAACATCTTCTTGAATCAGTAAATAGAAACTAAACTTCTTTTAAATGACTCTGTACTTTTGCATTATAAAAAAATTGCAATTTGCTTATTCATTTCCCTACTGATATGTCTTGTTTCCAGTTTTTTGTTTTTTTCTTTTTCTTCCTTTTTTGGGGAGGCTATTATATTGCTATAATAAATATACTTGTATGTAATTTTCTAGGTACTTTTTTGAATGTTTTTATAAGGCCTTTTTTTTTTTTGCTTTTTTAGGGTTGCACTTGGGGCATATGGAAGTTCTGAGGCTAGGGTTTGAACTGGAACTGCAGCTGCCAGCCTACACCACAGCCACGGCAACTCCCAATCCTTAATGCACTGTGTAAGGCCAGGGATCAAACTCGAATCCTCATGGATGCTAGTCAGGTTTATAACCTGCTGAGCAACAATGGGAACTCCCATAAGGCATATTTTTAGAAGTTAGAATTGCTAAGGATTAACACTTTTAACTAATACTCCCCTATTGTCTACAAAGACTCTCAGTTTATTCCTCTGGCAGTTTATTGAAGTTTCTCTTATCTCTATACTTTTACCAATCTTTGATGAAATTTTTTTATCTGCCTTCTAGGATGTGGCTTCCCTGATGACATCAAGAGAGAAAGATAAATCAGATCACAGTCAAGAGGAGACTGTGATAATACCACATGGACAGACTGAAAAGGAGCTTTCACCTTCAAGTTCTCATGAACCTAAAGAGGAGTCTCAGTCTACACAAGCCCAGGGAAAGGAATTAGTTGTCTCTATGGGGTAAACCTTGATAGTTTTTTAAAAAATCTAAAATAGAGTTCTTTCAAATATTTCCTCATTTTTAAAAACATGTGTTAATCATTTTTTTAAAGATGTGAATATCAAGAAAACTTGGCTTATTTTTATTCATATGTCAGACTGCCTAGAATAGAAAATCAGATTGAGTTCAACACTTTTAACACTTGCCTGCGTATAATTCACTGTTAGCTGCTTAAGATCTTCAATAAAGCACAGAGCCTCCTGGCCTGCCTGCTTGCATCTCTCACAAGTGTCCTATCTTAATAAATCTGTTTCTTGCCTATCAAAAAAAAAGATCTTATACAAAGCAGTGCATTTAAAAAACATATGCATTTAAAGTATGTGTTCATTACCTTTTTAAAAATTGTACTAAGATACGTATAACATAAAATTGACTCTTTTAACCATTTTCAGGTGTACAGTGTAGTGGCATTAAGTGCACTCACGTTGTTGTGTACCATCATCCCCATCTCCAGAACACTGTTCTTCCCAAACCGAAGCTCTCTACCCATGAAACAGTAACTCCCCATTCCCCTCTTCCTTCAGTCCCTCACAGCCATCATTGCATCATTGCTGTCATTGTCCTTTCTGTTACTATGAATTTGAATATTGTAGGTGCCTCATATAAGTTCGTTTTTTTTTTTTTTTTTGGTCCTTTTAGGGCCAAGCCTGCGGCATATGGAGATTCCCATGCTAGGGGTAGAATTGGAGCTGCAGTTGCTGGCCTACGCCACAGCCACAGCCGCAGCAACACCAGATCCAAGCCATGTCTGTGACCTATACCATAGCTCATGGTAACGCCAGATCCTTAACCAGCTGAGCAAGGCCAGGGGTCGAACTGGCGTCCTCATGGATACTAGTCAGATTCATTTCTGCTGAGCTACCACGTGAACTCCAAGGTCATTACCTTTAGAGAATTGAAATAGTTTTTTTAAATAAAATAAGATATGATCAGAAAGTAATTTAATTTTCCTTTAATGTACAAAATATTTTTACAGAGAGTTTATTAGATTCAAATTTTGTATTTTTTACAGTAGTTTTCATCTTTTTACAATCAAGCTTTCTTTCTTTTTTCCTGGTCCCTCTTCTAGGACTCATGACATAAACACTTTGGAACAAGAAAGTGCTGTCCAAACTGTTCCACCAGTACGGGGCCGACTTCAGAGACCCAGACCAAACTTAAGAAGGGTTGGACAGAGGCAAGTAATAGAAAAAAGTGAAGCTAAAGAAACAAATAAGGAGGAAGGGACACTACAAAAAGATGAAACTAAAAAGGAATTCCTGACTGTGGTGAGTTATTGTGTGTAATTAAATCAAACCTTTAAATGCATATTAAAATATCAAATGGTAGCTCAGACTTAGCTTAAAATATAGGCATCTGATACTTACTTTATGCAATGAATACATAACATATCTAGTTTTGTTTCAGATTTACCATTGTGGATTTTTTTTTTTTTTTTTGGCAATGCCTACATCACACAGAAGTTCCCAGGTCAGGTATTGAACCCAAGCCACAGCAGTGTGAATCCTAAACCACTAGGCCACAGGGAACTCCACTGTGGATTTTTTTTTTTTTTTAATGAAAATAGACGTTTTCCTCCTCTAACTAATGAACCTATTCATTGTGAAAATGTTTAATCAATACAAAATAATGTAATAATTATCCCAAGTCTCACCACTCTGAAGTAACCTTTTTTTCTTTTTGTCTTTTCTAGGGCAGCATCTGAGCATATGGAGGATCCCAGGCTAGGGGTCTAATCGGAGCTGTAGCCGCCGGCCTACGCCACAGCTCATGGCAACACTGGATCCTTAACCCACTGAGCAAGGCCAGGGACCGCACCCGAAACCTCATGGTTCCTAGTCGGGTTCGTTAACTACTGCACCACGACGGGAACTCCCTGAAAACCTTTTGACATATCTTTCTAGGTATATCTCCATGCATGCATATGTGCATACTTATGTACATTTAAATAATAAAATCATTGTATACATGTTATTTTGTGACTTACAGTTTTTCAGTTATCACTAATACTTGGCTTTCCATGTCAAGAAATATGGACATATATATCTTTTCTTTTTTTTAATATAGTTCTCTCTGCTGTACAGTAGGACCTTGTTGTTTATCCCTTCCATGTGTAAGAGCCAACATCTGCTAACCCCAAACTCCCAGTCCATCCTACTCCCTTACCCTTCTCCCTTGGCAACCACAGTCTGTTCTCTATGTCTGTGAGTCTGTTTCTGTTTTGTAGATAGGTTCATTTGTGTCATATTTTAGATTCCACTTGTAAATGGTATCATATGATATTTGTCTTTCTCCTTCTGACTTCACTTAGTATAATAATCTCTGTGTTGTAAATGGTGGCATTTTTTTGTTATTTCTTATAGCTGAGTAGTCCATTGTATATATGTACCACATTTTGAGATCCATCATTTTTAACTTCTGTGTAATGTTCTACTATTGTGAATGACAGTTTAACCAGTCTCTTATTGAGGAATCTTTTGATATAGAATCAAATCTAGGTAGTTTAATGCCCATTTCAATAGATCTTGTTTTTCTGTCTTCCTTTTCTCTACCAAGGGAAAATCTACATTTAAAATAAAGTGATTATAATCTTTATTTCAACCACCCCCCACATTAAAAAAAAAACAAAACCTCAACCCATTGACCTTTTAGGGAGGAGGGTTCTAACAGATTTTCAGTTTGAAAATTTTAACAGTTTTTAAAACATTGTATAAACAAACATATTATTGCAGTAATCTTTGAAACTTTGTGAAATAGGCAGTTTTGTTTTGGGCAGCA
Organism: Phacochoerus africanus; assembly: GCF_016906955.1. Taxonomy (NCBI): domain Eukaryota; kingdom Metazoa; phylum Chordata; class Mammalia; order Artiodactyla; family Suidae; genus Phacochoerus; species Phacochoerus africanus. The sequence continues at coordinate 32,122,530 of NC_062544.1, read as the reverse complement.
GAACATGGATAATGCATACTCAAGTTTGAGGCTTCATTTTTTAAAAAATAAATATCTTTCTTCATTATTGAAACACTTTAGGAGGTGTGTTCTGTTGAAAAATTACAAAACTGGAGTTCCCTTCATGGCTTAGCAGTTAACAAACCCAACTAGAATCCATGAGGATTTGGGTTCAATCGACGGCCTTGTTCAGTGGGTTAAGGATCCAGCATTGCCGTAAGCTGTGGTGTAGGTCGCAGACGTGGATCGGATTCTTAGTTGCTGTGGCTTCAGTGTAGGCTGGCGGTGTAGGGATAGATCCAAATCGATCCCTAGCCTGGGAGCCTCCATATGCCGAGGGTGTGGCCCTAAAAAGGAAAAATAAAAACTAATATGGTTTTGTCATTTCAGCCAAATTCTCAAATTGCACCTGAAATTGAAGTTGTATCCTCCAAAGTTTCAGAAGGCAGAACGTGTGAAATTGAAGTTGTATCCACCAAAGGTTCAGAAGGCAGAACGGGTGAAAATCAGAGTCACGTGGTTCTTTTAGAAAACCTTCATCTTAATGAAGTAAATGCTTTAGATGAAAAGACAAGGTGAGTTTGCTTTTAATCAGAAAAGCGTAAAACTTTTCAAAGATAAAAGTTGGATATTGGAATAATTGGTTGTATGTAGTTTCACCTTTAGTACGTTCTATGAAAGAAAAAAGTAATTATGAAACTAGAACTTTTTTTTTTTTGCTTTTTTAGGGCCACACTCTGGGCGTATGGAAGTTCCCAGGATACAGGGCGAATCAGAGCTGCAGCTGCCAGCCTGCACCATAGCCACAGCAACATGTCGTATGAGCCTCGTCTGCGGCCTACACCATGGTTCATGGCAACGCCAGATTCCTGACCTGCTGAATGAGGCAGGGATTGAACTCGTATCCTCACAGATGAATACCAGTTGGATTCGTTTCCACTGAGCCACGACAAGAACTCTCAAACTAGAACATTTTGTTTATTTTATTTTTTATTTTTTTTATCACCCCCAAACTCTTCACTGGTACCTTTTTTTTTGTCTTTTTTTGTTGTTGTTGTTGTTGTTGCTATTTCTTGGGCTGCTCCCGCGGCATATGGAGGTTCCCAGGCTAGGGGTTGAATCGGAGCTGTAGCCACCGGCCTACGCCAGAGCCACAGCAATGTGGGATCCGAGCTGCGTCTGCAACCTACACCACAGCTCACGGCAACGCCGGATCGTTAACCCACTGAGCAAGGGCAGGGACCGAACCCGCAACCTCATGGTTCCTAGTCGGATTCGTTAACCACTGCGCCACGACGGGAACTCCCAAACTAGAACATTTTGAATCTGCTTTTCACAAAAAGAATTGCGTGATTGGTGTTTTCTTTTTTTTCACTTTTTAAAGTTTTATTGAAGTATAGTGATTTGGGATTTTACGGTAATTTCTGCTGTACAAAAAGTGATTCAGTTATAATGACTGGTGTTCTCTTAATTTGTAGTTTCTCTGAGAAGTTTGACAAGCATCCTTTTTTATTTTAAAGCTAAACTTCTGTAGTAAAAGTTCTTAAGTTCTTTCTATCTTTAGAAATTTATAATCTACTGATAAAATTATTGAACAGGAAATGCTATAAAGTACTTTCTTTGTGCTGTTCTTATGTGTTGTGTCCCATTCCAAATGATAGGAATAATATTTTTAAATGAGATGCTAGGAGGTTGAAGATATTTTAGCACTACCACTTTTTTTTTGTCTTTTTGTCTTTTTTGCTGTTGTTGTTGTTGTTGTTGTTGCTATTTCTTGGGCTGCTCCCACGGCATATGGAGGTTCCCAGGCTAGGGGTTGAATCGGAGCTGTAGCCACCGGCCTACGCCAGAGCCACAGCAACGCGGGATCCGAGCCGCGTCTGCAACCTACACCACAGCTCACGGCAACGCCGGATCGTTAACCCACTGAGCAAGGGCAGGGATCGAACCCGCAACCTCATGGTTCCTAGTCGTATTCGTTAACCACTGCGCCACGACTCCAGCACTACCACTTTTATTTATTACTTGAAATCTGCTTTATTATTGATGATATTAAATTAGAGTGTGTTCATTTCTTTTTTAGTGTGTAAGGAAAAATTAAAATTCTTTCCTTTTCTGGTATAATTTCATGGTCCATCTAATTTTAATTTATTACGCCATATATTCTAGTGAAGTGTGTATTAATTTTCTTCTAGAATGTCTTCGGCACTTACAAATTGACTTTGAACACTCCCGTTTCCTTTAATTATATAGAATTAACTTTGTTTTGGGGCAGTGCAAAAGAGATGTTACTGTATCCTTTTTTCACCCTCTGTGAAGCCATAGGAATAGAATTGGGGCATTATGTCATCTATCTATCTGCACAAGCAATGATGTTGACTTTGCTTGACTTTAAACAGTCTGCTTTCATTTAGGCAGATTTCTTGTATGAAGTTTTTCCTTTTTTAGTATGAATTTCTGTCATTTCCTTTCTTTCCCTTTATGTGTGTATATGTGTCTTGTTTTCATACTGTTTTTCTTTTAAGACTAAGCCCAGTCTTTAGTTTTAATTAGCAGTGATCAACGAATGCTTCATTGCAAAGGTCCCCTTGGAAAGAAGACCTACAAGAAGTGAAGGAACAAGTCAAGGCATGTTTTGGGGAAGAAGGAACAGCAGCTGAAAAACACTCAAGGCAAAAACATGTTTGAGGGACAGTAAAGAGGACACTGTGAAACAGAGGGAAAGAGGAAGAGTAGTAGATTTATGACAAGCAAAGGCTGAGTGGGGAGCAGTGCAGATTATGTAAGACCATTGTAAGGATTTTGGTTTTTACTTGAAATGAGCCTTAAAGTCTAGTGACCTTTGAGGTCAGCCTTTCCTAGTACTGTCGTTGATAATTGACTGACTAGATCTAGAGGATTTAAACGGCTTGCTCAAAATAATATTGGCAATTTAGTCTTTAAACTTACGTCTTTAGGATTTAAGACTTTCAGACTAGCAGACTCCTACAGTTATATAGGCAGAACTTCCCGAAAGAAACTTTACATGTTTCAAGAGATTTTATGCTCAGCCTTCCCATCTTTTAACGAGTAAGGTGGTAACTTTCAGATTCCTCTGTGGAAACCTGTTACCCACTCATCCCTTTTTTAATCTTTTCTGGTTTATGAAATTTATTCCAGCTGTTAGTTTTATCACAACAACTTCTTTCTTCAGAGTGTATGTTTTATGTAGTTTTCTTTATTAATTTATTTCACCTCAATTTTTTAAAAATTCAGTTTGTCTTTACTCAGTTCGTAAGATTCCTAGGTGTTGCCTTGTGCCAAGCAAGTGAGAAATGAGTCATGTTTCTGCTGTCAAGTAGACCAGGGAGGAGTCCTTCTCATTCTTCATGTCCAGCTTTGAGTGTCACTTCTGTTAAACCTCTATGAAGTTTTAAAGTTAGCTTATTCTTAGGTCCAGCAGTTTCTTTTTCTTTCTTTTTTTGGTTTTTAGGGCCACACACTGCAGCATGTGGAGGTTCCCAAGCTAGGGGTCAAATTGGAGCTGTTCCTGCTGGCCACAGCCATAGCAATGCAGATTCCAAGCTGAGTCTGTGACCTACACCATAGCTCATGGCAATATTGGATCCTTAACTCAGTGAGTGAGGCCAGGGATTGAACCCACATCCTCATGGATACTAGTTGGGTTCATTGTCACTGAGCCACAATGGAAATTCCCGTGTCCAGCAGTTTCTTAACCCTTTTAACCTCATTAACACATTAAATTTGTATATATATTTTATTCTTAAGCACCTTTGTGGAATCACACTTGATTGAAATTAGCTTATACTTATGTTAAATGTAGCTTATTTTCCCCAGTGCATTAACTTGCACTGGAATGTATTAGCATCATAACCTTATTAGAAGCTCCTGTGAATTTCCTTGGTGTTTCATTGCTGAAAGAACTTTGCAGGATTGGAAAATTTGGAAAATGTAACTAACTATTTCCTTCTAGGTAATTTATTAGAAATATTACTTAAGGTTAGTCTTTAATACTAGATCTTTCAGAGGACTCATGATGAATACTTATATACCCAATTATTCTTCATAAATATCCAGATTCTTTTTTTTTTTTTATTTTTTAATTTTAGGGCCACACCCACAGCACATGGAAGTTCCCAGGCTAGGAGTTGAATCGGAGCTGCAGCTGCTGACCTTAAACCATAGCCACAGCATCACAGGATCTGAACCGCGTCTATGACCTACACCATAGCTCACAGCAATTCCAGATCCTTAACCCACTGAGCAAGGCCAGAGATCGAACCTGCATCCTCATGGATACCAGTCCAGTTCTTTACCACTGAGCCATGATGGGAACTCACTATATTAGTTTTAAACTTTCTCCTTTTTTTTTTTTTTGTCTTTCTCTCTTTTTAGGGCATGTGGAGGTTCCCAGGCCAGGGGTCCAGTCGGAACTATAGCTGCCAGCCTACACCACGGCCTCAGCAACTCAGGATCCTAGCTGAATTTGTGACCTACACCATAGCTCATGGCAACACTGGATCCTTAACCCACTGAGCAAGGCCAGGGATTGAACCTGCGTCCTCATGGATGCCAGTCAGTTTCGTTAACCACTGAGCCATGATCCAATTCGGATCTTTGCCAGTTACTAAATATTTCCCAGGAAACCTTAAGGGATCTGTTCTAGTTGCCTTGGGACCTATGGCTACTGTATTGGTTATTAAAACCTTGTTTCTCTCTGATTTGCAGATGAGTTATAATGAGATCCTTATGGCTATCAATATACCCTTTTCTCTTAGTTAATAGGCATGTAGTGGGACGATAGACTAGATTTCAAGCCTGCTCATGAACCAGAAGGACCAAAGTTGTTGTGACCATTGTATATTTGTTCATGCTTCAGAGCCCAGTTGAAGGCATTTTTTAAAGTGCCGTTATGGAATCCATCGTCAGCAACTGGCATTTTTGTTTTGTATCTAGTTATATTTCTGAAAATTACATAAAGTAGCATGAAACTACACACCAGAGTCAATGAATGGAAATTAAAAAAAAAAAACTTAATATTGTGAAACCATTCTCTAGGCTATATAGAGAATGGAAGTTATAAAAGCTTTTATGTTCTTTTGTATAAGCATGTGTGGTTTCCTTTTATATGCTTAGTTTTCTAGCCTATTTATATATAGTCCTTGAACATAGGATTGGTTTGTGCTCAAACTTATTTAACATCAGTTACATTCACAGGAATTCTGATTTGGGTTCTTCAGCATGATTTGTATTTCATTCTAGACAAGAACGTAAAACGTATGTTCCTAGTCCACCACGAATGATAAGAAGGCAATTCCAAAAGCCTAAGCCAAATTTGGGAAGAGCACATGCTAGGAAAGAGGAATCAAGCATAGAAAAAGACAGAGCAGATCAAAGTGAGGCAAGGAAGCCAGAAGATAATTTGCTGCAGCATGGAGATTCTGACACCCAGTTTCTTCAAAAAGTAAGTTTGAAAAAAATGAGTGGGCTCTATTTTGTCAGTATCGTGAAGGAAAACATTAAAAAATATATAGTTTTGCCTTTTGTACTGTAATTATTTTCATGGAAGTGGATTGACTTTCCAATATTATAGAAGTTTAGAAACCATTCACTTGTGTATATGTGTAAGCTTAGTGCTTTAAACAAACTACCAAACCAAATTACTGTATAGTTTATTTTCATGGTAATAATAGCTGTTTCTTCTTAAATTTAAGGAAAAGGCTGAGTCTCTGACATCTCTGAAGGTTTCAGCAAGAAAAGATTCTGTAGGTTCCCAGGAGACTGGTTTGGCAAAAAAAGATGCTCACTCAGAAGCTGGTCCATCACAAAGTGTTGGAGAGAAAACCGTAGGGGATGATTCTGGGTGTTCAGTTGTTGAAGAGCAATATCTCAGTAAACCAACAAGGTAAAGTTTTATTTAACACTTTCAGATTAGGAAATAAAAATAACTTTTTCTTTATGAATGGCCTACCTTAACGTATTGGTAGGCTACAAAGATGTTTTGTTAACATCTGAGTAATGTGTAGATTATTTTTTATTGGTTGATCTGTTTCTTTTCCATTTTGATTTTTATTTACTCAAATTTACTTTTCTTCTTATCTTCTCAGGGAGATTTTTCTTTCCTTTAAAATTTCTGGGTGTTGAGTATATTAGACTTGAGCAGAATCCTGACCAAAGAGTGGCGTGTATTACCTAAATGATTGGGGTGGTAATTTGAATGGAGACAAGTGAAGGGTACCCTTCTTCCATAGTTTTCAAGGAATGTGGAAGGGAGTCATTCCGATTAGGGTGCAACAGAAATGAATCAGACTAGTATCCATGAGGACACAAGTTCGATCCTTGGCCTCACTCTGTAGGTTAAGGATCTGGAGTTGCCGTGAGCTGCAGTTTAGGTCAGAGATACAGTTTGGATGCCGTGTTGCTGTGGCTGTGGCTGTGGTGTAGGCCAGCACCTGCAGCTCCAATTTGACCTCTAGCTTGGAACTTCCATATGCCGCAAGTGTGGCCCTATAAAGTTTAAAAAAAAAAAAAAAGAAAGAAAGAAAGAAAATGGAAAGGACACCAAGTTCTTTTTTTTTTTTTTTGTCTTTCTGCCTTTTCTAGGGCTACTTCTACAGCATATGGAGGTTCCCAGGCTAGGGGTCTAATCAGAGATGTAGCTACTGGCCAACACCAGAGCCACAGCAATGCGGGATCCGAGCCGAGTCTGCAACCTACACCACAGCTCACGGCAACGCCGGATCGTTAACCCACTGAGCAAGGCCAGGAATCGAACCCGCCACCTCGTGGTTCCTAGTCAGATTCGTTAATCACCGAGCCACGACAGGAACTCACAGGACACTAAGTTCTTAAAAAAAAAAAAACAAACTGTTCTGATGGGTTTCCTGCTTCTCCTTTTTTTCTTTTAAACTAATCTTTTTACCCAATAGGATAAGCTGGCATCACTTTATGATCTTATATTCTGTATTTATTGGCCCAGTGTTCTTTATCCCTTTTTCTTCTAATAATTTCCAGTCTTGTATTTCATCACCACTTAAATAGCAAGGAGAAAAAAATAGCCCCAATTTAAAAATTTACTATGAAAAATTTGTAGGTAGATAACTCAGAATTAACTCTGAATGAGAAACTATAAGTAGTAGTAATAGTAAATTCCTTTCTTCCTTTTTTTTTTCTAACTAAAAAAAATTAAAAAACAGTTATTTTGTCTTTTTAGGGCTGCCCCCGCAGCATATGGAGGTTCCCAGGCTAGTGTTTGAATCAGAGCTGCAGCCACTGGCCTATGCCACAACCACAGCAACGCCAGATCTGAGCCACATCTGTGACCTAAACTGCATCTCACGGCAATGGATCCTTAACCCACTGACTGAGGCCAGGGATCGAATCCAAATCCTCATGGATACTAGTCAGATTCGTTTCTGCTGAGCCACAACAGGAACTCCTGGGATTTCACTCTTTCATTAATATTACCTTTGAGTATGTAATGACTATGTTGTTTTTTTGATTAAACATCCAGGTTTCCACAACTGCCGAAAGAGTCAAATCACTCTAGAATTGCCCTGGATCGAAGAACAGCTCTCTCTTCTGCCTCTGAGTGTGAGACAGATCATAGTGAGAGGAGAACACATCGCAGGGTCAAACCAAACGTCACCAGAGGCCGTGGATCAAAACGAGTTCGGAGTAAGACCTCTAAAAAGGAACCTAGAGCTCCCAAGGCTGTGCTGGTGACGCTTAGGGCTTCCCAGGAAGAAGACGAGGATGATGCTGAAGACTTTGAGTCTGACTATGAAGAAGAAAGCTATCATCTTGCTCCAGAAGAAGTAAACAAAGCCCCAGTGTTTGTCCCTGTTGGTCTGAGATCTCCTGAACCTGTTCCTACCCAAATTGAGGAAACCATGGAAGAGGTAGTTTGAGTGTTAAATCCTTAAAACTTTGTCTTACTTGTTTTTTTCTTTTAGTGAGTCATTGTCTCTTCTCTTAGCGATTATTAGGATTTGAAGATTATTAGAGTAATTTGTTTGGGGCCTGGTGTATAGCCTAAGAAATCAGTAGGAAGTATGCTTGTATGATCTCCTGTATTTACTCAGTCTGGCCCCAGCAAAAGGTACTCCGAATAACAATACTGAGAGAAATCTGATTTCACTTGTATCTGGAGGCTGCCTGTCAACCTTCTGGTTAATTTAAAACAAACCAAAAAAACTTTGGCAGGTGTTTGTGGCTGTCTCAGGTTGAGCTTTGGTTGGTAGAAAAGGTAGAAGGGATGGAGCTCCTGTCGTGGCTCAGTGGTGACGAACCTGACTAGCATCCATGAGGACACGGATTCGATCCCTGGCCTTGCTCAGTCAGGTTCGTCACCACTGAGCCACGGCAGGAACTCCATCCCTTCTACCTTTTCTACCAACCAAGGGTTGGTTAAGGGTTAAGGATCCGGTGTTGCCATGGGCTGTGGTGTAGGCCATAGACACGGCTCAGATCTGGCATTGCTGTGACTGTGGTGTGGGCTGGCAGCTGCAGCTCTCATTCGACCCCTAGCCTGGGAACTTCCATATGCTGTGAGTGCGGGCCTATAAAGACCAAAAAAAAAGTAAAGAAAAAGAGAACGAAAAGGTTGAAGGGTAAAATACATATAACAGACTATATACCATTTTAGCCATTTTTAAGCATATAGTTTGGTGGCATAAAGTGCATCCATCCACAACACATTTTTCATCTTAAAATGAAAACTATACTGTTAAACAGTAGTTCCTTTTACTCCCTCCTCTCTAGCCTTGGCAACCACTTACTCTAGGTCTCTCATGTAAGCGTAATCTAACAGTATTTGTCCTTTTTCTGACTGGATTATTTCACTCGGCATAATGTTTTTAAGGTTCATCTATAATGTATGTGTCAATTTGTTCTCAAGGCCAAATAATGCTCCATTCTTCTAATCCCTGCTCTCAGTTCTAGAAGTAGAATTGCTGGATCATATAGTACATTGTAAATCTATTTTTGATTTATTGAGCAAAATGCCATACTGTTTTCCACAGCAGCTATATCATTTTACATTCCCATTGGGAGTTCTCTTATGGCTCTGCAGGTTAAGGATCTAGTGTTGTCACTGCAGTGCCTTGGGTTGCTGCTGTGGCGTGGATTTGATCCCTGGCTTGAGAATTTCCACATTGTGCAGATGTGGCCAAAAAAAAACAAAACAAAAATACATTCCCATCAGTAGTGTAAAGGGTTCTGATTTATCTACATCCTTACCAATGCTTGTGTTTTTGTTTTTGTTTTTTGGTAGTAGCCATCCTAATAGATGTGAGGTAGAGGAACATATTACTTCAACTTAACTTTATTGTGAAAGCTCATTACTCTTTTGCCTCTTGGTCTAGTAATCTAACTATGTAACTTTAAAGTTTTTTTTCTGCCTCAATTTTCAGTAACTTATTTGGCTTACAGAGCATCACATCTGAATCAGCTGTGTATTGATGATAGTTTCTGAGCCATCTGAAACACAATGTAGAGTTAACTGAAATAGTAGTAGTGATAACAGAAGAAGAAAGAAACATGAAACAATTCAAGTAATGTGACGTTAACCCAGAACCAATGGATTGTTCATAAATTTACATTTATGAATGGGAGTCCAAGCCCCTCTTTATTTATTCATTGTGTTAATGATACCAGTCTAGATGTTATAAAGGTAGTTGGAATGGTTGAAGCTAAATAAAAATGAACTTGTTTCTTGTAATTAAATTTCAAAAAGATAGTGAATTTAAATGTTAGATGAAATCAAGAAAATGCAAAAGGGAAGTTAATTTTGTGCAAGGACAGTTACCACTGCATGAAAATTCACTAAGCTGTATGTTTTGTATTTTACAGATTTCTTTGCGTGAGACAGATTGCTAGTGAAAGCTAATACCAGAAATTGACTTCTGAAAATTAGATTCTTGGGTGTATCCCTGAATTAATACAGACTGCCTTCTTAAGTAGCATTGATCATAATAACTGAGCAAGGAAAGTTTAAGTTATATTCCTAATAACCAGTTTACTAAGGCAGGGCAGTTTGTCACATGTTAGAAAATGTTTCCTTTAAAAAAGCGTTGAAGGAGTTCTGGTGGCTCACCAGGTTAAGGATCCAGTATTGTCACTGCTGTGGCTCTGGTTATTGCTGTGGCGGGGCTTTGATCCATGGCCTGGGAATTTCCACATGCCAAGGGCCCGGCCAAAAAAAAAAAGGCACTGAAATGCAATGGCATTTTATTAAATCATAAAGGGATATGAAATATTGATATATACTTCAGCATGAACCTTGAAACCTTGAAAACATTATGCTAAGTGAAAGAAACCAGTTACCAAAAAATCACAAATTATATGCGCCTATTTATATGAAATGTCTAAAATAGGAAAATCTGTAGAGACAGAAGGTAGATTAGTGGTTGCTTAGGGATTTGGAGATGAGGGTTAATGGAGTGGGTATGAGGTTTCTTTTTTGAAGTGATGAAAATATTCTCAAAGTAACTATGGTATGATGATTGCACATAGCTGTGCTTATTCCAGAAAACATTGAATTATCCAGTTTACTTCGGGTGAATCGTATGGAATGTAAATTATATCTCAATAAACTGTTAAAAAGACAAAGTTTTGAGGAGTTATCTTGTGGCAGAACGGGTTAAGGATCTGGTGGTGTTGCCACAGAAGCTTTGGTTGTTGCTGTGTCATGGGTTTGATCCCTGGCCTGGCAACTTCCACATGCCACAGGCACAGCCAAAAAAGAATGTAAAGCTTTGAAACTGTATAGTGCTTACAGAACCAATATTTAATTACTTAGAATATTTCCATTATCCACCCATTCCCAGGAAACAGACACAGAACACAGAGATGTTACTATAATCAGTATATCCTAAAGGCAGATTTGTAAACTTGACTCTGCTCAATTTCTGCTGAATCAGTCTTTTTTTTTTTTTTTTTTTAAATGGCCACAGCTTTGGCATAGGCATTTCCCAGGCTAGGAATCAAATCTGAGCTGCAGCTGTGACCTATGCCTCAGCTGCAGGAATGCCAGATCCTTAACCCACTGCACCACAGTGGAAACTTCCTGAATCACTGTCTTTTATACTTATCCTATGCTAATAAGGGGATAGGAGCTAGATTGCCTTTTTTCATAGTCTAAGGGATAAATAGAGCCCAGATTTTAGGGATCTTTGAAATGATTACTAAACGAAGAATAAATGTGAGTGAAACCATTATTTTACATGGCCATTGCCTGCCATGGCTATCAAGAATCATACAGGTTTTTGGGTTGTGGGAGAAGGGTAGTTGCCTTGGTGGGTCATGTATGTGATAAATCTTTTTAAGTAGTTTCAACTCATGTCTATTATAGTACTTGAGACAATGTGTAGTTAGTTGATTACATGTCTTTTTTCTTAGATTGTAAGTTCCTTGAAGGTGGGAACCAAACTTGTCGTACTGAGCTTTGTACCTGTAGTCCTCTAGTTTCTAGGAAATATTCCATAAATGTTGACAGACTAATGAGAGAAATTATGGGAAAGTAGGGACAAAGTGGGGATAATGGAAAGTGAAATGCTAGATACTAAGAAGGTTAACTCTAGAAATTTTGATTGCTGTTGGTAAGAATCATAAGCCCCTCAAAAATCTTCACTTTTGCCAAGCGGTCGTCACTCACTTTAAAAATTACTGTACTTCCGAAGTTCTCGTCGTGGCGCAGTGGTTAACGAGTCCGACTAGGAACCATGAGGTTGTGGGTTCAATCCCTGGCCTTGCTCAATGGGTTAAGGATCCGGTGTTGCTGTGAGCTGTGGTGTAGGTTGCAGACTCGGCTCAGATCCTGCATTGCTGTGGCTCTGGTGTAGGCTGGTGGCTACAGCTCTGATTAGACCCCTAGCCTGGGAACCTCCACATGCCGTGGGAAGCGGACCTAGAAAAGGCAAAAAGACCAAAAAAAAAAAAAAGAATTACTGTACTTCATTTTTGTAATAGTGTATAAATGTGAATTATTTCTTCAGTTTAACATTTATGATTCGTTTTTCTGTGATAGTATGCTAAAACGAAATAATGAAACTTCTCATTTTCATAGCTTGAAATAACCGTGAATGTCCCAGATGTAGGATGCATAGCTGTTGTTGAACATCAACTCTCAAACCCAGATGTGACTACTCAGGAGATGAAACAAGAAGAAAATTTGAATGCATCATCAGTCGTAAGCATCCATTTTAATATATTTTGTCTTTAATGCTTTGTTTACTAGCAAAAGACTGAAAGTTTATTACGGAAGCTTTAAGTTTATGCACATTCTTAGCTAGTATGATAGAAATTATTCTTCCATTTCTAGAGCTCTAAGTATGAATGGTAGAAACCATTGAATAATTCATAGATATATTTGACTCGAAAAACATTGATTTTTGTGTGAGGGAATAGCTCTTAAAATCTTGATAAACTTAGGTTAAAATTCTGATGCATTAAATATATACTGAATATAAATTATTTAAAATATATTTAATTGCTTTTTTTTTTTTTGGTCTTTTCTAGGGCTGCACCTATTGCATATGGAGGTTCCCAGGCTAGGGGTCTAGTCGGAGCTGTAGCCACCGGCTTACACCAGAGCTACAGCAGCAGCAACACAGGATCCGAACCGTGTCTTGGACCTACACCACAGCTCGTGACAATGCCGGATCCTTAACCTACTGAGTGAGGCCAGGGATGGAACCTGCAACCTCATGGTTCCTAGTTGGATTGTTTCCATTGCGCCATGACGGTAACTCCCATTTTGAAGTAGTTTTTAATTCAGTGTAAGGTTAGAGTCCCACTTCATTCATTTGCATATGACGATCCAAGTTGTTGCACCATTTATTTGAAAAAACTATTATTCCACATTGTTGTGTTTGTTTTTGTTTTTGTTTTTGTTTTTGTTTTTGTTTTTAATCCTTGTCAAAAAGTAGTTGGCTATTGGGAGTTCTCGTCATGGCTCAGTGGTTAGTGAACCTGACTAGCATCCGTGATGACGCGGGCTCAATCCCTGGCCTCACTTGGTGGGTTGAGGATCTGGCGTTGCCGTAAGCTGTGGTGTAGGTCTCAGGCGCAGCTCATATCTGGCATTGCTGTGGCTCTGGTGTAGGCCTGCGGCCACAGCTCCAATTTGACCCCTAGCCTGGGAACCTCCATATGCCTCCAGTATGGCTCTAAAAAACAAAAAATAGTTGGCTGTAGATGTTTATACTCCTAATTCTATTCCAGTGATTTATTTGTCTGTCTTTATGCTGCTGAGGCTCTGTTTATTACCATTGTTTCGTAATAAGTTTTAGAATTGGAAAGTACAAGTCATCCTATTTTATTCTGTTTTTAAGGTTGTTTTGGCTGTTGTGGGTCCCTTGCAATTCCAAATGAATTTCTTTTGGACTGCCCTGAGGCTTATGATGGAGTTCTGGGCCAGGGATCAGATCCAAGCCGCCGTTGTGACCTCTGCCACAGCTGTGGCCTTGCCAGATCCTTAAACCCACTGTGCAGGGCTGGGGATTGAATTTGCACCCCAGCACTCCAAAAATGCCACCAATCCTGTGGGCCACAGGGGGAACTCCTCCAAATGAACTTTAAAATCAACTTGTCAGTTTCTACAAAGACATCAGCTGAGATTCTTATTGGGATTGCACTGAATCTGTAGAGTCTGTAGAGCAGATGTTGCCATCTTAACAATGTTAAGGAGGAGTTCCCATCATGGTGCAGTGGAAATGAATCCGACTAGGAACCATGAGGTTGCAGGTTCAATCCCTGGCCTCGCTAATGGGTTAAGGATCCAGCGTTGCCGTGGGTTGTAGTATAGGTCGCAGATGCAGCTCGGATGCTGCATTGCTGTGGCTTGTGGCAGATATATATATATATATATAGATAGATAGATAGATATAATAATATATATAATTCGACCCCTAGTCTGGGAACCTCCATATGCCGTGGGTGCAGCCCTAAAAAGACAACAACAACAACAAAAAACAAACATTAAGTCTTACAGTCCCTTTTGCTTAAGTTCTTCTATGATTTTTTTTCAACAGTGTTTTGTAGTTTCCAGAACATGAGCTTTGTACTTCCTTATTAACTGCATTTTCAACTATTTTGTCATTTTTGATGCTATTGTGAATGAAATTGTTTTCTGTAATTTCATTTTTTGGGGGTGGCTTATTACAAGTATGTGGGAATACATTTGAATTTCATATATTAGTCTTCTATCCTCCAACTTTGCTGAACTCATTTATTAGTTCTAATAGTTTTTTTTTTAGTGGATTCTTCTTTTTTCCTGCCCTGTGGCATAGGAAGTTCCCATCTGAGCCGCAGTTGTGTCCTACTATAGGTCTGAATCACACTCTCGCCATAGCAGGGAATTGAACCTGTGTCCTGGTGCTGCAGAAATGCCACTGATCCTGTTATGCCACAGCAGGAACTCCTTTTAGTGGCTTCTGTAGGAATTTCTCCATTATAAGATCATGGCATATGTGAATAGAGGTAGTTTTTACTTCTGCCTTTCTGCTTTACTTCCCTAGAGCTTCTGTAACAAAGTAACATTAACTGGTTAGCTTAAAACCACAGAAAGTTATTCTCTCATAGTTCTAGAGGATAGAATTCCAAAGTCAGGTTATTGCTGGCGATGGTTCCTTCTGGTGCCTCTGAGTTAGAAACCATCCTAAACTTTTTTCCTACCTTTTGGCAGTTATTGGCCGTCCTTGTCATTCCTTGACTTGTGGCAGCACAGTTCCAACCTCTGCCTTCATTGTCACGTGGTGTTCTTCCTGCATGTGTGTCGTTGTTGTTGCTCTTGTTGTTTTGCTTTTTTAGGGCCATACTGGTGGCATATGGAGGTTCCAGGCTAGGGGTCCAGTCAGAGCCATAGCTGCCAGCCTGCACCACAGCCCCAGCAAAGCCAGATCCGAGCTGCGTCTGTGACTTTCACCACAGCTCAAAGCAATGCCAGATCCTTAACCCACTGAGCAAGGCCGGATCAAACCTGTGTCTGTGTGGATGCTAATCAGATTCATTTCCACTGAGCCATGATGGGAACTCCTGTGTTTCTTTTCTTATAAGGACACCATCTTATTGGATAAGGACTAATCAATCCACTATGACCTCATTTTAACTTGATTACATTTGGGAAGACCCTGTTTCCAAATAAGGTCACATTCACAGTCCTGGAGGTTAAGACTTCAGCCTGTCTTTCTGGACAACACAGTTCAATTTAGAACTCTTTCTTGTCTAGATGTTTGTTTGTTTGTTTGTTTGTTTTTTTTTTGGTTTGCCTAATTACCTTGTCTAGAACTTTCAGAACAATGTTGAATGAAAGTAGGGGGAAACATCCAATCTTTTACTATTAAGTTTGATGTTTGCTGTGGTTTTTTCAAATTGAAGTAGTTCTGGAGTGTCCATTGTGGCACAGTGAAAATAAATCTGACTAGGAACCATGAGGTTGTGAGTTCGATCCCTGGCCTTGCTCAGTGGGTTAAGGATCTGGCATTGCCATGAGCTGTGGTGTAGGTTGCAGACATGGCTTGGATCTGGCATTGCTGTGGCTGCAGCTGCAGCTCTGATTCTGCTTCTATCCTGGGAACCTCCATATGCCATGGGTATAGCCCTAAAAGGCAAACAAAAAAAAAAAAAAGAAAAGTTGAAGAAGTTCCATTCTATTTCCAGTTTGAGTATTTTATCATGAAAGAGTTTTGGAATTTGTCATGTGCTTTTTCTACATCTCATGAGATGATCATGTGATTTTGTCTTTTATTACATTGATATGATGTATTATATTGATTAAATTTTGGATGTTAAACTAAAAATTGCATCCTTGGGATAAATTCCACTTGATCATGGCATATAATTTTGGTGTGTTTTTGGATTCAGTTTGCTAGTATTTTATTGAGGATTTTTGCTCCGTATTCATAATAGGTACTGGTCTATCATCTGTTATGAATCTGACACCAGTTTCTTGTGGTATCCAGAGCTGAAAGCCCTCCACTTGGGGCCTGCGGGGAGAAAGGGCCTTGTTTCCCTGGCAACAGCAGTCTGAGATGGAGTCTAGCCTCACTGACCTAGAAAGAGGGAGAGAGCAGTCTTAGTTCAGTACACAAACTTTCACCTTTGTTGCTTAATTTCCAGCAATTTTATGAATAGGTGTTCATCTTATGCCCTTAGGACCATTTCCAGATGCTTTAAATGGTTGTTTTTAAATAAGTATTACCAGTTTCACTGTGGAGAGGGTCAGCAGAACTCCTCATGCTGTCATGCTGGACATAGGTCCTGTATCTTCTTAATTTATTAAAATTCATTTAAGTTCTTTTTGTCTTTTTCTTTTTTTTTGTCTTTTTTATGGCCGCTCCTGTGGCACATGGAGGTTCCCAGGCTAGGAATCCAAAACCCCATGGTTCCTAGTCAGATTCATTTCTGCTGAGCCACGATGGGAACTCCAAAATTCATTTAAGTTTTAAGCCACCAAGTAGTATTAAAAAATGTTGCGAGAGTTCCCATCGTGGCGCAGTGGAAACGAATCTGACTAGTATCTGTGAGGATGCAGGTTTGATCCTTGGCCTCGCTCAGTGGGTTGAGGATCCAGAGTTGCCATGAGCTGTGGTGCAGGTCGCAAATGGGACTTGGAGCTGGCGTTAATGTGGCTGTGGTGCAGGCCAGCAGCTAGAGCTCCGATTGGACCCTTAGCCTGGGAACTTACATATGCCTCGGAGCGGCCCTAAAATTAAAAAAAAAAAAAAATTGTTGATATTCTCCAGACCTTGGTTTCCATGGGGTCAAAACTAGCAGCAGATACGACTAAAGTTGAAGGTAAAGTAAGAAAGGCAGATGCATGTTACAATATGATTAGAATTAATGTTTGCATTAATACAAGAAGAAGGTAAAATGAGCAAAAGATGAAAGAATTTGTCTTTCAGACTATTTTGGTTCTTATTTATGAAATTTTATGAATAAATTATAATTTCAGGGAGAAAAAAACAGTTTTCTTTCTTTTTTTTTTTGAAAACTGTTTTCTTTCACTGCGTTATAACTAAAAGCACTGAAGAACCTGTAAAATGTAGTGCCTTTTGAGATACAGAACTTGTACTTGGGAAAATACATAAGATACCACTTTTTTTTCCTTCTTTTAGGAAATGACCACAGGTGAACATTCCCAAGATGAAACAGGTAACTGTTAATAAGGAAACTGCTGAAAGACTTGGTTAATACCAACTACTAGCACAGTGATTTTAGTAACGGTGGTAGTTTGTAAATGAGTAACTTTGCTGGAGAGTGGCATGAAAAGATCTGGCAATTGAAGTGTTATATCTAGGAGAAACTTGGGTTCTTGGAATGCTTCTTTAGAATGTGATTAAATGTTTGCTAAAGAAATATTTATTTCCTCTGATATGCACAGATGGGTGTATTTCCTTTGATGATACTGAGTTATTTAATGACAGGGAGGCAGTTTCAGTGAATAAAAGAGAACAGTTGATGCTTCTTTATTTGTAGCATATAAGCTGAACAGACTACTATGCTAGGAAGGGATTGTCTGTGTGGAGGGTTTTGAAACTGGTTACTAGAGAATGATACCCAAATTACAATTCTTTTCTAAACAAACAAACGAACAAACTTCTGGAGTTATTCTTCTATTTTAATGTTGGTGTGTTTTTTTTCACAAGGTACCAACGATGGAAGCACAGAAGCTGCCATAACTTTACTTACAATGGGAGATCTGGTGTTGCAGTCAGAGATCAGTACAGAACAGAGTGATGGTAAGAATAAAAGATTAAATCCTAACCCAAAAAAAAGCCTTTTAAATCCCAACTTGTAAGAAATTATACCCGGATTGGGTATAACGTGAATCCCTGCTTTTAATGTTTGAAGTTGACATCACTTTGTTATTTTTCCAGAAAAGTAATATGTGTGATCTTTCTACTTTAGCCCTCTAGATGTAGTGGCCGCCATTTCCAGATAGTGCACTTGGTTTATTCAGAATTTGTATTTGTGGAAGTGTTAATCTAGTGAATCTGCTATCTTTATCATCCTAGACATCATTGGTTAACTGAGCTCACTGATCACTGATCACTTTATACATGTTTCTTCAGCAAAGGAACTGATGCTTTGGATAATCTTCGCAATTACATGACAGTCAAATACAGTATGAAGGGGCTATGAAAGCCATCGGAATAATTTAGTTTAGACTTTTCTGTTAGTTGAGACTGAACCAAAAAATAATGTCAACCCAGGTTTTTAGTATTTTAGGCTGACGTTACAGAGAAGCTATGATCTTTACTAAGTACCTTCTACTTTAAGTACATTAAATGGATTATTATGTTACTCATAATCCTGTTAGTTATTTTACTTTTTTCTTTTTTTTGCCTCTTAGGGCTGCACCTGAGGCATATGGAGGTTCCCAGGCTAGGGGTCAAATCGGAGCTGTAGCCACCTGCCTATGCCAGAGCCACAGCAACGTGGGATCCGAGCCGCATCTGCGACCTACACCACAGCTCACGGCAACGCTGGATTGTTAACCCACTGAGCAAGGGCAGGGACCGAACCCGCAACCTCATGGTTCCTAGTCGGATTCGTTAACCACTGTGCCACGATGGGAACTCCCCTTGTTAGTTATTTTAAGTGCTAATGACTGTCCTGCCATTTATTTTAGGTGTCAGACTTATAGGCCATAGCTATATACTTATCAGGAAAGTCTCAGATTTCTTTTCCCTGCAGGGCTGCTTTTTCAGTGGCAGAATATGCAAGTGCTCTTATCTTGAAATTTCAGTCTGTAAGAATTGTTAAGCTCAGAATAGATCAAATCTCTGGCATAAAATATGAGATCATAAATTTAAATTTAGAGCCAGAAAGAGCAAACTTTTTAAATAGTATAGAATTTTATAGTTGCTGAATTGTTGGAGGATTTATATTATTTGGACATAGATTTGTATTGAGTCAATTTTAATTTTCTGTTTTTTTTTTTTTTTTTACTGCAGTAGGAGTATGTATACTTCCTGATGGCCATTCAGAGGATAAAAGCCATGTTCCTTTTAGCCCAGATAATATAAATCATGATATTGTTCATGAACATCCGGAACTTTCTTCACCTGTCTGTAGTACATCTCCATCAGAAGACAACAAGATTGTATTGGAGGAACAAAGTACTAAAGAAGAAACTGGTTTAGTGGAGGAAGTAAAGGAAAATGCTGTATCAACCAGGTTTGTTTTGCTTTATTAAACAATTATTTTTATTTTAGTTTTAAAAAAAATAAATCACAGCATTCAATTAATATATGTATATAAACCAACCTTCAATTTGGTTAGTGTTAATAGCTTTGAGTAATGCTTATATAAATGTAAAGTAAGCAGTGCTGATTTTTCACCCTTTAAAGTGACAAAGGACTGGCTGGAGTTCCCTTGGTGGTGCAGGAGGTTAAAGATCTGATGTAGTCACTGAAGTGGCTCAGGTTGCAGCTATGATGAGAGTTTGATCCCTGGTCCTGGAACTTCCACATGCCTTGGGTACAGCCAAATACGTACATACATACATACATACATAAAGGATTGACTGATTTTGATTTCAGTTCAATGGTTCGCATATTAACATTACCACAATGAATGTTTTAAGCCCTCATGAAGTAATTTTATGTAAATATAGTCCCTGTTTTACAGACATTATCCAGATTCTCTTGCTTCTCAAGAC
The DNA here is from genome assembly GCF_016906955.1 of Phacochoerus africanus. Lineage (NCBI taxonomy): Eukaryota > Metazoa > Chordata > Mammalia > Artiodactyla > Suidae > Phacochoerus > Phacochoerus africanus. Next base: position 32,102,864 of record NC_062544.1, on the reverse strand, counting down.
TTTTGGATAAATTACTACCATGTAATTTTAGCATTGAGAAACAAACACTTACAGACAGTGTGGCACCTGAGAAGGTGACACATAACTGTGTCAGTGCAAAGTGGAATGCATCCGAGTGAGACAGAGAATTCTTACACACTTGATCAGTTCCTCTCTCTGTCTGTCTTTTTCTAGGACTACAACTTCTGAAGTGACCAGTAGTTTGAGACCGAGAAGAAGATTTGCCAAGCCTAAGCCAAATCTTAAGAAGATTTTAGGGACCAAAAGGATTGGTGCTCATCGGGAAGTTCCTAGTTTGTCGGAAATTCAAGGAGGTAAGTTTTATTGTTTCCTTGAAAGTTACAAAATTATTTGACACAGAAATGTCATTAGCATTTCAAATGAAATATTTGGTTGTTAAAATATTTGTAGCTATTAAAAGGTTAAAACGGGAGTTCCCATCATGGCTCAGTGGTTAACGAATCCGACTAGGAACCATGAGGTTGCGGGTTCGATCCCTGGCCTCGCTCAGTGTGTTGAGGATCTGGCATTGCCGTGAGCTGTGGTGTAGGTTGCAGACGCAGCTCGGATCCCGCATTGCTGTGGCTCTGGTGCAGGCCAGTGGCTACAGCTCCGATTAGACCCCTAGCCTGGGAACCTCCACATGCCTCAGGTGCAGCCCTAGAAAAAGGCAAAAAGACAAAAAAATAAAATAAATAAATAAAAAAATAAAAGGTTAAAACATACAGAAAGTAGAATGAGCTATAAAGTAAATATCCATAAATCTGCTAACTAGTTTCAATAATTATTACCATTTTGCTGTATTTACTTGCTCAAACTTTCTCTTCATAAATATATATTTTTTTCTGTGTGTTTAAACATGCATACTCAAGTAAATATCTCCTAGGCATATATGCATGTGGCAAAAGATATATCCGTACCCAAAAGGCAAAAATTTTTAAAACTCTATCTTTCCTTGGTTTCCAGCTCCCTAATCCTACTGCTGGTGATAAACTGCTGTTAACAGTTTCTATTGTAGACTTCTAGAAATGTTTTATGTACATAAGGATGTGTTGTTTTATTGAGATTATTCACATACTGTAGAATTCACCCATATAAAGTGAATAGAATTCAGGAGTTCGCCCATGGCTTAGTGAGTTAAGGATCCGGCATTGTCACTGCTGTGGCTCAGGTTGCTGCTGTGGCATGGGTCACTGCTATGGTGTGAGTTCAAACCCTGGCTCTAGAACTTAGGCATGCTGCAGGTGCTTCCAGAAAAAAACAAAAAGTGTACAATTTGGTTAGTATATTTACCTTTTGGGTATTATAAATAATGCTGCTAAGAACATTCATGTGTGAGTTCTTGTATGGACACATAAATTTTTTTTAATCTCTTTAGTAAGCAATTTTAGTTTCAGAGATATCTTTTTAATTTATAGTCACTCTACCTCTTACCAACAAAAAGATGCATGGTTGATATTTTCTATATTCCTTTTAATTTGTTTGTTTTTTTGTCCTCAGCTGCAGAAGTTTCCAGGCCAGTTATACAACCTGAGCCACAGCAGTGACAACACTCAATCCTTAACCCATTGAGCCACCAGGGAACTCCTCTGGACATAGGTTTTCATTTTTATTGGATTTATACCTACAAGTAGAATTGCTGGGTCAGGAGTTCTCATTATGGCTCAACGGGTTAAGAACCCAGCTCGCATCCATAAGTATGAGGGTTCAATCCCTGGCCTCTTCAGTGGGTTAAAGGATCTAGTGTTGCTGCAAGCTGCGGTGTAGGTAACACACATGGCTTGGATCTGGCATTGCTGTGGCGTAGGCCAGCAGCTGTAGCTCCCATTTGACCCCTAGCCTGGGAATTTCCATATGCTACAAGTGTGTGCCCCCCCCCCTCCAAATAAAGATTTTCTGGGTCATGTTTAACTTTTTGAGAAGCTGCCAGACTGTTTCAAAAAGTGGCTGCACCATTTTATTTTTTCACCAACATGCTTTGAGAGTTTCATTTTCTCTGCGTGTTTCCAGACACTTGTTACTATTTGTCTCCTTGATTATATCTGTCCTAGTGGATGTGAAGTGCTATCTCGTTGTGGGTTTTTTTTTTTTTTTGCTTTTTAGGGCCACACTCGAGGCATATGGAGGTTCCCAGGCTAGGGGTCAAATCTGAGCTACAGCTGCCATCCTATGCTACAAGCCACAGCAGTGTGGGATCTGAGCCTCTTCTGCGACCTACATTACAGCACGTGGCAACACCAGGTCCTTAACCCATTGAGCAAGGCCAGGGATCAAACCTGCATCCTTATGGATGCTAGTCAGATTTGTTAACTGCTGAGCCATGATGGGAACTCCTCATTGTGGTTTTGTCTTTTTTTTTTTTGCCATTTCTTGGGCCACTCTCGCGACATATGGAGGTTCCCAGGCTAGGGGTCGAATCGGAGCTGTAGCCACCGGCCTACGCCAGAGGCACAGCAGTGCGGGATCCGAGCCAAGTCTGCGACCTACACCACAGCTCATGGCAACGCCGGATTGTTAACCCATTGAGTAAGGCCAGGGATCGAACCCGCAACCTCATGGTTCCTAGTCGGATTCATTAACCACTGTGCCACGACGGGAACTTCCTCATTGTGGTTTTGATTTGCAATTTCCTGTTGGCTCTTGATTATCTTTTTATGTGCTTATTTGCATATCTTCTTTTCTTTCTTTTTTTTTGTCTTTTTGCCTTTTCTAGGGCCACACCCACGGCATATGGAGGTTCCCAGGTTAGGGGTCTAATCTGAGCTGTAGACGCCGGCCTCCACCAGAGCCACAGCAATGCGGGATTGGAGCTGTGCCAGCTCACGGCAACGTCGGATCCTTAACCCACTGAGCAAGGCCAGGGATCAAACCGAAACCTCATGGTTCTTGGATTTGTCAACCACTGAGCCATGATGGGAACTCCTTATTTGCATATCTTCTTTATAGAAAGTCTCTTCAGATCTATGCTTAGTTTAGAATTGGGTTATTTGTCTTTTTATTATTAAGAGTTATTTATATATATATAAATATATTTTGTCTTTTTAGGGCCACACCCTCAACATATAGAAGTTCCCAGGCTCGAAGTTGAATCAGAGCTGTAGCTGTTGGCCTATACCACAGCCACAGCAATGCCAGATTCGACCTTCATCTTCAACCTATACTGTAGCAGCTCATGGCAATGCCAGACCCTTTAACCCACTGAGCAAGGCCAGGGATCCAACCCCATCCTCATGGATACTAGTCAGATTCATTACTGCTGCGCCATGATGGGAACTCTGCTTTCTGTTTTTATTTTTGTTTTTAATTTTTTAAATCTTTTTAGGGCTTTTTCTAGGGCTGTTCCCATGGCTTATGGAGGTTTCCAGGCTAGGGGTTGAATTGGAGCTGCAGTTGCCGGCCTGCGCCACAGCCACAACAACACAGGATCCAAGCTGCCTCTGTGACCTGCACCACAGCTCACAACATGCTGGCTTCTTAACTTGCTGAGCAAGGCCAGGGATCGAGCCTGCGTCCTCATGGATACTAGGCAGATTCGTTTCCTCTGAGCCATGACGGGAATTCCCACGCTTTCTGTTTTTAAAGATTAATATAGTGAAAAAAATTGTTTCTGTGTGTTTGCATAGTACTCTTATTTCAGTTTTTCAGTGGCCTCACTGTACTATGATGTAAATGTTGATCCCTGTCCCACTTCCTTTTCTACCCCCTTCCCTGCCAACACCCCACCCTTAGTGTACTAGTGAGAGCAGGAAAAGCAGTGCAAGTGGTAGGTTGCCTAGATTGTTTTCAACCCTGTAGGTAGAGAATCTGGATAGTTAGCACCATCTTTTCCCTGTTTTAGGGGTTCCTGATTTCTGAGATTTCCTTTAGTCAGCAGTGTCTGTGGTTCAGTTAGTTAATTCATTACTTTGGCTTGAGCAGTACCCAGAAGCTCTCAGTGTGCAGGCTCAGTTCCATCTTTTATACAGACATCATTTTCTGCCCCCTTGTGACGTTGTTCTTTATAGAACCGCTCCTTTCCCAACATGTGCCCCAAGGTGAACTAGCCAGACCTCATGTGCACCCAACTTCTAACCTCTTTTATATGTGAGTTTCTGGTAATACTATTATCATGATAAAGTTGAGATACAGTTGCTGTGGCTACCAGGAGTGAAATATGTGCAGTGCAGATTCATTATCTCACTTATGTTTAAAAGTCTAATTGGAAGTTCCCACTGTGGTGCAATGGGTTAAGAATCCAACCGTAGCAGCTCATGCATGGGTTTGATCCCTGGGCCAGTGCAGTGGGTTAAAGGATCCAGCATTGCTGCAGCTGTGGCATAGGTCACAAATGTGGCATAGGTCAAAGCGGTGGCTTAGATTCAGTCCCTGACGTGGGAACTTCTATATGTTGAGGGTTCAAGCCAAAAAAATTATTTTTTAAAAGTGTAATTGGCCCAGACCTCCTTTCTGCCATGCGAATGAGCTTTCTTTTTAGATTAAGAGAAGTTTGAAACAGCTACTGTATAGTGATCTTTGAAGAAAAATCATGTTTCTAATATGGGAAATTTTAACTGTACTACTTTGGGCTATATTTTAAATGTGTTTTTTATTTAAGAAACTGAGAAAAATGCTTCTAAAGGAACAGAATTAGAGGATAAAAGCCTTGGATCAGATACAACTGCAGAGAGTAAGGAGCAGAGCAAATTGGCATGTGTACATGGTATTGAAGAAACCAGTAATTCACAAGAAGCAAGCCTAACTAAAAGGTAAAAAAGGAAAGAGATTCTGGGATTTGGTTTATATTCTCTCAACTGTAGCCATAAGTTGTAGCTGTAGAAATGTGTTCTAGTCCATTAAATATATCTTAAAAGCTTGAAAACTATTAAATTAGATGAACTTTGGACTGCCTTGCTCTAACTACATAATTCTGTAATTGTCGTCTTGATTTCAGATATATACTAATCTGTCTTTCAGAAATGAAGATTACGAAGAGGGATCTGAAGAGGTTCAGATGTTGTCGGCTGCTCCACTTGTTTCTTCTGAGCCAAGCACCGACACGCTTGCTTTGGGTACAAGTCTTGGTGAGAGTTTTATCGAAGAGCCCCTGAGAAAGGACTCTGGTGGAGACAGTATGCTTACACTCTATGTACCAGAGGTAAAAGGTTGTAAATATAACAGGGGGTGGTGAGCTGTTTATTCCTCATTTTAAAAAGTTAAGTTATAATTTACACAAAATAAGCTTCATCCTTTTTAGTTTACAGTTCTACACATTTTGATAAACATAAGTAGTCATATAAGCAAGCAGTACACGAACAATTCCATCACCCCCCCCAGTTTTCCATGGCCTTTTTTTTTTTTGGTCTTTTTGCTATTTTTTGGGCCGCTCCCGCGGCATATGGAGGTTCCCAGGCTAGGGGTTGAATCGGAGCTGTAGCCACCGGCCTACGCCAGAGCCACAGCAACGCGGGATCCTAGCCGCGTCTGCAACCTACACCACAGCTCACGGCAATGCCGGCTTGTTAACCCACTGAGCAAGGGCAGGGATCGAACCCGAAACCTCATGGTTCCTAGTCGGATTCGTTAACCACTGCGCCACGACGGGAACTCCTCCATGGCCTTTTTTAGTCTTTCTTTCCACCTCCAGCTCCTAACAACCACTGATCTTCTTTCCCTGTAGTTTTGCCTTTGCTAGAATGTATTATAATAGAATTTTTATTGAATGTATTTTTAGTCTCTAGATCATAGAGATATGTCATAAAACATATCTAGCTTTGTTGTAAAAGCTTTGAAAAAGGGGGTGTTTTTTCCATGGAGAACTCTTGCTTCCTAGTCCCTGGGTCTGAGAATTTCATTTTCAGAGCAAGTGTTTATTGAAATGCTACTCGTCCAGTACTGTGTGAGATACCAGGAATACAAAGTTGTAAGAAACAAATGAGTAAATGAACAAGTATGAAACAGCATGATTCAGGGACTATATGATTAGTTATGAGTGGAATATAAATGAAGAAAGTGGTTAGAGATGAAGTTAGGTAGCCTGGGGACAGATCATAAAAGAATTCTTATGACTGGCTGAGGTGTTTGGAGTATATCCAAAGTTATGGGATTTTTTTTCCCCCATCCTCAAACCTTTTTTTTTTTTTTTTTTTTAATGGCCACACCCACGACATATGAAAGTTTCTGGGCCAGGGATTGAATCTTAGCCATCGCTGTGACCTATGGCCACAGCTGTGGCAGTGCCAGATCCTTTAACCCACTGCACTGGGCCAGGAATCAAACCCATGCCTCCGCAGCGACCCAAGGCACTGCAGTAAGATTCTTAACCCACTGCACCTACAGCACCCCTCATCCTCAAACCTTTTATCTTTTTATTTTGAAATAATTTCAGATTTAGAGAAGAGCTGCTAGAATCTCTCACAGTACTCTCATATGCTAACATTTTCCCTGCATTTGTGTGCATATCTAGCTGTAAACATTGGTCTCTTTCTCTCTTCGTGTTGCTCTCCATCTTGAGAGATACTTTAAAAAAAACTGAACCATTTGAAGGTAAATTGAGGACATAAGCCTTCACCCACAAATACTCCAGCTTGTATCTGATAAGAACGATGACATTGTCTTACAGAGAAATGACAATATTACTATCACACTCAGTATTACCATACCATCTAGCATGATTTCATTATGTGGTATACAGTTCCAGTCAAGCCTCTTACATTGCATTTAGTTGTCATTTTTTCTTAATCTTTTTAATTTAGAGTGGTCCTCTTGCCCTTTACCTTTGTGTACCTGGCATTTTAGAAGACTCCAAGCTAGGCTACAATCTGGATTTTTTTTTTTATTGCTTCCTTATTGTTAGATTCAAGTTAAACATTTTTTGGCAAGAGTACTAAATAGTAGGTGATGTTACGTTCTCCCATTTGCATTGTATCAGGGAACACATAATGTCATTTTGTCCGCCGAGTGATTACTTGGCAGGATGGTGCCTACCAGATTTCTCCATTAGATGGAGTTCCTGTCATGAACTCAGTGGTTAACGAATCCAACTAGGAACCATGAGGTTGTGGGTTCGATCCCTGGCCTTGCTCAGTGGGTTAAGGATCCAGCGTTGCCGTGAGCTGTGGTGTAGGTCGCAGATGTGGCTTCGATCCCACGTTGCTCTGGCTCTGGCGTAGGCCGGCAGCTACAGCTCCGATTAGACCCCTAGCCTAGGAACCTCCATATGCTGCAGGAGTGTCCCTAGGAAAAGCAAAAAGAAAAGAAAAGATTTCTCCATTTATAATAACATCTTTTCCACCTAGTAAGTGATTTAGTATGCGTTAATGATTCTTGCCTGAAATTGTTGGTTGTAAAATGAAAGTTTTAAGACCTTGAGCAATAGAAAATTACAATCAGAATTTCATTTTAGAGAAAATAGTGTTTACAGTTTTGTGGAAAGCATTTTAGAGGGAGCCATGCTGGAGGCAAGGAGCTTTGCTTCCATACACATGTCACCAGTAATGGTACAGTGGCTGCTGTGAGGGGGATGGAGAGAAGGTTGAGGAGTTTGGATCTCCTTTTCCGGTTACTTGAAAAATCATTTCATCGCCTACACATATTTCACAATTTAGTCAGAATTCCTTTGTGTATTCTGGTATATATATGTTTAGGTGAATCAGAAGTTTATTGGTACAAGCAGAAGTTTCAAAACACTGGAAAAATTCTATAGGTTAGATAAGTTGCATTTTGAAACAGTAGCTATTCACTACATCTCATTGTCAGGAAAACTTTTTAAAATTGAGATTTGGTCAATCTTACTCTTTCATTTTAATTTTTTATAGCAGTGTCCACCAACTAGTGTTCCAGACGTCCAACAAGAGAATGTAAATAATCCTCAAGACTCAGGTATGATAATCTGCTTCAGTAGTGTTACAAAAATCTAGTGGTAGGGTTTTTTATTCCCCATTTGACAGTGGGAAAATAAAACAGTTTTTGTTAGTCTATGATGACCTTAAATTAAAAAACAAAAACAAAAAAAAAACTTGAAGTATTTTGTGTTTAAGTATTGTTATCTTCTCCGGGGTGAATCATCTTTATCTTTTATGAAATTACTTTTTATTTATTTATTTCTTAACAGGCATAATTCAGTTTTTTGTTCTTGGGGATATGTTGTCATGAGACTTTTTTTTTTTGGCCATGCCCACAGCATGTGGAAGTTCCTGGGCCAGGGATTGAACTTGAGCCACAGCAGCGACCCAAGCTGCTGCAGTGACAATGCCGGATCCTTAACCCACTGTACCACAAGGGAACTCCCTGTTATGAGACTTTTAAAAAGTGAAATAAATGAATGATTTTCTATCATTTCATGGTTCAGTTTTTCATTACTAATTTTTAACCTTTGATAGTGGATCTACTTGCTAATGTACATCAAGATGGTGAAGATGAACAAGCATTCATTTTAACTCTGGTGGAAATTCCAACCAGTGCAGTAGAAGAATATGCTGATACCACTACGCAGTTACTGCCAAACACTTTACTGCCAGCGCCCATATTGGTCAAATCAGTGAATAAAGAAGAAAGGGGGGACATGAGGTAATGAATAAGCTAAACTCTTTCTGCTAGGAGGAAAGTGCTTTATGAATTGAATGGTGTCAACTGAACAAGCCATTCATCAACATTATCTGCAGTTGTCCTGGAGACCTTATTTAGTAACTATGTGGTAAATTAGAGAAGAAATTATTGTTTTTATATCTGATAAAGATGCCATTTAAATATATGGTATATTAGGAATGAAACTTTTTTGGTATTTTTAAGTATTTCGAAAGCTCAAAAATAGGCCATAGGAGTAGAAATGAACCTGACTAGTATCCATGAGGATGTGAGTTTGATCCCTGGCCCCGCTCAGTGGGTTAACAATCCAGTGTTGCCGTGAGCTGTGGTGTAGATTGCAGATGCAGCTCAGATCTGACGTTGCTGTGGCTGTGGTACAGGCCAGCAGCTGTGGCTCCAATTCGACCCCCTAGCCCAGGAACTTCCATATGCCGCAGGTGCGGCCCTATAAAAGCAAATATATATATAGACGTACATATATATATATCATAAAAAGCATCTGTTAAAGTTGTGGTTACTTTGTATGCATTTATATCTATTTTAAATTCCGATTCACAGAAACGTGCAAAATTCATCAGAGAGAATACTTTTAAAAATATTTTTGATACTCATTTTAATTCTTTGCTGTTGAATTCTTAAGGTGTATTTTAATAGTCATTGGTTAGGATGCTTAATTGTCTCTCAATTAACATGAGAAGGTAAAGCCTTGGGAACTATATCTCGTCACTTAGGAGAGAGCATGATAGTGTGAGAAAAAGAATGTATACATGTATGTGTGACTGGGGCACCTTGCTGTACAGTAGAAAATTGACAGAACACTGTAAACCAGCTGTGATGAAAAAAATAAAAATCTTTAAAAAAATAAATTCAAATCTTTTTATATTAGGAAGAGACATTTTAGGCTAAAATTTAGCATTACTGACAAGGAAAACACTAATTTTATGCCTCAGATTCAATTCACTATTATGGATGTTAAGTTGTGAACCTTTAAGTATGAGTGGAGCTCAAAACTAACATTTCTGTGGCCATGGCCATGTATATATTAATTACTTGAAGTTTTGGTGTGGTTTTCATTGGGATAGCTCAGCCTTTAACCTCATTATGTAACTGATTTAATGTGTCTGTATTTTCTATGCAGTGTGAGTTTTCCGGTAATTCCAGTTGATCAGGATGCCATGTATTTATCTGGAAGAGATGATTCTGAAAAGCCTTCTGCGAATTTGGAACTTTTATCCAGGAAGAGATTTCATTGTAGTCCTGATGAAAGTGACCATGTTCCTCCTGCCAAAAAAAATTCACTCACTTCAAGTGACGATTGTCAAAAATATACCTCTGAGGTAAGATAGAATCAAAAAAACAAGTTAGATGGCTGTATTACAATGGATTTATTTCTGTTTTTTTTCCTTTGGACTCGTCATATAGTGATATGTATAAATATCTAAAGCTAGGAGTTCCCTTTGTGACTCAGCGATTTAAGAACCCAACTGGTATCTGTGAGGATGCTGGTTCAATCCCTGGCCTCGCTCAGTGGGTTAAGGATCCAGGGTTGCCACAAGCTGTGTCGTAGGTTGCAGATATGGGTTGGATCTGGCCTTGCTATGGCTGTGGCATAGGCCAGAGGCTGTGGCTCCAATTGGACCCCTAGCCTGGGAACATCCATATGCTGCAGGCACAGCTCTGAAAAGAGGAAAGTTATAAAGATAGTTCTAATACTTTTCACCATAAATAATCCAGATAAAACCAGTTTGGGATTTTCACTTTGAACCATTTCTAGATGAAAATTGATGGATATTGATCAGGAAACCCATTTCCAGCTCAATGTCATTAGCTAAAAATAAGGCTGAAAGCATCATACATATCTGGATCTTGACTGTACCACTTAATGACTGTGGGGTCTTAAGTTTTTATTTTTTATTTTTTTCTGTTTTTAGGGCCACACCCAGGGCATATGGAGGTTCCCAGGCTAGGAGTCTAATTGGGGTTATAGCCGCTGGCCTACGCCACAGCTACAGCAATGTGGGATCCGAGCCTCAAGTCTGCAACCTACACCACAGATTATTGCAACACTGGATCCTTAACCCACTGAGCAAGGCCAGGGATTGAACTCGCATCCTCTTGAATGCTAGTTGGGTTAGTTAACCACTGAGCCATGTCAGGAACTCCATGGCTGTGGGATCTTAACAAGATATTTCACCTCTCTGAATGAGTTCCCTTTTGTCTGAGATGGTACAGGTAATATCATCACTGCCATTACCATAATGCCTTACTTAGGTTTCTTGTTGCTCTTAGGAATAAAACCAGAACTTCTAAGCTTTGTATTCGTCTGGCTGTTTTCTCTCTAATCTCATCTTATGCTGGTCTCTGCCTCACTCTCTAGCTATATTGGTCATCTTTAAGTTTCTAGAGTGCACTGTTCTCCTTCCTGTCCCAGGGCATTTGTTTTGCTGTCTCTTCTTTATGAACTTTTCCTAGCAAAACACACAGACCTCTTTAGCTCAGTCATCACTACCTCAGAGAAGCCTGACAATACTATGCAGAATCGATTACCCGCTATTGTGTTGTAGGTTTCTTAAGCACCCTCTTATTTTTGTTTCTGATACTCATCATAATGTACTACACTGGAGAACTACACTGTGGAAGAATTAGTTTAGAATCCGTATTCTCACAGGGATGTTTGAAGACCAATAGTCCTTAGGTGATAGCAGGCAGCAGAGGCAGTGTATTCCTCTGTATCTGATGGGTTAAGAATTGGTATATCGCGAGATCCTGTTGTGCAGCGGAAATGAATCCTGCTACTATTTGTGAAGATGCGGGTTCGATCCCTGGCCTTGCTCAGTGGGTCAGGGATCCAGCATTGCCATGAGCTGTGGTGTAGGTCACAGATGCGGCTCAGATCCTGTGTTACTGTGGCCGTGGTGTAGGCCAGCAGCTCTAGCTCCCATTTGACCCCTAGCTTGGGAACTTCCATATGCTGCAGGTGCAGCCCTAAAAAGAAAAAAAAGAAAAGGTGTCTCAGAAGAGTTTTAGGAAGTTTCTGTCATGGCTCAGAGGAAACTAATCTGACTAGCATCCATGAGGACACAGGTTCGATCCCTGGCCTCACTCAGTGGGCTAAGGATCCAGTGTTGCCGTAAGCTGTGGTGTAGGTGGCAGACGTGGCAGATCCCATGTAGCTGTGGCTGTGGTGTAGGCCAGTGGCTACAGGTTTGATTTGACCCCTAACCTGGGAACCTCCATATGCTGCAGATTTGGCCCTAAAAAGACCAAAAAAAAAAAAGGAATAGTTTTTCATTTCTCATATTATGCTTAAGAACTAGGTGTATTTTCTTCTCTATGAAGTGACTCTGTATTCTTTTTTTTGTCTTTTTTTTCCCCCTTTTATATTTTTTGGCTGTACCTGTGGCATATGGAAGTCCCCAGGCCGGGGGTTGAATCTAAACCACAGCTGTGACATGGCCTGCAGCTGCTGCAACACCGGATCCTTTAGCCCATTATGGGACAAGGACTGAACCCGTATGCTGGAGCTGCAGGGATGCTGCCAATCCTATTGCACCATGGTGGGAACTCCCACGCTTTTTTAATTACGGTATTTTTTATTTATTTATTTATTTATTTTTTAGGGCTGCACCCCATGACATCTGCAGTTCCCAGGCTAAGGGTTGAATTGGATCTGTAGCCAGTGGTCTACACCACAGCCACAACAATGCCAGATCCTTAACCCACCGAGCAAGGCCAGGGTTCAAATCTGTGTCCTCTTGGATTCTAGTCAGATTCCTTTCCTCTGAGCCATGTTGGGAACTCCATTTATTGTAGCTTTTAAGTCTTTAATATCTCAAAGGAATAGTCTCCCCCACACCCTATACAGTTTTCTTCTTTCTCCTAGTTGTTTATATGTTCTCAAGTTTATAGTGGTTTTTCGGAGCTCCCATTTCGGCTTAGTGGTTACAAACCCGACTAGTATCCATGCGGATGCAGGTTCGATCCCTGGCCCCACTCAGTGGGTTAAGGATCCAGTGTTGCTGTGGCTGTGGCACAGGCTGGCAGTTGCAGCTCTGATTCGGCCCCTAGCCTGGGAACTTCCATATGCCACCAATGTGGGCCTAAAAAAAAAAAAAAACAGAGAAAAGAAAGCTTATAGTAGTTTTAAAATTAGCTTATTCAGAGGTTTTTTTTTTTTTTTAAATTATCGGTACTTGTATTAGTATTGTAGTAACTTGACAGATTAACACAGAGAAAATTGACATTATAAATGAGATACTGCAAAAAAAAAAAAAAAAGGAGTTCCCGTCGTGGCGCAGTGGTTAACGAATCCGACTAGGAACCATGAGGTTGCAGGTTCGATCCCTGTCTTCTCTCAGTGGGTTAACGATCCGGCATTGCCGTGAGCTGTGGTGTAGATCGCAGACTTGGCTCGGATCCTGCGTTGCTGTGGCTCTGGCGTAGGCTGGCAGCTGCAGCTCCGATTAGACCCCTAGCCTGGGAACCTCCATATGCCGCAGGAGCAGCCCAAGAAATAGCAAAAAGACAAAAATAAATAAATAAATAAAATGAGATGTTGCATCTTCATATCTAGAAACACAATATGTCTTTCCATTTGTTAAAGTCTTTTTTGGTGTGTCTCACAATGGTATTTTAAGCTATTCTTCATATAAATCTCATACATTTCTTATTAGGTTATACCTAAAAATTTTATCTTTCCTTTTGCTATTATCACTGGATTCTTTTTATCTAGAGAGCTTTACTGAATTCCCCTCATTGTACATAGTAAATTTTCTTGTTTTCTTTCTTTCTTTTTTTTTTTTTTTTGTCTTTTTGCCATTTTTCTTGGGCCGCTCTCGCAGCATATGGAGGTTCCCAGGCTAGGTGTTGAATCGGAGCTGTAGCCACTGGCCTACGCCAGAGCCACAGCAACGCAGGATCCGAGCCGCGTCTGCAACCTACACCACAGCTCACGGCAACGCCGGATCGTTAACCCACTGAGAAAGGGCAGGGACCGAACCTGCAACCCCATGGTTCCTAGTCGGATTCATTAACCACTGTGCCACGACGGGAACTCCAATTTTCTTGTTTTCTAAGTAAACAAACAATTATATGATCTGCAAATATAATTTTAATTTTTCTACTTTTTTTTTTTTAAGAGCCACACCTGCAGCATATGGAAGTTCCCAGACAGGAGTCAAATTGGACCTGCAGCTGCTGGCCTAGACCACAGCCACAGCAATTTGGGATCCAAGCCATATTTGAGACATACACCACAGCTCATAGCAATGCCGGATCCTTAACCCGCTGTGAGAGGCCAGGGTTTGAACCTGTGTCATCATGGATACTAGTCAGATTCACTTCTGCTGAGCCACAATGAGAACTCCTTCTAGTTTTTATACCTTTAACTTCTTTCTCTTTTCTAATCATGTTCACTAATATAACTCAGAAAAAGTCAGAAAGTAGTCCTGATAATGGGTATCTTTTTCTTATTCCTGACTTTAGTGGGAGTAATTAACAGTGTTTATGAAGTGGGATGCTGGCTTTTAGTTTGCAGTAGTTACATTTTAAGGTGTTAAGAAAATGACTGTCTATTCAGTTTTAAGTTTTTTTAAAGAATGACTATTGTCAGACATTTTTCCTGCAAATAGAGAGATGATATTGTTTTTCTCCTCAAATCTGTTGACTTATATTAATAGGTTTTATAATATTGAATCATCTGTATATCCCTGGAACAAATTCTATTTGTTTGTGATGTTTAATTCTTTTTTTTTGGCTGCCCCTGCGGCATATAAAAATCCCCTGGCCAGGAGTTGAACCTTTGCTACCACAGATACCCCAGCTGCCGCAATGACAGTGCCGGATCCTTAAGCTGCTGCACCACTCCATGACAGTTTAGTCTTTTGATGTGCTGATGAATTATGCCTGTAATATTTCATTTGATATTTTTGCTTTGATGTGAGACTGGTTAGTTGGTATCAGTGTTATGCTTAATTTATAAAAAGTATTTGAAAGCTTTCCCTCTTGTGCTGTGGGATAGTTTATAAATAATAATTGCAATGTCTTCTCCATAAATGTTTGTAGAATTCCTATAAAACATGTCTGACGCTAGTGTTTTCTGGGTGATAGAAAGAAGAAAGGGAGTTCCTTGGTGGCTCAGAGGGTTAAGGATCCGACATGGTCACTACTCTTCTAGCTGGGGTTGCTACTTTGATATGGGTTTGATCCTGGGCTTAGGAACTTCTGTGTACCATAGCTTTGGCCAATTTAAAAAAAAAAAAAAGAAGTAAAATAAATTTTTTTGATAAATAAATTGCTAACTTTTTTTGGTAAATTTTCTTAAAACAGGTGTGTTCAAAGGAATTAATAAATTTGGAGGAAACTGGTGAGTAAAATTAATGTTAATGTGACTACATTTTGCTAAGTACCCCTGATTATTTTTGATGCATCTCATTTAAATTTGGGATTGAAGCAGTCTTGCTCACTCTTCTCTAAGAAACATGCTTCTATTAGAAGTTTTTCTTGGAGTTCTTGTCATTGCTCAGGGGTAATGAACCTGACTAGCATTCATGAGGACTCAGGTTCGATACATGGCCTTACTCAGTGGGTTAAGCATCCAATGTAGCCATGAACCACAGTGGAGGTTGCAGATGTGGCTCGGATCCCATGTTGCTGTGGCCGTTGCAAAGGCTGGCAGCTGAAGCTCCCATTTAACTCTTAGCTGGGAACTTCCATATGCTGCGGGTATGGCCCTAAAACAGCAAAAAAGAAAGTTCTTTTTCCTTGCTGAGATCTTGAATTTGGAACTTTAGTGGCCATAAAAGCTACTTTAATAGTTTTAGAAAACCATATGGCCACAGGATTGCCTGTAAAAGCTCAACAACTACATTTTAGGAATTAGAAAGCTGGAATAAAGGAGTTTTATATGTCCTTAGCTTTACCCTGAGATTAGAAAGTAATCACACTCATTTTGTTAGTTCGGAAGATATTCATGGCAAAAGCTTTTCTTTCTTTTTTAATTCAGGGAATTATATTTATAGTCGTACAGCCACCTTTACCACCCAGTTTTACAACAGTTCTATTCCAAATCCCCATCCCATTGCCCCCCCAGCGAAAGCTTTTCTAAGTTAAACTATATTGAAATGGCTATTAAAAAAAAATTATTGATGTATAGTTGATTTACAATGCTGTTAATTTTTTTTAATGCTGTTAATTTTTGCTGTCTAACGAAGTGACTCAGTTGTACATGTATATATTCTTTTTCATATTTATTTTCATTATGGCTTATCAGAGAATATTAAATAGAGATCCCTGTGCTGTACAGTAGGACCTTGTTGTTTATCCATCCTATATGTACTAGTTTGCATCTGCTCCTCCCAAATTCCCAATTCATCTGTCCCCCATCCACCCCACCCTTGGTAACCACAAGTCTATTCTCTATGTCTATGAGTCTGTTTCTGTCTCATAGATAAGTTCAGTCATTGATATGATCACCTTATATTTGAATGCAGAAGCTGTTACCATAGCTTGAAGTCATTATAATATTCCTAGTACTCCAGATAACCCCACTGATTTATAATGTAGCTTACTCTTAGGAGGATAGGTTCATGATAGGGTGTCATGGGTTTTCTTCTTCAAATTTAATTGAATGTATTAATTTCAATATGTGTGCATACCATTTGTTTTCTATTTTTGAAGGGGAATCTTGCCAAGGACAAGATAACTTCCCTACCTTAGGAAGCACACTTACAATGCCAGATCCTCAGAAAGAGCAACTTGAATCAACTTTTCAGAGTATTGGATCTAGGTCTCCTGATAAAGTAACAGATACACAAGAAAAGAATGCATCTGAGTTACCTCAGGATGAGATAATGGTGTCTGATAAAGAAGAAAGAACTTGTGCTGCTTCTATGTCAATGGATAACATTACATCGTCTTCAAAAACCCCACTATCCAGGTATCATGAGACTATCTTTAATAAATGTTTCTCTCTTTTTCTCTTTTAAAGGATAAATATAACCTCTATGGGATAGGTGTAACTGAGTAAGTCCAATATTAAGGATGGTATTTTCTTTTTATTAATTTATTTATTTGGCTGCTCCTGTGACATGAAGTTCCTGGGCCAGGGTTTGAACTCACACAATGGCTGACCTGAGCCGCTGTAATGACAATGCCATATCCTCAACCCACCACGCCACAAAAGAACTCCAAGGATGGTGTTTTATATCCCTCTGCCAGTAATATAAAGGGAAGGGGTGTCATCAAAGGAAATATAATAATGTTAAACTCTTTCATCAGACTATTCCAGGTAAATGTACATTCTACGCTATAAGAGTTTAAGTGCTGAAACTTTGACTTTTATTTATTTATTTATTTTCTTTTTGCCCCCCTTTTTTCTTTTTACGTCTGCGCCTGCAGCATATGAAGTTCCCAGGCTAGGGGTCAAATCGGAGCTGCAGGCGGCCAGCCATAGCCATGGCAACGCAGGATCTGAGCCTTGTCTGCAACCTACACCACAGCTCAGGGCAACGCCGGATCCTTAACCCACTGAGCAAGGCCAGGGATCAAACCCACATCCTCATGGACACTAGTTGGGTTCATTTCTGCTGAGCTACAACGTGAACTCCAAAACTTTGTCTTTAAGATAGAAAATCTTTAGAATTTGGTATTGCACACTTTCTTTTCCAGATTCTTCATGGTTATTATTTTGATAATTATTTATCCTACCATTTAGAGGAAGGTGGGGCAGGTTAGATAATCTGAGATATAAGGCTGACCTCAGAGGTAACTCTGGAAGTTGTTTTATTAAAGTCCCAGATAATGTGTGCCTTTTTCTCTTGTGGCATACCAGTGAGGTAAGCTCTGACTTTCTCCCTGTAAGAGTAAGTGTGGAATATAAGCCCAAAGCCAGCTTCTTCCACATTATTTCCCTCACACTCCACAAGGGAATCTTCTGGGTTATGGATAACTCTGGCTTGTCAGCAGCATTCACATCATTAACATGGAGTTGATGAGCTGGAGAGGGGAAGGCATGTACCAGCCTCCACTAAGGGAAAGGGGGGAAAGGACATATAAATTGAAAAGGCGTATTTAATGAAGCTGTTGTTTTTGTTATCTACACTGTAGAGAGTAAAGCTCTGGGGTATCTTTTCTGGCATTTGAGATGTGCTAAAATAGAACCATGGGGATTTGGATTAAACTGCTTGAGAAGCAGTGTTGTAGAACAAGGATCAGCAAACTTTTTTTGGTAAAAGATCACATAGTATGTATTTTAGGCTTTGTGGGCCATGTACCTCTGTTGTAAATACTCAACTCTGCATTTGTAGCATCAAAGCAACCGTACATGTAAACACATAGCATGCTGGGTTCCAGCAAGACTTATTCTTAGAATCAGGTGCTAGACTGCATTTGGCCTATGTGTCATAGCTTGCTGATCCCTGCTCTTAGTGTTCCTGCTCAGAATGGGGTCCTGAGACCACAGCAGGGACGTCATTTGATAACTTGTTAGAAATACAGAACTTAGGCCCCACTCCCCACCAAGTCAGTCAGAATCTTCATTTTAATAAGAGTCCTAGGTGATTCTATGCACTTTTTTTTTACTTTTTATGGCCGCACCTGTGGCACATGGAAGTTCCCAGGCTAGGGGTTGAATTGAAGCTGTAACCACTGGCGCATACCACAGCCACAGCAATGCAAGATCCAAGCCACGTCTGCGACCTACACCATAGCTCATGGCAATGCAGGATCCTTAACCCACTGAACAAGGTCAGGGATTGAACCGCATCTTCATGGATCCTAGTCAGGTTTGTTACTGCTGAGCCACAAAGCAACTCCCTTGTATGCACTTTTAAGCTTGATAGTACTGCTCTAGAGTAAGCTTTGACCTGTGTCACAAATATATGTCATGGCATAGTGGTATCAGAACTTAGTATATGTGCCACTCTTGGTATCACATGTTGGTTTAGCATTCATGGAAAAGAAGTTGGTATTAAGAATGTATCTATGGGAGTTCCCATCATGGCGCAGTGGTTAAGGAATCCGACTAGGAACCATGAGGTTGCAGGTTCGATCCCTGGCCTCGCTCACTGGGTTAAGGATCCGGTGTTGCTGTGAGCTGTGGTGTAGGTTGCGGACGTGACTTGGATCCCGAGTTGCTGTGGCTGTGGTGTAGGCTGGTGGCTACAGCTCTGATTAGACCCCTAGCCTGGGAACCTCCATATGCCACAGGTGTGGCCCTAGAAAAGGCAAAAAGACAAAAAACAAACAAACAAAGAATGTGTCTAACTGAATGTTGTTGAATATCTTTATGTTTGCATTTCTAGACCTGGCAGAAGACCCTTGGGATTTTTATCCTTAATATGTTCAAAGAATAGTTTGGAGTCTGATGAACCTACTCAGGTTCATAGAAAGAAACGCCTAAAACCTCTTATACCCATATCAAGAAAGAATTTGCAAGTGTCTAATCCACTCAATGAAAGACAGAAAACAACTCCAGAGTCCTCTGATCCGCCTCCATCTCCAAGTGTTGTTGCTAATACTCAATCTACGAATACTGGGAATACTGGTAGTTCAGCAACTCAGGTATGTGAGAACTACTATGTGTTTGTTTATTTGTATAGAATGGGTTGGATATCAGACTGGGAAAAACATGGCAGTTCTTCTCCTCTGTATGTCTTTGTAAAACAGTAGATAAAGGTCTTCCTGCTCTCTTTTAAAAAATATAGGAGGGAGAAAGAGGGAGTGGAATGGACTGGGAGTTTGGGGTTATTAGATGAAACTCTTACATTTAGAGTGGATAAGTGATTACATTTAGAATATATAAGTCCTGCTGTATAGCACAGGGAACTATATCCAGTCTTTGTGATAAAACATGATAGAAGATAATATGAAAAAAGAATGTATATTTATGGATCACTTTGCTGTATAGCAGAAATTGACAGAACATTGTAAACTATACTATACTTTAGTAAAAGTAATATTTACTTTTAACTATACTTTAATAAAAATTTGAGGGGGGAGGCTTTTTGGCTTTAACGGCTGAACTCGCGGCATATGTGGGGTCCCAGGCTAGGGGTCCAGTTGGAGCTGTAGCCACCGGCCTATGCCAGAGGCTCAGCAACGCGGGATCTGAACCACGTCTGCAACCTACACCACAGCTCATGGCAATGCCAGATCCTTAACCTGCTGAGCGAGGCCAGGGATTGAACCCGAGTCCTTATGAATGCTAGTTGGGTTCCGAGACCAGGGATTGAACCCGAGTCCTTATGAATGCTAGTTGGGTTCATTAACTGCTGAACCACAATGGGAACTCCTAAATTTTTTTTTTTTAATAAAAAGTGTACAGGAGTTCCCGTCATGGCGCAGTGGTTAACGAATCCGACTAGGAACCATGAGGTTTCGGGTTCAATCCCTGGCCTTGCTTAGTGGGTTAAGCATCCGGCGTTGCCATGAGCTGTGGTGTAGGTTGCAGACATGGCTCAGATCCCATGTTGCTGTGGCTGTGGCGTAGGCCGGCAGCTACAGCTCCAATTCGACCTCTAGCTTGGGAACCTCCATATGCTATGGGAGCGGCCCTAGAAAAGGCAAAAGACAAAAAAAAAAAGTATATGGAGGTCTTGTCGTGGCTCAGTGGGTTAAGAATCTGGCTAGTATCCATGAGGACATGGGTTCTATCCATGGCCTTGCTCAGTGGGTTGAGAATCCGGCATTGCCATGAGCTGTGGTGTAGGTCACAGACATTGCTTGGATCCCACGTGGCTGTGGCTGTGGCTGTGGCTGTGGCCAGCAGCTGTAGTTCTGGTGCAGCCCCTAGCCTGAGAACTTCCATATGCTGTGGTGCAGCCCTAAAAAGACAAAATAAATAAATAATATAAATTAACCTTTTTATTTTGAGATAATTGTAGATTCACATGCAGTTGTAAACAGCTGTACAGAGATTCCCTATCTGCCCTTCCCCTAGTTTTCCCCAGTGGTAATTAATGTCTTATAGAAACACTTGGACAGTATCACAACCACTCCTTGACTTTGCTGCAGTCAAGATACAGAACAGTTCCACCGGCATGGGGGGGGTCCTTTGTGTTGCCCTTTTATAGACACACCCACTTGCCTCCCATCCCCACTCTCACCTTATCTGCTGGCATCCTGGTCTCCATTCAGTTTGTCATTCCAAGAATTTTATATAAATAGAACCATATATTTGGGATTGGCACCTTTTCACTCATCATAGTTCTCCAGAGAGTCATCCAGATGGTTTTATGTATTTTTTTAATTGCTGAGTAGTATTCCACAAGTATGGATATACCAGTTTTGTTTATCAGTATATCCACCAAAGGACATCTGGATTGTTTTCAGTTTTGCTGTTATGAATAAATCTGTGAACTTTTTTACAGAGCTTTTTCTCTAGGCATAAATTTTCAGTTTTTCAGGAATAAGTAACCTTGTTAATTTTAATGACCACATAATACTCCATTGTTTGGATGTACCATTGAGTCATAATGGCCTCATACTGGTAGGCATTTAGATTATTTCATTATTTGGTATTTCAAAGACTGCGGTAACAGTTAACTTATAAATGGTCCATTTTTTACATTCATAGGTTAAATTTTTTTTTTTTTTGTCTTTGCCTTTTCTAGGGCCGCTCCCGTGGCATATGGAGATTCCCAGGCTAGGGGTCGAATCGGAGCTATGGCCTCCAGCCTACGCCAGAGCCACAGCAACGGGGATCCGAGCCTCATCTGTGACCCACACCACAGCAACGCCGGATCCTTAACCCACTGAACAAGGCCAGGGATCAAACCCATAACCTCATGGTTCCTAGTCGGGTTCATTAACCACCTCGAGGTTAAATTCCTAGAAATAGAATTGTAGGTCAAAGGGAATGGTTTGACAGACACTGCCTGATTGTCCTTCATAGGGATTATGTCAGTTTCTGTTCTTAGCAGCAGTCTGTGAGAGGACTTTTCCTTCACATTAGCATGTTATTCATCTTGTTTACTTTGGACAGTCTTCATAGATTTAATGAATACATATGAGTGAGATTGAGCATCTCCGCATGTGTTTCATCATTTATGCTTTTTCTGACAACCATTTTTTCCTATCATTTGACTTTTTAAAAAAAATTTAGTTTTTCCCATATTGATTTGTAGATTCTCTTATAAAGAAACCCCTTTGTCTCTGATCCAGACAATTTTTTCCCTTTACTGAATTTTTTTTTGTTTGTTTTGTTTTGGTCTTTTGTCTTTCTAGGGCTGCGCCCACGGTATATGGAGGTTCCCAGGTTAGGGGTCGAATCGGAGCTGTAGCCTGGCTGCTGGCCTATGCCATAGTTCATGGCATTGCCGGATCCTTAACCCACTGAGCACGGCCACGGATTGAACCTGCGTCCCCATGGATGCTAGTCAAATTCGCTCATAGTCGCTAGTAAGATTCGTTCCCACCGAGTCACAACGAGAACTCCCTGCATTTACCTTTTGATTTTTGTGTATGGATTTATATGGATTTATCAATCTTTTTTTTTTTTTTTTTTGGCTGCTGTGCAGCATATGGAGTTCCTGGGCCAGGGATCAGATCTGAGGTGCAGCTGAGGCAACTGTGCTGGATACTCAATCCACTGTGCCTGGCTGGAGATTGAACCTGCATCCCAGCACTCAAAAGATGCCACTGATCCTGTTGTGCCACAGTGGGAACTCCTATCAATCTTTTCTTTTATGGCTTCTGGCTTTTATGTCATTTAGAAGGACACTTCTGGAGTTCCCTCATGGATCAGTAAGTTAAGGATCTGACTGACATTGTCACTGCTCTGGTCACTGCTGTGGCATAGATTTGATCCCTTGCCTGGGAACTTCTGCATGTTGCAGGTCCAGCTTAAAAAAGTAAATAAATAAAGACACTCTCTTTTGGGAGTTCCCATCATGGCGCAACAGAAATGAATCTGACTAGGAACCATGAGGTTGTGGGTTCCATCCCTGGCCTTGCTCAGTGGGTTAAGGATCCGGCGTTGCCATGAGCTGTGGTGTAGGTCAATGAGGCTCGGATCTGGCATTGCTGTGGCTGTGGCTGGCAGCTGCAGTTCCCATTTGACCCCTAGCTGGGAACCTCCATATGCTATGGGTGGGGCCCTAAAAAGACAAAAGACAACAACAACAGCAACAAAAATCCCATCCTAGGATTATAAAATCATTTTCACATGGTATTTTATGGTATAGGTGTGTGTGTGTGTTTGTGTGTGTATAAATGTTTTTACATTTAAGATTATAGATCTATCCAGAGTTTATTTTGGTAAAGTATAGGTC
Source organism: Phacochoerus africanus (assembly GCF_016906955.1). Lineage (NCBI taxonomy): Eukaryota > Metazoa > Chordata > Mammalia > Artiodactyla > Suidae > Phacochoerus > Phacochoerus africanus. The sequence goes on along the minus strand of NC_062544.1, from coordinate 32,080,032 downwards.
TGACTTTTCTTTTTTATGAGTCGGTTATACACTTGTCCAACATTATTTATTGGATCATTCAACTTTTCTCAGTTTTTCTTGAAATACCACTTTTATCAGATACTAAGTTTCTATCCATCCTTGTTAGGGATATTTCTGGTCTTGTATTTCATTTATATGTATGTCTAGTCCTGTGCTAATACCATGCTCTCTTAATTTTTTCTAGATTTATAAGTACTTATTTTTGATAGACTTGCTGTGATATGTGATATTTCCTTATGTACTGTTCTGTCTTATGGGTCCATCTGTTCCTATGCTGGTCATTCAGATGTTTTCCTTATAGATCTAATGTCGTTTCTCTGTATTAAATTTTGGGAGGAATTTTTTAGTGTATTGACTTTGCTATTGTAGCTCAGCAGTAATGAACCCCACTAGTATCCACGAGCACTCAGATTTGATCCCTGACCCCGCTCTGAAGGTTAAGGATCCAGTGTTGCTGTGAGCTGTGTCATAGACTGGCAGCTACAGCTCCAGTTCAACCCCTAGCCTGGGAACTTCTGTATGCCCCAAGTGTGGCTTTAAAAAAAATTTTTTTTTTTTCTTTCTTAGGGCCACACCTGCAGCATATGGAGTTTCCCATGCTAGGGGTCGAATTGGGGTTGTAGCCTCCGGCCAATGCCACAGCCACAGCAACACAGGATACAGGCCATTTCTGCAACCACACCATAGCTCATAGCAACGCTGGATCCTTAACCCATTGATCGAAGCCAGGGATTGAACCTGCAACCTCATGATTCCTAGTCGAATTTGTTTCCACTGCACCATGACGGGAACTCCAAAAAAAATTTTTTTTCATGGAAATTAGGGTGAAGTAATCATGTGTACATTATAGTTAACTTAATCATGCCTAGTGTATATTTGTTAATTATAAGTAAAGTTATTCTCATTCATTTAAAGTCTTACTGTTTTTAGGATTATTTCCGTAATATAGTAGCATAGAAATGAAATTATTGGGCCAAGGAGAATAAACATAGTGAAAGTTCTTAATATTTATTGCTGTATTGCTTTTCGAACAGATACCAAGTCAGACTACCTCTATTAATATATGAATGTTATGTTGCACATTTATTTTTATTATTTTTACAGGTTTCTTCTAATCCCTTACCGAAAGAAGAATGTAAAGGTGGCCAAAAGCGGGTACCTGAAGAGGAGCCAACCACCATATCTGAGTATTTCTTTAGTGATATCTTTATTCAAGTGGATGAAACAGAATAAAAGTCTTTTTTTTTTTTTTTGGTCCCAAGTCTAGGATTTCCAGAGTCAATTATATCAACAAAGCGGGATTTAGAAAAAAGCATCACTGACAGTTTAGATTGATTTTGAATATTTAATGGCCTTCATTTGAAACTTTTATGAATCAGTGGAAAACATTGCTGAGATTTCTTTGATTCTGATGGATTCAGCATTTTGGAAATACTGAGCAATTAAGACTGCTTTCTCAGACAGAAATAACAGCTCTTGTTTACATTTCGACTCTTCCTGTGCTGAACACACATGGACATCTTGGAATGTTGTGGATAAACGTCTCTTGTATAAATCACAGTGCCCACGTATTTGGAGGTAGATTGTATCTAACACTTAGTGAATGTCTTTTGTGAAGGTCTTTTTTTTCTGTTTGTTTAGGGGATTTTTGTTTTTGTTTCTGTTTTGTTTGTTTGTTTTGGATGGTGAAGGCCTTTTCAGTTGCCTGGAAGAATATGAAAGCAAATTGTGAAACTCCACTTTAGTATGGTAAATGTTAAAAAAAAACTTTTCTATGATCAGCTATTTGACTGAAAAATGTGTATTTTTCTAATTCATGTTGATGTAACATTAGTGCTAATTGAAGAACTAGTATTTAAATTATTATTTATAAAGGTAAAACATCAAAAAGCTTATTTATTTTTAAATTTTTTATTTAAAAGAATATTCAGTTTTAATTATTTTTACCCCTCAAATTATGGGTAAAGTAGGCATTAACAAATTGATGTTTGTCTCCTTTTCCCTCTTTAATTTTAAAGATATTTAAAGTGATATAGCTAAAAGTGTTTGGATAGTGAATATGTTTTGAATACATTGTTTTCTCATAGTTTAGTATATTGACTTTGTACTGTGAAATTGTTTTTCTTATTTCTCGAATAATCTCAGGATTTGTATGGGGACAGAAAAAACCCCTTAACTTTATTTATGAGACAAATTTCCATACAAAACTCAGTCTCCATTACACACATATGTACTCACCCACACACATTCCTTTTTTAAAAATCAATTTCTTGGTGTTTTTTTTCCCCATTAAGTTTTCCTTGAGGAACACTTAGGCCTTTATGCACAGAACATAATTGTGATGTTAAAAACAGAAAATAAGATAACAATAAGACTTTAGTAAGTCAGTGATTCTCATCAATATGAATTTAAGAGTTTTAATTTCAAGATTGTGTGATTTACATGGGTAATTCCGTTACCCACCCAAGCAAATCTTTGGTGGTTCAAGTTAAACTTCTGAAAGAACAGATGTATTCTTTTGAAAAGCCTTCTGGGTTGATAATACATTAGATCAGGAGTCAGAAACATTTTTTGCAGTATATTTTTGAATTTGTGGGCAAGATGCCCTCTGTGGTAACTACTCAGCTCTTACCATTTCAGTGTGAAAACAGCTACAGCCAATGTTTAAATAATGGACACGAATGGATTGGGTTTTTAGTTTGACCCCTACGTTAAATAGCAGTTTCCTTACCTTAAGGTGCTGATGTCATTGTCTCTGAGTTACTTGTCACTAGAGTTACGAATTGTGCCTGTCAATTAAAACCATTGATTGCATTATGAAATTTCAATTGGAGAGGTATTTTAATGTCTAACTATGTTTGTGAATTGAAAAAAATGGTGGCCATTTTTTCATCTTCATTAGTAAAATTAGATATGGTGCAACACGTAATCCTAATTTATTAAAACAATTGATACTAGAGCTTTTTTTTTTTTTTTTTTTGTCTATTTGGGGTCGCACCCACAGCATATGGAAGTTCCCAGGCTAGGGTTGAATCGGAGCTCTGGCTGCTGGCCTATGCGACAGCCACAGCAACACAAATCCAAGCTTCGTCTGCAACCTACACCACAGCTCACCCACTGAGGAAGGCCAGGGATTAAACCTGTGTCCTCATGGATACTAGTCAGATTCATTTCCGCTGAGCCACGAGGGGAACTCCTAGAGCATTACCTTGGAGTGAAATTTATAGTTTAACTTCTTTTGTTATAAAGGAGGATCTGTAAATCTGAGTGGAAATTTCCTGTAGGTGTGCGTTTATTTATTTGATGTGTCACAAAAATCATGGTAGTAAGTCACATTGCTATTTTAATGCCCTGCTTTTATAAATATTAAATATTTCATATTCTGAAAAGGTTTCTTTCATTTTGTTAATGTTAGTTTGGATGTTAGTTTGTCATAACTAAACTGTTATTTTATCTCTTGTTTAGTGCTATTTTTTAACTTTGTTAACATCTATCTCTTGTTCATCTACAATGACTTAATTTTATAGGAGATGTAGCTTCTGTGTAAAGGCTAATTTTATCTTCATTGTGTTAGAGAATCATGTCAGTCAGCTAAATTATCCTATTCTATATCCTAAAAACTCTTGGAAAAAGAAACTTAATCAGTGTATTACCTTACAAAGTAGAAGGACTTGTTCACACCTGTGTTTAATCTGATTCATGTAAAGATGATGTGAAGAATTTGTAATTTGTAAATCTTAAAGGAGATGTGATTATAGTTCTTTATTTTTTTGGACTTTTCCTCCTGAACACTTAGTCTTAGCAAGTGATCAACATGATGGTTTAAAAGCCTAATTGTTGGTAAATGATTGAGGCACAGATAGAAATATGAATATCCACTGTTTACCACCATGTTCTTTGAATTATAAGTGACCATGTATATATTATCTTGCTTGAAGAAGTCTTTGACAAAAAAGCAATATCTGTCGTAAATTTTCTTGTTCTAAAGAAAGCAGTTATATTCTATAGATATGAATTATGTAAATAAAAGTTATTTTATACTATTTCTGTCATGTTCTTTTTTTTTTTTTTTTTAGTTACCTGGTAAACATGTTAATATTTTGGTTAACAAGAAATAGTCTTTTTTTTTTTTTTTGCTTTTTAGGGCCTCACTCATGGCATGTGGAAGTTCCCAGGCTAGGAGTTGAATTGGAGCTACAGCTGCTGGCCTACACCACAGCAACACAAGGTTCAAGCCGAGTCTGCAACCTATACCACAGCTCACAGCAACGCCAGATCCTCAACCCACTAATCAGGCCGAGAATTGAACCTGCATCCTCAGGGATAGTAATTGGATTTGTTTCCACTGTGTCACAACGGGAACTCCAAAAAAAGAGTCAAGTAAAGCTTACACTTTCTTCCATGAAAATACGGTATAACTGGAAAAATTAATATTTTTTCTTATATGCATGCTCTGAAGGATTTTTTTTTTTTTTTTTTTTGCTATTTTTAGGGCTGCACCTGTGACATATGAAATCCCTAGGCTAGGAGTTGAATGCAAGCTACAGCTGCTGGCCTACACCACACCCATGGCAGCACTGGATCTTTTAACCCACTGAGCAAGGCCAGGGATCGAACCCTCATCCTCATGGATACTAGTCAGGTTCATTTCTGCTGAGCCATGATTGTCCTCTGAAAGATATTATTTTGACTTGCAAAATTAAAGAATAGACTTTCCCCCACATTTAGGACATAGGAAAAAGTTACTTACTCTTTCGTTTGTTTGCTCCTTATTCAGTGAATTTTTTTTTTTAATTTTTTGTCTCTTCTAGGGCTTCTCCCATGGTATATGGAGGTTCCCAGGCTAGGGGTCCAATTGGAGCTGTAGCCACTGGCCTGTGCCAGAGCCACAGCAGTGGGATCTGAGCCGCATCTTCGACCTACACCACAGCTCACGGCAATGCTGGATCCTTAACCCACTGAGCAAGGCCAGGGACCGAATCCGCAACCTCGTGGTTCCTTGTCGGATTCGTTAACCACTGAGCCACAATAGGAACTCCTATTCAATGAATTTTTAGATAGTCTTTTGTCCTTTTTTTCTCCCCACTTTGTTTTCTCTGTAGAGAAAGACAAATGGGAAACTTTAGTCATAGACCTACTATAAACCTGGACTTCTGAATGGGATATTGGCAAAACAGCAGTTGGTCAAAAAATCTTTCCGAGAGAAATGTTTGTGGAAGTTTTCCTAAAGGGTAGTCTGGCCATTTCTCCAGATAGACAAAATTTTTGTCTATCATCCAAGAGCCTTTGTATATGGGCTACACTGTTTTTTCTGCTACTATTTAGGGGTTTTAAGTGTAATAGTCTCCAAATCTGATCTATGGCCACCCAAGGTGGCCACTCTGTGCACACCCTGCCTGACCTGTGCCTCTTTCACCTACACTCTATGCATGTGACTGACCTTCCTCCCTACTTGCCCCAGGCCCCAGCCAGTGATTGCTTATCAAAGGCGCGGTGAGGATCTTGCTCCTCCCTGGTTTCCCTGGTAACTAATGAGCCAACCACTATAATTGGCAATGTCCCCTTCTGTCCTGAAGCTGGGCAAGCACAGGACCTTGTAGGCCTGCAGGGTGCAGATCAGTAATGTTGTAGACTTGGTCCAGTATCCTACTTAAGAAAATCTATAGGAAATCTATCTCTTTGGCATCAGTGCCAGGAATAAGAATAATGAAATAATAAGGCTCTGTTCAACTGGTCTGATTTTTTACATGGGCTGTGGGGTTTTCTGGGCTTTTTGTTTTTTCTTTTTTTTTTTTTTTTGGTCTTTTTACCTTTTTCTAGGGCTGCTCCTGCGGCATATGGAGGTTCCCAGGCTAGGGGTTGAATCGGAGCTGTAGCCACCAGCCTATGCCAGAGCCACAGCAACGCTGGATCCGAGCCACGTCTGCCACCTACACCACAGCTCATGGCGACACTGGATCCCTAACCCACTGAGCAAGGCCAGGGATCAAACCAGCAACCTCATGGTTCCTAGTCAGATTCATTAACCACTGAGCCACACCAGGAACTCCTTGTTTGTTTTTTCATTGCAAAGCTAAATCTGGGGCCAGACTGTAGCAAGGTAAAATTCTTCATGTCTCACATCTTATGTACTAAACTCATTCTGACTTTACCTTTTCAATTTATTTTTATTTTTTATTTTTTGGCCATGCCTATGGCATGCAGAAGTTCCCAGGCCAAGGGTCATACCTGAGCCACAGCCTTGACAACACTGGATCCTTAACAGGCCACCAGGGAACTTCCTGACTTTATTTTTTAACCCTCATTTTCCCTTGCTCAGATTTTAAAAACCTGTCACTATTTCAGAACATTTATTATGCTAGGCACGGTACCAGCCTCTTAATATGCATTGTTTCATGTTTAAAAAATTAAGTATTGGGAGTTCCCGTCGTGGATCAGTGGTTAACCAATCCGACTAGGAACCATGAGGTTGCGGATTGGATCCCTGGCCTTTCTTAGTGGGTTAAGGATCCAGTGTTGCCGTGAGCTGTGGTGTAGATTGCAGACGTGGCTTGGATCCCAAGTTGCTGTGGCTCTGGCGTAGGCCGGTGGCTACAGCTCTGATTCGACCCCTAGCCTGGAAACCTCCATATGCTGTGGGAGCGGCCCAAGAAAAGGCAAAAAGGCAAAAAAAAAAAATTAAGTATTATAGGGAGTTCCCATTGTGGCTCAGTGGTAATGAACTTGACTAGTATCGATGAGGATCCAGATTAAATCCCTGGCCTTGCTCCATGGGTTAAAGATCCGGCATTGCTGTGAGCTATGGTGTAGATCACAGATGTGGCTCGGATCCCATGTTGCTATGGCTGTGGTTTAGGCCAGCGGCTTACAACTTTGATTTGACCCTTAGCCTGGGAATTCCATATGCCGCAGGTGTGGCCCTAAAAAGACAGAAAAAAAAATTAAGTATTATACATGGCTTAAAAAGTCAAGTAGTGATAGAAAATTACAAAAAAGCTGTTTTCTCTGATTATGTACTTTTCTTTTTTTTTTTTTTTCAGCCATGCCCCCAGCATGCAGAAGTTCCCAGGCTAGGGATTAAACCCATGCACAGCAGTGACCTGATCCACAGTAGTGTTTACAAAGCCAGATCTTTAACCTGCTGAGCTACCAGGGAACTCCTGATATTATGTATTTCTGATATGTATTTCTAAATATGATTATTTTGTTATCTCTTAATTATGAATGTTAGACATTGCCAGTTGACTTTTTGTTATGGTATATAAGAATTTTAGGAGTTCCCGTAGTGGCGCAGTGGTTAACGAATCCGACTAGGAACCATGAGGTTGCGGGTTCGGTCCCTGCCCTTGCTCAGTGGGTTAACAATCCAGCGTTGCTGTGAGCTGTGGTGTAGGTTGCAGACGCGGCTCGGATAACATGTTGCTGTGGCTCTGGCGTAGGCCAGTGGCTGCAGCTCCGATTTGACCCCCTAGCCTGGGAACCTCCATATGCCGCGGGAGTGGCCCAAGAAATAGCAAAAAGACAAAAAAAAAAAAAAAGAATTTTAGCTCTCTTCACTCCACATTCCTTTCCTGCTTTTCCCCAATATGTTAATTTTGGGGTTAATCCATTGTATTAATTGTAATTATTCACTGCTGTAACACCTAATGAACTGAGACGACAGTTCCTTTCTGGTACAACCTTTTGTTTTTCTTAGAGTTAAGAGTTTTTTCACTTTTTCATTTGCTTCAGATTTTTTCTTGAACCTGTGACTTCACTTTCCATACCCTCTGCCAGTCTGTTCATGCTTCTTTATAAATGCTTCTGTTTATACTTTCCTACATGGGTAACCTATCATATAAACTGTTTCCTTTTTTTTTTTTTTTCCTGGAGAACTTTATGGAGTTCTTCCTGTTTTAATCAGGACTGAGCCTTGGAGTTCCCATTGTGGCGCAGTGGAAACGAATCTGACTGGGAACCATGAGGTTGTGGGTTTAATTCCTGGCCTCCCTCAGTGGCTTAAGGATCTGGCGTTGCCCTGAGCTGTGGTATAGGTCACAGACTCGGCTCAGGTCTGGTGCTCCTGTGATGTAGGCCAGCAGCTACAGCGCTGAATCAACTCCTAGCCTGGGAACCTCTATATGCCGCGAGTGCGGCCCTAAAAAGCAAAAAACAAAACAAAAAAAAAAACAAAAAAATTTTTGGACTGAGCCTTCGCAGGTATCCATGTGCAGTATAGCTGTTATGCTGAGACTTCTCTGTGAATTCCCTACCTCTCTCTTCTGGTTTGGGTTCTCTATGGAGCCTATGTCACCTTTCTTCTGCTTTTTTCTTTTTTTTTTTAGGGCCGCATCTGGGGCACATGGAGGTTCCCAGGCTAGCAGTCCAGTTGGAGCTGTAGCTGCTGGCCTACGCCAGAGCCATAGCAATTGGGGATCCCAGTCACGTCTGCAACCTACATCACAGCTCATGTCAACACCAGATCCTTAACCCACTGAGCAAGGTCAGAGATCGAACCTGCACCCTCATGGATGCTGGTTAGTTTTGTTACCGCCGAGCCATTATGGGACATCTTCATCTTTGTTTTTCTTTTATGGCCATGCCCGCAGCCTGTGGAAGTTCTCAGGCTAGGGAATGAACCAATGCCACAGTAGTAGCACAAGCTGCAACAGTGGCAACACCAGATCCTTAACCTACAAAACCACCAGGGAACTCCCTAAAACCCAATTTTTTAAAAAAAAATTATTTGGAGTTCCTGTCGTGGCGCAGTGGTTAACGAATCCAACTAGGAACCATAAGGTTGCGGGTTCGGTCCCTGGCCTTGCTCAGTGGGTTAAGGATCCGGCGTTGCCGTGAGCTGTGGTGTAGGTTGCAGACGCAGCTCGGATCCCTCGTTGCTGTGGCTCTGGAGTAGGCCGGCGGCTACAGCTCCGATTCAACCCGTAGCCTGGGAACCTCCATATGCCGCGGGAGCGGCCCAAGAAATAGCAACAACAACAACAACAACAACAACAAAAGACAAAAAAAAATTATTCCATTGATGTATAATTGATTTACAATGTTGTGTTAATTTCTTCTGTACAGCAAAGTGATTCACACACACTCATATATACACACACATATGCTTTTTTGTATTCTTTTCCATTATGGTTTATTATAGGATATTGTATATAGTTCTCTGTGCTATACAGTAGGACCTTGTTTTTTATCCGGCCTATATATACTGGTTTGCATTGGCTAATCCCAAATTCCCAATCCATCCCTCCCCCTTGGCAACCACAAGTCTGTTCTCTATGTCTGTGAGTCTGTTTCTGTACTGTAGATAGGTTCATTTGTGCCATATTTTAGATTACACAGATAAGTGATATTCATATGGTATTTGTCTTTCTCTTTCTGACTTACTTCACTTAGTATGAGAATCTCCAGTTCTATCCATGTTCCTGTGAATGGCATTATTTCATTATTTTTTATGACTGAGTAGTATTCCGTTATATATGTTTACACACACACACACACACACACACACACACACACACACGCACACACACAATCTTATCCATTCATCTGTCAATGTTTATCCCAGGAGATTGGATATAGTGCTAAACATTAGGATCTTGATGTCTTTTTTTTTTTTTTAGCTGCACCTGCGCATGTGGAAGTTTCTGGGCCAGGGATTGAACCCACACCACAGCAATGATCCAAGCCACTGCAGTGAAGATGTCAGAGGCTTAACTTACTGCACCACAAAAGAACTCCTGGGTTATCTAATCTAAATGTTTGCATTTCAATGGACATTTATTTATTTAGTTATTTTTGTCTTTTTAGGGCTGCACCCTTGGCATATGGAAGTTCCCATGCTAGGGTTGAATCAGAGCTGTATCTGCTGGCCTACATCACAGCTACAGCAATACCAGACCCTAGCCACGTCTGTGACCTACATTACAGCTCATGGCAACACAGAATCCTTAACCCACTGAGCAAGGCCAGGGATTAAACCTGAGTCCTCATGGATACTATTCTTCCTATTTTTGCCTACTGCCTTCATATATTTCCTAGTTTTGTTTTATGGCGACACACGAAGCATATGGAAGTTCTTGGGCCAGGAACTGATTCAGAGGCGTAGGTGTGGAAATTCTGGATGCTTTAACTCACTGTACCAGGCTGGGGATCAAACCTGTGCCTCTGAAATGACCCAAGCCACCATAGTCAGATTTTTTAACCCACTATGGCATAGTGGGAACTCCCATATATCTTCTAGTTGAATTGAAGGTAGGATATGAATTATTTTTTGTTAGTTCTATGCTTTGGCATCTTTTTTTTGGGGGGGGCACACATGCAGCTAATGGAGGTTTCCAGGCTAGGGGTCAAATCAGACCTACAACTGCTGGCCTACGCCACAGCCACAGCAACATCAGATCCAAGCCATGTCTGGGACTTAAACCTCAGCTCATGGCAACACCAGATGTATACTAAGGATAAAAAGCAAAAAACAAAAACAAACGAAAAAAACACTGAACAAAACTAGAAGGAAACTAACCTTAACATCATAAGAGCCACATGGGGAAAACCCACAGCAAATATCATACTTAATGGTGAAAAATTGAAATCTTTTCCTCTAAGATCAGTAACAAGCTAAGGATGTCCACTTTAACCATTTTAATTTGATATAGTACTAGAAATTCTAGCTGGAGCAATTAGGTAAGAATGAGAAATAAAAGGCATTTATTTATTTATTTATTTTTAAAATTTTTGTTGTTGTTGTTATTGTTGTTGTTGTTGTTGCTATTTCTTGGGCCGCTCCCACGGCATATGGAGGTTCCCAGGCTAGGGGTTGAATCGGAGCTGTAGCCACCGGCCTACGCCAGAGCCACAGCAATGCGGGATCCTAGCCGCGTCTGCAACCTACACCGCAGCTCACGGCAACGCCGGATCGTTAACCCACTGAGCAAGGGCAGGGACTGAACCCGCAACCTCATGGTTCCTAGTCGGATTCGTTAACCACTGCGCCACGACAGGAACTCCCGAAATAATTTTTGATAAAAAAATTTTTTTTGACAAGGGAGCCAAAGACTATTCAATGGGGAAAGGACTGTCTTTTCATGTTGTTGGGAAAACTTGGTACCCATATACTAAGGAATTTAGCCAGGCCTTTATCTAACATCATGTATAAAACTAATTGAAAATGTCTCAGACTTAAGTGGACTAAATAAGATTTTTTCTCATTGTCCAGTGGATAAGAAGCCCAGATTTGTTATAGGCAAAGTTTTAGAAATGTTATAATCCTATATAAAACATATATAAAATATGTACATCCGAGTTGTAATTTATCACTCTTAGAGTTTTTATTTTTATTTACTTGTTCATGATCTCTGTGCTTTATAAAGGAGGGCACTGTGCCTGTTCTCCACTGTATCCCCAGCTCCCGAAGAGCACCTGACAGAAGACACCTAAGAAATACTTGTTGGAGTTCCCGTCATGGCTCAGTGGTTAACGAATCCAACTAGGAACCATGAGGTTGAGGGTTCGATCCCTGGCCTTGATCAGTGGGTTAAGGATCCGGCGTTGCCCTGAGCTGTGATGTAGGTTGCAGACTTGGCTTGGATCCTGCGTTGCTGTAGCTCTGGAGTAGGCTGGGCGGCTACAGCTCCGATTAGATCCCTGGCCTGGGAACCTCCATATGCCGCGGGTGTGGCCCTAGAAAAGGCAAAAAGACAAAAAAAAAAAAAAAAGGAGTTCTCGTCATGGCGCAGTAGTTAACGAATCCGACTAGGCACCATGAGGTTGCGGGTTCGATCCCTGCCCTTGATCAGTGGGTTAAGGATCCGGCGTTGCTGTGAGCTGTGGTGTAGGTTGCAGATGTGGCTCGAATCCCGCGTTGCTGTGGCTCTGGCGTAGGCTGGCAGCTACAGTTCCGATTAGACCCCTAGCCTGGGAACCTCCATATGCTGAGGGAGCGGCCCAAGAAATAGCAAAAAGACAAAAAAAAAGAAAAAAAAGAAATACTTGTTGAATGGATGAATAAAGAGTTTAATTTCTTAGGGCAGCTTGTTCAGTGTCCAGCTCTCATATAAGATAAGCTTTTTCAAGTCCCGCAATGTCCTTTCTGTCTGCAGGAGAAGAAGAAAATGGCACATAGCAAAAGAGCTGAGACCGACTGAAAGGAAACCTCGCCGAACTCTCAACTCTCAGCTCAGCGTCTTAGGAAGCGTGTCTCCACAGGCTCGCGATACGACAGGCCTCGGTGGGCTGCACCCCTGTTCCTTATTGGCTGAGTTGGGGGCGTGGGGCTCAGGCCGACCAATCATGGACGGCGTGCGTCAGCACGTGCGGAGGTCGACTTGAGAATCTGGGAGGTTTCAGGCGGGTTAGGACTGTCTGGAGCGGAGTGGAGCTGTCGCCTCGAGACGGGGAGTTGAAGGGGGAAGCTTGGGTTCCGAATTGGCGCAGGCGGTTCTCACGCGTTCCTTCCTGCCTTTGTGCCCGCTGCCATGTGGGCTGCCCTGAGGTTGGCCCTGAGGCCGTGCGCCCGCGCTCCTGGCTCCACGCTGCGCGCCTATCATGGGGCTTCCGTGGTCGCACTGGGCACTCAGCCGGACTCTAGCTCTGCCATCTACCAGGTAAGGCTGTGTGAGCGGCCTGGAGGACCTAGCCTGAGTCAGTGATTCGTTTTCCACTTGTCTTCCAGGGCCGGACCGACGGGACGAGGCACTGGCTGGACTGGGAAGCGGGTGGAGGATGGGCTCACTTTAACAGCGGCTGCTTTGTTCTCTGGATCCCATCAGGATTCTGGGACGCGCCAGGGATTCCTGAAGTTTGCAAGAGAAAACAATTCCAAATCAGATACATTTCAGTTCACTTTTAGCAGTGGTACTGTATTTTGTATCTTTACCATCAGTTGTTCTCAAAACCTGGTTTAGCAATTGTCACCTGGAAATTTGTTCATAGTACAGCTGCCTTAATCCTCACCCTGGACCTTTTTGGTCTCTGGGGTGGAGTCCTAGTGTTTGCATAGTTAATGAAGTTGGAGGGAGGGGGAGGGCCTTGGTGCCTGCCAGGTTTGGGAACCACTGGCCTAGCACAGCTCCCCCTGGCTTGTGCTTCCCAGACTTTAAATAGTTGGTTATGTTAGTAGAATAGAATGGTCTATGTTAAGACCATTTATGTGTCTTAAATGGTCTTTCTTGGACTTGGGAGGCATCACAAGGTTATAGAGACAACTCCTGGTTTGTGAAATATCAGAGCTGGAAATTTTCAGTCTCTCTCATGGTTTCTAAGCCTACGCAGATAACATTAAATTGTGCAGGAGTTCCTGTCGTGGCTCAGTGGTTAACGGATCCGACTAGGAACCAGAGGTTGCAGGTTTGATCGATCCCTGGCTTCGCTCAGTGGGTTAAGGATCTGGGCGTTGCTCCGATTAGACCCCTAGCCTGGGAACCTTCATATGCCATGGGTGTGGCTCTAGAAAAGACAAACAAACAAAAAAACAAACATTAAATTGTGCAAATAACTTTCAGTTAAGACATTTAAAATAATTCCTGCCTTTAGGAAAACAGTAAGGTTGAAAGAAAAGCAGCAGGCTGAGGCAGAAACAGTATCCAATGAGAGGCTTCCAAAAGTCTTGTAATTTCCTGGGATCAGGAGAGAACATTTAATTCAGAAACATTGGGTGGTTACTGTGGTCTAGGCACTATTTTAGGTGTATAGTATAGATGTATAGGAATGGAATCCTAATTTTGTGGGGGAGATAGACAAAAAAGCAGTGCATCATGGTAAGTGATGTCTAAAGCTTAATAAGGTGTTTGTATGGAAAGCTGCAGATAGGAAGGCATATGTGAGTTGGCTCTCAAGCTGGGTAATAAGTGACCAGGTTCAGGATGGGGAAGTTCTCTGGTGGCCTAGCGGTTAAGGATCCGGCGTTGTCACTGCTGTGGTGGGATTTTGATCCCTGCCCTTCGGGACTTCTGTATGCGGTGGGCGTGGCCAAAAGTAAAATAAAAATAAGGATGGAGGATGGGAGGCAAACTACAAACTATACAAATTAAAGGAGTCGGAGTCATGAGAACATAGGTACCACCCTATGCAGGTGGTTAGGGGGAATGTGGTCTTGGCAGTCATGGCCAAGTATGGAATTCATGGTGTAGATGGGATTGCGGATGTCCCCAGGTGAAGGAGGGAAGACACGTGCAGAAGCCACATTGAGGCTTCATTTTGCAGTTTGTCTGCTTAGGTATTTAAGTAGAGGAGTGGCATGATCCTGCTGACCTGATGGAATAATTAGTGTGGTGGCAGTGTGGAGGATGGGTTTCCCACCATTTTGAATGTAGCTTCTTGGCTGGGCGTTTTTTTGGTTGGGGTAGGCCTCTGTTTTCCAGAGCTCCTATAAAGGTTATATATTAGCCAGTTTGGAGTTGTTTTGTGATGTCTCTATGGGGAGAATGGAGAATGAAGGCCTAGAGCTTCCTGTCTGCCATCTGTGTAGTTTTTATTTTTTTAATTTTTAAAATTTTTTTGCTTCATAGGGTTGCACCCGAGACATATGGAAGTTCTCAGGTTTGGGGTCGAATGAGAGTGGGTCAAATCAGAGCTGTTGCTGCCAGCCTACACCACAGCTATAGCCACAGCCACGCCAGATCTAAGCCACGTCTGTGACCTACACCACAGTGGATCCTTAACCTACTGAGCGAGGCCAGGGATTGAATTGGCGTCCTCATGGTTACTAGTTGGGTTCATTACCGCTGAGCCACGACGGGAACTCCTGGTCTGTCATCTTTCTGACATCTGGCTGGGCTGATATATTTGATGGTAGCTGCTAGCTAGGGGTTAGGGAGGGTAAGCCTGAGATGTTACTTTCTTTCTCTATGTAATATTTTTTTTTTGGCCTCTTAGGACCCCACCTGCCGACATAAGGAGGTTCCCACGTTAGGGGTTGAATCAGAGCTGCAGCTGCCAGCCTTCACCACAGCCACAGCAACTCAGGATCCAAGCCTTGCCTGTGACCTACACCACAGCTCACAGCAACATTGGATCCTTAACCCACAGAGCAAGGCCAGGGATCGAACCCACAACCTCATGGTTCCTAGTCAGATTCATTTCCCCTGCGCCACAATGGGAACTCCTGTAACATGTTTTATGTTCTGATTCAGTTTGTACACTAGTAATCAGAATAGGGAAGTAGCTGTGGTATAGAGGAAAATGCACTGGTTTAATATTTCATGTATGTTTTAAAACCGACAACATATTTCCATGGGGGAAAAACATGGAGGGAGATGAGCTAAAATGTTAACAGTGGCCCTATCAGTTGGCAGAAGAGACATTGTAGCATGTTGGTTTAAGAGCAAGGTTCTAGAGCTAGTGAGCTTTGGTTTAGATCCTACTTCTACTGCTTGTTAGCTGAATGACTCTTGAACTAGTAACTTAGCTTTTGTGTGCCTCAGTTACCTCATCTGTGTACTAGCATTAATAATTGTATGTTACAGTTGTCAAGACAATTAGTGACAACTGAGAACAGTGCCTGGAATACTATAAGAAATAGTAACTCAAGGAATGTTAACTCTTGCCACTTTTCCACCTCTTCTCAAGGTCATTTCATGATCTGTTTTTAACCGGCTTTTGCTTCAGTAATTTAAAAAAAATTTTTAAAAGTTATTTATTTATTTATTTATTTATTTTGCTGCACGTGTGGCTTGTAGAAGTTCCTGGGCCAGGGATTGAACCAGTGCCACAGTAGTGACCCAAGCTGCTGCAGTGACAACGCTAGATCCTTAACCTTCTGGGCCTGGGTTTTCCGAAGCACACATGGTAGGAAAAGTGAGAGCAGGCAGTGCATATTACTATTATTTATTATATATGAACATATTAGTGAGCTACTAAGAAAATGGGGCAGAGAGAAAATGTGGCCAGTGCCCCTATGTGCCATCTCCCATCCAAGGCATAGCTTTGTCTTCTGTTCCCCTTTTATAGGTTGTTTGCTTCAAAGTTTATTGCTTGTAGCTGGAGGTTCCAGGATATAAGGGTGCACCTAGGTGAAATCTTTTTTTTCTTTTCTTTTTGGCTTCACCTGTGGCATATGGAAGTCCCTAGGCTGGGGTCAAATTGGAGCTGCAGCTGCCAGCCTATACAACAGCCACAGCAATGTGGGATCTGAGCCTTGTTTGTGACCTACAGTGCAACTCATGGCAATGCCAGATCCTTAATCCACTGAATGAAGCCAGGGATTGAACCCGCATCCTCATGGATACTAGTTGGATTCATTTCCACCGCACCACAGTGGGAACTTCCTAGGTGAAATCTTTTAACACACCTGGAAACTGGACAACTTCTGAAAACTGGAGCATGAGCATGGGAGCAAGGCCAGGGCCATGACAAGGATCATCAGCATTTTCCTTTGGTTGAGAACTAGGCTGGGCATGGCCCTAGCATTGGGTTCACCATGGGTCCAGTGATGTGCTGTGTTCTCTCACCCCTTCTTTCCTTGAGAGACTCGAAAGACTTGTTTTCTTCAATTCCCCCTAAATTACCAACTCTGGGACTTAGAGCTTCCTTGACTTTCTTTTTTTTTTTTGTCTTTTTGCCATTTTTTGGGCCGCTCCCCGCAGCACATGGAGGTTCCCAGGTGGAGCCGTAGCCACTGGCCTATGCTAGAGCCACAGCAACTTGGGATCCGAGCCACGTCTGTAACCTACACCACAGCTCATGGCAATGCCGGATCCCCAACCCACTGAGCGAGGCCAGGGGTTGAACCCACAACCTCATGGTTCTTAGTTAGATTCGTTGACAACTGAGCCATGACGCGAACTCCAGAGCTTCCTTGACTTTCTTTGTGTCTTATGTGTTTCTGTATATTAAAGGAAGTGATTTAAAAAAAAAAAAAAGGAGTTACCTTGTGGCTCAGTGGGTTAAGGATCCAGTGTTGTTATTGTAGTAGCTCAGGTCACTGCTGTGGCACAGGTTCACATGTTCAATCCCTGGCCCAGGGAATTTCCATATGCTGCGGGCATGGCCAAAAAAAAAAAAAGACGTCAATTCTCTCCATGCTATTTATTATATCTGCAGCTGACACTGTTAGCTACTTAATCCATATCCATCCTTCCTATCTCCCTTGATGATGGAATCCCAATTTTATTCAAGGTGGCAACATTCCCAGCTGTAAAAGTGTAAAAGTAGCATCCCATCCTTCTTTTCCCAACAGGCGTAGCTATGTGACTAAATTCTAACTAATGAAATACAAGCAGAAGATCCAAGCACACAAAAATTAATATTTGTTCTTTTGCACACTGAGGTCTTGAGACCTCAACATTACTGGAGTGACAGTTTCCTTTATTTTTTAACTGGGAGACTTGCTTGGCTAGGGTAAGGATCCTCTGTATAACTGACTTTAGCTTTGATTGACACCCTTCTAAATTGGGCAGTGTCATTGGCTGCAGTTACTGTACCTCTGGGTTTGGAAACCTTTACTAGAGGGTTACTTGTTTTTTCTTTGTGCATAAATTACTTATCATTAGCCCTGAACTTTGATACCCGTGGTTTGCAAAGTTGGCAGGAGCCCAGGAGGTAGAATATAGATGGAGGGAGGTCAGATAAATGATGAGCTGGGGTGAAAAATAAAAACTAAAGGCACCCCAGAATCCTACCAGCCTTTAGCTCTACAAGAAGAGCTTTGTCAAAGGACACTGCAAGGATGCATTTAGCATTGTGGGAAAAATCTGCTGGACACACAGGACATTTCACTATAAAAAAGATGGGAGAACTTATGTTTTAGAAAGGACTTGGGAGTTCACATTGTGATGCAGCAGAAATAAATCTGACTAGTATCTATGATACAGCTCAAACCCTGCATTGCTGTGGCTGGGGTGTTGGCCAGCAGCTGCAGCTCCCATTTGACCTGGGAACCTCCATATGCTGCAGGTGCAGCCCTGAAGATAAAAAGACTTAAACATATCAGCCAGTTGTGGGTATGTAGACCTTCCATAGGATTCTCTTCAAACCAGCCAATCGTTTTCTTTTTAGGGCCACACCTGCAGTGTATGGACGTTCCTGGGCCAGGGGTTAACCTGGATCTGCAGCTGCAGGCCTACACCACAGTCACAGCAACATCAGATCTGAGTCGTATCTGTGACCTACACTGCAGCTTGCAGCAACGCTGGATTCTTAACACTGAGTGAGGCCAGGGATTGAACCAGCGTCCTCATGGATACCAGTCGGGTTCTTAACCTGCTGAGCCGCAACAGGAGCTCCATGTGTGGGTTCCTTTCTGGGCTTAGAAGGGCAGTAGTCACAGGGCCAGCAGGCATTGTCCAGGGGTAGGGACCTCCCTATTACAGGACAAAGGTTCTTTCTCTAACACTGTGCTGCATCTCTCTTTTTTATTTTCTGGATTTTGCAAGGCAAAAGAATGTAGCAGAAACCACACGCTCAGGAGCTCTTAGGGCTATAGAGGATAGGAAATCATGTAGCTGTATTATAAAGACTATAAATTCGTCTGATTTTGAACAGCTGGAAAAGCTGCTGGCCATTGTGTCACATAAAAGGAATCACATCACCAGAAATGTTAGTCACATTATGAGGAGCAACATGTATTAGTGAGATAAACCCTGAATTTTCTTTTCTTTTCTTTCTTTCTTTTTTTTTTTTTGTCTTTTTGCTATTTCTTGGGCCGCTCCTGCGGCATATGGAGGTTCCCAGGCTAGGGGTCCAATCGGAGCTGCAGCTACCGGCCCACACCAGAGCCACAGCAATGCAGGATCCAAGCCGCATCTGCAACCTACACCACAGCTCACGGCAACGCCGGATCATCAACCCACTGAGCAAGGGCAGGGACCGAACCTGCAACCTCATGGTTCCTAGTCGGATTCGTTAACCACTGCGCCACGACGGAAACTCCAAACTCTGAATTTTCGAAATAATTAGCTACTTAAGGATTGTTCTTAAGCGATATGCTGACCCAACAAAATCTACAATACAGAAGGGCGAAAATTAGTCCCTCTAACCTTTTTCCACTTAGGACTGTTTATATTTTCGTGCATGTTACTTGAGAACATTTGTAAACATAGACAGAATTTTGTTCCTTTGTATTTATTTATTTACTGTCTTTTTAGAGCCGCACCCTTGGCATATGGAAGTTCCCAGGCTAGGGGTCTAATTGGAGCTGCAGCCGCCAGCCTACACCACAGCCACAGCAACGCCAGATCCGAGCATGTCTTCGACCCACACCACAGCTCATGGCAACACCAGATCCTTAACTCACTGCACAAGGCCAGGGATTGAACCCACGTCCTCATACATCCTGGTCAAGTTTGTTAACTGCTGAGCCACAGTGGGAACTCCAGAATTTTGTTCCTTTTTAAGCATAAAGTAGGATCCATTTTCCCTTGGGCTTTGTTTTTTTTTTTTTTCTTTTTTGTCGTTGTTGTTTTGGCTGTGCCTGTAGCATTTGGAAGTTCTCCTGCCAGGGATTAAACCCATGCCACTGCAGTGACAATGCTGTATCCTTAACCTGCTATGCCCCAAAGGAACTTCTGGCCTTTGTTTTCAAGTGTAATTTGCCAGTAAGTCTAAAGGCAAGTATTTCTTCATAGTTGGAATTTCCTTAGGATAGTGATGAATGGGCCAAAGTAGGATGGCATTCTAGCCCCCAAAGGGCTTCTGTTCCTTAGCAAGGGAAAACAAATAGAGGTCGATTAAGTTCAGTAGATGTGTAAGGGAGAAAATTGTTAAAATGAGTGGAAGTAGCCAGAAACGGTGTTGGAGATGAGCTGGAACATGAATTAGGCTTTAAAATAGGGGTGACATTTGGATAGATGGACCAGAGAGGGGTGTTGGTGCAGAATAGCTTGAGCAAAAATTGACGGGCAGGAATGAATCTTTTTTATACGATGGAGTTGACCCAGCACAGAGGCCACGTGGGTGGCAAGTGGCCCAGTATGAAGGCCATGGAAGTTTGGCATGTAATGATGTTCTCCTTAACCCCTATTTTGGCAAAAGAGGGTAGTTGCTTTCCAATAAAACTCTCCCTCTCTTCCTTTGCTTCTGTTTTAGGAAAACTACAAACAGATGAAAGCACTAGTTGATCAACTCTATGAGCGAGCACAGAAAATAAGACTAGGTAAGCACTCATTTGTTCTTCAGTTTATGCTTTTAATTCAGATGTCCCTTTATTATTATTTGTTTTAGGAAGAACTAGTGACATCAGGATTTTGTTTCTTCATGACTGCATTTGCTGTTGGTGGGAACGTAAATTGGAGCAGCCACTGTGGAAAATAGTATGGAGGTTCCTTAAAAAACTAAAAATAGGAGTTCCTGCTGTGGCACAGTGGGTTAGGAATCTGACTGCAGTGGCTCAGGTCACTGCAGAGATGCAGATTTGATTCTCAGCCCAGCACATTGGGTTAAAGGATCTGGCATTGCCCCTGTGGCATAGGTTGCAGCTGCAGCTTGGATTCAGTCCCTGGCCCAGGAACTTCTATATGCTGCAGGTGTGACCATAAAAGAAACAAAACAAAACAAACAAACAAGAAAACTAAAAATAGAAATACAGTATGGTCCGGTAATCCTTCTCCCAGGAATATATCTGGAAAAGAGCAAAACACTAATTAAAAAAGATACATACTGGGAGTTCCTGTTGTGGCTCAGTAGGATACGAGCTTGACTAATTTGCATGAGGATGCATGTTTGATCTCCGGCCTCATTCAGTAGGTTAAGGATCCAGCATCGCTGCCATGAGCTGTGGTGTAGGTTGTAGACATGGCTCAGGTCTTGCATTGCTGTGGCTGTGGTGTAGATTGGCAGCTGCAGCCCAGATTGGATCCCTAGCCTGGGAACTTGCATATGCCGTGGATAAGGCCTTAAAAAGAAAAAAAGATACACACACTCCTGTGTTTGTCATAGCATTATTTATAGTAACCAGGACATGGAAATAACCCAAATGGTCATCAACAGACAGTTGGTTTAAGGAGGTATGGTAAATATGTATACAGTGGAGTATTACCCAGCTGTTAAAAAGAATGAAATATTGCCATTTGCACCAACATGGATGGACCTAGAGAACATCATACTAAGTGAAGTAAGTCATACAGAGAAAGACAAATATTCTATGATTATATGATAAGTACGTTTAGATTACTTAGATGTGTAATCTAAAAAATAATTCAAATGAATCTATATATGAAACAGACAACACAGACATAGGAAACACATTTACTATTACCAAAGGGGAAAGGGAGTGGAAGCGATAAATTAGGAGTATGGTATTTTAACAGATACAAACTACTGTATATAAAATTAATAAGCAACAGGGATTTACTGTATAACACAGGGAACCATGTTCAGTGTCTTGTGATAACCTGTATTGTAAAGCAATGTGAAAAAATATAGCTGATTCACTTTGCTTCATTCCTGAAACCAACACAGAATTGTAAATCAACTGTATTTCAATTTAAAAAGAGGACTGCATTTGTTGGCATGCAGAGACTTAATTCTTTCCTATTACTTGAACAGTTCTTCTGCTCATGTAACACTTCCACTGTTTGGGGACAAATAGAAATTCAAATTCATCTTCTTCTTTTTTTTTTTTTTTTAATGTCCACAGCCAAGGCACATAGAGATTCTCGGGCCAGGGATCGAATCCGAGCAGCAGTGGTGACCTGTACCACAGCTGTGCTGTCGCTGGATCCTTTTAACACACTGTATCAGGTTGGGGATCGAACCTCTGCAGGGGCAGAGACAATGCCGGACAACGCCACAGTGGAACTCCAAAATTTATCAGTTTTTTAAACTATTTCTTCTTAAGATTTTATTTCAGCCATAGCATCACACTGAAATTTTTGTTTCCCTTGAAACAACTAAAACATCTTCTGTTCATTAGTCATATTCATACTATAAGCTAAATATTTTAAACTGAGTCTTTAGGAGTTCCCGTTGTGGCTCA
This sequence comes from Phacochoerus africanus, assembly GCF_016906955.1. Lineage (NCBI taxonomy): Eukaryota > Metazoa > Chordata > Mammalia > Artiodactyla > Suidae > Phacochoerus > Phacochoerus africanus. The sequence goes on along the minus strand of NC_062544.1, from coordinate 32,058,110 downwards.
GTGGTTAACGAATCCGACTAGGAATGATGAGGTGGCTGGTTCGATCCCTGGCCTCGCTCAGTGGGTTAAGGATTCGGCATTGCCATGAGCTGTGGTGTAGGTTGCAGATGCTGTTTGGATCCTGAGTTTCTGTGGCTGTGGTGTAGGCCAGCAGCTACAGCTCCTATTAGACCCCTAGTCTGGGGACCTCCATGTGCCTCAGGAGCGACTGTAGGAAAGGCAAAAAGACCAAAAAAAAAAAAAAAAATTAAACTGCGTCTTTAGTTTTATTGAACTTTAGTGAAATTTAAATAGACACATGGTTAGTGGCTGTCATATTGAACAGCACAAAGCTAGAATGTACTCTTCTGCATGTGTACCCAGCACAAACATTTCTTTTCCATATCCTCAACCTTCAAGGAGCAGGTCTGAAGCTGTGTTCTTCATAGCATATACTAAATTTTGCATAATTAGGCTTTTTTTTTTTTTTTTTTAGGGCCACATTTGTGGCATATGGAGGTTCCCAGGCTAGGGGTCAAATTGGAGCTACAGCCACTGGCCTACATCACAGCCACACCATGCCAGATCCGAGCCATGTCTATGACCTACACCACAGCTCACAGCAACGCCAGATCCTAAACCCACTGAGCGAGGCCAGGGATTGAATCCTCATGGATCCTAGTCAGATTCATTGCTGCTGAGCCCAAGGGGAACTCCCAGCAAAATTTTTGATGGATTCCTATTTGGTTTAAATAAAAACCTTATATATTTTGTCCATTGAGTATGATTTAGGAGGTAAAATGTCCTGCTGGTAGGTTTTCCAGAAAGATGACGAGACTCATACTCCTGAAGCTGTCTTGGAATAAGGCGCTGTTTCCTGGAAAAGAACCAAAACTCTTGCTGAAGTGAAAGTATGTTTTGTTAGGGAGCAGAATTGATGAATTGATTGCTCCCTTAGGATACCGAGATGAGTAATTTGAAGCAGAGAAGCAGTAGCGTGCTCTAGCCCTGAGCAGGCCTTCTTGAGGGGGAAGCTGGCAAAGGACACCCTTGGCCTTCTTTGCAGTGTTGCCAGGCGTCAGTCCTGTTATGTCAAGAAATGGGTGTTAAACAAGTATATATAATTTTCAAGTAATATATAGGTACTGTATATTTCTATATATATTATAGAAATTTTGGAAAATATAAAGAAGAAAATGTCACCCATCAGTAATCCGCCAAACAATATTTTTTAATGGTCTGAACATACTTTTATTTCTGTATTTTTATCTTTTTTTTTTTTTTTTTTTAAGGGCCGCAGCTGGGGCATGTGTAGGTTCCTAGGCTAGGGGTCGAATTGGAGCTGTAGCCACCAGCCTACACCACAGCCACAGCAATGCAGGATCTGAGCTGTGTCTGTGACCTCCACCACAGCTCACGGTAACGCTGGATCCTAAACCTACTGAGTGAGGCCAGGGTTCGAACCTGCATCCTCATGGATACTTGTCAGATTGGTTTCCAGTAAGCCATGATGAGAATTCCTTATTTCTTTATTTCTAAAATTTATCTTATTGAAGTATAATTGATTTACATTGTTGTGTTAATTTCTGCTATACAGTGAAGTGATTCAATTATTCGTATATACTTTTTTTTCCATTATGGTTTACCACAGGATGTTGACTATAATTCCCTCTGCTATGCAGGTGGACCGTACTGGTGTTTTTTTTTTTTGGCTGCAGCGTGCAGCAGCTTGATCTGGGATCTCAGTTCCCAGACCAGAAATTGAACCTGGGCCACAGCAGTGAAAGCTCTGTGTCCTAACCAGTGGGCCACCAGGGAACTCCCAGCCTTGCTGTTTTGTTTTCTTTCTTTATTTTATTTTTTGACTGCTCTGAGGCATGTGGAGTTCCTGGGCCAGGGATCAGTTTCAAGCCGCAGTTGCAACCTGTGCTGCTGGTGTGGCAATGCTGGGCCCTTTGACTCACTGTGCTGGGCCAGAGATTGAACCTGTGTCCTGGCACTGCAGAGGTGTAGCTGATCCTGTTGGGCTGCTGTGGGAACTCTCTGACCTCTTATTTATTTATTTTTTTGTCCACATTTGTGGCATATGGAAGTTCCGGGGCCGGGGATTCAACTCATGCCTCTGCAGCTGCAGTGACCCAGGCTGCTGCATTCAGATCCATAACCCACTGCGCCATAGCAGGAAACTCCTAAACATCCATTTTTGATGCAGTTCTGGTGGATCTCATAATAATGTTAACAATAGAATGTGTCCTCATGTGTGTTTGATTGGTTGATTTTGTGCACTTCCCCTCTGGGTACATTATTCTTTGATTTTTGTGATGTGAGTGCTGAAAGGTTAGCTTAGCATTGGTTGTGTTAATCAGGAGTTGGCAGTATTATTCGCGTTGGTGGTATAGTGGTGAGCATAGCAGCCTTCCAAGAGTTGGGAATATTATTCATGCCACTGTAGAATTTAAACATCCCTCTGACTTTTTTTTAGTGACCGTCCTTGTTTTCTTCTTTTTTTTTATTACTCAATGAATTTATTACATCTGTAGTTGTACAATGATGATCATCACAATCCAATTTCACAGGATTTCCATCCCACAACCTCAGCGCATCCCCCCACCCCCCAAACTGTCTCCTCCGGAGACCAGAAGTTTTTCAATGTCTGTGAGTCAGCATCTGTTCTGCAAAGAAGTTCAGTCTGTCCTTTTTTCAGATTCCACATGTCAGTGAAAGCATTTGATGTTGCTGTCTCATTGTCTGACTGACTTCACTTAGCATGATAGTTTCTAGGTCCATCCATGTTGCTAAAAATGCCGGTATTTCATTCCTTTTAACGGCTGAGTAATATTCCATTGTGTATATGTACCACATCTTCTGGATCCACTCCTCTGTCAATGGTCATTTAGGTTGTTTCCGTGTCTTGGCTACTGTAAATAGTGCTGCAATGAACATCGGAGTACATGTGTCTTTGCGAGTCATGGTTTTCTCTGGATAGATGCCCAGGAGTGGGATTACTGGATCAAATGGTAGTTCTATTCTTAGTTTTCTGAGGAATCTCCATACTGTTTTCCACAGTGGTTGCACTCTTTTAAATTTATGAAACTTCCTAAGTAATATTGAGGCAAGAGGAAGGAGCAGTGTTTCAAGCTGCTTCAAAAGTTAACCCTTAAAGTTTTCGTTTAAGAGAACTTGTCGGGAGTTCCTGTTTTGGTGCTGTGGTTAACAAATCTGACTAAGACCCCTGAGGTTGCGGGTTCGGTCCCTGGCCTTGCTCAGTGGGTTAAGGATCTCGTGTTGCTGTGGCTGTGGTGTAGGCCAGCGGCTACAACTCCGATTGGACCCCTAGCCTGGGAACCTCCATATGCCGCGGGAGCGGCCCTAGAAAAGGCAAATAAAGACAAAAAAAAAAAAAGAGAGAGAGAACTTGTGATATGGGAGTTCCCGTTGTGGCTCAGTGGGTTACAAACCCAACTGGTATCCATGAGGACTCCCCTTTGATCCCTGGCCTCACTTAGTGAGTTAAGGATCTGGTGTTGACTTGAGCTGTGGTGTAGGTCACAGGCGCGGCTTGGATCCCAAGTTGCTGTGGCTGTGGTGTAGGCCAGCGGCTACAACTCCGATTGGACCCCTAGCCTGGGAACCTCCATATGCCTCAGTGTGGCCCTAAAAAAAAAAAAATAATAATTAAAAAATAATAAATAACTAAATAAAAAGAGAGAGAGAACACGTGATAAATAAAAAGGTCAGCAATAAGTAGTGGACTCTTGTCCTCTTTTTTGTCTTGTCTTTTCTTCCTGCCTCACTGCTCCCTTTGTTTCAGGTGTTTCTGGGCGCCGATGTTGCTCCCCGCTTTGGTTCCTGATAGAGCGTGTGGGATTGCTTGAGGAGTGGCCTAGTCCCTTCTGTGGTTAGAACAAGGATTCTCCCAGCAGTGTTTATTCATGGTAGCTAGAACTAAGTATTTTGATTAACACAAGTTAACTGAAGGGCTGTCAGTGTTGTGATAGATTCAGAAGTGTTTAGTTTTTCTAAAATTGGGTAATCACCTTACTGATATAGAAGCACACACATAATTTTGGTGCTTGAAGCAGGGTCTTTTAATGACCTTAACACAGGCTTGTGTAGTTTTTTTTGTTTTTTGTTTTGCTTTTGTCTTTTTATTTTTATTTATTTTTTGTCTTTTCAGGGCTGCACTAACGGCATGTGGAGGTTCCCAGGCTAGGGGTCTAATTGGAGCTGTTACTGCCGGCCCGTGCCACAGCCATAGCAGTGTCAGATCCAAGCTGTGTCTGTGACCTACACCACAGCTCACGGCAACACTGGATTCCTAACCCACTGATCGAGGCCAGGGATCGAACCAGCATTCTCATGGATACTAGTAGGATTCATTGCCTCTGCGCCACAACGGGAACTCCCAAAAATATTTTTACATGGAAGTTACACTCCATACCTGTAGTTCCAACAATGCAAATAGCATGATTGAAATGACCACAGTTTGTCATTGGTGCTGCTGAGGCAGACAGCTGTGTCATGACTGCCCCCTGGTGAGAAGATGCTATAAACTGTAAAATGCTTCCTGATTTCAGGGATGTTAAAATGTAAACAAACTGTGTTGTCACTGCAGTGATTCGGGTCACTGCTGTGGCTCAGGTTCTGTCTCTGGCCTGAAAACTTCCACATGCTGTGGGTGTGACCAAAAAAAAAAAAAAAAAAAATCCTCTTAGATACAGGAAAAAGTCCTGATTTGAAAATAAGGTCATGCTACTTGGTAGCTGGTTTGAAATTGTTATGAACTTATCTTTTCACCTAAAAAGAAATAGCTTTCTTTTTTGCTTTTTTAGGGCCCCACCTGTGGCCTGTAGAAGCTCCCAGGCTAGGGGTCGAATTAGAGCTATAGCTGCTGGCCTGTGCCACAGCCACAGCAGTATCAGATCTGAGCCGTATCTATGACCTACACCCACTGAGCGAGGCCAGGGATCGAACCTGGGTCCTCATGGGTACTAGTCGGGTTCATTACCACTGAGCCATGACAGGAACTCCCAGAAATAGCTTTCTTAAATAGCTGGATATTTCAGTAGATAAAGAGTATGTAAAGAGCAAATTCTTGGCAGCAGTGCAGGTAGACATATTAAGGTTTAGTTTGTCCCACTCCTGGGCATCTATCCAGAGAAAACCATGACTCGCAAAGACACATGTACTCCGATGTTCATTGCAGCACTATTTACAGTAGCCAAGACACGGAAACAACCTAAATGACCATTGACAGAGGAGTGGATCCAGAAGAGGTGGTACATATACACAATGGAATATTACTCAGCCATTAAAAGGAATGAAATACCGGCATTTTTAGCAACATAGATGGACCTAGAAATTATCATGCTAAAGTGAAGTCAGCCATACATTGAGACACCAACATCAAATGCTTTCACTGACATGTGGAATCTGAAAAAAGGACAGACTGAACTTCTTTGCAGAACAGATGCTGACTCACAGACATTGAAAAACTTCTGGTCTCCGGAGGAGACAGTTTGGGGGGTGGGGGGATGCACTGAGGTTGTGGGATGGAAATCCTGTGAAATTGGATTGTGATGATCACTATACAACTACAGATGTGATAAATTCATTGAATAATAAAACAACAACAACAACAACAACAAAAAGGTTTAGTTTGATCCTTTGTTCTGATGGGTCACCTTGGTTTGCTGAGCAGAGATTATAGATGTTACAGATATTCCCCAGATACCCAGCCTGGCAGCCGTTGGACTGGGCAAGATTTGGTGCCCCCCTCACCTCACACAGCCTCATCAGGTTACCTAAGCGGACTCTCCAGTTCTTCTAATTCTCTTCCGTCTGGAGCAACATCAGGAAATGCCAAAGACAGTCTCTGCGTCAGAATACTCCCAAAAGGTGTTCAACTCTCTCCTGTTTGGGGGGGCCTGAAAAGTTATGCATCACTCAGGGCATCTTTAGCTAAGTTTTGTTGTGCTTATCATGGAAGTCACTTCTAAAGTAATGCTTTTTACCAGGTCCAAATGAAGTTAGGAATTTCCAGATTTCACATGGCCTATAGTACAGTGCTGGATATTTATAGTAGAAATTTAATGAATGGGAATCCCCCTGTGGCACAGCAGGCTAAGGATCCGGCATTGTCACTGTTGCAGCTCGGGTCCCTGCTGAGTTGTATCCCTGGCCCAGGAACTTACACATGCCTCGGGTATGGCCCAAAAATCAAAAGAAATTTAATGTGGTGAAGATGAGACAGTATTTTCAATGCATAGGATACAGAGAAAATACTATAGAATTTCCTTAAGTAATTACTACTGCGTGTAGAAAATGTGTGATACACTGTGGGCTCAGGGATAGGGTGATTTTTTTTTTTAAATGCCAGTTTTGCATGGTCTGAAAAAGTAGCTGTTTTTCACAGGACATGGTAAACTTTATTAAAAGTACTCTATTTTGGACTGTTATGTGTTTTTTCTGGTGTCAAATTAAATGGAGACCTTATATTGTATCTGTCTCATCTAACCATGTTTTTTTTATCACAGGAGGTGATGAGAAAGCCCGTGCACGTCACGTTTCAAGAGGAAAACTGTTAGCCAGAGAAAGAGTGGACGGTCTTATCGACCCAGGGTTGGTACCTGCCCAAACGCTGGCTCAGGGGGTTCTTTATGTCATGGTACTTTCTTAGGTAGTTTGGTAAATAGATGATTTTATTTTTATTTTTTGCTTTCTAGGGCCGCACCCGCACATATGGAAGTTCCCAGGCTAGGGATCGAATTAGAGCTGCAGCTGCCGGCCTATGCCACAGCCACAGAAACCCCAGATCTGAGCCGTGTCTGCGACCTACACTGCAGCTCACAGCAATGCCAGACCCTTAACCCACTGAACTCGGCCACGGATTGAACCCGCATCCTCCTGGATACTACTTGGGTTCGTTGCCGCTGAACCACAATAGGAACTTCTAAAAGAGTTGTTCTGACTGCTGTTTTGTGAGTAGACTGTGGAACTTGACGGTAGAAGCACCAAGACCAATTAGAGAGAGCATTGAAGACTCAGACGTATTGCCTTTTAGGTCATGCACACACACATGCCCAGCCTGGAGACAAACACCATCAACATCTAATGTGTATCCTTCTATACTTCTTTTTTCTTTGGCCTCACCTGTGGCATATGGAAGTCCCCTTGCCAGGGACTGAATCCCAGCCATAGCTGTGACTTATACCACAGCTGTGCCAGATTTAACCAACTGTGCCAGGCCAGGGATCGAACCTGTACCTCGGCTGTGGTGTAGGCCAGCTGCTGCAGCTCCGATTGGACCCCTAGCCTGGGAACCTCCATATGCCGTGGCTGCGGCCCTAAAAAAAAAAAGCAAATAAATAAATAAATAAAGGGAAAAAATGGAATCATACAAAATGTGCTGTTTTATAGCCCCCCTCTTTCCCCACTCGGTGTGTCTTGGACATTTAAGTAAAAGAGACAGAATAATACAGTGGTTAAGAGCCTTATTAAAGAGCCTATTACAACCCAGCTCTGCCACTTCCTAGGCCATGTGTGACCCTAGACGACTGACCTGATCTCTGTGTTTCAGTTTCCTCATCAGTCAGTGGGGATCCTAATGGGACCCATATCAGAAGGTAGTTCTGAGGAATGAATGAATTAGTGTTTCTGAAGCTCCTAGGAGAGAGGCTGGCACGTGGTAAGTGCTGCATAAGTGTTAGGTACTCTTCTCTTTTTATGTTATTACTAATCGCATCTAGTGTTCCCTTGGATGGCTGTGCTGTGTTGATCACCAAAGCAGTCCTGCTAGATTTTGTTTTAGGCATTCTTCTTTTTGGAGACTTTACGTGCACCATGCCTGTTTGAAACATTGCCTAAATGAAGAAAAAAAAAATCTTTTCCACGTCTAACTGTTTAAATCCGGGTTTTTAAAAAATGGCATTAATTCAAGCATCATCCTTTCTTCCATTCAGGTCTCCATTCTTGGAATTATCCCAGTTTGCAGGTTACCAGTTGTATGGAGATGAGGAGGTCCCCGCAGGTGGCATCATTACAGGCATTGGGAGAGTGTCGGGGTGAGTACTCTGTCCACGCTCAGCTACGTGGGTCAGGAGGCAGGCTGTCGAGGCAGGGCATCCAGCATTCATGCTCTTTGTATGAGCATGCGAGCTTTATGCTCGTTATTATTATTTAGGCCTGAGACGTCCAACCCACACTTGTGTTAGACGCATCTGTGGCACTTTAGGGACAAAAATTGAGGGGGAACCCCCAGCAATGGTAATGGGGGCCCGTCCAGACCTTGGTACTTAATCAGAACCTCCAGGTGTGGACTGGGCGTGGGTAGTTTTCCAAGGCCCTGCAGGTGATCTCTTGCACTTCGACCATGAAAACCGCTGTCTTAGAGGAGTCGTTTTCTGAGTGTGGTCCCCAGGGAGCATCTGCCTCACCTGAGAACTTGTTAGAAATATCCATGATCAGGTCTCACCGGAAAGTACTCGATCAATTCTGGGAAGGGGTTCCCCGAAATCAGCATCTTAACAAGCTCTCCAGGCCCTGCATTGCTATTGTTTGAGAAGCACTACAGACTTAGGGCATCTAGATTGTTGGATGTTGGAGTTCCCGTCATGATGCAGCATAAACGAATCTGACTAGGAACCATGAGGTTGCGGGTTCGATCCCTGGCCTTGCTCAGTGAGTTGAGGATCTGGCGTTGTCGGGAGCTGTGGTGTAGGTCACAGACGCGGCTCGGATCTGGCATTACTGTGGCTCTGGCGTAGGCCAGTAGCTGTAGCTCTGATTAGACCCCTAGCTTGGGAATCTCCATATGCTGCATGTGCAGCCCTAAAAAAAAACAAAAAAATTAAAAAATAATAAAAAAAAAATAAGCCCTAGATTGTTGGGTGTTACATTCATCTATATTTATGTGGGATTTCACATTTGCCACGCAGTCACCATGCCTCGTATGGCAATAGACACTTCCCACTGATTGTCTTAATCTTCACCTCAGCTCTGTGAGAAGGGGTGCTATTATAGTCAGCACCATTCTGCTTAAGAAACTGCCTTAGAAAGGCAAATAACTTGCCCAACGTCAAGCCACTGGCAGACCTCGGCTATGAGATCATTCAGCCTGAGAGAACTGCATTGGACGCAGATGCTGGTGGTGGGGAGGTGCTCTTCCACCTTCTCCCATCATCTGTGCCTTCGGGGGAGGTATGACCATAGCCACTTGCCATTGTTGCTGCTTCGGACTTCCTTCTTGAACCCCCAAACCTTATGCCACAGTAATGCCAAAGAGACAGGAGACCAGAGCACAGCCTTATTTCATTCCACTGCAAATGTTAAACTTTATATCGACCCTCTCCTCGCAGACCCCACCCTCCGAGGTGGTTCTCTAGGAACCTCAGCAGCCACGGCTCTGGATTGAGTGTGTGCATTTTAGCTTATGAGACTCTTTTCTGTGAGGCAGGGGCCAAGGCAGGACTGATTTTTACCTTTTTACTTGAATTGCTCTAGTGTTGGATAGTATGACGGAAAAAGAATTCCTTGTAATTGAGAGGGACCTTTCTTATGTAATTAGTATGGTTGAATATTGTCAACATTCTTCTTTTTTTTTAAATGGTTGCACCTGTGGTGTCTGGACGTTCCTGGGCCAGGGATTGAGTCCATGTCACAGGTGTGACCTACGCCACAGCTGTGGCAATGCCAGATATTTTTAATGCATTGTGCCAGGCTGGGGATTAAACTTGGGCCTCTGCAGTGACCTGAGCCATTCCAGTTGGATTCTTAACCCATTTCACCACAGGGGGAACTCCAGCATTCTTTCTTTAAACAAAAAAAGAATTTATCGATGTCTTTTTTTTTGTCTTTTTTTTTTTGCTATTTCTTGGGCCGCTACCGCGGCATTTGGAGGTTCCCAGGCTAGGGGTCCAATCAGAGCTGTAGCCACTGGCCCAGGCCAGAGCCACAGCAATGCGGGATCCGAGCCGCATCTGCGACTTACACCACAGCTCACGGCAACGCCGGATCGTTAACCCACTGAGCAAGGCCAGGGACCGAACCCACAAACTCATGGTTCCTAGTCGGATTCGTTAACCACTGCGCCACGATGGGAACTCCAATGTCTTAACTGCTAAGTTTGGGCCTCGCTGGATCTAGGCGCTCATGCAGTGTTAGCAGGTCCCAAGCAGGTTTTTGGTTTTGTTCCTGAGTAGGCTCCCCAAACCCCAAGGCAGAGCTGACCACAGACATCCCTGGCTTAGGATCTATCAGCTTTAGCAGCTGCAGTAGGAGGGAAGCCGAGGGTACAGGCCTGGGACCGAGTCCATTTTGTCTTTTTTTTTTTTGTCTTTTTTTAGGGCCGCATGTGTGGCATATGGAGGTTCCCAGGCTAGGGAACTGTAGCCGCCAGCGTACACCATAGCCACAGCAGTGCAGGATCCAAGCTGCATCTGCGACCCACACCACAGCTCATGGCAATGCCGGATCCTTAACCCACTGAGCGAGGCCAGGGATTGAACCTGAAACCTCATGGTTCCTAGTTGGATTTGTTTCTGCTGCACCACAATGGGAACTCCCCAGAGTCCATTTCAGAGCCACAGTGTGGATGCTGAGTGGAAAGGCCTGGTCCTTGTGCTCAACTCTGAAGATGGGCTTTGGGGTCAGTCCCACTAGAACCACATGGATTAAAATTAGAGAAAAGACAGTTTCTGAAAGAAAGTTTAGTTTTGTTGCCAAAAGAGTATATGCTGAGTAGGCAAAAGCAGTAGATGTCTAGTGCAGTATTGTTGTGGATTAATTTTATTTCTCATTCTGTAACGTCTGTGACCTTTAAATGCGTAAAAATGGCTATGTCTCTTGTCCAAGGCCTCATATCCAGCAAGTGGCAGAGCCAGAATTTCAGCCTAGCTTTGCCTGACTTCTTAGGCTGACTCTTTTCTGTACCAGAGCTTCCGAAGCTTTTCTAAAAGCACAGCCACCCCCAGGGCAGGCAAGTGTGACCAGACTCTGGAGGTGTGGGGTTATGGCCCGCTGTAAGCCTAGATGCCTTTTGAAGTCTACTTTGTTTAATATTAAAGTCATTAAAAATTTAGACCCTACTCTGTGAAATATTGATTATATGTGGAAAAAGCCTTTGAAGGACCTAATGAATAAAAGTGATGCTCCAAGGAAAAGAACCCTGTTACCCTGTGAGCCCTGCTGGCCGCATACCCAAGTGGAAGTACAAAATTCCCTGCTTAGTTGGCTGTTCTCCACTTCATTTTCAGCAAGGATTAAATGAATGACTTTTAGAATTCTCGAGGATATAAAGTGAGGGTAACAAAAACATCTAAGTATAAAGATCACATTTTGAAAAGACCGCATTGTCGTTCTCTCGAGTTTTAAGTAAGCCTCTGATCCTCAGGTTTCTTGGTAATACTGAGCAGGCTCCCTCTCTGGCCCTCTTTATTCCTTTCGCTGCCCTTGCCTGTTACTTGTGGGCTGAGGGACCTGACAAACTGGTTTTGGTGGGAAAAGGCACCACTAAAGCCTCATAGTATATGCTGTTTTCAATACACTAGTTTCAAGTTTGCACTTATTGTTACTTTCAACAAGATACATGTTGTGTTTTGAATTTCCTTTTTTTTTTTTTTTTTCTTTAAAGGCATGTGGAAGTTCCTGGGCCAGGGACTGAACCCATGCCATAGCTGTAACCAGAACCATAGCAGTGACAGTGCTGAGCCACAAGAGAACTCCAAGAACATTTGAATATACGAAAAATAAATACTTTGTAGTGGAAGTTCCTGGGCTAGGAGTCAAATCTGCAACTTATGTCTCAGCTTGCAGCAACGCCAGATCCTTAACCCACTGAGCGAGGCCGGGGATTGAACCCGCATCCTATTGGATTCTATGTTGGGTTCTTAACCTGCTGAGCCACAGTGGGAACTCCAGAAAAATAAATGGCTTTGATGGATCAGTTTTTATTTTGAAAATTACCTGTCTAAAAGGAAATTTGAAGGTTATCATGAGGAATTTTCTCATCCTGAGACTTGAATTTTTTGGATCATTTTTGTATTATTATTATCTTGTTAGGGTCCTTTCTTTCAAAGAACTGTTATGAAATATGGCTTAAGTTGTTAGTTTTTCACTACTAAGGTGGGTGATAATTCTTAAAAATCAAGTATGACTTTGTAAATTTATTATACAAAGGAATATATGAACTGTGATTAAAGCTTTTGTGTCATAAGATTGTCTATCAATGGCTGTCATTGGTGTCATTGGTAGCAGGTTATATTGGAGTGTCTTATAATGAGATGTCGTATCTTTACTTTGAAGGAATCTCTCATACTTTCTGATGAACTTTCTGCCTTTCAGAGTAGAATGCATGATTGTTGCCAATGATGCCACCATCAAAGGAGGCACCTACTACCCAGTGACCGTGAAAAAACACTTACGGGCACAGGAAATCGCGATGCAGAACAGGCTTCCCTGCATTTACTTGGGCAAGTCACAGGAATCGTAAAATAAACTGTTCGCTGGAAAAATACAAGATTGTTTAAAAGGCTATATATATGAAGTTATCAATGGGTATTTTAAAAAACTATTGGTTTCTCTCCTAATTACAAAAGAAATTCATATTCTTTGCTAAAACTCTGCAAGAAAAAAATAAATGAGAACTACCCATAATGACATCGCTGAGGAGAAACCCTGGCAATATTTTGTGGTTTGCCATTTTTCCCTCTACATGAGTGATTTTTTTTTTCCTGTGTATTGTTTTTCTGTTAATCATAATGGGTGCAGGCTATGAACAAACGATAGCTAATATTTATGGATCTCTTGAGTACCAGGTACTAGGTTAAATGCTTGAGTATGTACATGATTTGAGCAGACATTTGGAATTAAAGTGCATTTAAATCTAAGGATAATATGTATTTTTAATGATTTTTATTTTTTCCATTATAGTTGGTTTACAGTATCCTGTCAATTTTCTAAGGTTTTGTTTTGTTTTGTTTTTTGGTCTTTTTGTCTTTTTCTGGCCACACCCCAGGCATATGGAGGTTCCCAGGCTAGGGGTCTAATTGGAGCTGTAGCTGCTGGCCACAGCCACAGCCACAGCCACAGCCACGCCAGATCCAGGCCGAGTCTGCGACCTACACCACAGCTCACGGCAACGCCAGATCCTTAACCCACTGAGTGAGGCCAGGGATCGAACCTGAAACCTCATGGTCCTAGTTGGATTTGTTTCCCCTGTGCCAGAACAGGGACTCCTCTAAGGATATTTTTAAAAGAGCATAAAAGCAAGGGAGTTTAAAATGGGCACTTCCTGGTGTTCCCGTCGTGGCTCAGCGGTTAACGAATCTGACTAGGAACCATGAGGTTGCGTGTTCAATCCCTGGTCTTGCTCAGTGGGTTAAGGATCCGGCATTGCCATGAGCTGTGCTGTAGGTTGCAGACGCGGCTCAGATCCCGCATTGCTGTGGCTCTGGTGTAGGCCGGCTGCTGTAGCTCCGATTCAACCCCTAGCCTGGGAACCTCCATATGCCTCGGGTGCAGCCCTAGAAAAGGCGAAAAGAAAAAAAAAAATCAGTGTGTGATAAAATGGTCACATGAATCCTATAGATGACTTTTGTATTGTTTTAAAAGAGGGGAAGATGCATTTTTAGCTGAACTGGTTTAAGGTTTTATCTTATTTATTTATTTAGCTTTTTAGGGCTACAGCCAGCATATGGAGATTCCCAGGCTAGGGGTCAAATTGGAGCTGCTCTGCCAGCCACAGCCACAGCCACAGCCACAGCAACGCCAGATCCGAACCACTTCTGTGACCTACACCATGGCTCACAGCAATGTCAGCTCCTTAACTCACTGAGAAAGGCCAGGGATCAAACTTGCATCTTCATGGCTACTAGTCGGGTTTGTTACCACTGAGCCACAATGGGAACTCCCAGATTTTATTTTAATTAATTAATTAATTAATTTTGGCTGCACCCAAGCCATGCAGATGTTCCCATGCCAGGGATCAAACCCATGCCATAGCAGTGACAACACCGAACCCTTAAATAATGCTAGGCCACCAGGGAACTCCTGGTTTAAGATTTTTGGTGTTGCTGGGGCTAATCATCAAAGGAGAGAAGGTTGTGAACATTTCAAGTGGAATTTTGCACAGGAGCAGGAGAGCCTAGTTTTGGAAGAAAACAGTAACCTTAGGTGGCTGCATTGAAGGATTGGAGAAAGAGGCTATAGAAGGGTTCCGAAAGATAAGGCAGGTTTTCTGTGTATGTGATTAAGAAGATGCTGTCATTGAGACAAGTCTTCCTGTGTGTAGCCTGTTTTGCTCATAGAGTTGTAATTATTTTGTTTTTTCTCTTGTTTTCAGTTGACTCAGGAGGGGCAAACTTACCTCGACAAGCAGAGATATTTGCAGATCGAGATCACTTTGGCCGCGCATTCTATAATCAGGCAATTATGTCTTCTGAAGGTATTGTACAGGTAATTTCTCATTAATGAGTTATACTGCTTTTTCTTCAAATATCTCTGCTGAACTAGGTACCCTGAGATGCCATAAATCTAGTCTTTTTCAACACCTAATTGCTATTTATGCAAATGGTAAATATATCAAATACTGTTACTGGTGTCTAGAAATGTATGTGGGAATGATATACTCAGCTTTGGAACAGTGGTTACCTTTAAGGTGGCAGCGAGGAGAAAAAGCCTGGCTAGGAGGTATATAGAGTTTCTACTGTATCTGAAATTTTTTATTCCTTCAAAAGAATTCTGAAGTAAATTTGGCCACATGTTGGAGTACCCATAGTGGCTCAGTAGAGACAAATCCAACTAGGAACCATGAGGTTGTGGGTTTGATCCCTGGCCTAGCTCAGCGGGTTCAGGATCCAGTGTTGCCATGAGCTGTGGTGTAGGTCACAGACGCAGCTCGGATCCCATGTTGCTGTGGCTGTGGTGTAGGCTAGCAGGTGTAGCTCCAATTCGACCCCTAGCCTGGGAATCTCTATATGCCGCAGGCATGGCCCTAAAAAAAAGTAAATTTGGCCAAATGTCAAGATTTATTAATACTGGGTATTAGGTAAAGGATATTTATTTTACTATTCTAATCTTTTTTGAATGTTTGAAATACTTCATAATACAGATGCAACTCCTTTGTTTCTGTTTTGTTATTAAGTCTTAAGTTTGTAGTATTTTTATTAATATTCTAATTAATTAGTCATCACTTGAGGTTATTGTATCTCTTTTTATTTTCTTCCAATACAGCATGTTGTTATTATTTGTTATATATTTTACTGTTATGTGATGACCTTGCCTATCTCTATGCTTTATCTAAATGGAAACTTCAACTTTGCTCACCTTTGCACAGATGGCCCTTCCATCTGTCCACTGGTATGGATGAAATTCTTTTTTTTTTTGGCTTTTTAGGTCCATACCTAAGACATATGGAGGTTCCCAGGCTAGGGGTCAAATCAGACCTACAGCTGCCGGCGTATGTCACAACCACAGCAACACAGGATCCAAGCCACATCTGCGACCTACACCACAGGCCAGGGATCTAACCCACAACCTCATGGTTCCTTGTCAGATTCGTTTCTGCTGTGCCACAACAGGAACTCCTAGATGAAATTCTTAGTGTGATCTTTTGTCTCCTAGGGGACAGTAGCCCATTTAATCTGGTATATAATTTATTTTTTTATTTTTTTGTCTTTTTGCCATTTCTTGGGCCGATTCCGTGGTACATGGAGGTTCCCAGGCCAGGGGTCGAATCAGAGCTGTAGCCCCCGGCCTACGCCAGAGCCACAGCAACATGGGATCTGAGTGGCATGTGCAACCCACACCATAGCCCACGGCAACACCGGATCCTCAACCCACTGAGCTAGGCCAGGGATCGAACCCGCAACCTCATGGTTTCTAGATGGTATATAATTTATGTAGCTGTACTGACCTGGCATCGTTTTTCTAGGGCTGCCATAACAAGTTGCCAAGAACCGGGTGGCTTAAAATTACAGAAATTTATTCTCTCAAGCTGTGGAGGCTAGATGTCTGCAGTCACGGTGGCGGCAGGGCCGTGCTCCCTCAGAAGGCTGTCGGAAGATTCCCTTCCTTGCCTCTTTGAGCTTCTGATGGCTCTGGGTGTTCCCTTGACTTGTGGCTGTTTGGCTCCAGGCTCTGCCTCGTCTTCCCATGGCCTTCTCCTCCATGTGCCAGTGCCAGCTTTCCTTCTCTCCCTAGTAGGGACTCATGTCCTTGGATTTAGAACCCACCTGGGTAACCTAGAACGGTCCTGTCTCAAAGTCCTTAACTTAATTGTGTTTTGCAAAGACTCTTTGGAATAAGGTCACATTCACAGGTTTCAGAGGTTGGGGCGTGGACATATCTTTGTGGGGGGAAGGGCATCATTCAGCCCTCTGGAGGCCTCTGCCACCTTGCATGCTTAGTCTGTGCTCTCTCTTTTTTTGTTCATTCATGTTGCTTCTGTGGAAACTATAAAACATCACCCAACATCTCACAAATATTCATGGAGGAGCTACTGTAAGCCAGGCACTGTAAACCAGTAGGGTCTCTGCTTTTGTGGAACCTGAAACTTGGGGTGTTTTAAAAAACAGGTCTTTTTTTTTTTTTTTTAATGACCTTTTTTTTTTTTTTTGTCTTTTTGCTATTTCTTTGGGCCGCTCCTGCGGCATATGGAGATTCCCAGGCTAGGGGTGGAATCGGAGCTGTAGCTGCCGGCCTACACCAGAGCCACAGCAACTCGGGATCCGAGCCACGTCTGCAACCTACGCCACAGCTCACAGCAACGCTGGATCGTTAACCCGCTGAGCAAGGGCAGAGACCGAACCCGCAACCTCATGGTTCCTAGTCGGATTCGTTAACCACTGCGCCACGACGGGAACTCCAAAACCAGGTCTTTTTAAAATTAAAAGTGTCCTTATAGGGAGTTCCCTTGTAGCACAGCAGCTTAAGGATCCGATGTTGTCACTGTAGCGGCTTGGGTAAAAAAAAAAGTGTCCTTATATTTTTGAATAAGCATACCTGCTTATGATAAAAAAATCTTAGATGTATAAATGGTATCTGACTGAATGCCTTCCTCTGGCCTATTTTATTTTTTTCTTCAACATTTTAACATCAGCATTGCTTTTTTTCCCTGTTTTATTTTGATAGAAAGTTTGTGGTTGAAATTTGCTTTCCTATTATGAACCTTGTGGAATTTTAAAAACTTAATTTTTATTGTATATTAGCCTCCGTGGTGCCTTTTCTGATCTTTTCCCCAGTATATGAACTCTAAACCTGATATTTGCAGTGAAGCTATTTCGTGCTTTACTGAAAAAGTCAAGCTATATGTGTGCACTGTTTTAGTAAAAACACGACTGCATGCTCTGTCTTCTTTTATTCCAGAAGGAATTGTCCCTCTTCTTCTCCGAGGCTGGACTTGTCTTTTTTTGTTTTATTTTTTTTATTTAGGGCCGCACCTGCTGCATATGGAGGTTCCTAGGCTAGGGGTCTAATTGGAGCTATAGCTGCTGGCTTACACCACAGCCACAGCAATGCCAGATCCGAGCCATGTCTGTGACCTACACCACAGCTCACAGTAATGCCGGATCCTTAACCCACTGAGTGAGGCCAGGGATCAAACCCACAACCTCATGGTTCCTGGTCGGATTCATTTCCACTGTGCCTTGACAGGAACTCCT
Organism: Phacochoerus africanus; assembly: GCF_016906955.1. Taxonomy (NCBI): domain Eukaryota; kingdom Metazoa; phylum Chordata; class Mammalia; order Artiodactyla; family Suidae; genus Phacochoerus; species Phacochoerus africanus. The sequence continues at coordinate 32,040,474 of NC_062544.1, read as the reverse complement.
TTTTTTTTTTTTGTCATTTTTAATCTTAATACCAGTCCCTCCTTTGTGCTTCATCATTAATCCTTTTTCTCTCTTTTGCTTTAATATTTTTGCATCCATTTAATTTTTTTTCCCCTCACAGCCAGTAATCATGTTGACTTCTTTTTTTTTTTTTTAAGGAAAAAGAGGAGTTTCTTTGTGGTTCAGGGTCTTAAGAACCTGACCAGTATCTATGAGGATGTGGTTTTAATCCCCGGCCTTGCTCGTTGGGTTAAGGATCCCATATCACTGTAAGCTGTGGTGTAGACCCCAGATGCGGCTCGGATCCTTTGTTTCTGTGGCTGTGGTGTAGGCTGGCAGCTGCAGCTCTGATTTGACCCCTAGCCTGAGGACTTCCATATGCTGCAGATATGGCCCTAAAAATAAAGGAAAAATGAGAAAGTACCAAAATGATGCCATAAGAAAAGGACCTTTTCTAGCTTCTGCTTTTCCTTGATGCTTCTCTCCCTCCCTGGATTACCAGACTTCGTAAGAATTGGCCCAGGACCTTTGTTCCTAACCACTCACTCTCCCTAAAACCTTGCTGCCTTCAGAGGGTCCCACTAACGTTAACCTCCTGGAGACCAGATTCTCATTCTGCACAATCTCTTGGTTTTGTCATTGTTCGCTTTCTTGAAATTCTCCTTAGCTTTTGTGCCACTGGTTTCCTTCTCCCATTGCTTCATTCAATCCTTCCAACCCCACCCAAGAACTTGTCCTTAATGGACTAATAAAAATCTCATCACAAGAGTGGGTTAAGAATTTTAACCCACTGTGATGCAGTGGGTTAAGAATCCGACCGCAGTGCCTGCTGTGGAGGTGCAGGTTCAACCCCCAGCCTGGTGCAGTGGGTTAAAGGATCCAGAGTTGCTGCAGCTGCTGCTTGGATTCAATCTCTGGCCCTCAGAACTTGCTTATGCTGTGGGTGAGGCCATAAAAAAAAATTTTCATGACATACCTGTCGTTTCCAGGAGCATTCTCTGGTCCCAGCCTCCCTTCACACCTTTTTTTACCCTTGGGATTCTGTTGTTTGTATGGATTTCCTGCTTCTACCATCGGCTCAGTCTGGACATTGTGCACTTAGCTGCCCCTGCTGATTTGTTCCTTCACCCGTGTTCCTGTTTGTTGTTGACAGTACTTCCTTCTGGCTCTTTTTCCTTGGATTGAAACCATGATGTCATCCTTGACTCTTCTCTCTTTTTTCCTCTACTCAATCCTTTTAAGTCTAGGAGTTCCCTTGTGGTACAGTAGGTTAAGGATCCAGCATCACTGCAGTGGCTTAGGTCGCTACTTTTTTTTTTTTTTTTTGGTCTTTTTGCCTTTTCTAGGGCTGCTCCCATGGCATATGGAGGTTCCCAGGCTAGGGGTCTAATCGGAGCTGTAGCCATGGCCTACCCCAGAGCCACAGCAATGCCAGATCCGAGCCGCTTCTGCGACCTACACCACAGCTCACGGCAACACCGTATCCTTAACCCACTGAGCGAGGCCAGGGATCGAACCCGCAACCTTGTGGTTCCTAGGCGGACTCGTTAACCACTGAGCCATGATGGGAACTACTCAGGTCACTACTCTAGCTTGGGTTTGATCCCTGGTCCAGGAAATTTCACATGCCCTGGGCAAGGCCAAAATATATTCCTTATTTTTGTACCCCTGGTAGCTCCTTTGATGCTGGGCAGATAATCCACACATAAGGAACCTTTGATGAATCAAGTCGTGTGGGTTTTTACCTTGGATTGGTCCTCTCTGAACCACGCACGGTTTGTTCATATGTACCAAGGCCTTTTTGAATTTCTGCTTAGGTACACACTGGGCCCTCTCCCCAAATCCAGATGGGCTGATGTCAGTCTCCAAGCCGTTTTTCAAGGCACATCTCAGATGCCACCTTTTCCAGGGAAGTTTCCCAGAATCCTTGACCAGAAGTGATCTTTTCCTCCCTCCACCTCCCATAATTCTTGAGCTATACCTTATTAATGGCATTTATCTCTTTTATCTAGATGTATCCTGAAAAATTGCCCTTTTATCTAGACAACTTTCTCTTCCTAGATCTAAGCTACTTGAAATTAGAGACAATATCTGATTAATGCTTATATGCCAGTCCATTTATGTACCTGCCTAATAATTTTTTGAAAGAGTGAAACTCCTTATTACTATTAAAAGTGATATCTGGAGTTCTCTGGTAGCCTAGCAGCTAAGGATCTGTGTCACTGCTGTGGCACGGGTCTGATCCCTCTTGTGGGAACTTTTGCATGCTGAGGGTTTGGCCAAAAAAAAAAAAAAATGATACCTGACAAGCCCTATGGTTCTATTTCCTATACTTTAATATATGTTTTATTATTTATTTAAGAATTTGGTGTAGATGGACTGTTAAAAACACTTTTTTTGTATTTTACTACATAAATCAATCACTGTTGTAACTGCAGCTATGTGTGCATTACTTGTTCAATTCCTATTTTCCTACCCAAGATTGGTTTTTATTTAATATTAATAACCTTGCCCATTGTAAATCCATTTATCCACTGATTTCTAAGAAATATGTCCCTTGACAATCATGTCTCTTTTTCCTGTGTTTTTGCAGCTGTAAAGATTTAGCCAGGAGTTCCCATTGTGGCTCAGTGGTTAATGAATCCAACTAGGAACCATGAGATTACAGGATCGATCCCTGGACTCACTCAGTGGGTTAAGGATATGGCGTTGCCGTGAGCTGTGGTGTAGGTCACAGACTCAGCTTGGATCCCGAGTTGCTGTGGCTCTGGCAAAGGCCGGCGACTACAGCTCTGACTAGACCCCTAGCTTGGGAACCTCGATATGCCGTGGGTGCAGCCCTAGAAAATCCAAAACAAAACAAACAAACAAAAATGTAGGCAGATTCCTATAGACCTTCCATGTTTCATATTTTTGCTTTTGCACCTGAGAAAAGACAGGTAACTAGGACGTAGGCTTGTATTCTCTTCTGTTTCCTTTTTTTTTTTTTTGTCTTTTTGCCGTTTCTAGGGCCACTCCCACAGCATATGGAGGTTCCCAGGCTAGGGGTCTAATTAGAGCTGTAGCTGCCAGCCTACGCCAGAGCCACAGCAACTCTGATCCGAGCTGCCTCTGCGACCTACACCACAGCTCACAGCAAAGCCAGATCCTTAACCCACTGAGCAAGGCCAGGGGTCGAACCCAAAACCTCATGGTTTCTAGTCGGATTCGTTAACCACTGCGCCACGACAGGAACTCTCTCTTCTGTTTCATTTTTCCTTACTTTCTGATAGGTTTTGGAACCTTGTTTCTTTTTGTAGTATGAAGACTTGGCTTATTGGTGTCCAGTGGTTTTTTTCTTTGAGCCTCGTGTCCTGAGGACACCTTCTAGGCCCTTCTCCAAATCTGTGCCCGATGTCAGGATGGCCTTGGGGATGTGCTTCTTTTATTTTCTTGATATGGTTCCTACTTCGCTGGCCTTTTAAGTGTGAGAATTATAGTTTTTTGTTTTGTCTTTTAGGGTTGCACCCGCGGCATATGGAGTTTCCCAGGCTAGGAGTTGAACCAGGAGATATAGCCTATGCCATGGCCATAGCAGTGCCATATCTGAGCCCCATCTGCAACCTATACCACAGCTCACAGCAACACTGGCCAGATCCTTTAACCCACTGAGCAAGGCTAGGGATCGAACCTGCGTTCCTCATAGATGCTAGTCAGATTTGTTTCCCCTGAGCCAGGACAGGAATTCCTTTATAGTTTTTTTTTAGAAGTGAGGTCTTCATGTTTATTTTCTTCAAGTCTTACATTACATTACATTAATTTTTTTGTTTGTTTGTCTTTTTAGGGTCGCACCTGCAGCATATGAAAGTTCCCAGGCTAGGGGTCAAATAGGAGCTGCAGCTGCCGGTCTACACCACAGCCACAGCAACTTGGGATCCGAGCTGCATCTGCGACCTACGCCACAGCTCATGGCAATGCCGGATCCTTAACCCACTGAGTGAGGCCAGGGATCGAACCTGCATCCTCATGGATACTAGGTGGATTCGTTTCCACTGCACTACAACAGGAACTCCTGATCCATTAATTCTTTTCCTTGTTTTTACTGTGATCTTTATGACACCAGCAACAAATGCTTCTGTTTTGGGGTTTTTTTTTTGTTTGTTTCTTTGTTTTTCTTTTTGGCCATGCCTATGGCATGCACAAGTTCCTGGGCCTAGGATCAAACCTGTTCCACAGCAGTGACCTACGCCACAGCACACAGCACTAGATCCTTAACTTCTAGGCCACCAGGGGACTCCCATGTTTCTGTCTTTATTAACTGTTTATTTCTTCTGAAGTAGGCCTTACTCACCTAGCCATGTTTAGTTGTGGCTCCTTTCCCTCCTTGTTTCCTTTGCATTTCTGCCTTTGTTCTTCTTTTTGGAGATGCCCTTAACATTATTCTCAAGTGTCTCTCCCTTCTTTTCTGTCTCCCTCTTACCTTCTTGGCCTAGGTCATCATTTTTTGAAATTTATCTTCTTTGCTTCAGACCTTGGTAACAGTTTTGAGGGTCTTAGTTAAGACAAACACTGCATATTATTATCATCATTATTTTTTTTTTCCTATATTGGCTGCCCCACAGCATATGCAGTTCGAGGGCCAGGGATCAGATCCGAGGAACAGTTATGATCTAAGCCACACCTGCGGCAATGCGGAATCATTAACCCATTGTGCTGGGCCAGGGATAGAACCTGTGTCCCAGTGCTCTTAAGACATCCCTGATCCCATTGCACCACATTGGGAAATCCCCTAGTATTATTTTAAAAAATGCATTTTGTGGAGTTCCTGTTTGTGGCTCAGCGGAAACGAATCTGACTAGCATCCATGAGGATTTAGTTTCGATCCCTGGCCTCACTCAATGGGTTAAGGATCCAGCATTGCCGTTAGCTATAGTGTAGGTTGAAGATTCTGCCCGGATCTGGTGTGGCTGTGGCAATGGTGTAGGCCAGCAATTACAGCTCCAATTTGACCCCTAGCCTGGGAACCTGCATATGCTGAGGGTACAGTCCTCAAAAGACAAAAAAAAAAAAAAAAATGCATTTCATCCTGCTCTAAAAGCCAGATGGGACCAAGGAGAAATGAAACCACTGTTTGATTACTTTGAGATTCTGATAAAAAGATTGAGGAAGAAACAGAATGTTCTGGGTGAGATGGATTCTTTGTTTTCTCTGTAAGTTTTATCCTATCCAGTGAGCTGAGAGAAGTGTGAGTGTTGTAGGATCCAGGGGTGTGTTCAGTCAGTATAGTTGATAATGTTCTTAAATTCAGGACAGCTATTGAATTGATAGGTGGGCATTAAGTCTTTTTTTTTTTTGTCTTTGTCTAGGGCCACTCCCACAGCATATGGAGGTTCCCAGGCTAGCAGTCTAATTGGAGCTGTAGCCACTGGCCTATGCGAGAGCCACAGCAACTCAGGATCTGAGCCATGTCTGCAACCTACACCACAGCTCACAGCAACACCGGATCCTCAACCCACTGAGCAAGGCCAGGGATCGAACCCTCAACTTCATGGTTCCTAGTCAGATTCGTTAATCACTGAGCCATGACGGGAACTCCAAGTCTTTTATTTTTTATTGATGACTCTTTGGGTAGAAGAAGAAAAACATGTGATACAGACAGTATTTGCTTTCCATGTTACTTGGAATTGAAAAAGAAGATGAGAGATTAAAAAAACAATTGTTCTGGTTTTAATGGCTTTTCCATCAAGCAACTGAAAATTTCCCACCCCCTCACCAAATTCTATTATGTTTATTACAGTGAGCCTTTGAACTGGATTGTCTTCTGCAATTTTTCAGTGGAAAGATGGAGGTCTAGAGTTCACACTGCTTCTCCGAATTCGGTAGAAAACCTCTTGACTCCCTCTCAGAGACCCTTTCCATAGGGCAGGCTGCTGACGTACAATATGTAATTTGTTTTACATGCAATGAGAACCAGTCTCTGTGCAGGCAAGGCCTGGAGGGTAATGAAATTTTGTCCCCAGTTTTTCCAGACTGTTATTTTGTTGTTGTTGTTGTTCGTTTGTTTTTTCTTTTTGGTCTTTTTAGGCCGCACATGTGGCATATGGAGGTTCCTAGGCTAGGGGTTGAATCGGAACTGTAGCCGCTGGCCTCCACCACCGCTACAGCAACGCCAGATCTGAGCCGCTTCTGCGACCTACACCCGCAGCTCACGGGCAAACGCCGGATCCTTAACCCACTGAGCGAGGCCAGGGATTGAACTTGCATCCTCATGGATACTAGTCAGATTCATCTCCGCTGAGCCACAAAGGGAACCCCTCACCTCTGTTTTATAGCCTCTTGTTTCCTCTTACAGCTTTTGCTATGCCGTCCATGGTGGCAACAAGGATTATTACTGTCGGTTACACATTGTTCTTAGCCTTCTTGCTGTTTTCTTGCTCTTGATTCAAGTTTTTGAATCACCATGGCCTCCTCCTCCAAGAGGGGTCTTGGTTTGTCTGTGTCACAGAGCAAGCTCATCTCACTAGTGACGAGAGGACAGTGGCCTCTCAGTGGAGCTTCTGGGGGTTCCCTTTTGCTCTGGTGCAGGCGACGGGCACTGTGAAGTCTCTTCTGACACGGTGCCTGGGCTTTACCTGCAAAGCAGCCAAACCTGCACCCTGAGTGTGGTCAGAACAGTTTATGGTCACATATCTTCCTTAAGTGCATTGAATGTCCCCTTGGTAGAGAAAGCAGAAGTTTCTTTTCTTTTCTTTTTTCTTTTTGGTCTTTTCTAGGGCTGCTCCTGCGGCATATGGAGGTTCCCAGGCTAGGGGTCAAATCGGAGCTGTAGCTGCCGGCCTATGCCAGAGCCACAGCAACGTGGGATCCGAGCCGCATCTGTGACCTACACCACAGGTCACCACAACGCCGGATCCTTAACCCACTGAACAAGGCCAGGGATCGAACCCACAACCTCATGGTTACTAGTCGGTTTCGTTAACCACTAAGCCACGACGGGAACTCCAAATTAGGCCTTGCTAGGCTTTACCTTTTTTGTTTGTTTGTTTGTTTTTATTTTAGCAGACGTTCCTTTCTGAGGTTCTGGGGCATTTGTCCTTCATGGCCTAGTGTAAGATCTTCATTGTACTAGCTTTGGGCTGTGGGAAGCCATCAGAGCTCTCTGTTTGATCCCGGTACTCTGTGAGCAGTGGTGGCAGACACAGTGGCAGAGCTCTTCCTGGTGCACATTCACTATACTGCGTGGGCAAGTGAAGGGCTCCACATTAAATGCAGAAAAGATTGTGTGACAGTGGTGACCTCGCTGTGTTCTTTTATTTCATTTTATTTCTGTGGTCAGAATTTACTCTAGCAATATTAAATTTTGTGTCTGTTACATACTTTTGGCTAGAATAACCTCTCTCTCTCTCTTTTTCTTTTTGGCTGCGCCCAAGGCAAATGGATGTTCCTGGGCCAGGGATCAAATCCAAGCTGGAGCCGAGATGCCACAGGTGCAAGCACTGGGCCAGGGATTGAACCAGCGCTGCCACAGGGGCAAGCTGAGTCATTAACTCACTGCGCCACAGCGGGAACCCCTAGCCTTTCTTTCTTATTGGTAAAAATTTGAGAATTTTGATTCTTGTATACTTAATAACTCTAGCTTTTTTTTTTTTTGGCTTTTTAGGGCTGCACCCATGGCATATGGAAGCTCCCAGGCTAGGGGTCAGATTGGAGCTACAGCTACTGGCCTATACCACAGCCACAGCAATGCCAGATCCATGCCGCCTCTGTGACCTACACCACAGCTTACAGCAACACTAGTTCCTTAACCCACTGAACGAGGCCAGGGATTGAACCTGCATCCTCATGGATCCTAGTTGGGTCCATCACCGCTGAGCCATGACAGGAACTCCTTAGCTTTTGTTTTTTTAAAATTATAAGTTATTAAGATGTAATTTATTGAGGTATAATTCACATACCATACAATTTACTCATCCGATATGTACAGTTCAATGGTTTTTAGGATTTTTAGGGGGCGAATCGGTTTCAAGAAAACTTTTATCACCCAGAAGGAAATGCCATACCCACTAGCAGTTACTCTCATTTTTTGCCCAGTCCCTCCAGCCCCTGGTAGCCACTAGTCTACTTTTTGTCTCCGAATTTCCCTATTCTGGACCTTTCTTACAAGTGGGATTGTACATTAAGGGTCTTGTGTGACTGGTTTCTTTCCCTGAACATGATGGTTTCTGGGTTCATCCACGTCTTCCCTCTCTGGGATGGTACAGAATGCTCACTATGGTCTGTCCCCCTTTTCGACTAGAGGGACAGTTCACAGATACATCAAAGAGCAGCAGCAAGAAGTACCTCAAACAGAGACTGTCCCAGAGCTTCACATAGGCCTCAGGGGCAATCACTTAAGGGAGGTGGATTTTTTTTTTTTTAATTACTCAAATGAATTGGGAGGTGGATTTTGATCTCTGTCTTAGTTATCTGTCACTGCAGAACAATTTACCTCCAAACTTAGCGGTTTAAAACAACAGTATGGAGAATCTCGCCTTTTCTCTGGGTAGGGTCTGCACAGCTCGGCTGGATCCCAGAGCTCTGCACTTGCTGGGTCATGTGCCTGCAGGCCTCTCAAGCTCCACCCACCTCAGTCACGTGACTTTCGGCAGGCTGGAGTTCTTCGCAGGCCTCCCTCAGTTCCTTCCGAGCTGAGCCGTTTGTTGTAGGTTCTTGCTTACCTGGGTCTCTCCATCGCATCCTGTCAGCTGTCAGCCTCAGAGTGAGCAGGCAGGTGGGTGAGGGAGAGGGCGGCCACAACAAGGCACAGTCTCTTCATCCCCCGAGCACGGGTGACGTCCTATTGCCTGCCACATTCCACTTTCAGGAGCGTGGCACCAGGTCCACCACCTACTCTCGAGGAGGCGACCACACAGGCCAGGAGGCGAGGATGACGGTGGTGGGGGGCCGACGGCAGTCCCCTTCCTGTTACTGAGCAAAGGCCCTGTGATGTATTAGCTGGTATCGGAGAAGTGGCTTGTTTATTTCCTTGGTTGCAGAGATTCTATGGAGGAAATGCATCTGAAGTGTTCGCAAGACTGTGGTAAAATTCCCTGATGAAGATGTGCTAATAATTTGTCAGCCACTTGAGAGACTTTTCTACGAAATTGGTACATCTGTTCTCTCCACCCAGGGATGACAGGATAGCATTGAGTTTCCTTTCCTCCATTTTTGTCTTACGACATTTTGACAAAATAATGCCTCTTCTTTGTCTCCTCCACCCCCAACCCTGGTCTCACCCTGCTTCCTGGCAGTTGCTATTCTTTTCTCTCCCTTTCCTCAATAGTGGTTTCATGGAACCCTGCTATGCCTGTTTAGATCTTTAGATCCTTTGAAAATTGTCCCCTGTTATGTTCTTACGTCATTGTGACTCTTCTCTAGATCCTTTACTTTTTTTAAAAAAAATGCTGAATTAATTTTGCATGGATTCTGCTGTTCTAGTGCAGAGAACGGTGAAATTGTGTCCTCTACTCCTGATAGAAACTTAAAGAAAAAGCTCATAAGGAGTTCCCACTGGGGCTTAGTGGAAACGAACCCTACTCGTATCCGTGAGGACGAGACTTTGCTCCCTGGCCTCGCTCAGTGGGTTAAAGATGTGGTGTTGCCATGAGCTGTGGTGTAGGTCACAGACATGGCTCAGATCTGTTGTTGCTGTGGCTGTGGTGTAGGCTGGCAGCTACTGCTCTGATTCGACGCCTAAGCTGGGAACCTTCATATGCTGCAAGTGCATCCTTAAAAAGCAAAAAAAAAAAAAAAAAGTCATTAAAATATTTTAGACTCACAGAAAGTACAGAGTGCAATACAACAGGACACTCATGTACCCTCCACTTGGGTTTATGAAGTATCAACCTTTGCTATTTTTTCCCTCAGATTTTTTTGGGGGCTGGGGAGGGGGGGACATCTGTGACTTGCAGAAATTTTTTTTTTTTTTTTTTTTTTAGGGCTGCACCTGCAGCATATGGAAGTTCCCAGGCTAGGGGTTGAATCAGAGCTACAGCTGCTGGCCTGCAGCACAGTTGGATTCATTCCACTCTGCCACAAGGGGAACTCCAACATGCAGAACTTCTTGGGCTAGGGATCAAACCAGCACCACAGCAGTGACCTCAGTCATGGTGACACCATTGGCTCCTTAACCCACTAAGCCACCAGAAGCTCCATTGCCTCATATTTTTAAAGAACTTATTGATCGATTCAGAATTTTTTATTGATGGACTTAACTGGCTATTTGCATACTTTTGCTTTTATAAACACTGCTATGATGACTATTTCCTTGTGCTTTTCTAGTCATATATATGTATATTTCTTATCTATATATTTAGTTTTATTAGAGTATAGTTAACTCACACTGTGTTTGGTTTCAGGCTTACAGCACAGTGAATCAGTTATTTAATATCCATTCTTTATTCCCATGTAGGTTATTACAGAACATTGAGTAGATTTCCCTGTGCTGTATAGTAGGTCCTGTGTATTATCTATTTTATATACAGTAGTGTGTATATATTATTTCCATCCTCCTAACTTATCCCCCTCACTCCCTGGCACAGTTTCCCCTATGGTAAACATGTTTGATTTTGAAATCTGTGAGTTTGTTTCTATAATGTATAGTGTGGGGCACATAGTGAGAATGTGTTATCTTTATATGGTGACATTCCATACCTAGACTTACCACGGTAATTATTTCTTTTTTTTTCCTTTTTAGGGCTGCACCTGTGGCATATGCAAGTTCCCAGGCTAGGGGTCACATCGGAGCTGAGCTGCCAGCTTATGCCACAGCCACAGCAACACCAGGTCCAAGCCGCATCTGAGACCTACCCCGCAGCTTGGGGCAATGACGGATCCCTGACCCCCTGAGTGAGGCCAGGGATCAAACCCACATCCTCACAGACACTGTGTCGGGTTCTTAACCCGCTCAGCTACAGCAGGAACTCCAGAGTGATCATTTCGAAATGTGTAGAAATATCTAATCTCTATGTTGTGTAACAGGAACTAACATAGTGTTGTAGGTTTTATGCTTTAAAACTAAACAATCAACCAAAGAAACAAACTCATAGAGAAGGAGATCAGATTTGTGGTTACCTAAGGTGGGCAGGGGGAGGCGAATTGGATAAGGTAGTAGTTATCGTCTAACTATCAGTTAGAAGATAAGCACTAGGGCTGTAATGTACAAGACGATGAATATAATTCATGCTACTCTTTGTTATATATGAAAGTTGTTAATAGTAAATCCTAAGAGTTGTTTTTTCATCCTAAGGAAAACGTTTTTTGCTATTTCTATTATTTTATAAGATGTTGATTATTCACTAAGCTTATTGTGATAATCATTTCATGATGTGTACAGTCAAATCATTATGCAGTACACCTTAAATTTATGCAGTGCTGTATGTCAGTTGTATATAAAACCAGAAGGAGGGAGTTCCTGTCGTGGCACAGTGGTTAACGAATCCGACTAGGAACCATGAGGTTGCGGGTTCGATCCCTGCCCTTGCTCAGTGGGTTAACGATCCGGCGTTGCTGTGAGCTGTGGTGTAGGTTTGCAGACGCGGCTCGGATCCCGCGTTGCTGTGGCTCTGGCGTAGGCCGGTGACTGCTGCAGCTCCGATTCGACCCCTAGCCTGGGAACCTCCATATGCCGTGGGAGCGGCCCAAGAAACAAGAAATAGCAACAAAAAAGACCAAAAAAAAAAAAAAAAACCAGAAGGAAAAAAAACTCCTGAGTGGTTGATAAGCGAAACACTAAGTGATAAACACTTCCGTAACATATTGACAAAGAAATGTTGCAGACATTTTTAACAGGACATGAAATGGGGAAAAGTACTTTTGGTCACAGCCTTTTTTTTTTTTTAAAGTAATCTTTTTAAAAATTTTTATTTTTTTGCTTTTTAAGGCTGCACACCCAGCATGTGGAAGTTCCCTGGCTAGGAGTCAGATCAGAGCTGCAGCTGCTGGTCTACACCACAGCCACAGCAACTCGGGATCTGAGCCGCATCTGTGACTTACACTTTAGCTCATGGCAATGCTGGATCCGCGACCTACTGAATGAGGCCAGGGATCAAACCCATGTCCTCATGGTTACTAGGCAGATTCATTTCTGCTGGGCCACAACGGGAACCCCTGTCACAGCCATTTAGGTGGAAAAATTTTAACTCAGGCTGCTTTTCATTTTTGGAATAATACTAGTGTGGCATTTTTAACTTTCAAAACAGATATTTGTGTGACAAGAAGGAAAATGGATAGAATATTGGGATTAGTAACAAAATTGCTTTCAGATGATAATTTAAAAAAATATTCATTTCATACTTATTTTTCTTTATAGCATTTATTCCTCACCAGGGCCAATCAGTCACACCCATATTTATTATTCTTTGTGTCATACTAATTGCTAAGCAAGGGTTTTTTAAGCTTTTATTATGGAAATTTTTAAACGCATATAAAAGTAGAGAAAATAGTACCGCAAGCTCTAACATATGCGTCACTCAGCTTCAAAACAGTTTACTTTCTTTTGAGCAAGATTTTCAACTGTGATGCTCACATTAGTTTTATATTTAGAAAGTACCCTATTCAAGGTAACACAAAGTTGACATCACTCATTTGGAGAATGATACCAGTATTCCTGTGAGGTGAGTGCCCTTTGTTTAGAGGACTTATACATTCCTAGGTTTAAAAATTACCCTTTTATATAGTTTTGCTAATTTATGGGTGGATTGTGATTTTTTTCTCTCCTTTTTTTTTGTCTTTTTGTCTTTTGTCTTTTTTTGTTGTTGTTGCTATTTCTTGGGCCGATCCCTCGGCATATGGAGGTTCCCAGGCCAGGGGTTGAATCGGAGCTGTAGCCACCGGCCTATGCCAGAGCCACAGCAAGGCGGGATCCAAGCCGTGTCTGCAACCTACACCACAGCTCACGGCAACGCCGGATCGTTAACCCCCTGAGCAAGGGCAGGGATCGAACCCGCAACCTCATGGTTCCTAGTCGGATTCCTTAACCACTGCGCCACGACGGGAACTCCTCTTCTCTCCTTTAGTTGCTCAGGCTAATGGTCCACTTCTCTTTGGCAGGGAGATGACCCACAAACTTTGTAAAGTCTGACGTAAGCCTTTCAAAATTCTTTGCTACAAGTTAGAAAGCTCCTCTAAACCCTTAGAGGACTTGATTTTTAAAAATGAAGTTTGGGAGTTCCCAATGTGGCTCAGTGGTTAACGAATCTGACTAGGTACCATGAGGTTGTGGGTTCGATCCCTGGCCTTGCTCAGTGGGTTAAGGATCCAGCGTTGCCGTGAGCTGTGGTGTAGGTTGCAGACGCGGCTTGGATCCTGCGTTGCTGTGGCTCTGGCGTAGGCTGGGCGGCTACAGCTCTGATTCGACCCCTAGCCTGGGAACCTCCATATGCCACGAGTGCAGTCCAAGAAATGACAAAAAAAAAAAAAAAAGAAGTTCAAGGACAAGCTAGTAATACCCCCTGGTACTGCAGTGTTTTGGAACCATAGATCCAGGGACTGTGTTATTGACTCTTTGAGCCGTACGTACCGCATGAGTTTCTTGTGTGCTTGGTTTCCAGATAGCAGTGGTCATGGGCTTCTGTACAGCTGGAGGAGCATACCTGCCTGCCATGGCTGATGAAAACATCATCGTACGCAAGCAGGGTACCATTTTCTTGGGAGGACCTCCTTTGGTAAGTACATAGTTGTTTGTTTGTTTCCTTTCTTTTTGGTAAGATCACAGTCTTGCCTGCTTGCTTGATTGAAGTAAAATATGAACACTCTAAAATTTACCATAGTAATCATTTTTAAGTGTGGGGTGCTGTGGCATTAAGTATATCCACTTTGTTGCAGAACTGTCACCACCATCCATCTCCAGAACTGTTCTCATCTTCCCCAGTTGAAGACTCTATACCCATTAAACACTAACTCCTATTCCCCCCACTTCCATTGTCCTGGCAACCATGATTCTATTTTGTCTATGAATCTGACTACTCTAGGAACCTCATTTAAGTGGAATCATATATAATCATATATAGTATCTGTCTGTATTTGGTGTGTGTCTGTGTGTGTATATTTTTTGTCTTTTTAGGACTGCCCCTGCACCATATGAAGGTTCCCAGGCCAGGGGTCAAATCAGAGCTGCAGCTGCTAGTCTTACACCACAGCCACAGCAATGCCAGATCCAAGCCATGTCTGCAACCTATGCCACAGCTCACGGCAATACTGGATCCTTAACCGACTGAGCAAGGCCAGGGAACGAACCCGTGTCCTCATGGATGCTAATCTGGCTTGTTTGCACTGCGCCATGGCAGGAACTCCTCCTTTCTTTTTAAGACTGTTAACATCGTACACACCACATTTCGTCTATTTTATCCATCAGTGGACTTTGGGGTTGCTTCCACTTTGGGCCAATTTGGAACAATGCTGCCATGACCATGGGTATACAGATATCTCACGAGACTCCCTGCTTTCATCTCTTTTGGTTATACATTCAGAAGTGGAATTGTTAAATCATGTGGTAATTCTAATGTTTAATTTTTTGAGGTATCACTTCATTCCTTTCTGTGGCTGACTACCATTTCCTTATATGGATAGGCTGCATTTTGTTTATCCACTTAGCAGTGGATAGATGTTTGGGTCATTACCATTTTTTTTGATATTATGAGTAATATTGGTACGAACATGCGTGTATGAGGTTTTTATATGGATATGGTTCATTTCTCTTGGATACAAACCTATGAGTACAATGGCGGGGTCATATGGAAGCTCTAAGGTGACATTTTCAGAAACAACCCGTGTCCAGAGCATATTTTACTTTCTTGCCAGCATGTGTGAGAGTTCTGATTTCTCTGCATTCTCACTCTTGTTGTTGTGGGTCCGTTTCATGACAGCCATCCTAGTGGGTGTGATGTGGCACTTCACTGGGGTTTTGATTTGCATTCCCTAATGGCTAATGATACTGAGTGTCTTTCATGTTGATCATTTGTATGTATTCTTTGGAGAATGTGTTCAGATCCTTTGCCTGTTTTTAAATTGGGCCATTGTCTTTTTATTGAGTTGTAAGAATTCTTTATGTGTTCTGGACATAAGTCTCTTATCAGACTGTGATTTGCAAGGATTTTCTTTTGTTCTGTGGGTCATCTTTTCACCCTCATGATGGTATTTTCCTTTGAAGAATGAAAGTTTAAATTTTTTTTTTGGGGGGGGGCATGCTTGCAGCATGTGGGAGATCCTGGGCCGGGGATCAAACCCACTCCACAGCAACAACCCAAGCCTCTGCAGTGACAACACTGGATCCTTAACCCGCGGTGCTACAAGGGAACTGCCTGAAAGTTCTAAATTTTGAATGAAGTCTAATTTTTATGCCTTCTCTTTTTACTCATGCTTTTGGTGTTCAGTCTGTCACAAAGGTTTAATTCTTTCTCTTTTGCCATCCCTACAGCATGGGGAAGTTCTTGGGTCAGGGATTAAACCCGAACCACAGCAGTGACAACACCAGATCCTTAACCCACTAGGCCACCAGGGAAATCCAATCCTTTATTTTCTTCTAGGAGTGTTACAATTCTAGCTCTTACATTTGGGTCTGTGATCCATTTTGAGTTGGTTTTGAGTGTGGTTTCAGGAAGCGGTTGACATTCTTCTGTACGTAGACACGCAGTTGTCTCAGTATCATGTGTTGAAAAGTCTGTCCTTTCCCCCTTGAATGGTCCTAATTGAAAAATTAAATTACTTATTTTTTCTTCTACCTCAGCTGTACTATCGTTTGACTCATAAGTCAATAAACTGTTAAGTGAAAAGCAAGGTACTTATACACTGTATTAACTTTTGCATAAAATGGAATTGTACATCTGTATACATGAAGAAACTCTGAAAAAGAGTAAAGGTTATTTAAAAGCAGAGGAGATGAAACAGGGTGGGAAAGAGACCTTTGACTTTCTGAGTCTTGTGCAAACAATATCTTTTCAAAAAGGTTAAGTCCCCCTCCACCCCCCCCAAAAAAAACTGAGTTGAATAGCTATGAGTGGTGGTCTAAATTTTTAATACTAGTGAATTTTATGAATCACGAGGTAGGACAGCTACATGATTGGCATACCCCAGTGCAAAATGAAAATATGCAACCCTTTGTTCAAAAAGGAGAAAGGAGTTCCCTGGTGGTACAGCAGCTTAAGGATCCGGCATTGTCACTGCTGTGTTGCCAGTTTGATCCCCGGCTGGGGAACTGCCACATGCAGTGGGTGCAGGCTGTATCTCCCCAACCCCCAAAAAAAACACCTCAAAAACAAAAAGTGGAGGAAGAGTGCTATTAAAAGTTCTAAAATAGAAAACATTTTCTTTTCTTTTTTTTGGGGGGGGTCCTTTCTTTCTTTCTGGGGCTGTACCCATGGAGTATGGAGGTTCCCAGGCTAGCAGGCCAATCAGAGCTGTGTCCGCCAGCCTACACCACAGCCACAGCAAGAGCAGCACAGGATCCAAGCTGCATCTGTGACCTACGCCACAGCTCGACAGCAACACCGAATCCTTAACCCACTGAACGAGGCCAAGGATTGAACCTGTGTCCTCATAGATGCCAGTCAGGTTTGTTAACCGCTGAGCCACGACTGGAACTCCTAAAATATAAAACATTTTGGAGTTCCCGACGTGGCCCAGCAGAGACGAATCCGACTAGGAACCATGAGGGTGCGGGTTCAATCCCTGGCCTCACTCATTGGGTTAAGGATCTGGTGTTGCTGTGGCTGTGGTGTAGGCCAGCGGCTACAGCTCTAATTAGGCCCCTAACCTGGGAACCTTCATGTGCAGCGGGTGTCTAAATAAATAAATAAATAAATAAATAAATAAATAAAACATCTTCCTTTCTTCTATGGTTCCTTCTTCCTGTCATGGTGTTTTTATTTGCTGTTCTGTTTACAATAGAAAAAGAAACAGCAGCAGCTTCATCTGCTTGAGAATTCCACATTTTGATGCTTGTGTTACTGAAAAGTGAGAAAAGGCTTTGTAGGGTTCACACATAAAGTGAGGTTGAGCTGCCATAGCTTTCAGTTGCTTAAAGTGGTTGGAAAAACAGGACAAGTTTTTTTGTTTTTTGCCCACATCTGTGGCATATGAAAGTTCCTGGGCCAGGGATCGAACCCATGCCTCAGCAGCAACCTGAGCTACCACAGAGACAATGCTGGATCCTTAACCAGGTGTGCCACAGTGGGAACTCCAAGACACATTTTTTGAAGGAGCTTTTTGTTTCTCTATCTTTTGTTTATTTTCTGAACTTATTTACTAGAATGAGCTGTTTTCATTTTCTTCTGGACTTTCATCTTCCTTATACATATCATATTTCAAACATGTGGGTTCAGTGAATATTAACTCATGATAAATGTTTATTTTTTCAGTTTAAGTTAGTTCCCTAAAATGAATATCACGTATTGATTGTTTATTCTTTTTTACAACTTTAAACATCCAGACACTTCTTTTTTTTTTTTTTTGGCTTTTTGCCTTTTCTTGGGCTGCTCCCATGGCATATGGAGGTTCCCAGGCTAGGGGTCGAATTGGAGCTGGAGCCGCTGGCCTACGCCAGAGCCATAGCAATGCCGGATCTGAGCTGTGTCTGCAACCTACACCACAGCTCACGGCAGTGCCGGATCTTCAACCCACTGAGCAAGACCAGGAATCGAACCTGCAACCTCATGGTTCCCGGTTGGATTTGTCAACCACCGAGCCACAGTGGGAACTCCCCAGACACTTCTTATAACTAGTAATTTTCTGGACTGAAAGCTGTTTTACGTTAAAATTTTTTTTGGGGAAAAAGAGAACTAAGAATTTAGTTCTCTTGGGCGTGGAGTAATTGGAGGTGAAAAATTCAGTTCTCTCTCCCTGTGGAATAATAGTTTATTTAAGGCAGGGCTTTTGATATAGTGAATAAGTCATTTCTATGCTGTATTTTAGATTAATGTTCATTATACTAATGAAGCTTTTCTTTTATTACTTGAAGAAAAAGAAACAAGTCAGTCATCCAAAGAAGCAGGAATCAGTAAGTGATTCCTAAGGGATCAGGTTGGCATTTAGCACTAGAGGATTTTTCTTGCTTTTTCTTGTTAGAATTTCTCAGGCTGTAATTAAGTCATTCATTCTTATTTATTACTTGAGATTTCTTTCTTTTTGGTCATATTCTGTTGAATCTTAGATGCGGGTAATCGTTGAGATTTTTTTTTCCCACCTTGAAGGTATTGTACCTTTAAGAGTTTGAGAGTCATTAGAATCACTAGAATTTTTCAGCAAAGGTGAAGAAAATAGCATTACTTAGATACATCTATTGAGTGCTCAAAGATGAATATTTCTCAGCTTCTGCCATCAAGGAACTCCTGGTATAGAAGAAGGACAAAAGGAAGGGACAAAGACACATGAACTACAGTCCAGCAGGTGCCATGTTGGAGGAGTAAGTGGAATCCTCTTGGACCACACATTAGCAAGTCTTGCTCTGTTAATGCCGTGGAGCATCATCGACAGGACAGGGAAAGCCTCATGGAACAAGCAGGGCTTGAAGGATAAGCAGGGATTCACCAGGCGAGTGAGAGGGAGAAGGGAACCCAGGCAGTGGGAAGAGCGTGTGCACAGACACAAAGGCTTTAACGTGCGTGTGGAGGCAACGTAACGGAGGGGGAAGAGTGGGCTTTCAGGCCAGGAGAGCCTGGGTTCAAAGCAGGTTCTATCCCATGCTCAGGGTTTAGGGGCAACTTCTTTAGATTTCTGGGTTCAGATGTCTGGACTGTAGACTAGAGACAGTTTCACCTAGATTTATCTAGGTGGGTGGAATGAGAGACAAAATGTCTAGTTCTGCGGAAGAATAGTAGATGTAGTCAGGTTTGGAGATGCGTAGCAAAGCGTTTTCTTATTTCTAATGGACAAAACTCCCCATTGACTTTTATCCTTGCTGTAGGTTAAAGCAGCCACTGGAGAAGAGGTGTCAGCGGAGGACCTTGGAGGTGCTGATCTTCACTGCAGGTGAAACCGAAGCTGTTGTTTCTTTCGAGGATTGATTGTCGCTTGTTTGTTTAAAAGCAGTTTTAAATTATTTTTTTCGAGTGTTAAACCTGCCAGATCACACCACTTTATTTATTCTCGATCTGCTGTTTTAGGGTCAAATTCTTTCACGTACCATTTCAGGAACGTCGGCTCTTTCATGATAGCCCAGAAAGACTGGAGAAACAGGTTCCTCTTTTGTTTTGTTTTGTTTTTTAGGGCCACACCCAAGGCATATGGAGGTTCCCAGGCTAGGGGTCTAATTGGAGCTACAACTGTTGGCCTACACCACAGCCACAGCAATGCAGGATCTGAGCCATGTCTGCGACCTACACCGCAGCTCACAGCAATGCCAGATCCTTCACCCACCAAGCAAGGCCAGGCCTCGAACCCGCAACCTCATGGCTCCTAGTCAGATTCGTTTCTGCCACGCCACGACAGGAACTCTACAGATTGCTTATTTATTTAACAAACATCCATTGAGCATCTGTTACATAACAGGTACTGTTTAGGTATTTGAGCTAATAAGATAGGCATTATCTTTGATCTCAGGAACCTTATAGTCTAGTCGGGGAGGTGGGCAGTAAACAAATCATCACCAAAAATTATTTAAGTCTGTATACATGATAAGGGCTACAAAAAGAAGTCTTGGGAGGTAGGGCTTATAGAAGGTAGAATTAACCTAGTGTTGTGCAGGCATTGACTTTGTTTAATTAACACTTATTCAGTGGAACACAGAGTGCTGGATGGTGAGCCATGGTTCAACAATGAACTACAAGAGATTGTGAAGTAGAGAAGCTTGTGAGTCACAGATCCTAGAGGAAGTACACAGCTCACCTGGAGGGGCCGCATGAAGAGGTCAAGGCAGAGTACCCAGAGAGGGAAAGACAGAGCCTGGGGCACATGTTTTTATTAGGGTCCATGGTTGGAGTGCTTTGGGCTTCCCTGGCTAGGGCCAGATTGGTCAGTCACACCAAAGGATTGGGGTAGAGGCCGGCCCCATAGAAATCTTATCTAAGGATACAGGCTGGGAGGTAGGGGAGAGTGTTGATCATAAGGGCTATTCGGAAAGTCACAGCCGACTCACCTTTGCTTGTGACTGAGCTGCTACCTAGGACTTGCTCGAGGGGCTGGTATCCGTTTAAGGTCCCTGTAGCCCACTTGGCCCAACAGAATAGATGCTGAAGAGTAGCTTAGCTAAGCACTCAATAGCAGGTAAATATGAGCTGGTTCTCTGGGGAGGGAAAACATCCTGCCCTGCCGCATCTGCCAGCGGCTGTAGTTTAAGTTATCCCACCATAGCTGCTGGGACACTGCTGAACCTGGAGTCAGGAGAGATGCACTCACTTGGCTCCTGTGGTCAGCCATGAGCCGGCTCTGTCACTCGCTGGTCTAACCATTTCAGGTTAGGGTTCAGGGGTCCGAAGACCATTTACGTCCTAGAATTTTGTGAGGATTAAATGAGATCCTGCGTGTAAATTGCTTCAAACAATGCCGACTCTGAATATGTACCTGTAGGAGTTCCCTTGTTGTGGCTCATTGGATTAATGTCATAATCAGTTATTAAGTGTTTTGGACTCTTTTTGTATGAGCAATTCGAAAACCACTGAAAAGTTTAAGGGGGCAGTGTGCTGTTATCAAATATTTTGTTAGGAAAGAAAAGAATCCCTCTGGTTGCTAAATGGAGAATGCTTAGAGCATTGCGAGAGTCTATGTGAGGGGCCAGTTGGGTGGTTGTATCAGTAGAATAGGTGAAAGTTGCTGGTGGCTTAGATGGTTGTGGTAGTGAAGCTAGCTTAGGGGTGACCAGATTTTTTTTTTTTGTCTTTTTGCCTTTTCTAGGGCCGCTCCCATGGCATATGGAGGTTCCCAGGCTAGGGGTCTAATCGGAGTTGTAGCTGCTGGCCTACACCACAGCCACAGCAACGTAGGATCTGAGCCCCATCTTCGACCTACATCACAGCTCACGGCAACGCCAGATCTTTAACCCACTGAGAGAGGCCAGGGATCAAACCCTCAACCTCATGGTTCCTAGTCGGATTTGTTAACCACTGAGCCACGACGGGAACTCCAGGGGTGACCAGATTTGAATTCTGTTTCCGAGGTGGAATTGAGGGACTTACTGACGGATTTCATAGACAGAGCACAGGAAAGTGAGTTGACAAAGATGATGACATGAAATGGTTTCCTTTCTTGAGATTGAGAAGATGGGAGGAGGGGCAGATTTAGGGATGGGGCAGGCGGATCAAGTGTTCCTTTTTTACCTGCCAAGTTAGAGATGCTCCAAACATCCGAAGAGAGATGCTGAGTAGGCAGTTAACCCTAAGATGTGGAACTCACATCAGTGCCAGAGATCTTTATTTGGGAGTCATCAGCATAGAAGTGGAATTTAAATCCTAGGACTAGATGAACTCACCTCGAGGTTGAGTTAGATAAGGAAGAGTGTCCAGGATTAGACCCTAAAGAACCCAGACATAAATGGCAGGTAGATCTAACCATTGAGCTAAGTGGCCTGGCAGGTGCAGGAAACCTTTCTTTGCTCGGCCAGAGCACAAACCCAGGGAGGCAGGTGGCTGTGGGAGCAGTCTAGTAGGTGGGAGAAGGAAAGTAAGTACACCATTTCCGCTCTCCCATCAAAGACCGCTGCCATGCTTTCGGATGAGTTGGCTAAGGGAACTACCTTTGCCTCAGGTTTTCTTTTTTTGGTCTATTTAGGGGCACATCTGTGGCATATGGAGGTTCCTAGGCTAGGGTGGAATAGAAATAGAAGGGAGTGGCCGCCACTGTAGGTACGTATTCAGGTGAAGGAGGTGAAGATAGTATTTGAGGAGCATTAATTAAAAACATATATTTTTTGACTTTTTTTGGGGGAGGGATCTTTTTGTCTTTTTAGGGCCGCACCCTCCACTTATGGAGCTTCCCAGGCTAGGGGTCCAATTGGAGCTGTAGCTGCCAGCCTGCACCCCAGCCACAGCCATGTGGGATCCGAACTATACCACAGCTCACAGCAATGCCGGATCCTTAACCCACTGAATGAGCCTAGGGATCAAACCCGTCGCCTCATGGATGCTAGTCAGCTTTGTTAACCATTGAGCCACAATGGGAACTCCCTATTTTTTGACTATTTAAAGAAAGTCTTCTGGTGTCCATAAAAGCCAGTGGCGGTATGTGTACCAAATTAGGGGTGTAGGTTCGAGAATTCATCTTCCATTTCCTTCACTGTTACCCTGGTGACTGGACAAACGACTTAACTTCCCTGAGCCTCATTTCCTCAAGTGTGAAATGAAGAAACAGTTAGTTCCTGCTTCATAGCACAGTGGGTGGTACATACACTGCTCTATTACTACTGGCTCTGAGCGTCGATAATAGCCTGTTTTAAATCATGATACAGTGATTACTGGTGATGGCTTTTTTTGGGAACAGTGTCATAAAATTAACCAGTCACAAGTTGCTTTGGCTTTTCTTCAGTATAAGTACGTATTTGTGCCTCTGATTTGTCATCCTTAGTAATTAATTTGACGTAAAGCTTTACATAATACTCTCTTGTCAAAAGTTTCCCTTTCTTACTGTTTTGGTAAGTACTAGGCAGTTTTTAAAAGAAAGCATTTTTTGGAGTTCCCGTTGTGGCGCAGTGGAAATGAATCCGACCAGCATCCTTGAGGATGTGGGTTGGATCCCTGGCCTTGCTCCATGGCTCCCGGATCTGGCGTTGCTGTGAGCTCTGGTGTAGGTCTGCAGACGTGGCTCAGGTCCCGTGTTGCTGTGGTTGTGGTGTAGGCCGGCAGCTGTAGTTCTAATTCAGCCCCTAGCCTGGAAACTTCTATAAGCTGTGGGTGTGGTCCTAAAAAGCAAAAAAAAAGTAAAAAAAAGAAAAGAAGGCTCTTTTGGGGGAGTGGGGAGCATGCCTGCTGGATCTTTGGCCCACTGTGTCACCAGGTGACTCCAGAAAGCATTTTATTTTAAATATTTACAGATTTGGAAGTGATTCCTTCTGCTTCTCTTTGCGAGAGTTACTGCAGTGTAGCTAGAAGTGAGCAGTTGTAGCTGCTGTTATGTGTGAAGCATTTGAAGGTTGGTCAGTTGAAATGTTATATTAAATTAAAGAAACTTAAGGGTCTACTGTTTGCAAAGGTATTGGAGGACCATAAAGAGGAGTACACGTGGTCGCTGCCCCTACTGAGGAACACCGGACCCAGAGGTGGACAGTGACGTGAAACCCTGTGAGAGCCCAGTTCTAAGCAGGGTCTGTCTCCCAGGGTTGGGTGTTTTCCTTAGACAAGACATCAAAATTTAGAATGCAGCAAGCAGCTTAGTCCTTGCTCAAAAAATGAACTAAAATTCTATTTTTTTTCAACTATACATTTTTGCCTGACTTCATAGTTTTTTTAATTTAAATTTTTTTTTTATTTTTATTTTTATTTTTTACTTTTTTAGGGCCACTCCCACAGCACATGGAAGTTCCCAGGCTGGGGGTCAAATTGGAGCTGCAGCTGCTGGCCTCCACCACAGCCACAGCAATGCAGGGTCCAAGCCGTGTCTTTGACTTACACTGCAGCTCATGGCACTGCCAGATTCTTAACCCACTGAGGGAGACCAGGGATTGAACCATCATCCTCTGGATACTTGTGGGGTTTGTTACTGCTGAGCCACAACTGGAACTCCGAGGGTTTTTTTTTTTTAATATAGTTTACTAGAAAATCATAGTATGTCTACAAGTGAAATAATAGGCCATCTAACTGAAACATAGCTAATAACCAGAGCACACCTGTACTTCATTTACATTGAACTTGAAAGTGAGCAGACTCTTCCATGGCCCTTAGCACAGTTCTGTTTTATCAATACCCATTTTTTTTTTTTGTCTTTTTGCCATTTCTTGGGCCGCTCCTGCGGCATGTGGAGGTTTCCAGGCTAGGGGTTGAATTGGAGCTGTAGCCATTGGCCTATGCCACAGCCATAGCAATGTGGGATTGGAGCCGCCTCTGCCACCCACACCACAGCTCAGGGCAACGCTGGATCCTTAACCCATTGAGCAAGGTCAGGGATCCAACCCGCAACCTCATGGTTCCCAGTCAGATTCGTTTCTGCTGCACCACGACGGGAACTCCATCAATACCCATCTTTACCACTTACCCGAGGGATGGTGTCTTCAAGCCTTTGTGTGTGCTTGCTTCCTGTGACAGCTCTCTCTTGGGGTGTCACTTGGTGATGGAAGCCTCAGCGGTCCCTCAGAAATGAGAGACCATGGAGTTCCTGCTCTGGTGCAGTGGGATTGGCGGTGTCTCTGTACCTCCAGTGTGCAGTTTCAATCTCTTGCCTAGCACAGGGGGTTAAAGGATCCAGCATTGCCATGGCTGTGGCAGTAGGTCCCAGCTGCTGCTCGAAACGGATCCCTGACGCAGGAACTCCAAATGTCCTGGGGCGGCCAAAAGAAAGAAGAGAGAAAGAAATGAGAAACCGTAGTTGAGATGTCACTGGGGTCTCAGCTAGGTAGAAAGACTTTTTGTTGTGATCAACGATATCATGAAAGCGTGTCATCTGTGATTGAACTTTATAATGTAGTTTGAGGTGTGTGGGATGAGCCTTAAATACAAGTCCTCTTCATCAAAGCTCTGTGGTCTGGTAGAAGAAGTTCAAGATTGAGAAATAGAAGGTGTGGCTTCTCACGCAGCCACGGGCGGTCCTAGCCCAAGGTACTTAACTTACGGGTACCTGTTTTTCCAGTTTATAAAACAAGGTTAATACTGACTTGTCAGGAACGTTATGAAGCTCACATTAGATGACATTTACTAAAATGTTTTGGACGTAAAAAGATGTCATCCTTAGATGAGAGAAGATGCTTGGGGTTTGAAATAGTTAGTTGATTTCCTTTTTCCTGTTCCGATTACTTTAGTGTGCTTTACTCTCTAGGAAGTCCGGAGTAAGTGACTACTACGCTTTGGATGATAATCACGCCCTTCACTTGGTTAGGACGATTGTGAGGAATCTAAATTATCAGAAGAAATTGGATGTAAGTTGAAAATGTTCGTTTATCTTTTCTTTTCCTGAAGAGCATTTTGGCTTCTGTCACCTTGACATCAGGTCTTTAAGCAGGCTCATGTGATGGTTCCATATCTCTGCAGGTTACCATTGAACCTTCTGAAGATCCTTTATTTCCTGCCGATGAATTGTATGGAATCGTTGGTGCCAACCTTAAGAGGAACTTTGATGTCCGAGAGGTGTGTTAAGTGGAACCGTGAGCTGCAAGCTGTGCTGTCATGGTTTACGATGTGTGTCAACTATGTGTCATCTGTAAACTACGTGTATCCATGTTCAAAGCCAAAGTCTGTTTCAGACATGTTCGTTGCCCAACGAAAGCACTGTTTTGTGGATCTCAGTAAGGAGTGACATGTAATATCTTACTAAAGAGGTGGGGGGAAGCCTCTTAATTACTGGAACGTTTTCGGTGGATGATGGTAAAGCTTGCTTGGTTCATAATTAGGACTCCGTGTTCCTGGGGACATTAGGAATGATGTGGGACTGTTTCTTTCTTTCTTTTTTTTTTCCCGGCTATTTCTTTTTAGTGTTCTTATTTTGGGAAATGGATGAAATGTCACTGAGTTGTTAAAAGAAAAAAACATACCCTTTTAGATCAATATGACATGAGCGAGATTAGACTTCTGATTACAGTTGAAGATGTTGCTATGGTTACAGATTGTTGACATAGTCCCCTGTGCTCCAGATCAAGCAATTTTTAGTGCTTGCTTATAGCAGGTAGTCTTTTAGTTTGCTCAGTATCCATATCTGGCAGAATAATTTTTTTTTTGTCTTTTTAGTGCTGTGCCCTCGGCATATGGAGGTTCCCAGGCTAGGGGTCCAATCGGAACTACAGCTCCCAGCCTACGTCAGAGCCACAGCAACGCGGGATCCGAGCCACATCTTTGACCTATACCACAGCTCATGGAAACGCCAGATCCTTAACCCACTGAACAAGGCCAGGGATCAAACCCTCGTCCTCATGGATGCTAGTGGGGTTGGTTAACCGCTGAGCCATGATGGGAACTCCCCAGAATAATTTTTAAATTAGGAAGTTATCTTAATATCAGAATATGTGACTTAATATTTTGTTATGTTTCCGCTTGACTCTAATTGTGAAAAATATAAAAAATACAGAAAAACGTAAAATTGATGGTAATTCTACCATCCAGAGAAAGCAGCCAATATTTTGGTGTATGTAAAAAAATATACGTACATATATATGTACACACATACATATATGTATATATACATACATATATATACATATATGTGTGTGTGTGTGTGTGTGTGTGTGTGTGTGTATACATATATATTTTTTCTTTTTAGGGCCGCAACCATGGCATATGGAGGTTCCCAGGCTCAGGGTCAAATCAGCTGCAGCTGCCGGCCTACGTCACAGCCACAGCAACATCAGATCCAAGCCGTGTCTGCAACCTACCCCACAGTTCATGGCAATACTGGATCCTTAACCCACTGAGCGAGGTGAGTGACTGAACCCGCGTCCTCATGGATGCTAGTCAGATTTGTTTCCCCAGAGCCACTCTGGGAACTCCTGCATATATATATTTTTTCTAATTCCATTTTTTCCAGTTTAAGTTATAAACATTTTCCCATTATTTAAAAGTTCTTCATGAAATGTTTTCCATGACCAGGTCCTAATTCTTATGATAGGACCTGGGCATGGCGGGGACTCAGTAAGTATTTTTTTGAATGAATTGATGAATATAGTGTCCCACTTACTGATGTGTACAATTACTTAGGCAACACTCTGTTATTGTTAGAGTCTTAAATCCTTTGTTTGTTTGTTTGTTTGTTTGTTTTCTTTTTTGGCTGCTCTGTGGCATACGGAGTTTGCAGGCCAGGGATCAAATCTGAGCTGCAGTTGCTGTGGCAACGCCTGATCCTTTAACCCACTACACTGGGTCAGGGATCAAACCTGCGTCCTGGCACTTCAGAGATGTAGCCGAACTCGTTGTGCCACAGCAGGAACTCCAAATCCTGGATATTAATAGAACTTCACCTGGCATTTCCCTTTAGCAAGGTAACTTAGTTAACTAAGTTTTCAAGTTAGGTTTTTAGTTTGACTTTTCAGTTTACTACAGGAATAGAAAAAAATGGTACTTGCTGTGTGATGTGCCTGAAAAATGAGTTGTTCCAGATAGTCAAGTTTTCTAGATGGCTAAGAATATATTCTTTCAAGCATTAATACCTTTTTTTTCATTTATTCCACAATGTTTATTGAGTATTTGTTTCATCGAAGGTATTGCTTCAGGCACCAGGGGCACAGAAATGAGCAAAACAGATGCAAATCCACGCCTTCATGGCAGTTCCATTTCATTTTAGTGGAAATCTTTTTTATAAAGATAGACTTCTGCCTTCTTGAGTTGTATCCTGGAATTCTCCCTTCTGCTGATTTATGTTCATCATTGTGATGGTAATTTGTTGTATTTTGCTATAATGGCAAATAAGCCTTGTGTGGAGGTCCTATTAGTATATGGAGCTGTGGGACAACAATGGGGTATTAATTAGAAAACTCAGCTTCTAGTCCTTGTTTCCCTGGTCAGTGGTCCTGAGATTGAACCTCTCTGAGCATTGATTTCCGCTCTTAGAAGTAGGATTCGTTTCATATGGTATGTCTGCTTCCTGAAGTTTGAGTCTCTGTGAAGATCAGTTAGTATATTGTACGTGACTGTAAGTGGACTTCATTGCAAAACAGCTGGAAGGGGCTTTTCCCTTAAGTGGCCCCAGGTTGCTCTGCCCTTTTGAGTGACTTTGTGGAAGAATGGTTGTTGTTATGTGTTCATTGTTTTTCAAAATGTACAGTGTTGGAAGTACATAGCACTTAGATAACTGTTATATCCCCGTTACATTATTAGACCTTTTAGGAAAATAACTAAAACATAATTCAAAGTCATCTTATACTTTTTGGAAAGAGAGATATTGGGAAGCAGTCACTCATTTTTCAGCCTTTGCGTCTTACAAAGAAGGCTTTGATTGACATAGCAAATAGGAAGAAGGAAGTTCAAACTAGAGAGGAAAGATGATGTGTAGCATCTAAAATAGCTTCTGAAAAAATGTGGGATATGCTTCATGTTTAGACCGCTTTCAGATAGTCCTGATGTATAGTGTTAAGCCCTGAGGATAAACTATTTAGTAATCTCTACTCTGTTGAGTTTCATATATATATTATTCTGCATATATATGTTATAGTTTAGAATCACTGGACCTTTGTGGAAGGCTTAATAATAATAGCTACTGTTTGATGAGTGCTAGGCAGTGTGCTTTGTAATTAGCACTTATGTATTATCTTTTTTTTCTTTCTTTCTTTCTGTCTTTTTTTTAAGTGGATGACAAAACTGAGGCTCTGGGGATTTTTCGTAGCCAGCCTGTGATTCTAGTTTCTCAGCGAAAGAGCTGGGAGGACCTAGGAGTCAGAGTGGTTCTTCGTCTCAGCATTGTTTTCTTAGGTTCCTTTACCACTAGGCTATCACACCCACACAGCTTTCCCCATCTTTGTTGACGTGAGAACCAAGACTCATAGGGGTTAAATAAATGACTTACTCCAGGACACACACGTCATATGGGATAGCTTTGGTTGGAGCCTAAGTCTTCTGCCTCTAAGCCTGGATCAGGCTTTCTTATGGAATCCCCGACCCTCGGCCGATAGAGCTGAGTAGCCCCTAAAGCTGAGTCTCGAAATTGGCCCACACATTCTCTGTGCTTCTCTGGTATGTGTTGCTGGTGGTGCTGTTGCTTTTACAGTGACATGTAAAATCAGGGCCCAGAATGACTTCAGGGTATGATTAACCATGCATATCAAGGGAAATGCTAGCGAAAAGATGGTCTGAGTAGGGTGAAATTTTCTGAAAGTGACAATTTCACTATGAGTTTGTTTTCCTTATAAGTAACTTCAGTGCAGAAATTCTTTTGTGATATAATTGCTAAGGGACAGTGTTATTTTTCCCCTTAGGTCATCGCTAGAATCGTGGATGGAAGCAAATTCAGTGAATTCAAGGCCTTATATGGAGACACTTTAGTTACAGGTATAAAGGTGAAGAAGTGAAAATGTGAACAATGATGCTCTGAAAAGAAGTGATTTCTTGTCTCATGGTTCTGATGCACTTGGCATGAGCTTTGTTCTGTAGAGCAGTACGCACGGGTGAGTCAGCATTCAAAAGGTGTGCTTCGGAAAGATCATTTGTAGCTGAATGCCTTCATGGATCCAGAGTTTAAAATGATGACGGATGCTGTGGTACAGGCCCTTATTCTGTGACTCTGTGGTATTAGCTCTATAAAAAGGTTCTTATCACAGTAAAATTAGCAGAAATATTTGTAGGGTTTTTTTATTAATTTATTTTATTTTTTAATTTTTTTGGTCTTTTTGCCTTTTTTAGGGCCACTCCTGCGGCATATGGAGGTTCCCAGGCTAGGGGTCCATTCGGGCCTAAACCACAGCCACAGCAACGTGGAATCTGAGCCGCATCTGTGACCTACACCACAGCTCACTGCAATGGCGGATCCTTAACCCACCGAGCAAGGCCAGGGGTCAAACACGCAACCTCATGCTTCCTAGTCGGATTCGTTAACCACTGAGCCATGACGGGACCTCCCCATGTAGTTCTTTTTGTTTCTCTGGATAACTGTACTTATTCTGAAAATTTCAGCACTCTTTCGTTCTTTAGTCTCCAGTTCAACTATAAAGTTTGATGTGATGTTTCAGTTTCCTGGAACATTCTAGACTGAGTTAAACCTCCTCACCACCTCTTCATAGGTCTAATTTGATCCATACAAATACTAGATTGAGAATACAGGACAGAATACCATGCCTGGAAAACCAAAATGAGGACTTTTATGGAAGTTGTTTCATTCACCTGAAGTGAATCATTATCCCTAATTATCTTGGACAATTGGCAAAACAAATTTGGGCATTTTACTTGGTCCTGTGAAAGCTCCAAAATGCAGTAGTTCATGTGAAGGCAGCATATTGGAATAGAAAAACAAGTAGCTGCAAAAATCCCAACTGCCAACATACACTGAGGCTTAAGGCTAAGTCACAACACTTTCTCCTGGTCGGATTTATGAGCAAGAGAAGGGTTCACACTAGGAGTGAAATTTATGGGTTTGCATTTAGGTGTTTAAGTGATTAAGAGCTTTTTGTTTGATATATAGACAGGATTTGTCACCAAATAGTTCAGGATGTAACCCTCCTTGTGCAGCGGTTTAAAGCAAGTCAGAGCTGTTTCTGCCTCTTTCTCAAAGATGAATGGGCTGCCATTGTCATCTGTGTTTATGCATTTGCCCTGGACTTGCTGAGAGACTTGTGGTACCTTTGCCCCCTCAAGGACCAGGGATCGATCCCTTTTCCTCCATCTCTTCTTGTCTGTACTGGAATTCAAATGAGGTTGAGGAGCGAGGGGGAAGGGGAGTGAGATGAGAGGAATGAGAAGGGGAGGAAGGAATGGGGGGAGATGAGAGGGTGAAGGGGGGAAATGAGATGGGGTAGGGGAATGAGGGGAAAGGGGTAGCAGGGGGATGATGGGATGAGGGGGATGAGATGGGAAGGAGGGACAGTGATGGCGAGGAGGCCATGAGGGGGTGGGGGCTGTAAGAGGGAGCAAGGAGGAAGAAGGAGCGCTTTTTCTAAGGATCACGTATCTCTGGCGGTTCTTACAGCTTTCTTCCTGCCCCTGCTCTTGCCATTTGCAGGCCTAGGAGTTTCCGAGACATTTTGCTTTCTTGTTTGGCCTATAGGAAGTTGGTAAAAGTCACTCCTTCCACGGGTGGCCCTTGGTGTAATGGGGCATGTGCCCTGCTCAGCAGGATTAAGGATGGATGGAAGGTCAAAAGAGCCCACAGGGCAGAACCCTTCAGCAGTGTCACCTTACCGCTGAGACATGTGCCAGACTCCCAGCTCTTTTTGTGGGATGAGGCAGGACTCCGAGTGGATGGCAAGAACTTTGGGGACGTTTTCCCCTCGCTGAATGGCCTTTGTAAGTGGCCATGCCCTAGAAGGTGTGCAGCATAGGCTTCTGGCTAAGATTTTAGGTCTGAAAGACCAAGGGAAATTGAGGGGACCAACAGTGCGTTTCATTTTATCACATTCACTAAACATAAGGAAACAACATAAATCAAGACAAAAGAGTAAAGAACAAAAAACAAATCTTTCATTCAGTGTTCTGGCTTCTCAGTAGGTTGACATTCTATCTTATTCATTTTTCGAGCCCCTGCTT
The DNA here is from genome assembly GCF_016906955.1 of Phacochoerus africanus. Classification (NCBI taxonomy): domain Eukaryota; kingdom Metazoa; phylum Chordata; class Mammalia; order Artiodactyla; family Suidae; genus Phacochoerus; species Phacochoerus africanus. Next base: position 32,009,230 of record NC_062544.1, on the reverse strand, counting down.
TGTGTTGGGCGGCCCACGTTGGGGGTCTTAGCAGCAGCCTGCCCAGCTTGAACTTGAAGAAAGAGCCTGGTCCAGGAACCTTGGCAGTGTGTTTGCTTTGACCCCCTCTGACAAGCACAGTTTGTTGGCACTTGGCGACTAAGTATCACCTGTTTCTCATAGTTGGTAGGTTTGTTGAAAATCGCTCTTGGGAAGGCCTCTAGTCACATCCTTCCTATTTATAAAATAGCCTTGTGAAATCATCAGAAGTGTCTCCTTCACAAAATAACAGCGTTTTTTTTTTTCCCCCTTTTTCTTCTCCCTCATTTCTGCTGTGTGTGTGTGTGTGTGTGTGTGTGTGTGTGTGTGTATGGAAAGTGGGTGTTTGGGGTGGTGGTGGTGGAGAGACAAAAACAAGCATTGTGGAAAGGAGAAAGAAGAAGATGCAAACACAGGGAAAAAGCAAGTGGAGTGATACATTCCTCTAAACTTAACCGGATTTCTTCGCTAAACCTTGGTTGCCACCAGGCTTGACTACGTTCCTGCTTTTTAAAAAAATTTGTCTTTGCTGAGTTTATCCCCTTTGTTTCAGGGGCCTGTTGTTAGTTTCAGGGCAAGCTAAGCTGGTCACCTGCACCTGGCTGATGGTTCTGAACATTGTTTAGAGGGATCTGTGTCTCTGATTGATTCTATTTCAGAATGCTTTCTGGGTCTGGTGCATGAGACACTCAGATATGTCACATGAATGAATGGATGACTCACTAACCCAATCATCTAACCAAACCGTTAGGTCAGACAAGTGGAAACCTCAGCAGGTAGCACACACCGTTCAAGACAGCAAAACACTTGGACTCTGGTGCCTTAGAATAAATTGGGCCAAGAGCTGTTTTGTACCATAGATGATATTTCTACCTTTTAAACATTGATTTGAGACGAAACAATGTATAAAGATGTCTGTTGTGAATTAAGAGCCCTCTGAAGTACATACATCTTTGTTTTTCAATTTTCTTTTGAGGATTTGCTAGACTATATGGATACCCAATAGGGATCATAGGAAACAATGGAGTCCTCTTTTCTGAATCTGCAAAAAAGGCAAGTACGATTAAACATGTTTTAGGGTTTTTCTGTTTTTATTCCAACGTTATCAAATAATGACTGAAAATGCGTTGTGTAAAAGCTTTCCAGTATTTAACCAGATGCCTTAACAAACAATGCTGTGTGTGTATACACACGCGAGTGTGTATGGGTGTGCGAGTTAATGTTGGAAACACCTTTAGGGAGGTTTCCGTGAACATCATGAGCAAAATACAAATGCTTTTCTTAGGAAAGTTCTTAATTTTTGAATTATAACTGCCATGGATGACGTGTACGTATTCTAAGAATATGGGCATATATGTCTTGAAAGTGTTCCATGCGCTCGAGGTGTTCAGAGAAGCTAATTCACGTGGTTGTGAGACATGATCTGCTCTATTCTATCCCATCGTCTGTCTTGATTCTATTTTTGCTTTTTGGAAACAAGACGATAGTGGGTCTTGTTACCGAAGTTTTAGTTTTATTTATGTATTTAATTAATTTATTTTTCTTTTCAGGGCCACACCCTCAGCCTATGGAAGTTCCCAGGCTAGGGGTCAAATTGGGAGCTACAGCTGCTGGCCTACGCCAGAGCCACAGCAACACCAGATCTGAGCCGCGTCTGCGACCTGCACCATAGCTCATGGCAGCGCCAGATCCTTTAACCCAGTGATCACAGCCAGGGATCGAACCCACATCCTCATGGATAATAGTCAGATTATTAACCCACTGAGCCACAACGGGAACTCTCTGAAGCTCTAGTTTTAAGAGAGCAAATTCCTGTATATCTTTTGGCTTAGTGTTCAGTTTTAATACATCATTGTCTCAGATTTACATAAACTTGAATAAATGTAATTCATGTACTTATTTGATAAAATGTTTTCTTTTTTTTTTTTTGGCCAAACCCATGGCATGTGGAAATTCCTGTGCTAGGGGTTGAACCTGCACCATAGCAGCAGCCCTGGTGATAACGCTAGATCCTTAAGCTGCTTACCACCTGGGAACTCCTAAAATGTTTTAAGAAAATAGAAATGTGGAGTCCCCTTGTAGCACAGTGGGTTAAGGATCTGGCCTTGTCATTGCAGCAGCTTGGGTTTGATCCCTGTCTGAAAACTTCCACATGCCTCAAGTGTGGTTAAAAAAAAAAAAAAAGGGAGTTCCCGTCGTGGCACAGTGGTTGATGAATCTGACTGGGAATCATGAGGTTGCAGGTTCGATCCCTGGCCTTGCTCAGTGGCTGAGGATCTGTCATTGCCATGAGCTGTGGTGTAGGTCACAGACATGGCTCAGATCCCTTGATGCTGTGGCTCTGGCGTAGGCTGGCGGCTACAGCTCCAATTGAACCCCTAGCCTGGGAACCTCCATATGCCTCGGGTGTGACCCTAGAAAAGACAAAAAAAAAAAAAGGAAAAGAGGAAAGAAAAATGTTTACCGTTGTTTTCCCACTTCAAATGATAGAATAATTAACAAGGTAAAAGTTTTCTTACTGAGGCAGGTAACAGGAGGTTAAGCACGCTTATACCCTAATTTGGAAGAATTTGTTTTTGGTGGGATGTTTACCAGTAAAGTAAATTTCTGGATTCTGTTATTTATTATTGTTCTCCCTCTGAGATGATACGATGAAAATAAGAAAGTAAAAATAAAGAAAATGAGTTCCCATTGTGGCCCAGCGGGTTAAGGATCCGACATAGTGTCCACGAAGATGCGGGTTTTGATCCCTGGCCTCACTCGGTGAGTTAAGGATCCAGCGTCGCTGTGGCTGTGGTGTAGGCTGGCAGCTGCAGCTCTGATTCAACCCATGGCCTGGGAACTTCCATATGCTGAAGGTGCGGTCATAAAGAGAAAAAAAAAAAGAAAAGTCACCTACACTCATACCAAAAATAACCTTGAATAACATTTTATTATGGTTTCTTAGTTTTTTCTTTTCTTTTCTTTTTTTTTAATGGCCACACCTCAAGATTATGCAAGTTTCTGGGCCAGGGATTGAATCCAAGACGGCAGCACCAGATCCTTTAACCCACTGTGCTGGGCTGGATATCACACCCAAGCCTCTGCAGTCAACCAAGCTGCTGCAGTTGGATTCTTAACCTACTGCACTACAGCAGGAACTCCTCTTTTTTTAAAAAAAACAGAATTGGTGTTGCCAGATATAGAGAGGTTTTGCTTGTTTTCATTTAAGAGTACATATGGTGATTGTTTTCTAAAATAGTAAATATTCCTAATACAATGACCTTCAGTGACTATATAGTATACTTATTTCAATAGAGAATATGTTTCAGACTGAGGCCAACAAACTTTGCCTAGTTTTATTTGTTGGCTTGTCACAGATAAACCTGGGAGGAGAGCTGTGTTTGGCCGCAGTCTGACATTTCATTTGTTGAAGTAAGCCCCACAGGTCTGTGTGATCTCCTCATTCTCATGCTTGAGGTCAAGCAATTGCTTTGCAGTCTTGCGCTTGTCAAGGCATTTCCTGCTAAATTAAAGGGGTCTTCAAATAGTAAACAATAAAGGAAACAGTTTAAAATGTTTTCTTTCTTTTTTTTTTTTTTTTAAGGCTGCAAATGGAAGTTCACAGGCCAGGAGTGGAATTGGAGGTATAGCTGCCAGCCTACACCACAGCCGCAGCAACACGGGATCCTTAACCTACTGGGCGGGGCCAGGGATCGCACCTGTATCCTTGTGGCTACTAGTGGGGTTCGTTTCTGCTGAACCACAACAGGAACTCCAGTTTTAAGTGTTTTCTTACTCAAATAATCGTTAGAAGACAGGGAAAGGAGTTGTTATATTTTTGTGCAATTAAATAACTAATCCTAAATTTGTGTTTTTTGTGTGCGGGTTTTTTTTTTTTTTTGTCTTTTTGTCTTTTCTATGGCCACACCCGCGGCATATGGAGATTCCCAGGCTAGGGGTCTAATCAGAGCTATAGCTACCTGCCTACACCAGAGCCACAGCATCATGGGATCCAAGCTTCGTCTGCGACCCACACCACAGCTCACGGCAACACCAGATCCTTAACCCACTAAGCAAGGCCAGGGATCGAACCCACATCCTCATGGTTCCTGGTCAGATTTGTTAACCACTGCGCCACCACAGGAATTCCAGTTTTCTAAATTTAATGTTAAAAGGCATCTAGCTCTCATCTAAAAATCTCATTTTCTGGATAATGTTGGCAAGAAGGATTTTACTAAATCTTGGTGCATGAAAGAATTTCAGATCATCATCAAAACGTAGATATCCCAGAAGGGCTTATATTCTTATCTTTCTAAAAGTGGAGAACCAGAGACTTATCTTAAGGTGAGGCTTAGAAATTCTCATCGACAAGCAATTCTTTCTTCTCTGCTACTGGTTTCACTTGCTGTTTGGAATGTTAGTGATTGACTTCATGTCTTCATCTGTCAACTCTGCAGGACAGGAGCTGTGTCCTGTGGAGCTGTCCTATGGCCACGGCCCAGTGACCACACGGGTGACCGTGCAAAACAAGTGCAGTAAAAAGCACAGTCACATGTCCCATTGATAGTGGGCCTGTGCCGTAGTATTATTGTCACTTTTCTTATGAGGTTAGAATAGCCAAGGAAAGGGTATTCTTTCTTTGACGCAAGTGTAGTGTTTGCAGGATGCGTGATGATTACAGATTTGTTACTCCCCTCTAAGATTTTTATTTTATTTGCCTTGTAGGGGGCTCATTTTGTCCAGTTATGCTGCCAAAGGAATATCCCTCTGCTGTTCCTTCAAAACATTACTGGTAAGGAAATTGCCTAATTAGTTGGGTTGCAGTTTTCTACAGCTGCACTGCCCAGTATGGCTCATGTATTGTTCGTGGTTTTTCCAGATTATATTTAAGGGTTAACCCTTCATGAATCTTGAATTTGGGGGGGGGGGGGTATCCTTTTTTTTTTTTTTTTTTTTTAGCCATGCTCTCAGCATGTAGAAGTTCCCAAGCCAGGGACCATATCTGAGCCACAGCAGTGACAAGGCTGGATCTGTAACCCACTAAGCCACTGGAGAACTCCTATGCATATTTTTAAGTGAAGCAGTTTCTGAGTTTTGTGCATCACAAACGTTGCAGTGGCCTCCCTTTACTCCTGCTCATCTGCACCCCCGGAAAGCAGCAGCATGTTCTCAGCCAGTATTGCTCTCTGGTCACTGCCAGAGGGTGTTGTCTGACCCATCGTCTCTTTTCCAGTACTTTGTTCTCCGTAAAGGATTTCAAGCACATGCTCTGGTCCTCCCTTTTCCTCATCTTTTATTGTGTAGTTAATTCTACCCGAAGCAACATCCTTTTGAAATGGCATGCACATCCAGAACCAAAGTCTGGGATTTGAGTTTTGTCTGCAAAGAATGGAATGGCCAATGTCAGCTGGCCAATTTCATGTTCTAATGGATGATCCTAACCCATGGATGAAATGATTTTAAGGTCTCTTATGGTTCTAGAGTTCTTTTTCCTAGAATTCTATGATTCTCTTACTTATATTTTTTGTATGTTGCATGGCCCCAATCCACCTGAAAAGAATGGTTGGTTAGCTGAAAACATTTTTCTCCCAGTCTTCTAAGTCATGCAACGTTACCTCAGGTTCAGAGGAAGGAAAGGCTCTTAGTTGTTGATATCAGACATGCCTTTATGAGAAAGAGTATGGCTCTTGACAGTCAGCAGGGCTTTAAAAACTGGTGCTAAAACATCTTCATTCCGTGCCATTCTTAGGTTTAAGATATTTGATTATGGAGTTCCCTTTGTGGCTCAGCAGGTTAAGAACCTGACATAATGTCCGTGGGGATGCAGGTTCAATCCCTGGCCTTGCTCAGTGTGTTAAGGGTCCAGTGTTGCCACAAGCTATGGTGTAGGTCACAGATGCAGCTCAGATCCAGTGTTGCTGTGGCTGTGGTATAGACCGGGAGTTGCAGTTGATGTGACCCCTAGGTCGGGAATTTTCATATGCTACCAGCGTGGCCCTAAAAAAAAGGTATTTGGTTCGATGACTTTTGAGAGGAGTTGTGTCCACACGGCAGCCTGAGAAGGGCTTTGTGTGGCAAACCTTCTAAGGGGGCCGATTAAGTATTCTGAAGGTTCACTGGTCCAGGGGGCTTTGTTTCTGATAATGAGGCATGATTTATTAACCACCGGTAACTTAAACCGTGTGCTTGGAAAATGGCTACATTTTGGTTTTGCTCTATTTTTAGGTGGGTTGGGGGCAGAGAGCAGAGACTGAGTTTGGCTTTGCAACATTGCATTAGAGGGACCTGTGTGGCTTCCATGTGGAGATATGTGGTAGGCAGTTGAAAGTTTTGAGCAAGAAGAGGTGTGTTAGCTGGACTGAAGAAGGAGCAGCATCAGAACCTGGAGATGGTGTTGAGAGCTGTGGGAATAGATGACACCCAGAGAGAAGAGAAAGGCCTCAGGGATACTCTGAGTCACTCCACTTTCTTTCGCAGAGCTGAGAGTTAAGGAAGAGAGAGGCAGCCTGATTTTGTTGTTCTTTATGGTGTGAAAAAGAATGGTGGGAGAAAGAAAGCCCAGTGAGATGGCCTCAGTCTTCATTTGGAAGGCAGAATCTCGCAGGGGACTTAGAGGGGCCTTGGGGTGATGGGTGGGGAGTGAAAGCTTAAAGAGAGTTGATATTTGAGAGAGCTATTGTGGAAAGTTGCAGGGAGTCAAGATGAAATAAACAGATAAAGGAGTTTCTTTCTTTTCTCCCCCCCCCCCTGCTTTTTAGGGCCATGCCTGTGGCATAGGGAGGTCCCCAGGCTAGGGGCTGAATCAGAGCTTCAGCTGCCAGCACCCCACAACAGCCACAGCCACTCGGGGTCCCATCCGGGTCTGCGATCCACACCACAGCCCACGACAACACTGGATCCCCAACCCCCTGAGTGAGGCCGGGGATAGAACCTAAATGGGGTTCGTTACCACTGAGCCCTAATGGCAACTACTGATAAAGAGTTTCTGAGCTGTTCCAAGGGCCTGGTTCAGAGGGCAGGGCTGGTAACCAGAGGAAGCAGATGGTCCCTGGTGAGGGCAAGGGTTGTTAAGTCAGTACTGTGGTATTGACAGCAAGTATAGGTGATCCTTAAAAAGTAGTTGAACTGAATTGGATTATCTGGTGCTAGAGATATACAAAGGAAGAACAGCGACAATCAAATAGGCATTTGAGTCTAACCATGGGGAAAAAGACAAAGGAAGCCTGACTTGGCCTTTTTAAGGTGAAGAGGAAGGACCCCAAGGCTTGGAAGGCCCAGTGCAACTGCAGACCAGTGTCAGCAGAGCTGGGAGCTTGGAGAAGTAGAAGGGTCCCGTAATTAGGATGAGAATTATCTTACCTTGTTATTGAGTCACTGGAAGGGACTCTTAGTGTCTCTATGAAACATTAATTTTATTTCATCACAGTTTTAAGGCAGCAGTTCAGAAGGAACAATCTATATGTTAAACCAGGTCAGTGAATCCTAAAGCCCTCACATTTGGGCTTGCCACAGTACTTTTTCCTTAGCTTGCCGTATCACCTTTTGTATCAGCAAGCTATTGTTTTGAGATAATTCCCCTTCCTTTCTTTCCTTCTTTCTTTCCTTCTTTCTTTCCTTCCTTCCTTCCTTCCTTCCTTCCTTCCTTCCTTCCTTCCTTCCTTCCTTCCTTCCTTCCTTCCTTCCTTCCTTCCTTCCTCTTTCTTTCTTTCTTTCTTTCTTTCTTTCTTTCTTCTTTCTTTCTTTTCTTTCTTTCTTTCTTCTTTTTCTTTCTTTCTCCTTTCTTCTCTTTCTCTTTCTCTCTCTCTTTCTTTCTTTCTCCCTTTTTTTTAGGGCCAAATGTGGCACCATGGAAGTTCCCAGGCTAGGGGTTGAATCAGAGCTACAAGCTGCCAGTCTACACCATAGCCATAGCAACTTGGGATCCAATCACATGTGCAACCTAAATCACAGCTGACAGCAACTCTGGATCCCCGACCCACTGAGCGAGGCCAGGGATAGAACCTGCATCCTCATAGATACCAGTCGAATTCATTTCCGCTGGGCCACAGTGGGAACTTAGAGATCATTTCTTGAATATAATTTGTATACTTATCTTGTTCGGGGTTTTCTGTGTGCACCCAGAGGGCAAGGGTTATTATGTCAGTACTGTTGTAGCCACAGCAGGTACAGGTCATCCATAAAAGTATGATTGAATTGGGTTACAATTCAATTGGAAGCTTTTTTTTGGCGGGGGTGGGGGGTGGGGGTCACACCCACGGCATATGGAAGTTCCCAGGATAGAGGTCGAATTGGAGCTGCAGCTGCTGGCCCACACCACGCCACAGCAACTCGGGATCTGAGCCACATCTGCAACCTACACCTCAGCTCATGGCAATGCTGGATACTTAACCCACCGAACAAAGCCAGGCATCAAACCTTCATCCTCATGGCTACTAGTTGGGCTTGTTACCGCTGAGCCACAATGGGAACTCCAACTGGAAGCAATTTAAAAAAATTATTGGAGAAATTTATTTTACCTCTTAAAGTGCATTTGGGGGGAGCGTATTTCACATGTAGATATTTTGTTAGGGTGGGAGGTCTGGTAAATATGGTTTGATAAGATATCTTTCCAGTTCCTTGGTGGAATGACCCCTGCATATTCATCCCATCACCCAGAGGCTCTCTTTCTGCTTCTCACAGGATTCATGGTTGGTAGAGAATACGAAGCCGAAGGAATTGCCAAGGATGGAGCCAAGATGGTGACTGCAGTGGCCTGTGCCAACGTGCCAAAGATAACTGTCATCATTGGGGGATCATATGGGGCTGGAAACTATGGGATGTGTGGCAGAGCCTATAGGTAGGTGGTTATTGTGATTTTCTCTGAAAGAATGAATCATACCTCAAGTATAATGATGAATGGTCAGTTTAGTTCAGGTTTGTATGAAATACAGGATGGTATTCACAAATCTCATTTATACCAAAATTGTATCATCTGGAGGGGTGAAGTGATACTTAATGATAAAGGTACTACTTGGAAGAAATCCATAATGAGGATCAGGAAATATTTTGAAATGACTGATAATGAAATACTGCATATCATAACTTATATGATGCAGCTAAAATCTTGCTCTGAGAAAGGTATGTAGACTGACTTACTGATACAAATACTGGAAAAGAATCAAGGCTGAAAACCAATGAGCCAAGCAACCAGCCCAAGAAGTTCAAAGAAGAACAGCATATTAAAACAAGACAAGTAGTAATAGGACATGATAAAGAGCAAACACAGTAAAGATAGAAGAATCAGGAAAGCCCAAAGTTGCTTTGTTTAAAAAGGTTAACAACAAGAATCCTCTGTTAAAACTAAAAAAAAAGGGTGAAGCACATCTAACCAATTTTTAGATGTAAAACAGCACAAAACCCCTCACAATAAGAGGATATTTTCAGTACGTTTTTGCTCAGTAAATTTAAGTGAATGAAAGAATACATTTTATGAAAGCACACATCAGAATCACCTAGAAAACTAAGAAAACCTACCACACTCAGGCCCCACCACTGGAGATTAGTCTGGGGTGGGTTCTAGGCATTGTTTTGTGTGTGTGTGTTTTGTTGTTGTTGTTTTAAGGGCTGCACCGACAGCATATGGAAGTTCCCAGGCTAGGGGTCAAATCAGAGCTGCAGCTGCCGTCCTACACCACAGGCACTGCAATGAAAGATCTGAGCCGAGTCTGCCATCTGTACCACAGCAGTGCCAGAGTGTTAACCCACTGAGGGAGGCCAGGGATCGAACTCGAGTCCTCATGGGTACCAGTCTAGTTCGTTACCCCTGAGCCACAACGGGAACTCCCTCCTTTTTTTTTTAAATCCTCAGATAACTGTAATGTGCAGCTAGCATGAAGAACCACTTATTTATTTATTTATTTTTGTCTTTTTAGGGTCACACCTGCGGCATATGGAGGTTCCCAGGCTAGGGGTCCAGTTGGAGCTGTTGCTGCCGGCCTATGCCAGAGCCACAGCCATGCCAGATCTGAGCTGTGTCTGCGACCTACACCACAACTCCTGGCAATGCCGGATCCTTAACCCACTGAGCGAGGCCAGGGATCAAACCCGCAACCTCATGGTTCCTAGTCGGATTCATCTCCGCTGCGCCACAACGGGAACTCTGAAGAACCACTAATTTAAAAGGTAAACATGGGTCTCTGAAAATCTGTGTTGTGCAGTGAATCATTTGATCATTCTTTGCTTCCCGACCCTACAGCCCAAGATTTCTCTACATGTGGCCAAATGCTCGCATCTCAGTGATGGGAGGAGAGCAGGCGGCTAATGTGCTGGCCACAGTAGCAAGGGACCAAAGAGCACGGGAAGGGAAACAGGTAAAGGCCATTTCTTCTCTGTCTCTGCTTTTACCAGAACCCCTCCAAGTTCCTGGGAGGTTCTAACAGGGCCCCGCTTTATCTAGAAGATGCTGACCTAGAAGTTGTTTTAGCAACTTAGCCTTGCATTCTCCATCTCTTTTTAAAAAGAGCCATTTCATTTGCAGTACCTTCTTATGGTAATTTACACATGTTTCAGAATCTTCAAGAAAATACTTCAGAAACTCTGGCTGTGAGGGCCTGAGGCATAAAGATGTTTGATTCTTAGTCATTTGCAGTTAGTGAGATTTAAATAAGTCCAACTTGGAGTTCCTGTCGTGGGTCAGCAGGTTAAGAACCAGACTAGTATCCCTGAGGATGCAGGTTTCATCCCTGGCCTTGCTCAGTGGGTTAGGGATCCCGTGTTGCCATGAGCTGTGCTGCAGGTCGCAGTTGTGGCTTGGATCTGGCGGGGCTGTGGCTGCAGCTCCAATTCAACCGATAGTGTGGGAACTTCCATATGCCACACATGCAGCCCTACAAAGACAAAAAGAATAAATAAAGAAACAAACAAACAAATAAATCTGACTTACGTCTTTGATTTTATGATCTAAAGCAGCAGAACTTTGTGGTTTTCTATTTTACTTTGAGATTGTTGTTAAGATCTTGAGTGGGAGGGCCCAGTCATCTAGTGAGAATCGAATGTCATTATTCTGTGAACGTTTAAGCGGAAGAAAGATGGATGCTTAATGACAGACAAATCCCTAAGTGGCTGCTTTTAAAAATCGGTTCTTTTGTTTCTCTGTTAGAGATTCATCTGAAGTTTTGCATTAAATTTATTATAACTATTTTGTGTAAGCATCAAAATGATTGATGCATGGTCCTGAACTTGCTTAGGTGCACTGTTTCATTATAACAAGGCACGACACGGAGGAGGCCCTGCCTTCTCAGGCTCTCAGTTCTGCCATTGAGAGAGCGATCCTCTGGTCAGCTCTGTGCGGTGGGGACAATCAAAAGCCAGAGGGTGGGTCTTGCCTCCCTGAATGCATCCCACCCATGCCTCACATCCTCAGCTGTCTTTTCCAAGCAACAAATTAACTGGAGGTTTCAGATTCACTTTAGTACTGATCCGTATCCAAGCAAAAGGAAATCTTTACTTTTGTGTATATACAGTGGGGAGTGGGGGATGGAGGGCATGAAATTCCACCTGATACTTGGAGTCCAGAGCAGCATGCTAAACTCTTGCTAAAAAGTTGTTCTTTGATTAATTTGATATACAGATATGTGGATTCATCTCTCTTTTTTTTTTTTGGTCTTTTTGCCTTTTCTAGGGCTGCACTCGCAGCATATGGAGGTTCCCAGGCTAGGGGTCTAATCGGAGCTGTGGCTTCCGGCCTACACCACAGCCACAGCAACATGGGATCCGAGCCACATCTGTGGCCTACACCACAGCTCATGGCAACACCTGATCCTTAACCCACTGAGCAAGGCCAGGGATTGAACCCGCAACCTCATTGTTCCTAGTCAGATTTGTTAGCCACTGAGCCACAATGGGAACTCCTCATCTCTTTTTTTATGTAAAAGGAAAGTACATGATTTTAGTGGTTCTCTCTCTCAATTCTTGACCTATAAATGATATTCAACTATGAGAGTACATAAAGAAGATTGTATTTATTTGAAATGAATCATTTGTTTTTGAAATGGAGTGTTTTTTTAAATTGAAAATACTTTTCAGGGCTTCAAAATTAGTTTGCATAAATATTTTTATATCTGAATTAATTATCACTTGTTTCTGGCAATATGGGTGGACAAGCCATTACATTTTAATTAGAGAAAAATATTTCTCAGCCAGCTGAGAAAAACGAAGAATTTATTTAATATGTGGTTGATGTTTTATCCCTCTAAGCTTTGAAATGTTCAAAGTTTTGGCTATTTTGAATGAAAATCCCCTACTTTTCCACTTTTTTTTTTTTTGGCTTTTGTCTTTTTAGGGCCATACCTGTGGCATGTGGAGGTTCCCAGGCTAGGCATCCAATTGGAACTGTAGCTGCCAGCCTATGGCACAGCCACAACCATGCCAGTTTCTAAGCCCCATCTGGGACCTACACCACAGCTCACAGCAACGCTGGATCCTTAACCCACTGAGCAAGGCCAGGGATCGAACCTGCAACCTTATGCTCCCCAGTTGGATTTGATTCCGCCTCGCCGCAATGGCAATTCTTTTTTCTCCTTTCTTAAACAGAAGCTGCTAAATGTGATCTTACACCACATAACAAATTGTATAATTCCCATCCATTTCTGTATCCTGCTGGAATATGTGATACCCTTGGTTTCGACCTTACATTATGTTCAGGATGTTGCATTTCATAAGGGAGCTATAACAGAATACTAATTCGATGCTCATGTCTCCGGGTGAGATCATATATGTTAAAGCATCACACGTAATCCATCCAGCACTGTGCACATCTTGGTCGTAACATTATCAGTTGTGAAATCTGTTGCTCCTTTTTTCCTGAGGTTCTCTTGCGTGTGTCTGTTCCCCTGAAGCAGACTTACTCACGGTCCCTTTCCTTTCAGTTCTCCAGTGCCGACGAAGCAGCTTTAAAAGAGCCCATCATGAAGAGGTTTGATGAGGAAGGCAGCCCTTACTATTCCAGTGCAAGGTAGGAGCCTGTGAATACCTGACTCCTTGGCGGGTGCATCTGGACAGCAGTTTTACGGAGACCTGAGCAGCTGGCATGGTCCAACCCTCAGGGGAACCAAAAAATAATGCTTGGAGACACTTAAAATTTGTACTGTCGGTTACTTGCTTTGGATCCATCCCCGCTGGCCCGATTCTGCCGCTCTCCTCCCTCCTCCCTTCTCCCAGTCCCAGCTGAAGTGTCCGAGGCCTGGAGGAGCTCAGAGGCCAGAAGTGGACCACGCCGGGGCTGGGAAGTTGAGGGTTGTAATCCTCCCTCTGTCACTTTCAGGAATTAGTTCTGCAGTCATTTTTGCTTCAGCGCATGGATTCCTGTCATCCCCCTCTCTTTGATTCTTTTTTTTTTTTTTTTTGTCTATTTGCCATTTCTTGGGCTGCTTCCGTGGCATATGGAGGTTCCCAGGCTAGGGGTCCAATCAGAGCTGTAGCCACTGGCCTACACCAGAGCCACAGCAACTCGGGATCCGAGCCGCGTCTGCAACCTACACCACAGGTCACGGCAATGGCAGATCGTTAACCCACTGAGCAAGGGCAGGGATCGAACCCGCAACCTCATGGTTCCTAGTTGGATTCGTTAACCACTGCGCCATGATGGGAACTCCTCCCCCCCCCCCCCTTGAGTCTTTTGTTTTACCTCATTTTAAGCATCAGAGTGATTGAACACGTATTGACACTGGTTAACAACTGTGCCTGTGCTTCCAGAAGGTGATTAGTCATAGCCAGGGCCCACGTGTCAACACTAAGCAATTACCTCACACACCATTGCAGTTCTTATTCTGTGTGTTTCTTATGCTTCTTAAACGAGGTAATAAATTATCTTAGCTTTCCCCGCTGGAGACATGTGTGTGCTTTCAGACTTCTTTTTTTCAACAGCTTTAATGTTCTGCATTTTGCAGAATAATTTAAGCCTCATGCCTTCATTTTGTCCCTTGGGCAGATGGAAAAAAAGAAAATAACTATTTGTGTCTTTTAAAATTAGGTTATGCTGTGATTTATGTCATTTACTGGCGAAGGCAAACCAGAGAGGAGGGAGAAAAGAAAATCAAAAGTTAGAATCCATGTCAGTCATTCGAATGCATCTTTTGTGACAGGCAATGCTCCTGAAGTTGGGGACCTGCAAAGATGGAACATAACTGGTTTCAAAATTCAAATTAATACCATTTGGAATTTTTGAAAAGCATGTTTCTCTTCTTGTTAATATGTATTTTGGCAAGCAAAGGTACAGGTATATTTTGTTGTGGTGGGTCATTGACGCATTTAAATAAGAACAAAGTATCAATAGTCTTTGTTTCGAGAAATCTTTTTTTTTTTTTCAGCATCACTAAACAGGTTTATGTAGTAACCAGGAAAAGCAAAGAGGAACTAGAAAGTCATATAAAGGTTAAAAAGAAAATGGACGTTGTAAGCACACCTATAGTTTTTGTTGTTTGAACATAAGACTTTGACTGGAATTCATAAGGACAGCCGGAATGTTAAGTTATGAAAAAGTGCATATTTTGAGGGGGCCATTAATTTGTTTTTCAGCCCTTAAGAAAGATCTAGTCCTTTATTATTTTCATACTTATTTTATTATTGTCTTTAGTGGATTGTATTCAAGAGAGGAGAGGAAATGGCCTGGATTGCCTTCTCTTTGGAAATGCATATTGAAAGACAATATGATTTTTCTGTTAACTTGTAGATGTTTAACCCTTCTGTTGGAACAGTTGGTGGTGTGGAGACACTAACTTTGTTTCAAAGATGAAAGGGTTTTCAAGCCAGTTCATGGGCTTTCCATGGTTTGCTTAATCTTCACTGAACAATAAATTCCATGGTGTGTTTAGGCTTTACCATGGCTAAGTCTGACTCTTCAGAGAGCTCTGTCATCATCTGTTCTGTGCTGTCTTTCAAAGACCGCCTACGTTTTTCCTACTCCTTAAGTGTTCCGTAAACAGCACGCCAGTTTTCTTCTGCTCAGTTGGTTTTTTGTTTTGTTTTGCTTTTTAGGGCCACATATGCTGCATATGGAAGTTCTCATCCCTAGGGCTTGAATCGGAGCTGTAGCTGCCAGCGTATGCCACAGCCACAGCAACGCCCGGTCCGGGCTGCATCTGTGACCTACACCCCAGCTCATGGCAATGCCAGATCCTTAACCCACTCAGGGAGTCCAGGGATCGAACCCGTGTCCTCATGGATACTAGTCAGATGCTTAACCCTCTGAGCCACACCAGGAACTCCTGCCCAGTTGTCTTTATAGCAAACTTTTTTGGGAGTTCCCGTCATGGCGCAGTGGTTAACGAATCTGACTAGGAACCATGAGGTTTCGGGTTTGATCCCTGACCTTGCTCAGTGGGTTAAGGATCTGGCGTTGCTGTGAGCTGTGGTGTAGGTTGCAGACGCCGCTCGGATCCCACATTGCTGTGGCTCTGGCATAGGCCGGTGGCTTACAGCTCCAATTGGACCCCTAACCTGGGAACCTCCATATGCCGAAGGAGCGGCTCAAGAAAAAAGGCAAAAAGACAAAACAAAAAACGAAAAAAAAAAACCAAACCTTTTTCAGACATTTGATTAGGGCCTCTTGCCTGGAGCAGCCCTGGTGCCATCAGGCTTGCTATATTACGCTGCTGTAGGCTTCAGAAGGGAGTGTAATCGATTGACCTGGTCACAAGTTAAAAGAATTTTTTTTTTAATTGGCTGTTGATACTTTAAGATCCCTATTATGAATGTTTTATGAACAAAGATTTGATTCATGGTCTGTTGATGTATGTTTTAATAATTGATGTTATGACCGGATACTGAAGGCAGTTTATATAAAGAAAGCCACACTGCCACCCACTAATGACCCTTCAAAAATAATATTTCTTATTCACTGTTCTTTATAAATTTGAGGTTGTCTGTGAAAAGCAAACTAAGATTTCTATTTAAAAGTTTCTTCTGAGAGCAGTTTGAAGCTATTACTAGGGAGTTCCCCTCTTGGCTCATCGGTAACAAACCTGTCTGGTATCCATGAGGATGCGGGTTTGACCTCTGGCTCCATTCATTGGGTTAAGGATCTGGCATTCCTGTGAGCTGCAGTGTAGGTTGCAGATGTGGCTCGGATTCCATGTTGCTGTGGCTGTGGTGTAGGCCAAGGGCTGCAGCTCTGATTCGACTCGTAGCCTGGGAACTTCCTATGCCTTGGGGGCAGCCTCAAAAAGACAAAATAAATGAATAAAGCTATTGCTTAATTTTCCTATTGTGGCAAACAATAAGGAACTACATGTGAGGGTATTTATTTTATTAATAAAATGTACTGAAGTCTATTTAATGATTTTCATAGCTTCTTAAGAGTTTGGGAGTTTGGGGAGTTATACTTTTTCCAGTAGGGACTTTTTTTTTCCCTTTTAGGGGCACACCTGTGGCATAGGGAAGTTCCCAGGCTAGGGGTCAAATTGGAGCTGCAGCTGCCAGCTACACCACAGGCCACAGCAATCCAGGCTTCAGGTTGCATCTGTGACCTAGGCCACAGCTTGCAGCAATGTGGGATCCTTGACCCGCTGAGCGAGGCCAGGGATCGAACCCACATCCTCATGGATACTAGTTGCGTTCTTAACCCACTGAGCCACAATGGGAACTCCTCCATTAGGGCTTTTGGTTGGAGATTGTCACCTTGGTTTCTTTGGCTCTCCATAATAATAACCTTAATATCGGCAACTTGATTTGTATGTTTGTATGGGTAAAGGAGGGACAGGGAAGTTTTTTCCTGAAATAAATAAAAATATTTTAAAACCAGGGTTTTAAAAGCTGTTTTCTGCAGCTCTAGGCTCTATTTAACATTCTCTGGGAGCCTGAGATAAAAGTTGTTATTTTTCTTTCTCCCTTTTCTCTTTTCTTTCTTTTTTTCTTTTCCTTTTTTAGGGCTGCACATGTAGCATATGGAAGTTCCCAGGCTAGGGGTTGAATCTGAGCTGTGGCCACCAACCACAGTCACAGCCACACCACAGCAACTGCAGATCTGAGCCACATCTTCAACCTACACCACAGCCCACTGCATCACCAGATCCTTAACCCACTGAGTGAGGCCAGGGATCAAACCTGGGTCCTCATGGATACTAGTCAGATTCGTTTCCACTGAGCCACGATGGGAACTTGTCTTTCTCCCTTTCTTGAACATGGTCTCTGTTGTGAGATGATAGTATATAGAAGCTGATCAGTAGATCTATATGTTACCTGAAGGATAACCTCCTCAGCATGGGGTTTATAACTGGTGGTTTCGTGGCAGATTCCTAATCACTCATTTTTTGTTCTTTTCTCAGGCTGTGGGATGATGGGATTATTGATCCAGCGGACACTAGGCTGGTCCTGGGTCTCAGTCTTAGCGCAGCCCTCAACGCACCAATCCAGAAGTCGAACTTTGGCATCTGGAGGATGTAATTGGGTTATAAAGCATCTTCCATTGGACACCAAACTTAATAAATCAGTCGCCTTAAAATTTTAGACTTTTTCAACATGTGGCTATTACAGTAAACTGTTTTCTTAACAAGAAACGCTGTACTTTTATACCTAAAAAAAAAAATCAGTTGAAGCTCAAATCCTTGTAAAATCTCTCAGAGAATGTTTTCTGTGGCTTAGCTTTCCGTCCTCCTAAAAGGATGGAAAACTTACAGTTGTCCTTTCTAAGCCCTAAGTAGTATGAAAAGTTCTGTAATCTGTAAATTCCAGGTATTGTTGAGATTATTAACATAAAACTGTATTTCCACCGAAGTGATTGCTCTGCCGATTATGCATGATGACATTTTAATGTACTTAAAAAAAAAAAAAAGCATCTCTGACGTTCCCCTCTAGACACCCTCCTCCTCCTCCTCCTCCTCCTCCTCCTCCTCCTCCTCCTCTGCCATAATCATCAGGTTCTCACGGTCTGCGCTCTGGGCTCTGTTTCTTACCCACTCTCTCCTCGCCCTCGCTCTGGCTTCCACTGCCCACAGCCTTCTTCAAAGTCACAAAGGACCTCCGTGCTCCTGAAACCAGGGCGTCCTTTTCTGACTTCACCTGACTTAGTTCTCTGGGGTATTCAAACCAAACACTTCCTCCTAGAAATGCCAGCCTTGGCTTCCAGGCTGAGACGCTGGGGTTTCTGCCAGCCTCATAGCCCTTCTCACTCAGTTTCCTTTGCAGGCCCCATCCCCAGTGCTCTTTCTTCCTCCCCTTCACCGTTTGCCCTGGTTTCTCCTTAGTGGTATGTGAATACATTCTTATTGTAAAAGATACAAGCCACACAAAAGGATCTCCTTTTTCTTTTAGTTGTAGGAAAATATGTATAACAAAAAGTTTACCTCTTTAACCTTTTCTTTTTTTTTTTTTTTTTTTGGCCACACCTGCAGCATGTGGAAGTTCCTGGGCCAGGGATCAAACCTGCACCACAGCAGCAACCTGAGCCCACAGCAGTGACACTGCTGGATCCCTAACCTGCTAGGCCAGCAGGGGACTGCCACTTTAGCCATTTCTAAGTGTGCAGTTCTGTGACATGAGGTACATTCCCAGTGTTGTATAGCCATCCCCACTCTACCTGCAGAACTTTTCATCACCCCAAACGGAAACGCTGTTATTTAGCAGTCCCTCCCCATTCCTGCTTCTCCCTGCCCCTGGCACAGCTTGTTTTTCTTTCTTTTTTAAAAATTGAGCTATGATTGAAATAACATATTAGTTTCAGGTGTACAACATAATGATTTGATACACTGCAGATTGATCACCAAAATAAGTCTAGTTACAATAGAGTATTATTAGCTGTAGTCAGCGTGCTGTATATTACATCCCCAGGATTCATTTCTTTTATAAGTGCAAGTTTGTACTTTTTGACCCCCTTCACTCCTTTTGTCCATATCCCACCTCTCCCATCTGGCAACCAGCATTCTTTTCTCTGTATCCGTAAGCTTGGTTTTTTGTTTTGCTTTGTTTGTTCTGTTTTTTAGATGCCACATATGGTATTTGTCGTTCTCTGTCTGACTTTTCCATTTAGCATAGTGACCTCAAGGTTCATCCATGTTATTGCAAATGGCAGAATCCCATTCTTTCTTATGGCTGAATATTCCTCCTCATTCTTAAATGTGTGTATTTTTCTTGCCCTGGTTTATTCTCGCTGGGCCATTTCAGCCCTTCTTATGGCTTTAGTTGCTATCTAGATGGGGATGCTGACAGTTCCTAACACAGTTCTCTGAGTTTCAGACCTGTATGCCTGTAACAGGTCTAAGGAACCTAGATTCAGTCATCAAGTTCTGTTGACTTTGCCTCCTATCTCTTGAATTCCCCCTCTATTTTTGTCTTTTACGCAGGCCTTAGAAGTGATTTGCCTGCGTCCAGTCTTACCACATAGAATGGAATTCTAATGGAGTTAGAGCGGCCAGTCTGCAGTGCATGTCGGTCATGCTGCCTCCTTACGTACATCTTTCCCGGCATCCCTATAAAAGTGCCAAACCCTTAGTGCCCTTGGTGGATCTTTTTTTTTTTCTCCATGGATCTTGATCATCACCTCTTCAGTCTCCTCTCCTTGACTCCTCTTTTCACACATGATGCTCTCCCATTCTAGAATTACTCCAGTCCCTTGAACCCACGAAATCCTTCCCCTCTTAGAGCTTAAAATGTTCCCTCCACCTCAACCGTTCCATTCTCCCTTCTACTTAAACACTTTTATCCTTTTGTCCTACTTTATCCTTTTGTCTCTGTGATTTTCCTGGTCTGGGTCAGACATCTATTATATACTCTCGTAGAGCTCCGTCTTCTTCCTCTGTCTGTTCCTCTGTCTTGGATGTTTATAAGAAATATGACATTTCTTCAGTATTGCCCTCCTGCTAGAATGTAAGCTCTCTGAGAGCAGGGAGCCTCCTATTTGGTCTCTGTCTCCAGTGCCTGGCACTTGTAGGTGCTCCAGTATTTGTTGAATAAATGAAAAAGTCCAGATTTTAATTGTATCCTCAGGCCACATCATTTTAAAATCAAATGATTGATTATATGATCTAATACAATGATCAAATGCTTTCCTAATAAAATTAATATTTCAAACACTTGTGTGTATGATGTTCAATTTAGGCTTCGTTGTGTATCAGAAGTTGATTTCATTTTTTGAGATCCGTACAGATGGATGATCACAATTCAGGGGTAGATTGCATTTTTCAGAAGAGTATTTGAGGAGGTCACAGAGAGGACATGACCCCTGGTTGACCCCTGACCCGGAACCAAGCAGCCATTGGCTCCTCCCCCTTCCCCCAGCCACCCACCATCCCCATAGCTTGAAGGATGCAGACCGGAGAGAGTGAGGTGGTTTGGAGACCATCCGGACTGAATACCTGCTTGGACCCTGTTAAGGCTGCTATATAAACTTTGAAGATTTTGGCGAGTGGGTGCGGAGCCTCCCCCTGATTTTGCAGCGTCAGAGGAGCCTGGTCTGTGAGCTCCCAGGCTGGTTAAAGCTGCCACCTCCCCATCTGGAGCACCTGCCTCTTTCCTCCCGCTGTCCTTGCCCTCCATGTATGGGGCCCAGTTTGCCAGCTGACGAAGGAACACAGTGAGTATTTTAAAATAGTTATATTAAGTTTTACATCCATGTCAGAAAACAAAGGGATTTTTTTTTTTAAATCAAGACGAGTTGGTATTCCTTGGTAAGGAGCCATCAACCATCAAAGGTGTGTGGATACTTTAGAAGGGTTTTTAGGATTCCCATCATGGTACAGTGGTTAGCGAATCTGACTAGGAACCATGAGGTTGCGGGTTCGATCCCTGCCCTTGCTCAGTGGGTTAACGATCCAGCATTGCCATGAGCTGTGGTGTAGGTTGCAGACGCGGCTCAGATCCTGCATTGCTGTGGCTCTGGTGTAGGCCGGCTGCTGTAGCTCCGATTCAACCCCTAGCCTGGGAACCTCCATATGCTGTAGTCGCGGCCCTAGAAAAGGCAAAAAGACCAAAAAAAAAAAAAGTGTTTTTACCTTCCTTTCTTTAGGAAGATCAGGGTCATCACCAACACCACACTTAAAAGAATTAAGTTAAATGTTTTTAATTACTATGAAATACATTTATAATGCTTTACCAAAATAGGCAGCATTTTTTGGTCTGCCCTTGCAGGTTTATTTAAATAACTAACATACATTGTTGCTAATTGATATGCAACAATATGTCAGTGTGAGCTATACAGTGTGAGGGTGTGATACGCGTATATTGTGACATTCTCAGTACACAGTATGGTTAGTTAGCTCATCCATCACCTTGCATAACTACCAATTTTTTTGTAATGAGAATTTTTTCGCATTTTGGTTATTATAAATAGGAATTTCAGCCAAGATAATACGAATGAATAACTTTAAGAAATATACAGCTTAATCAGTAGATAAGCCATTCTGGGTACTTAACAAAGAAGAGACGTCCTGTTTTTCAGGTTTCAAATGCAAATGTGTCAAAAATTTTTTTCTCCACTGGCAGGAGGCACTGTTGAATGTGCAAGTAGAAAATTGATCATTTACCAAACACGCCTGCTTATGTGCAAAGTGCACTAGCCAGAGGCTGTATATTACCTTTGTAAGGGCGTCGAGCAGGTTTCTGAATGATTTCATTAATAAGATTTTGGGGGGCGGGAGGTCACATAGTTCTTGTTAGTAGTGAAGTATATTGTTCACGGGGGTTCTGGAAGGATTATTGTTGACTGCTCTGGCCAAAGCCAGATATTTTAATGATCGGCTTTCAAATTCAGTATTTAGAAAAATGGCAAGAATGCGAACTAGGTATTCATGGCCTCCTATCATTTATAACATTTCTCAATAAATGGTGCAAATAAATGCAGCTAACATTTAATGATGACATGGATTTTTAATTGTTTTGACAAAAAGCCTTTCCACAAAACACTTAGAAATCACTTTTTCTTTAACGTGCCTTGGATTCTCTTGTATCTGGAGTCAGGGTACTAAGGAGATTGTAGAATTGTTCGTGGGGCTAAACGAAGTTTCTGTCTGCCTTTGACCTTTCCAGGCAAGTGCATTCCAGGTGAGGAGCCTTCTAATCAGGGTGACTATTGGCCATCGATTCTGGGCCACTTGAAAGCAAAAGGGCCCTCCTGCTACTAATCACACTGGGAAACAGGTGTGAGCCAGGACTGGTCAGACTGGGACGTGTGGTTGCTCTTAACATCGTGGACTGAGTACTGATGCTACATGTCAGGTGTGGCGAATTCTTACAAGCCGGTATTTCAGAGAGCTGCATTGTCTCTTTTTACTGATTTAAAACAGCACAGGATTAGTCTCTTAGAGTTCTGGAGGTCAGAAGTCTAAAATCAGTATGTTGGGGCTGCATTCCTTCTGAGGCTTTGAGAGGAACATCCCCTTCCTTCCCTATGTCGTCTTCCAGCGGCTGTCTGCCTGCTTTATAAATTTTAATATAGATTTCACCATGATATCAAACACACGATATGTGTTAGCATTCTAGAGAGCTATTTAATTGACTCAAGAGGTGAGTTTACCATAGGGCAGGGGCAACTTGATTTTCTGTGGCAGCATTTCAGTATGCCTGGCAGCTCTTTCTTTTGCAAAGATGACCCAAATCCCAGGTTTGTGCTCTTCCTTATTGTTATGGGAGAGAAGTGTCTAAGGGAGAACATGGTCTTAGAAGGTAAGGATTTAGTGAAGATCTTACTGAAAACATGAAGAGAACTACTTGACAGGAGTTCCTGTCATGGCTCAGTGGTTAATGAATCCGACTAGGAAACATGAGGTTGCAGGTTCAATCCCTGGCCTCGCTCAATGGGTTAAGGATCTGGCGTTGTCATAAGGTGTGGTGTAGGTCGCAGATGTGGCTCGGATCCCGAGTTGTTGTGGCTCTGGCGTAGGCCAGAGGCTACAGCTCCGATTCGACCCCTAGCCTGGGAACCTCCATATGCCACAAGTGCAGCTCTAGAAAAGAAAAAAAAAAAAAAAAAAAAAAAAAAAAAGAACTACTTGACAGAAGTAAGCTGGAGAAAAAAAATTGTAATGTGTCATTTAGCAGGTGTTAGTTAAAAGTGAATAAGTAGAATTTGGGAGAACTCAGAATAACATCAAGAGCTTTCTGTAGGAAATGTATTTTTTAAAATTATAGTTGATTATGTCATACCTATTTCTGCTGTGCAGCAAAGTGACCCAGTCTCACACACACACACACATATATTCATATACATATATATATATATATATATATTCTTTTCCTCCTATCATTCCCCATCATGTCCATCTCAAGAGATTGGTGACAGAATTCCCTGTGCTATACAGCAGGACCCCATTGTCCATCCATTCTAAATATAATAGTTTGCACCTTCTAACCCCAAACTCCCAGTCCATCCCACTCCTTCCCCCCTCCCCCTTGGCAACAACTTTGTTCTCTATGTCTGTGAGTCTGTTTCGGTTTTGTAGAGAGGTTCATTTGTGCCCTATTTCAGTTTCCACATGTAAGTGATATCATATAGTATCTGTCTTTCTGACCTCACTCAGTATGAAAATCTCTAGTTGCATCCCTGGAAATGTATCTGACATTGTCAGCTGTAACTATTCACCACATTCCTACAGCTGTAGGATAATTAAAACTAACTTTGCTTTAAAATTATTTATCATTAATGATTCGACAGCATTACTTGTTAGAAATTGTGGACTATTTAGGAGGCAGTGAAGAAAATAAAGTGAATCTCCACAATTTCACCACCTTGAGATAACTACTATTAATATTTTCTTGCATACTATTCTCTTTTTTGTCTATCTGTGGGAATTTTTTTCACACACAAGTTATTCTGTTATCTGCATTTTCATTTGATACAGAATAAATGTGTTGGTATGTTTTCATGTCATTTAATGTTTCCTCTACAAAAATTTTGACGTTGCGTGATCTTCCATTGTATAGATGCCCTGCTCACTGTAATGACGCCCTTACTGTTGGGCATCTAGGTTGTTTCTGGTTTCCTTCTGTTACAGCTAATGCTGCAATAAGCGTCTTGCCATTTCATTGTATGCCTCTGATTATTGTGTTAGTACAAATTTCTCGTAGTGGGATCGTTAGATCAAAGCGTATGTAGACTTTTAAGTGACGTTGCTGAATTGTTCTCTGTAAATGCACATTTCTGGCACCAGTATTGGATATCTTGATGACCCTGGTGCCTTCAGTTACTGAAATAGCTTCCGAAAGAAGTGAAGTTGCTTATAAAACTAGGGTTTCCTTTAAAGTTGCGTCTACGTGACAATGTCCCATTAGTAACAAGTTGTGAAGACTCAGCATGAATGCCTGGGAGGCATCATGGTCACGGAAAGAACACTGGACTGAGAAGGACTGGGAGACCAGCTCTGTCCTCGTTCTGCTACTACAAAGTTGTGTGAACTTGAGGAAGATGACGGGGGACAAAAATCAGCCTCTCTAATCTAGTACTAGTTGTTTTCTTTCTTTTTCTAGATGCCCAAGTTTTCTGTCCACCTCCCCAGGTCCCCTTTGTCTCTGCCAGTGCCAGGGCAAGTGGGCCAAGGGGGTGAGGATTGAGGGAAGGGAAGGTCTTAGAAGGTGGGGACTTAACAAAAAACTTCCTGGGAGTTCCCGTCATGGCGAGGCAGAAACAAATCCAACTAGGAACCATGAGGTTGCCGGTTTGATCCCTGGCCTCGTTCATTGGGTTAAGGATCTGGGGTTGTTGTGAGCTGTGGTGTAGGTCACAGACACAGCTTGGATCTGGTGTTGCTGTGGCTGTGGTGTAGGCCGGTGGCTACAGCTCCGATTAGCCCCCTAGCCTGGGAACCTCCATATGCCAAGGGTGCAGCCCTAAAAAGACAAAAATAAATAAATAAATAAAACAGCAACAAAACACCACTTCCTGAAGAGAAAACATGACCAGAACTACTTACTAGAAATAAGCTGGAGAGAGGAAAAAAAAAGACGGGGGTATGTGTGCTAAGAGCTTTTTAAATGCTACATGAAAGTACACCGGATGGCTTGGTGGTGAGACTGGTCTTGGGGAATGTTCAGCAGGATGGTGATGCATTCTTCAGCTTTGTCAGTTTATTTTATTCAAATGAACACACACTTACTGAAGACTTCCTGTGTGTCTGGCTTTGGGATGGGATACAAATTTAAGAACAGCATGGCAGCTGTGAGTCAGTGGCTTGGGAGGGTCTTTTTCACCTGCTTGGCACCCCTCCAGCTCCTTCTGCATCTTCGTTCCCATTTGGAAACTACCCTCTCCTGTGCGATCTTGGTGAATGTGTCAAGGAGCCCTGGTCCCTAGCTGAGAGCTGGACACGTGACCAAGGCCAGGCTGATTGATTCATGAGCAGAGTGACAGAGATGGAAGATGACTGGCCCCAAGCTATCTCTGGACTTGAGGAGGCTGTTCATTCATTCTCTGCAGTGCCTGGCATTACCCTGGACACTGGACTTTTTGAGCCTAGAGTATCCTAGCATCCTATATTCTTCCAACAGCCTTTTAAGAAAATTTGCCTGAGCCAGGCTCCAGTGTTTGTAGCCAACAGACACTAACTGGTAACATGTTCTGCAAGCTACAGGTTAAAATAAATTCCTCTGTATATTCAGTATATATTGGTGAGAGCTTTACTGCCTGCACTCAAAAAAAAAAAAATCTTTTCAGAAATAAAACCACAGGAACATCGAAACTAAGTCAAAAAGATAATGTGGACAGAAGAGTAAACTGAGGGTACTGACCCCCAAAGACATGGAGTGTTCAAAGGAGGGTTGTAGGGAGTTCCTGGCTTTGCTCAGCAGTTAACGGACCCAGACTAGTATCCATGAGGACTCGGGTTCCATCCTTGGCCTTGCTTAGTGGGTTAAGGATCTGGCGTTGCTGTGGCTGTGGTGTAAGTTATCGGCTACAACTCTGATTGAACCCTTAGTCTGAGAACCTCCATATGCCACGGGTTCAGCCCTAAAAATAGAAAAAAGACAAAAGCAAAGGAGGGATGTAACTTCCTGCCACCATCAATAATGAGGCTGGATTGTGTGTTCAAATTGCCATAAGGGAACTTAATTTACTGCAACCTTTTAATTACAGAAATATGTCATCTAACTGAAAAAGATTTTAGGTTATTTTAATTTATTTTATTTATTTATTTTTTTTGTCTTTTTGCTATTTCTTTGGGCCGCTCCCTTGGCATATGGAGGTTCCCAGGCTAGGGGTCGAATCGGAGCTGCAGCCACTGGCCTACGCCAGAGCCACAGCAACATGTTATCCGAGCCGCGTCTGCAACCTACACCACAGCTCACGGTAACGCCGGATCATTAACCCACTGAGCAAGGGCAGGGACTGAACCCGCAGCCTCATGGTTCCTAGTCGGATTCGTTAACCACTGTGCCACGATGGGAACTCCTAGGTTATTTTTAATTGGCAATCTGGTTAAAAAAAAAATCTGACAATCTTCTCTTGGGGTTAATTTAAAGACAGCCATACCAAGACACAGAAGATAGAACTAAGTGACTTTTTAGGTAAACTTATGTGACCTTGTGAGTAGTGTAAGACCACAGTGCTGGTCTTATATGAATGGTAACTAGATGGTCCACAATCCCTTTTGAAATGTAAACACTTTGCATTTACTATATGGATGTTGGCAAGTATTTGAAAGGCTCCTGTTTTTATCTTGGAGCCATTAGTATTTTTATTTCATTTTATTCCTACTTGATTTTTTTGTTCGTTTTGTTTTGTTTTTGGGGCCACACCTGTGGCATAGGGAGGTACCCAGGTGTGGGATCTAATCAGAGCTTCAGCTGCTGGCCTACACTACAGCCACAGCAATGCCGGATCTGAGCCGCTTCTTCGACCTACATCACAGCTCATGGCAACACAGGATCCTTAACCCACTGAGCGAGGCCAGGGATTGAACCCGAAACCTCATGCTTCCTAGTCGGATTCCTTTCCTCTGTGCCAAGACGGGAACTCCTGTCTCGATTTTAATATGGCCTATTTTCTTTTTTTTTGTCTTTTGTCTTTTTTGTTGTTGTTGTTGTTGTTGCTATTTCTTGGGCCGCTCCCGCGGCATATGGAGGTTCCCAGGCTAGGGGTGGAATCGGAGCTGTAGCCACCGGCCTACGCCAGAGCCACAGCAACGCGGGATCCGAGCCACGTCTGCGACCTACACCACAGCTCACGGCAACGCCGGATCGTTAACCCACTGAGCAAGGGCAGGGACCGAACCCGAAACCTCATGGTTCCTAGTCGGATTCGTTAACCACTGCGCCACGACGGGAACTCCTAATATGGCCTATTTTCTAATCTTCTCTTTCTACCATGAGGGATAAAGGAAGGGTAACCAGAGGATCAGGTTCCTAGAACTGAGCCCTGTAAGTAAAGGGACAATGGAGTCTTTGAACTGGGTCACGGCTTGAATCTATACTAGAATGGATTTAGCATTCTGAGTAGGAGAGCTTGATGGACTGAGAGTTCAATTTGAAATCAAGGGATTTGTGTTCTTTTCTAGCTGGTGGTAATAGCTAGCTGCCTAATCTTTGGCTAGTCTTTCCTTATTTTGCAATACGGTGGTGGGATTAGATTAGTGGTTTTCCACCCTGGTTTCACACTAGAATCAGCTGAGAAGGTTTTTAAAAAATCTGAGGAGTTCCCTGGTGGCTTAGCGTGTTAAGGATCTGACCTTGCCATTGCTGTGGCTCCGGTTGTGGCGTGGGTTCACTCCCTGGCCTGGGAACTTCCACAAATTAAAAAATCCCTGAATTAGGATCTTTGGGGTATGAAGGGATATTGTTTTAGACATAGCAATAACTGCTCTAGAGCAATGGTTTTCAAATTCAGCTGATATCAGAATAGCCTGGAGGGCTTCTTAAAATGCAGATGTGATCCATAGATCTGGAGCAGGGCCCCAGAATCCGCTTTTCTAACCCATTTCCTGCTGATGGTGATGTGCTGGGGACCACACTTTGAGAACCGCTGATGATTCTCCATCATTTTGAATTTCCTTCTGAAGTTTTAGGATTCTAAGATCAGTTTCTGCTTTGGTGATGTGATCACTCTTGCATGTTTCTGGTTGGGTACATTTCTCTCCCTGCCACATTTTCAAGGTAGGGTGAATCTGTCTTACCTTCTAAGCCAGTGATTCCACAGCCTGGACTAAACATTAGAATCACCTGAGGAACTCAGCTGATGAAAAATTCTGGAGTTCCTGGTGTGGCTCTGTGGTAACAAACCCAACTAGTATCCATGAGGATGCGGGTTCAATCCCTGGCCCCACTCAGTGGGTTAAGGATCTGGTGTTGCCTTGAGCTGTGGTGGAGGTCACAGATGCAGCTTGGATCTGGCATTGTTGTGGCTGTGGTGTAGACCCAAAGCTGCAGCTCCGATTCAACCCCTAGCCTGGGAACTTACATATGCCACGAGTGCGGCCCTAAAAAGACCAAAAAAAAAAAAAAAATCTGATGCCCGGGCTGGACCCCGGATAAGTAAGTCAGACTCTTTCAGGTTGGGATGCAGGTATCAGCCATTTGTGATGCTTTCTCATGGGATCCCAGTGCACCACCAAGCCTGAGGGTCACTTCACAGGGTGAGGCTAGATCTGGAGATTTCAAAATGGAGCCACTGTTCGTCTCAAGACTCGACCACTGGAGTTCCCGTCGTGGCGCAGTGGTTAAGGAATCCGACTAGGAAGCATGAGGTTGCGGGTTTGATCCCTGCCCTTGCTCAGTGGGTTAGGGATCCGGCGTTGCTGTGAGCTGTGGTGTAGGTCGCAGACGCAGCTTGGATCCTGCATTGCTGTGGCTGTGGCGTAGGCCGGTGGCTACAGCTCCGATTAGACCTCTAGCTTGGGAACCTCCATATGCCGTGGGAGTGGCCCAAGAAGTGGCAGAAAGACCAAAAAAAAAAAATAAAAAATAAAAAATAAAAAAGACTACCATAAATTTAAAATCTTCAATTTTACACTGTATCTACATTTTTCAAAGGTATAGCTCCCAGCCCAGATAAAAGCTTTTCTTACTTTGACTTCTATATGTGCTTCATTTCAGGCTAATTGCTTAAAGTGGTTACTGACAGCTAATACTCTAAAGAGATTTTCTGCAAGGTGATGGGAAGAATTAAGATAAGAGCAAAAACAAAAACAGGAGACGTATTCTGCATAATGGGCTATAACAACAACTGACATCTTGCTTCCACAGAATTTTTTTTTTTTTTTTGGTCTTTTTGCCATTTTCTTGGGCCGCTCCCTCGGCATATGGAGGTTCCCAGGCTAGGGGGCAGAGCTGTAGCCACCAGCCTACGCCAGAGCCACAGCAACGTGGGATCCGAGCCACGTCTGCAACCTATACCACAGCTCACAGCAATGCTGGTCCTTAACCCACTGAGCAAAGCCAGGGATTGAACCTGCAACCTCATCGTTCCTAGTCAGATTCGTTAACCACTGAGCCATGACGGGAACTCCCAAAGAATTGTTTTGAGTCAGTTCTTTATGCCCTAATGCCTTTGTTGTAACTTCTCAGTGAACTAAACAGAGGTTTTAAGTCTCTGGGGACTTGTGTCACTTCCTTGCTCACAACCAACCGTAACTATATAAAAAGGGGAATATTCACCCGCATGGGTGGTTGATAACTTGAGGTACATTTAAGACTTTTTTTTATTGTGGCAAAATCTACATAAAATTTTATCTGTTCTTAAGTGTGCAATGCAGTGGTATTAAGTATATTCACACTGTTGTGCCACCATCACCACCGTCCATCTTCAGAACTTTGTCTTCATACCAAACCAAAGCGCTGTGTTCATGAAAAATAATTCCACATTCTTCCCTTTCCCCCAGGGCCTGGAAACGGCTCTTCTATTTTCTCTCGCTATGAATTTGCCTGCTTTTTAGGGATCTTACATAAGTGGAATCACACAGTAGCTGTTCTTCTGTGTCTGGCTTATTTCACTTAGCATAAGAACTTCAAGGTTCATCCAGATTCTTTTTGATCGATTATATCCGTGTCACAATTGAGTTAGGTCCATAAAGAGAGCAGCCTCATTTCGATTAAATGCATGCACAGGTGATGGAGAACATTCCTGTTCCCTGGAGCCTTTAGGCAACCATGTGCGGTGGGCTGAGGCAGTGGCACCTGGTCCTGCACCAGGCACCAGCGTCCTCTTAGCTGCTCAGTCCAAACACATGGGTGTCACAGCAATTCTTCTTCCTCACCCTGATATTCTTATTCTTGCCCAATAACTGTTACCGATTCCGCCTCTTGATAAATTCCTAGATACTCCTTTTTTTTTTTTTTTTTTGGTCTTTTTGCCTTTTCTAGGCCCACTCCCTCAGCATATGGAGGTTCCCGGGCTAGGGGTCGAATCGGAGCTGTAGCCACCGGCCTACCCCAGAGCCATAGCAACACAGGATCCGAGCCGCGTCTGCGACCTACACTACAGCTCACGGCAACACCGGATCCTTAACCCACTGAGCGAGGCCAGGAATTGAACCCGCAACCTCATGGTTCCTAGTCAATTCCTTCACTACTGAGCCATGGCGGGAACTCCCCTAAATACTCCTTCTTTATCACTGCACTAACCTCGGTTCAGGACCCACATCTCTTCTCACTTGGATCAGTACCAGAGCCTCCTAATCATTCTCCCTGGTTATCACAACCATCAGTCATTACATCATTAATTCATTCAACAAATATTATATTGCATGAGCATTTCTTGTCAGGTGTTGAGCTGGCCTCCTAAGTTACAGGGTCTTGTGCATAGCCATTTGAGCCATTTGTCTCCATAAAATAAATCTGACTATCCCCAAGCATGTCTGATTCTCTAGCCCAGCTTCTCCCAGTCCGTTCATTGCCATCCAACAAAAGATGGACTAAAGACACGGGACTCTTGGCAGGTAAAATTAAGAGGTCAAGACAGTAAGAGGAAATTTAAGAGTAATAAATACATAGTCCTACATCCAATTCTAAAGGAGAATAAAGGCCTATGCATAGAACTGGAGAAATCTGGCTTAATACAGCAGTTCATATGGAGGAAAAGACCCTGAGATTTGGTTATCAACAGGCTTGAGAAGGGTTAACAGTGTGATGAGACTCCTTAGAAGAGCTAGTCACATCTTAGGCTGCTCTGATTAGGGGTTATGCTAATGCTTATACTTTGGGCTGATCATTGTCTTCAGCTCTATAAGCTATATTCTAGGGAGAATATTAACAGACTAGAGGGCATGCAGGGCAGTGATTCTGAGGCATAGAACTGGGCTTTGGCTGAACTTGGGGAGTACGTTAAAAAGCACAGATTCCTGGAGTTCCCATCGAGGCTCCTGGAGACAAATCTGACCATCATCCATGAGGATAGAGGTTTGATCCCTGGCCTTGCTCAGTGGGTTAAGGATCTGGCGTTGCCATGAACTATGGTGTAGGTCACAGACACGGCTTGGATCCTGTGTTGCTGTGGCTGTGGTGTAAGCCCAGGGGCTATAGCTCCCATTTGACCCCTAGCTTGGGAACCTCCATATGCTGCAGGTGCGGCCCTATAAAGACAAAAAACAAACAAAGGAACAAACAAAACAAACCAAAAATCAAAAAACCACAACAACACAGATTTCTGGGTACTTTCAGGTAATACTAATGCACACTTTAGTTTGGGGATCACTGACACGGAGGATATGAACAGCGAGCTCTGGAAAAGATTGAAAGAAGTGGAGAGAGGTCTGTGGGGAGATTAATACGTGTTTCCGGGAGTTCCCGTCGTGGCGCAGTGGTTAATGAATCCGACTAGGAACCATGAGGTTGTGGGTTCCATCCCTGCCCTTGCTCAGTGGGTTGACCATCCGGTGTTGCCATGAGCTGTGGTGTAGGTTGCAGACGTGGCTCGGATCCCGCATTGCTGTGGCTCTGGCGTAGGCTGGTGGCTGCAGCTCCGACTGGACCCCTAGCCTGGGAACCTCCATATGCCACAGGAGAGGCCCAAGAAATAGCAAAAAGACAAAAAAAAAAGGTGTTTCCAAGATGTAAAGTGTTGCCATTTGCAAGCTGAGGTGGCAGCCTGAGGAGAAGGTATAGAATGATCAGGAAAGCTCTACTGAGAAATTACTAATCATGAGAGCTTTATGGTTATGGACCAAGAAATCCCAGGAAAGAT
Source organism: Phacochoerus africanus (assembly GCF_016906955.1). Lineage (NCBI taxonomy): Eukaryota > Metazoa > Chordata > Mammalia > Artiodactyla > Suidae > Phacochoerus > Phacochoerus africanus. Next base: position 31,977,159 of record NC_062544.1, on the reverse strand, counting down.
TAAAGAGGGGCCCAGATGTCAGGGATGTGGTAGCGCAGTTATTCAAATCTTAATGTGCATGCAAATCCCCTGGGGATTTTATAAAAATGCAGTTCTGTCTACTAGGTTTGGGTCAGGGCCTGCTCTTCTGCATTTCTAATGAGCCTTTACTGATGCCAAGACTTGTAATCTGTGGACCACTTTTAGTAGAAGGCTGTAGGGGATGCTGGTCCTGGTTGGCCAGATGACCTGGATGATGTCTTAGGGCAGAGTGGGTATTTAGGAAAGGTTAATTAATTGACGGTGGAGCAAGCATACTACCAAAAACTCCACTGGACTCCTTCAGAACTTTTGGTGTGGACCAGGCTTTAATTCACTTTGTTTCATTCTTCGATTTCTCCAGAAAACTAGTTATTGCAGATGAGGACAAGAACTTCAGAATCAAACTTGGGTTTGTGCCTTGCCTTCCTCATTTCTAGGATTCCGAAGCTGGACAAGTAACAACCTAGCTGAACCTCATTTTCTTCATCTCAGATACCCCCTCAGTGGGTTTGTATGAGCATTTCGGGTGTCAATGTATGTGAAGTGCTTAGTATAGAGCAAGTACTTGATATGTGCTGTTACCGTATTTATTATTCACTTTCAAGAACATCGTTACTGGAGTTCTCGTCGTGGCGCAGTGGTTAACGAATCCGACTAGGAACCATGAGGTTGCGGGTTTGATCCCTGGCCTTGCTCAGTGGGTTAAGGATCCAGCGTTGCCATGAGCTGTGGTGTAGGTCACAGATGCGGCTTGGATCCCGCGTTGCTGTGGCTCTGGCTTAGGCCGGTGGCTCCAGCTCCGATTCGACCCCTAGCCTGGGAACCTCCATGTGCCACGGGAGCGGCCCAGGAAATGGCAAAAAGACAAACAAACAAATAAATAAATAAAATACATCATTACCCTTCCTACTCCCCCTACATTCCTGGATGATTCTTGAGGGCTCTGCACACGGAGTGGCCACTGGGATCTCAGAGGCCAGGCGTTCGCCCAGATTTATGGGAGATTATTGGAAACACTTTTTTGTGGGTCTCATAGCCTCACTGTTGACATTTTCTTACCTTCACCTTCTGAAACCAGGGTATTTTCTTAATACGGTTTTTTTGAACAAAATCACCAATTAATATAGTTTGATTTCATGACCTTGTAAGTCCGCTTTTCCATTTAGATGTTATAGTGGATGCTAGTGGGTGTCTGCCCACCATCCATTCCCAGCGTTCCTCTCCTAAAGGAATAGGAGTAGAAGAATAGAATAAAATAGAAAGGAATAGAAAAAAACAGAAGTCTATTTTTTTCCTTCAGTTATTCATACCTCCGAATGCATCCATGTGCCTCAGGGAAGCCAGTCAGCCTTCAGCTCCAGGTGGGCCTGCCTGGTTTAAAGGGTTTTCCCATTCTCTTTCCCAGTGACTTGACCCGGAGTTGGCCTGGGGAGGAAGTCTGCAGAGGGGTGGTTCTAGGAGATATTTCTTTGCTCCAGGGAAAAGCCAGAAACGTGACCTCTTTCTGCTTCTGATCTTGGCTTGTGGGGATGTGGTTCTGGGATTGGAGACTTGTTGCTGCCCATCAGAGGATGAAGCTGACCTTGAGCGGGGTAGAGCAGAGCAGGATGAAAGGATCTGGGTCCTGGGTTATGTCCCCGAGCCCCAGAACCACCGTTTGAAGCTCTTCTCTCCTCCCTTCATCCATCCATACTACATAAACATTTAGGTTAAAGTTTGATGAGGAATGTTTTCAAATATGACTTGCAAGTTCAAGAACAGTTCAGAGGCTGACCGTGTTAACTCTTGAGTATTTCCCTCTCAAGTCTCATCCACACATGCCCGCAGGGAAGTGGTGGGCATGGAAGTACCTGAGGCATCTGAAGGATGCCATTCAGATCCTCATTCTGTCCACACCTTACCCCATGGCCATTCAACCCCAGGCATTCACCTTGACTCTTTGGTTCTTGGTGGAAGATGTTTTTCTTCTAGACGTCCAGATCAGGCTGCAGTACAATATGGGGCCATATATAGCTCTTTATACCCCAAGGCAATAATGGTAACAGATGGACTAAATGAAAAAGCCTGTGTTGGCTTGCTGTCCTACTATTTGAGAACTGAATGAGGGATGACCTTATGTATTTTCATTGCTGAACTTGGAATTGCAGATGAAATAGATCCAGAACTCTTTGGCGATGGGAACTGTGAGTGTGGAAATCTCCCCTCTGACTAGTCTCAGTACAATCCTGGGCCCCATCTTCCTGTAGGGGCGCGTTTTTACATTAAAAAAATACTCTTTTTTACATTAAAAAATCTTTTTTCTAGTTTTATTGAATATAGTTGACGATTAAAAATTAGATATATTTAAGGTGTACAGCATGATGTTCTGATACACATATACCTTGTTGAAATGATTACCACAATGCAGCTAACATACCCATCACCTCACATTGTTACCATTTGTGTGTGTGTGTGTGTGCGTGTGTGTGTTGAGGACATTTTAAGATCTAGTCTCTTAGCAAATTTCAAGCATACAGTACATTTTTTTTCTGGCCACACTCACAGCATGCAGAAATTTCCCAGGCGGGGGATCGCATTCATGCCAGAGCAGTGACTCAAGCCACAGCAGTGACAATACCAGGTCCTTAACCCTCTGAGCCGCCAGGGAACTCCTACAATATATTATCATTAACTAGTCACAGTGCTGTACATTAGGTGGCCAGTATGTGTTCATTTCTAACTAAAAGTGTGTCTTTTGACTAATACCTCCTTTTGTCTCCTACCCTTCAGCCCCTGGTCACCAGCATTCTACTTTCTATTTCTATGAGTTTGACTTTTTTAGATTCCACATGTAAATGAGATCATATAGTACATTTGTCACATCGAAGACCTCCCTGACCTTTCTTAAAAACATTTTTTTTTGGCTGTGCCCATGGCATGTGAAAGTTCCCAGGCTAAGGGTTGAATCCACAGCATAGCACCGACTCCAACTGCTGCAGCAGTGGCACAGCCAGTTCCTTAACACTCTGTGCCACAAGGGAACTCCAAAAAAAGATTTGATCATGCTACTCTCTTACTTAAATACTTTTATTGGCTTTGCATCACTTGGGGATAAAGGCTAAATGTCTTTTCTTGCCATCCCCAAGTGTTCTGGGCTTGGCTCAAGTTCTTTAATATTAAAAAAAAAATCAAATAATACTTAAAATAGTCAAAAATAAATAGAACAAGCAGGCTCATAACAATCCACTGATCCACCTTTCCTATCTATCTTTTATCCGCAGAAGTAACCACTTTCAGCCATTTATATTTTGTTCTTTAGTGAGATCCCTGTTTAAAAGCTTATATTAATATTTCTTTGCTTAATAGCTTTAGAATCATCTACTTAATTCTTGCTATTAAAAAAATCAAATTTGTAGCTTGCTTCCAGTGTCATCCCCATCTCCTCTTTCATCTCCCATCAGTATAGTTATATTATCACAGGTGCATAATCTTTTATCTATAGTTTTAAAATTCAAAAATCTATGACATCTAAAAGGTTTTTTGGAAACCTTGGTGTCAAAACCCATTTGCTGGCAAATTCAGTCTCTAAACTGTCTCACGTGTGGTCACTTGTGATGAGGCATCTAAGAGGCAAGTATCCTCAGGGAGCAGGTGGCTGCTCACTTGGCCATGTGGAAGTAATGATGGCTGCAAAGGGCAGTAGCCTGGGGTGGATTCTTCTGGGTCCTTGGGGGCGCTCAGAGAAAGAAAAGGACAAGCTTAAATGTTTAAATTCTTAGCTCTAGTTATAGAGAACCAGAGAGCTTCTACAGCAGCCCTAAAATAATTTCTTATATCTTATAACCACAGAGCCAATCTTGCTGAACATGAAACACAACATTTAACTGAATTCACAGCTTTGCCATGTGTGTCTTGTGACAGTTAGGACACTGAGAAGGAATGAGACCTTACGACCTGGAATGGGGACATCTCATAGGCTCGAGGAGAGCTGAGAATGTTGAATCTCTAAGTCACTCCAAGCTTCCCTTGGTGGAGACAGACTACCCTCTGCATCTGAGAAGGCTAGCCTTCTCTAGCTCGAAGATTGTAATGACTTTACTGGGGGAAGTCGCCTTCCAAGTGGATGCCTCTTGTCCTCAGGACCCACTCCAATCCCTCCTTGTTGTCACCAGATCCATAATTAGGGAGACAAGCACAAAGTCCGACACAGGAGGACACAGCTCTCCTGCCAAAGAATTGCAGGGCTACTGCTGAACATGTAAAAGATGCGAGCTGCTGCTACTCACTGCATCTTCATTTATCTTTCTTTTTTGGCCTTTGAAGAAGGCGGAAGAGTCTTGGAGAATGACCACAGATGATTATACACTTGATTCCAATTTTGCCTGCTCTTTCAGGTGGGGGTGTGTATGTACTGGAGCAAGTTAATACTCTCCTGGGCACCTGGTTTCCGATATTGACCCAGAAAATGTTTTTTTTTTCTCTTTAACAATTTGCACCAGAAGCAGTTTGCTTTTACCTGGCAGAACCAACAGTATATTTTCCCAGTCTTGCCTCAGGTTTATACCACCTGTCTTGCCCTCTGTCAAAATATCATCCACCAAGGCCTAAGGCATTTTGACACTCCATGCAATGTTATAAGGGACCATTATTTTGATGCCTATGTTAATTATATCTGATAAGAGGCAAGGAGCAGATACATAAGACACCTAATGAGGCATGTCACCTACAGGGTGGGAGGTGAAGCCTGTGAACATTTAGAGGTCTGTCTCCTTAGAAGAATTTCCAGGGGTCCAGTTGAGACAGTTCCTGCAAGCTGAAAGGCAGGTTGCTGTATCTTTCATTGTCTACCAATAAAAGAAGGCACAACGCTTGGAGTCCTTTTTGGATTTTGGAGGAGACACATTTGAATATCATATTTCCACCCTTTCAGGTTTGGTTGGATAATAGAGCAAGAGAAGGGTGATGATTTGGCTGCGGAATCTACCGTGCATGCATGGCATTGTGAGAGAACATTTGCTTGGTGAACTGAATTTCAGCTCATTTCCAGTTAATTCCTGCCCCGGTCCTGCCCCATTCCTGCTGTCCTTCACCCATTCTGAGTTTTGTAGCAGAAGCTGCTGATACCTGGCAGCACATTCCTGCAGCCCACCCTCTTGAGTTCACCTGCAGTGCCAGCTCCTAGAGATGCTGACCACTGTCTATCTCAGGTGCCTGCCTCGCTCTGCTTGGAGATTTTCTCCTGGGTCAGGAGTGTGTGGCTCAGTGTGCAGGGCAGCCTGAAAGTGCTGGAGGTTTAAGCCTCTTCTTTTTTTTTTTTTTTTTTTCTGGTCTTTTTGCCTTTTCTAGGGCTGCTCCCGTGGCATATGGAGGTTTCCAGGCTAGGGGTCTAATTGGAGCTGTAGCCACTGGCCTACTGGCGGGATCCGCGCTGTGCCTATGACCTACACCACGGCAACGCCGGATCCTTAACCCACTGAGCAAGGCCAGGGATCAAACCTACAACCTCATGGTTCCTAGTCAGATTTGTTAACCACTGCGCCACGACGGGAACTCCCAAGGTTTAAGCCTTCAGGGACCACCTTCAACCAGCGAGCAATGGAACTTGGATAAGTTCTCCAGCTCCAAGGTCCCCGACATTCCCACCGGGATTGAGCCGTAGTTACCCCCTAGTAACCATCAAATTATCCTGCACTTTATTGGCCTTTTCTCCCTTTCTTCCCCACCTCCCTCACCCTGTTTTTTTTTTTCCGATCCCCTCCCAAATGAACTACCTGTATACGAATCTTTGTCCCCGCATCAGCTTTTGGAAATCTCAAACTTAGTTGTCAGTCGAGGGCTCTGCCCTTGGTTGCAACCACTCTGTGCATTGACTGTGGTTTCCTGTACAGCTTCCTGAGTTAACTCTTATTTCTGGTGCTTTCCACCTTCTCGCATTCTTTGGTGCATCCACTGATGACCTCCTTCCTCTCTCTTTGCTATTGCAGGCTTATTCCTTTTGCGCTCCTTTCTGTCATTCAATAGACGTGGAAAGGGGCTGAGGAGACACATAGCCTTATTTATTTTACCTTCTTCAGTCAAAGCCCGCCTAATCTAATTGCTTTCACTTCATTTCCATTTTCGCCATCACTGGCCCATGATCCCGCCACCATGGAACCCTCAAATCTCTTTCCCTCTTTCATGTTTTTGCACGTGTTCTCCCCTGCCTGGAAGTTTATTTTTCCTGTGTGACTGATGAACTGCCACTAAACCCTCAAATTTCTGCTCAAATGTCAGCTCTTCTTTTCCATTTGCCCTAATTTCCTCCTTCCTCTTCAAACACTTAATAATTTATAAGCTCACTCTCTGTTGCCTTTACTTGGTGATATGTTCTGTAAGGGCGGGGACTTACTCTTTGTCTAGCACTGTATCCCCAGTTCCTGACGCAGCACCGGGGCTGGCATATAATAAGTGCCTGACAAATATTTGTTGAATGAATAAGCGAATGCATTCCTTAAGGGTAAGGAAGCCAATCTGGTTTGACAGGTCAGCACTAGAATGAGATGCGGTGCCGGTACACAGATGGAGCCTCCAGAGTGGCTGCAGGGGAGCTGTGTGTCTCCAGCCACCCTTTGGGAGAAGTGCTTACAAGGTGAACATTTGGGTCACAATCAAGGAGGAGGCTGTGGGGGGTAGCAGAGTGGTGACAGGGACATGAGAAAGAAATGAGGTTCCTGTGTTCTGTCCCAAGATGATTCCACTGTCACCTTGACACTGGTGCCAGAAATGAATTGATTTTGTGATGGTTCCGCCTCTCCCCATTCCTTTATTGGACATGGTCTGGTACAGAGGGGAAGAGCTGGGGCTGAGTCCTGGGTTTGAAGCCCCAGCTCCATCACTTCTTTGTTTTGTAATTTGAAGGCAAGTTAATCAAACTCTCGCTGAACAAGTTTCATGATCTATTGTGAGGATTAGGTGAATATATCTTATTTATTTATGATGTATTATTTATTATGTGTTATATGGTCACTTAGAGCCCGTGCAGGACACATACTCAGGCCTAAGTGTTAGGCTTTATTAATATAATCATTACCAGGTGACTAATGCAAGTTCGGGGAGATCCGTGATTTGCAGATAGCCCCACAGACAGTCTGGGATGGGTCTAGAGTGATAACTATATTTTGAGACTCACAAACAATTAAAAAAACATTCCAGGAGTTCTCTTGTGGTGCAGCGGGTTAAGGACCCGGTAGGTTGTCACTGCATTGGCTCTGGAGCTGCTTCCATCCCTGGCCCAGGAACTTCCACATGACGTGGGGCATGGGCAAAAACAAAAACAAACAAACGCACAAAAAATCACCATCAATAAAAAAATCCAGCTGCCGGAGGCCTGCTGCCACTCGCTGCTGCTCACTGAGCAAGAGGATTTGTCAGAGACACGCAGAGCCGTGCCTGGTTCCAGGCAATGAAATGGGATGATTCAGAGAGTCTATTTAATTTCCATCACCCAGGCTCCAGTGTGTTTGGCATCAACAGCTGGCTGTTCCCTGAAGGGCTCATTCAAGCTCAAGTCTTTGGGCTTGTGTTTTGTTGCATGGCTGCGAAAAGGAACTGAGCCTTAGAAGAACTGACCCCTTGATATTGACAATGCCAGCAGAGTTCCACTTTGGTTATTATACATCAAACTGTATTGAAAAGTGAATCTAAAATGTCTTCAGTGGTGATGAACATTGTTAAAGTTGAAATGAAGGTGACGAATGTCAAAGCTTCAGGACCCAAGCTTCTCTGGTGGGTCATGGGCTCATGATGAGGATCCCTGGATCTCGTCTACTTCAATCCTCCCTATTGACCCCGCGGGGACTGTTTGTCTATGTCTGTTTTCTTTATTTTCCCTTCCTTTCTTTCTTTCCCTCCCTCCTTTCTTTCTGTCCCTCCCTCCTTCCTTACTTCCTTCCTTCCTTCCTTCCTTCCTTCCTTCCTTCCTTCCTTCCTTCCTTCCTTCCTTCCTTCCTTTCTTTCTCTCTCTCTCTCTCTCTCTCTCTCTCTCTTTCTTTCTTTCTTTCATCTTTTTGCATTTTCTAGGGCCGCTCCCACGGCATATGGAGGTTCCCAGGCTAGGGGTTGAATCGGAGCTGTAGCTGCTGGCCTACACCACAGCCACAACAACGCAGGATCTGAGCCGAGTGTGCGACCTACACCACAGCTCACAGCAACACCAGATCCTTAACCCACTGAGCGAGGCCAGGGATTGAACCCGCAACCTCATGGTTCCTAGTCAGATTCGTTAACCACTGAGCTACAACGAGAACTCCATATGTCTGTTTTCTTTATAAATTTGCTTAGGTGGGTTTGGTTGCCTCTATATTTTGAGTTGAATGGTGGGACTAAGGAAGTAGGACAGAGTCAAACTGTTAGAGGGGATATTTTTATTCCTGGAAGAGCAGCAGGTGAAAATAGTAAAGTCAGCTTGCATCTCTCAATGATGAGTCCTTCTTTTTTTAATTTTTTGTTTATTTTTGATTATTTTAAATTTTGTACACATTTTTAAAGGTTACACTCCATTTACCATTATTATAAAATATTGGCTAGGAGTTCCGTGGTGGTGCAGTGGAAACAAATCCGACTAGGCATCGTGAGGTTGCAGGTTCGATCCCTGGCCTCGCTCAGTGGGTTAGGGATCTGGTGTTGCTGTGAGCTGTGATGTGGTTGCAGATGCAGCTCGGATCTGGCATTGCTGTGGCTGTCGTGGAGGCCAGTGGCTACAGCTCTGATTGGACCCCTGGCCTGGGAACCTCCACATGCCACGGGTGTGGCCCTAAAAAGACAAAAGACAAAAAACAAACAAAAAAACCCTCCAAAATATTGGCTCTATTCCCTGTGCTGTGCAATATATCCTTGTAGCCTGTCTTACCCCCAATAGTTTGTAACTCCCCTTCCTTCTCCCCATATTGCCTCTCCCCCCATAGCTACTATTTTATTCTCTGTAAGTGTGCTTCTTTTTTCGCTATATTCATTAGTTCATTGTATTTTTTAGGATTTCATATATAAATGACAAAATGCAGTGTTTTCTTTCTCTGACTTTTTTCACTTAGCAGAGTGCCCTCTAAGTCCAACCACGTTGTTTCAAATGGCAAAGTTTCATTCTTTTCTTTACAGCTGAGTGTATAATAGTCATGTGTATATATGTGTGTGTGTGCGTGCATGTGTGCGTGTGTAACGTGTGTATTCACATTCTTCTTTATCCATTCATCTCTTAATGGACACTTAGGTCGCTTCCATATCTTGGCAATTTTTAAATAATTCTCCTGAGAACAATGGGGTGTGTGTATATTTTCTTTTTTTTTTTTTGTCTTTTGTTGTTGTTGTTGCTATTTCTTGGGCCGCTCCCGCGGCATATGGAGGTTCCCAGGCTAGGGGTTGAATCGGAGCTGTAGCCACCGGCCTACGCCAGAGCCACAGCAACTTGGGATCCGAGCCTCGTCTGGGACCTACACCACAGCTCACGGCAACGCCGGATTGTCAACCCACTGAGCAAGGGCAGGGACCGAACCCGCAACCTCATGGTTCCTAGTCGGATTCGTTAACCACTGCGCCACGACGGGAACTCCCTTTTTTTTTTTTTGTCTTTTGTTGTTGTTGTTGCTAATGTGTATATTTTCAAATTAGTATTTTTGGGTTTTTTTCAGTTATATACCCAGGAGTGGAAGTTTGGGGTCCTATGGTAGTTCTATTTCTAACTTTTTGAGAAACCTCTGTACTTTTTCCACAGTGGCTGCACCGGTTGACATTCCCACTAACTGTGTACAAGATTTCCCTTTTCTCCACATCCTTGCTAACATTTATTATTTGCGTTCTTCTTGATGATAATCATTTTGACAGATTCGAGGTGATACCTCACTCTGCTTTGGATTTGCATTTCCCTGATGATTTGTGATGTCGAGTATCTTCTCATGTGCCTGCTGGCCATCTGCATTTCCTCTTTGGAAAATTGTCTGCTTAGTTCTTTTGCCCATGTTTTAATTGGGTTGTTTGATTTTTTTGATGTTGAGTCATATGAACTGCTTATATAACGGTATAGGTCATATCATTTGCAAATATTTTCTCCCACTCAGTAGGTTGTCTTTTCATAGTGTCAATGGTTTCCTTTGCTGTGAAAAAGCTTTTATGTCTTCCCTTTTAAAAAATATCAGTGGTTGCTTTGAATCATATAATTACGGCCTTATTTCATACTTTTTGTTTAATTATTGACTGGTTGCATTAGAGTTTACCATATGCATCTTTTATCACATTTTCCTTCCAATAAAAATTATACCATTTCCAGAATCACATAAGAACCTTACAAGAGTTTGCTTCCGTTTTCTCCTGCCATCTTTTGTGCTATTATTGTCAGGCCTTTTAATTTTACATGTTAGGAAACCTACAATACGCTGTTATTCTTTTTGGCTTTACATTTTAAATTATCCTTCATAGACATGTTTTTAAAACAAGCCAAAAAGTTGTTTACTTACGTATTTACCATCCAGTGCCCTTCATTTCTTTGTGTAGATCTGAGTTTCCATTTGGAATAGTTTTCCTTCAGTCGCAGGAACTTCTTTTCACACTTGTTTGTAGTGTAGGTCTGCTAGAAACAGATTTTTTCAGCTTTCGTTTTTCCAAAAATGTTTTTATTTAGCTTTCTTTTTTTTGAGGGGGGAGAATAACAGTTGGATAAATATGTATATTAATGTGAATCGAATATCTGCAGCAGTTTGTTAATTAATTAATTTGTTAATTTTTATTAATTACTCCCCTGTGGACCCGGGGTTGAACTTGTGCCACAGCAGATTTGAGCCACTCCAATGACAACACTGGATCCTTAGCCCACTACGCCACAGGGGAGTTCCTATATGCAACTGTTTAATACAGAAATATATTTAAAGACATTTGCTGTGCATTAAGGGGAACATAGCAGTTTATAGAGATGAATATACAGTATAATGTTACTTTATATAAAGATTATAGGAGTTCCTTCGCGGCTCAGTGGGTTAAGGATCCGGCATTGTCACTACCGTGTCCAGGATCACCGCTGGGATGTGGGTTTGATCCCTGGCCTGAGAACTTCTATATGCTATAGACACAGACAAAAACAAAAACAAAACAGAATAAAATTATGTATGTATATTTGATCATAGGAACTATGGAACAATATCCATGGGATTAACAGTAGTATTTCCGTGAAGTATCTTTTTGCATATTGGAATTTTCTAAAGTTTCTAAAATGAACCTGCATCACTTTTATCATTAGAAAGTAAAATTTGTTTGTTTAACCTATTTGGTCTTTCCTTCAGATCTTTTCAAGTGCGTAACTATTAAAATGCGTAACTCAATAAAAGTAAATGTCATTTAAACTGTCTCCTAATAATACAAATGTTAATTGGAAGGATTAAATTTGAAGCATGTTTATGGATTCTGGGTTTCGCAAATAAGAACGAAAAGGAAAAAATGAGAAATTTTGTAAAAGTATTGGGAAAACTAAAAGGGCAGTGCATTGACTTCATACACTCACTGGAGTTAACGAAATCTTTCAGAGAGATAAAATATTGGCGATACAGTTCAGTTCAATCTCTTTTCTCCCCTCCTCCTCCCCATGTCTTATTTTCCTCTCTTCCCAATGAACTGCTCTCAAGAGCTGGGTGTAGCTTCTTCCAATCCACTTAATATTACCTTTACATAATATATGTATATATTGGTAGCAAATACATGGTATTGTTGTAATATATAATATATAATATGGTCTCTTTGGGTTTCTATAAATGATATATTACATGAAATTCTACGTCCTTTTTTTCCCCTATTTATATTTAATTTAATTTAATTTATTTATTTATTTATTTATTTTTGTCTTTTTGCTATTTCTTTGGGCAGCTCTTGCGGCATATGGAGGTTCCGAGGCTAGGGGTCTAATCAGAGCCACAGCTCCTGGCCTACACCACAGCCTCAGCAACACAGAATCCAAGCCTCATCTTCAACCTACACCACAGCTCACGGCAACGCCGGATCGTTAACCCACTGAACAAGGGCAGGGACCGAACCCGCAACCTCGTGGTTCCTAGTCGGATTCGTTAACCACTGCGCCACGACGGGAACTCCCATATTTTATTTTGACATTTGTCCATTTTGATTCCAAGAGAGACCCAGACAGCAAAGTGGGTAGGATCACAGGATCTGGAGTCAGACTGTCTGGGTTGAATTCCAGTCCTACCATTGCTAGCGTGTGACCTTGGCCACTTTCCCTGTCTTCTCTGTGCCTTAATTTCTTTATCTGTGAACATGTGGGCTGTTGGAATAGAAATTGAATTAAACATGTGAAGCATGTAGACAGGGCCTGAAACAGAAAGTGCTCAGTAACCACTGTTTGTTGTTGCTGCTGTTGTTAAGATGCCCCTGACTGTCTGTCCCTAAGACCCAGATGTTGACTTGCCTATCTCTCTTACTGTTGTAGATTTCCACCGAATCCCTCTTACGTTCTCAAGCAAGCAAACATGGCTGCATGGGGATGGACTTGAAATGATTAGCTATAGAACAGAAATTTGTCCAGTTATTCCATTGTAAGCACTTGATAAACATATGCTATTACGAACATCTAGGGAGCTTCTTTTCTTTTCTTTAGGGCCGCACTCACAGCATATGGAGGTTCCCAGGCTAGGGGTCTAATCAGAGCCACAGCTGCTGGCCTACACCACAGCCTCAGCAACACAGAATCCAAGCCTCGTCTGTGACCTACACCACAGCTCACATCAACACCGGATCCTTAACCCATTGAGCAAGGCCAGGGATCGAACCCTCAGCCTCATGGTTCCCAGTTGGATTTGTGTCTGCTGTGCCATGATGGGAACTCCTCTGGAGCACTTCTGGTTTTTTTTTTTTTTTTTTTTTGCTGCAAATGCAGCAGTAGAAGTTCCCAGGTCAGGGATCAAACTCATTCCACAGCAGGCTCAAAACAAAATTTCAAAATTCAGGTTTAGCCCCATTTCCTCTCCTTCAGGTCTCTGAGGACCATGATGGCAGCCAGGAAGGTGGGTGTGGAAGCTTCTGGTTGAGGCCCAGAGGATGGAGACATGGCACAGACAGTGAGCCTTCCCTTGGTCCTCAGTCCCCAGCTCTGGGCTCACGCTTCTCTTCCCAAGTCCCTGGCCTTGCTGCTCCCTGTTATTCTACCGAATGGGTCAAGACACCTGTGGGGGTGCTGGGGTGCTCCGCTGGCAGAACTGTGGGCCTTGGTAGGGGGCTCTGGAGCCAGCTTGCCTGGTTTTGTAGTCCCAGCCTGCCCTTCCTTTTCCTCATCTGGGCAAGAGTTCACATGCTAGGACTCACTCCATAAAGTTGCTGTGTAGCACGTAAGGCTCAGCAGGGAATCCAGGAAATACTGCCGTTATGGTTCCAAGGGACACAAGAAGAGCCCTCCAGCGTGATGGTGGAGGAAGGGGGCGTAGCCTCTCACAGAAACTCAGGGCTTTGCTCTGGCTCATCTGCAACCCCAACCCAACCTTAACCCTGGTGTCTGAAGTAGTTTGAGAGACCCTCACAGACGACAGGCCTTAAGGGGACCGTTTACTTCTTTGAGTTCGTGGGCAGCTGGGGCCTCTGGATCCCCGACTCCAGGCAGGTCAGTCCTGGTCAGGAGCAGCCTGCGTCGTAAACCCTGCAGCCATTACCCTTTTCTATGTGTTCCTGACATTTAGGAAGTTATCTTGAATGACCTCAGGGTTAGCTAGCTTGGCTGAAGCAAAGCCAAGGATGGAAACTTGCCTCAAAGATGAAGTTTAAGGCAAAAAAAAAGAAAATTGTGCTTTTTAATTAGCAGTTTAAAGAAGAAGTTTACAGGCATTTTGTACTGAGGGTGGGACCCAATTATGATGTGGTCTCACCGTTTTCCTGTTTCTCCCCTTTCTCGCCGGCTTTGTAGCTAATGTCTCATCCAGAATTATCCTATCACTGCCGTGATGCAATAATAGACAACAAATTAATAACAATATCCACAGGTATGTTTCCCTCAAAAATCTTTGCTTTCTATTGCTGTGTATTTGGGTTAAAACAAGCCATTTAGAAAAAGGAAGAAAGGAATACAGTCTATAATACAGTAAAAAGAAATGCTATAAAACATGAATTCCAAGCTGACAGCAAACTGACCTCGCAGAAGTTCAAATTGAAACCAACAAATAGGAGTTGCCATCGTGGCTCAGTGGTTAATGAATCCGACTAGGAAGCATGAGGTTGTGGGTTCAATCCCTGGCCTCGCTCTGGGGGTTAAGGATCCAGCATTGCCGTGAGCTGTGGTGTAGGTCGCAGACGCGGCTCGGATCCCGCGTTGCTGTGGCTCTGGCGTAGGCCGGTGGCTACAGCTCCGATTCAACCCCTAGCCTGGGAACCTCCATATGCCGCGGGAGCGGCCCAAGAAATAGCAACAACAACAACAACAACAAAAAAGACCAAAAAAAAACCAAAAAAAAAACCCCAAAAAATACAAAAACAAAACAAAATAATCTTTCTGGTGGCAACCAATATGATTTATGAACATAAAATATGAACATATGAAATTTTGTATCTGGTGATACAAAACTTATAGAGGATGAAAAAAAACAGATCAAAAATGGCAGATAAATTATACTTCACGAGTGCTAGTTCTGCTTATCCCCTCAGCATGAATGGCTTTTAACATAAATTCAAGGTTTTATAGGAAAACATAACTGAAATCCCTTCTCATCCCATTCTTTTAGAAAGGAAGTTTAGTGAATAGAAAGGACATAGGCTTTACAACAGATCTCCTTCAAATCCTGGCTGCACCCCTCATCCAGCTGTGTGATGGCTCTTGTGTTACGTATTCTACCTGAGAGTCTATTTCCTACCAATGAAATGTGCGGTCTACTGTATGTTATATGTACACACACACACTCAACTCATTAAATTTGTTTCTCCAAGATTCATCTGCATGTGATTTAGCTGAGCATCCACTGACTATCCAGTAAACACATTACATACCGTTGCTGTTGATATATAAATGGTGACACTAACAAGTTACAGTTAGGAATGCTTGCAAGTGTTGTGTAAGCAGTTCTAAGTATTTACTTGACCTTAAAAAATTGGAATCTCTATAATGTGTAACAGTAAGCACTTATTGTATATTCTGATCTCAAATCAGGGTGTAAAAGTGTTTTTATGGGCATATTTCCCATTTGGCTTCACCTGGTTACAAACCTGACTAGTATCCACGAGGAGGACACTTCCATTCCTGGCCTCCCTCAGTGGGTTAAGGATCCCACATTGCCATGAGCTGTGGTGTAGGTTGCAGGTGCAGTTCAGACGCCGTGTTACTGTGGCTGTGGTATAGGCTGGCAGCTGCAGCTCTGACTAGACCCCTAGCCTGGGAACTTCCATATACCGAAGGTGTGACCCCCAAAAGCAAAAAAACCAAAAAACAACAAACAAAATAAGTAAAAGTGTTTCTGTGAATTGTATGTGATTCTGCCTCTGTCACAGGATGGATGTGTGCCTGAATCTGCTAATCCTTTTCTTTTGTAAATATTAGTTTATGTAGTTACCATTTGCTTTCTCAAGAGTTTAGTCATTGGGAGCACGTGTACAGAAGAGCATAGAGGCCATAAGCTTAGATTCTGAGATCAAACTGCTAAGGAGAATTCAAATCTGAGCTTTGCTACCTACTTGCTGTGTGACCTTGGGCAATTTACCTACCGTCTCTGTTGCCTCATCTGCAAAAAATGGGATAATAATATAGCGTTGCTAAGTCTTCTAAATGAATTAATCTTAATAGGGCCTGGCCCTATTCTTTAGAATTCTGTAGTTGCTATAAAAGTCTAAAAGAGTGAAATTGTTAATTCTGCAAATGATTTAAAATGGATAAATAAAATACTTTAATAGTATATTCATACTATTAAGACACTATTAATAACTATTAAATTAATAGCTGTTAAAATATTAGTATAGTGTACTTTATTCCTGATACAGCTATTTAAGAGAAATATCTGTGTGACACATAGTAGATATCCAATCAACAGTAGCTATTTATTATTATTATTGTTATTATTATTATTATTGGTTGCACCCACAG
The DNA here is from genome assembly GCF_016906955.1 of Phacochoerus africanus. Lineage (NCBI taxonomy): Eukaryota > Metazoa > Chordata > Mammalia > Artiodactyla > Suidae > Phacochoerus > Phacochoerus africanus. Next base: position 31,961,078 of record NC_062544.1, on the reverse strand, counting down.
CATGTGGAAGTTCCTGGGTCAGGGATTGAGCCCACACCACAGCAGTGATCCAAGCTGCTACAGTATCCATGCCAGAGCCTTAACCCACTGCACCACAAGAGAACTTCTATTTATTATTAATTCTGCAATAATAATTATCTACCAGGAAAGAAGCAACTGTTAGATACTATTTAAAAGGCACCCACTAGATTCCGCTTTGTCTTAGAGCTTTGAAAGAGCAGCTTTTCAAAAGCACATTGTTTTCAAGTTTCCGGAGAAATGTGGTGACGCATGTTGAGTATTGTTGCTGTTTGAAAGCCATGTCATCAGCGTCCTGCGTGGCGGGGGCGCTGTATGCTGGTGACTGGGGGCTGTGTGAATAAGTGGCAGGAGAGGGTCGAAAGGCTTTTGCCCTAAGATCCTTTGTTCTTCTTATTGCTCCCGCATGTCCTGTTTCCAAGAGGTCGCCTTGAACGCCACCCAACGAGGTGCCTGATGATTAGGAGCAGGGAGAGGACGATGTGGTGGTGAGTGGTGGATTTTAAGCTGGTTGCCTCCGCTGGCTTTCTCACTGACCCCCTACTTCAAAAGCACAGGGATGGTGGCAGAGAGAACTGAGGGAGACACGTGGCGCAGCGCTCAGACTCACTACGTGCAAACTGTGTGACTCCTTCACCCCTCGAGGCTTCATTTCCTCATGTGAAAATGGGAGCATAATTCCTCATCCTCAATTTATTTATTTATTTTTTTTTTAGAGCTGTACCCGCGGCATGTGGAGGTTCCTAGGCTAGGGGTCCAATCGGAGCTATAGCTGCCAGCCTACACCACAGCCACAGCAACCCAGGATCGGAGCTGCATCTGTGACCTAGACCACAACTCACCATAATGCCGGATCTTGGACCCACTGAGTGAGGCTAGGGATCGAACCGGCAACCTCATCGTTCCTAGTCGGATTCGTTTCCGCTGCGCCATGACGGGAACTCCAGCCTCATCCTCAGTTTAAATGAGAAATGCTCAGTGTTCGGCCCTGAGTGAGGGCTCTGTCCGCACACATGGCAGGGTTCTGATGTCAAAATCTATTGAGTGTATCCCTAAGACGCTAATGCATCTTTTCTTCAGAGCGGCTCTTCGGTAAGCTCTATGCTATCCTAAAAATTAGGTAGGTTATTATCCGCCCTCACCTCTTCACTATACACTTGTAAGAGGTTTTTTCCATTTCTCTAATGCTATGTATTTTAGAACTAAAATTTTCCCAGTAGATGCAGTTATAATGGAATAAGCTGTCTGATGACAAAAACCCATGCTTAGTTCAGGGAAGTGGTCCTTGAGAGGCAATCAGTGGGTATTATCAACACCCATTTCAGCTCAATCTTTCTGATCCATAGGAAAAGAGATCTTAGCCTTTTTGTTCTGGAGACATCAAATCTGCCGCTTCCGGTTCTTATGATGAAGCCTGTGCTGTGCTGCACTGAAAGTCCAATGCCAGGTCATGTATGATGTCACCCAGCGCCCACAGTCACTCACTAGCACCATCAAAAATTGTGGGCATGCTGCATGCCCTGGGTGGCAGGGGCAGAGCCTTCCTGGCTGACTCGTGATGGGTTTCCGCAGGAGCCCCAGAGCAAAGGCCCAGCGTACCTCCCTTGGGAAATCATTTGGGGGTGAGGGACCAGGAGTTTAAGATCTCAGAGTAGAGCCAGAATTGTATCTCACAGGGGATGCTGTTGGGCAGTTTGTGTCTCCCTTGGTAGAAGCCTAGCCATGATTCTCTGGGGTGTGTGTGTGTGTGTGTGTGTGTGTGTATGAATGAGAAAGAGAGAAGGAGAGGACTGCTGGCAGGGTAGTTAAGATGAGGAGGGAGTAGGGGAAAGTGGGCTTTTGTTTCCATCCAGTCTGCTTTCCAAAGTCTTTCCTAGGGACAGAGGGGAGGGGCAAGAAAACCAGGAATGCAGCTGCAAAGGGGCCCCTGAGATGTTGCTGGACGTGCCAGGTGTGTGGGAGCATCCACACCTGCCTGGCTGTGTCCAGGTGAGGGTTGGTTGACTGCAGACAGCACGACCCTGCATGTCAGGCGAGAGGGTGGCAGGGGGCTGCCCAGAAGGCTGACCTTCCGCTTGTTTCTTCATTCAGAGCTGTTCATTCCCGAGATGTTTTGTGCCTGGTGCTGTTCCACTCAGACCAGAACCTCATTCTCATTGAGTCTGCGGTCTAAGGAGGAAAATAAACATTTAACAAGGAAACCACTCAATCCATTTCACATAGCGATAAGTGCTCTGAAGGAAGTGCAGTTCTGTAATTAAGAATAACAAAGGGCAGGAGTTCCCTGGTGGCTCTGTGGATTAAGGATCTGGCATTGTTACTGCCAGGAACTTCTGTGTGCTGCAGGTGCGGCCAAAAAAAAAAAAAAAAAAAAGAAAGAAAAAAGAGAGATTGACAAAGGGCAGCTGTTTTAAGTGGCTGGAGAAGGACTCTTTGAGGAGATATTAGCACAAAAGACCTAGAGAATGGAAAAAAATCCATCAGGAATCAGTCAAGGGGAGAGGTGTGAAAAGAGACGAGTGGAGGCCTGCAGTCTAGCAGATGCTCGAAGAACTAGTGAATGTGGGTGGAGAAGGCAGCAAAAACCAGATCAATCTGTGTCTTGTAGGCCATGAAAGGAGTTAGGAGTTACTTCTAAGTGCAAAAGTAAGTCTTCGAGGGATCGAAGCAGGGAAAGAATAAGACTCAGTTTATGCCTGGCTGCTATGTTGGGGCATGAGATTTGAAGGAGCTAAAAGCACAGCTTATCGCCGAGGAAGCGAATCTGACTAGGAACCATGTGGTTGCAGGTTGGATCCCTGGCCTCGCTCATGGGGTTAAGGATCCGGCGTTGCCTTGAGCTGTAGTGTAGGTTGCAGACAAGGCTTGGATTTGGTGTTGCTGTGGCCGTGGAGCAGGCCAGCAGCTGTAGCTCCAGTTCGACCCCTAGCCTGGGAACCTCTGTATGCCACGGGTGTGGCCCTAAAAGACAAAAAGACCAAAAAAAAAAAAAAAAAAAGAAGCATAGCTTGTGAGTTCCAGTTTGGAGCATTCTGAGCTTTCTCTTTTGTAGCTCCACTTCATGCTGAGCTAGAATTGTTTGCTGTCCCCTCATCCCACCCCCAGCAACCTAGCCATGGCTCAAGGCAAGTCTGTGTTTGTAATTCTCCACCAGCAGCCCTGTATGCATAGGGCTAATTAGGTCAACTGCGATGAATCTTCTAAGTAGGTCCTTAGGTTTGGAGTATAAGTATACTGTCTCCAAGCATGTCAGCTTTGTAGGGAATTGTTAGGGAGGAAAATCTTTTCCTCCACCCTGTTAGATTCAGTGATTAGGGGCCTGCAAATTTGACTGACTTTAAACAGAATAACAGGATTAAAAACACACAATTTTTATTAATATTTACACACATGGGAGGCCACAGAAAAGAAGTGAAACTCAAAGAAGCAGACTTGGGAGCTTCTATACCCTTCTTAACAAAGGAAAAGGGTTTGGGGTTCAAGGGACAATAAATTGTGGGAAATGACGAGGAAATACATAGGGAAATTAATGGAAAGTGAGGGCCAGTTTAATAAGTTTTGTTTCTGCAGACTCATCTTGGTGCTGTCTTTCCATTCTCGGTGATAAGGTTTACTCTTCTCTTCTGTACAAGAGAGGGGGACACCTGCACAAAGAAAAATTTATTTTCTGCTTATAGGAGGATAAGGGGAGGGCAGAGAACTCTTTCTGTAGCTGTTAATTCTCAATTGCCTTCAGCTCAAATTTTTATCGAGATAATCCTTAAGCTAAAGTGGCATATTTGGGGGTAGCATATCCTGATCCACTTCAACATCTATTTGCACGTTAAAGCTCTTAAATTTAGATAATCAGTTATGGCTATTTCAAAAGATATATGTGCCCCAGTGCTCATAGCAGCATTATTTACAATAGTCAAGATATGGAAACAAACTAAATGCCTATCAGTGGCTGTATGGATAAAGAAGATGTGGTATATATAGAAAGAAAATATTACTCAGCCATAAAAAGATTGAAATCTTCCATCTGTGACAACATAGATAGACTTGGAAGGTATGAGGCTAAGTGAAATAATTCAGGCAGAGAAAGACAAATACTGTACGATTTCACTCACATGTGGAATATAAAAACCAGACAGTGAATAAATCAAACCAAACAAAAGCAAACATGCAACTATGGAGAACACAGCAGTGTTTACCAGAGGAGAAATATGGCAGGTGGAAGGTCAACATAAGTAAAGAGTTTCAACTCTATGGTGATGGATGAAAACTAAATTTTTGGTGATCATACTATCATGTATGTAGAAGTAGAAATATAATGTCATATACACGAAATATGTAATGTTATAAAACCAATGTTACTTCATTAAAAAATAAATTAACAAAAAAATCAGTTCATCATCATACCCATTCCACTTCTGGGCCAAGGAGTCTGAATCAGGGACAAATGTCTTGGTGAAGAGATACAGAGCAAAGAAATATTAATAAAAATCTCCCTAACCCCTGATGGATGTTCTCCCCTCAAGAAAATTTGGTCTGTAATGTGGGAGCCTGGGTCAAGGACTCTATGTTGTTCAGCTTGTCTTTCTCAGGGTCTTAGTAGAGTAGCTGGAGATAGAAGTCACTATTTGGATGTGCATTAAATTGAATGTAAATTAAATTGAGTGTCATACACTGCATGTATGTAAATTGAATGTCTGGAGATGGTGAGCCTTTACTGTAGCTGCTTTGTGGGGTGCAAAGCCCACCAAGACGGAAAATGTGATTTCAGAATGGGCTGTGGGTGTTGGAGGCCAGATAGGGCTTTGCAGAAAGAGGCTGGGAGAAAGTGCCTTGGGTGACACTTTGGTCTCCTGGGTAATGTTTCAGTATCTGAAGAGGATGTGAAGGTCAACAACGCACAGTCTCTTCCCGGAGGGTAATTCTGTTGGGCAACCGTACGCAGATTGCTAAGGTGTGGCGTTTTGCAGCCTGGTGTGCGGAGTGGCACGTGGTATCGTAGGTATAGTGAAACTGGTACACCTGAGGGGTGTGGGCAGGGAGGCACAATTCACAGGGCAATTGGAATGACTGGAACTGTGGTGAAATGCTGGAAGGAGGAGAGAGCTATGCTGGGAGGAGGCATTTCTTACCTGTGTTCGATTATTCGGAAGGAACGTGTATTTGTCAGCTGCTGCAGGTAAACAAAAGGAATTTAGAATTAAATTCGATATTTGGAAGAACGCTCTAGCTCTAAGAGTTTTAATTTGATTACCAAGGAGTGAAAATGGTTGCCTTTCAGAATGGGAATTTAGGGAGTGCCTTCTGTGTGCCAGGCACTCAGCTGGGTGCTCTATATTCCTGTACGTCTTCATTGCAATTCCATGGGGGAGGTATTTTATACCCATTTATGGATGTGGAGTCTGAGGCTTGGAAGATGGTTTGGTCTGTCCAGCACCGCACAGTGGTTAAGTGTCTGGCTTCAGCGCCTGTGCTTCACTCTGTGATCGGTGATCTTATCAAAAAGGCTTGACTTTGATCTTTGAGGGATTCAGTTATTCCCCTTCTTGTTTTCACTGGGTTTCTTCTAAAGTCCTGGACCCAGTGCCACAATCTTTTCTAAGGCCTGGGGAAGCCTCTTGGGCTCAGGGTTACCCATTTGGGTATGGGGGTATTCCTGTGCCCTCCCTGTAATCAGTCTTATTAAATGTCAATTACAGACAAGTATATAACTAAGAATCCACCTCTCTTCCCCATATTGATGGGGACCGGTGTTCACCAGGTCATGCAACCAAGTTCTGTAGACATGCTCTTTCTTCCTTAATTTTGCCGGTTTATCCTGCACAGAAAGAGAGAGCCAGGTCATTGAGAATCAGTGTGGGAAATGCTGTGCGTGGGAACCAAGGCTGCTGCCTGGTGTACCTTCAGAGAGTTTCAAGTTCAATCAGTTGTCAATATTTATTGTCTTTTATTTTATTTTGTTTTGTTTTTTTCTTTCTAGGGCTGCACCCATGGCCTATGGAAGTTCCCAGGCTAGGGGTCGAATTGGAGCTACAGCCATAGTGACCCAGAGTCCTAGCGGTGTCTGCAGCTGACACCACAGCTCACGGTAATGCTGGAGCCTTAACCCACCAAGTGAGGCCAGGGGTCAAACCTGCATCCTCATGATACTAGTCAGGTTCGTTACCGCTAAGCCACATTGGGAACTCCCAGTTGTCAATATTTTAAAATGAGGAAGTTTTATGTAAAAATCCAAATTTCCACCTCCACTTGAAAAACCAAAGTTCTTCCACACTTTCTTGCCTTCTGTCTGGCCCTCTTTATGCCCTACCTTACTTGCTGGTCTTTTTTAGATCTCTGAGTTTGCAACCTTGAGGCTAGAACAAATCTAACTGGGCTGAAACCCAGTTCAGTGCATAGGCACCAAGAAAGCCATCCAGTCACTGGAAGATTGAGATATCGGGGAGCTTTTGCATAGCTCTTGCCTGGGCACTACCCCAGGCCGACTGAATCAGGGTCTCTGAGGATAGGTATTGCTTGAAAAATTCCCCAGCTGGTTATATAATCTGCAGCAAAGTTAGGAAACTCTGCTTCTGGTTCGCCCAGAAGTAGCACTCCAGCCTCAGGTCTCTATGTCAGAGAAATGGGCCTAGGACGTCTTGCATCACATTTGCTGTTTTTACCCGTCTCCCAGCACCTCTGGGGTAGCCCCATTCCTCTCATCCTGACTTACTCACATGTATGTGGGCCCTTATAACTTTTTTTTTTTTGGCTGTGCCTGCTGCATGCAAAAGTCCCCAGACCAGGGATTGAACCTGCACCCCCTGCACCACCAACGACCTGAGCCACAGCAGTGGCAATGCTGAATCCTTAACCTGCTGAGCCACCAGGGAACTCCCCTTATGACTTTTATGTTCGTACCTCCAGAGCTAAGAGTTCATAAAATTCTAGAGAAAAAGAGTGTATGAGAAAGGAATAAAGAATAGTTCCCAAGTTTTCCTTTGAAATGCTCAAACATCAAGACTATTTTATGGCAAATTTTAAAATTCCTAGGAAACAGGTAATGACGTTTAGAAGCTACTTGCTCTTTTATGTGTGTCCTTGCTTCAGAAATTGAACATAATAATAAAAAAAATACAGTAAGCTTGAGAGGTTTTCTTTGAAGTCTTTTTCATTCCCCAAGGAGAAATTTCATTAGCAGACACTGGAGGGTTACCTGGTGGCTGCTGTGGACAAAGCTATAGCTATCATCCATTCCAACCTCTGCTGCAGGGTGCTGGGCAAAGGCCATGTCCATCAGCGATGTCCTCAACCAGGACTACACTGGCCAGGTGCAAATGGCAGAAAATGACATTTGTATCTGGGTACAAAGCATCATAAATGCTCGTCACTGTGGCTCCACGGATCCCTCCTCTTCAGTTTGTGTGTGTTGTCATAGACTGAGGTCTCTCCTCTTCCATCAGCCAAAGGGCCCTAAGGCCTCTCGCATCTCCTCAGCTTTCAGGTCTCCGTCATAACAGGGCCAGTCTCACTTCACATTTGGAAAGTCAAAGCTTGCACTTGCAAACTTAACCTGCCTTGGGTTTCAGGGAGCAAGGGGGATCTTCATCAAGAGGGACTATCTTTTACCATCTTTAAAAATTGTTTTATTTATTTGTCTTTTTAGGGCCATCCCTGTGCATATGGAGATTCCCAGGCTAGGGGTCAAATCAGAGCTGTAGCCCCCAGCCTATACCACAGCCATGTTTGTGACCTACACCACAGCTCACGGCAACACCGGATCCTTAACCCTCTGAGTGAGGCCAGGGATCCAGCTTTGCATCCTCATGGATACTAATTGGGTTTGTTACCACCGAGCCACGACGAGAACTCCTTTAAAAATTATTTTAGGAGTTCCCATCATGGTACAGTGGTTAATGCATCCGACTAGGAACCACGAGGTTGTGGGTTCGATCCCTGGCCTCGCTCGGTGGGTTAAGGATCTGGCATTGCTGTGGCTCTGGCGTAGGCTGGTGGCTACAGCTCTGGTTAGACCCCTAGCCTGGGAACCTCCATATGCTGCGGGAGCAGCCCTAGAAAAGACAAAAAAAAATTATTTTAGAATTCAAGTTTTACTCTCTTCTTCTCCTTCCCTCCTTTTTTTCCCCCACCTCCTTAAAAAATGATCAAGTTGATAAGCTAAAATTGAAGGAAACCGTAAGTAAGAAAACAATAGTTTTTTAGGGGGTTTGGGTCCAGCTTCCTTCCCACTTGTCTGAGAATCTAGATGCAGTTACTTAAATGATCACTTCTTTCACCTACCGAATTGGGAACATGGGATCTGCTCAAGGTGGATAGAAGTAAGTCTTTCTTCAAGGTTTAATTACTTCTTCTATTTTGAGGGCTTCTCTTAGCTCCTGCTCTTGGAAAGCCCCTTGCAATGTGTTCATGACCCCTTGGATGAGGGGCCATGGAGGTCTCTGCTGACCTGGGTGTGGCTTGACTCTCCGCATCTGAACCGGCTCAGCTATTGAGCTCTTCTGGCTTTATGAGGCAAGCATATTGGAATCCCGAAAGGACTTGGCCTTGGAGATCTTCATAGGACAAATTATGCTCCCTGACACCTCACTAGACGAGGCAAAGACCCCCTGAGCAGCGTGCCTCAATTGGGGGGGGGGTGGTTGTGGTTTACGTTCGTCAGGTTTTATCACAATCACTTGGGACAACTTCTCCCAGTGACACTAACCTTTCCCGGAGAGGCCTCAGCGTGGCCAGTCCCTTGCCAAGAACGCTTTCCCTTTCTCTCCTCAAAACTTTCATCCTTCAAAGCCCAGCTCGTATCACGACCTACTTTTCTAATTGCCTCAGCCTAAAGAGCTGGTCTTTTCTGCTCTTCTTATTCACACATGGTCTAGGTGATTTATTTGACAATTCGCCTAGCAACTGATGGCCTTTCTTCTGTTTTAGTTGAATGTAATTTGTCTTACATTGCCATTTAATTTTTCACTTATCTCTGTCGAATAGAAATAGCACTGATCTGAATTTTAATTCTGCTTGACTTCTAACTGTATATCTGAGGCAAGGTATTGAGGGTTTTTGGACTTCAGAGCCCAGTTACAAACTTCTGCAATTCTCTTCCTTACCTTACCACTCAAGCTTAGGTTCTTGAACAATTGTTTAATTTAATTTAATTTAATTTAATTTTTGACAGAATTATCATGGTAAACACTTTCTACCATTGTTCCCAGCAATCTCTGCCTCTTGCTAGTCCAGTCTGTGTGTCATCCCCTGCCCCTGAGCGTGGGCAGGACCCAGCGAATAGAATTTGGCAAAAAAGATAGGATGTCGTTTCTGTGATTAGGTTAGGAGAGACGACTCTTTTCCTGGTATTCTCTCTCAGGCTCTTCTCGCATGCTTGCTCTGCTGGAGAGGGCTACCTGGAAAGGATTGAAGGTGGTGCCTGGTCAAGAGCCAGCAGGTAACTGAGGCTTCAGTCCAACAGCCTGTGAGGACCTGAATCGTGCCAGCAGCCACTGAGTTATCTTGCAAAGTAAATCCTGCCCTACTGAGCCTTGAGCTAACTCTAGCCCCAGTGAACATCTTGTGATTGCAGGCTTCTGAGAGACCTGGGGCTGACTCTTTGATTATAGCCTACAACAGACCCTGAAGCAGAGAACCTGGCTAAGCCACACCTGTATTCTGACTCAGAAATGGTAAGATCATTAACGTGGGTTGTTTAAGGCCGCTAGGTTTGGGGGCAATTTGTTATGCAGTGATAAATAACTAATATACTGTCTATATTAGTTATTTAGTTATTATTTAATTAGTTATTATTTAGTTGTCTATTTTATTGTCAATGAGAATAAAATTATGCCATTTGCAGTAACATGGATGGACCTGGAGTTTATCATATTGAGTGAAGCAGGTCAGACAAAGACAAATATACCACTTATTTGTGGAATCTAAAAAAGTGATACAAATGAACTTATTTACAAAATAGTTGCTATATGTGGTAGTCTGTCTATCTAAATTGACTAGAATAAGCTAAATTATGCTGCAGTAACAACCTGCAAAGATCAGTGGATTATATCTAGCAAAGTTTATTCCTTGAGCATACTATATGTCCAGTGAAGGTAGGCTGTAGCTGTGCTCATCATTTTCTTCCCTGCAAAACTCACCATAACCTAGATTGCAGAGCTGCTTCTTTTTGGGACATTGCCAACCGTCATGGATTAGGAAAAGAGAGCAGGGCAAAGCATGCGCTGGCTTTTAAAGTTTCCCCTTGAAAGCAATGCATCATACTTCTGCTTGCATTTCACCAGCCAAAGTGAGTCATGGGGGCACACATGAGTTGAACAGGGCGCAAAGTATAATCCTTCTGTAAGATGGGGCACTAAATACATGTCGACAGGCATGTGAGTGTATCATAAACCATCACACATTAAGTCAGAAAGAGTGGTAGCCACAGACCGTCATAATATACAAAAAAGAGAAGGAGTAGCTCACATCCTCAGATGAATGAGATCAGAGACTCCAGAGCCTAAGAGAGACCAGTATTATTAAAGAGTTATCTTTAGAATAAAATTATGCCCTTTGCAGTAACATGGATGGACCTGGAGATTATCATATTAAGTGAAGTAAGTCAGACAAAGACAAATATACCACTTATTTGTGGAATCTAAAAAAAGTGATACAAATGAATTTATTGACAAAATAGAAATAGACTCACAGACATGGAAAACAAGCTTATGGTTACCAGAGAGAATATCGGGGATGGTGTGGGGAGAGATAAATTAGGAGTTTGGGATTAATATACACACACTACTGCATATAAAATAGACAAAAAGGACCTACTGTATCGCATAGGGAACTGTATGCAATATCTTGCAATAACCTATAACAGAAAATAATCCAAAAAAAGTATGTAACTGAAGCACTTTGCTGTACAATTGAAACTAACACAACATTGTGAATTATACCTCAATAAAAATTGGTGAAGTGGGTTAAGGATCTGGCGTTGTCACTGCAGTGGCTTGAGTTGCTACTGTGACATGGGTTCAGTCCATGGCTCAGGAACTTCCACGTGCCTCTGGTACAGCCAAAGAGAGGAGGTGGGGAGAGGAGACTACAATTTTTTTTTAATACTTTATTATTTATTTATTTATTTCCCTTTTTTTTTTTTTTTTAATGGCTGCACCTGTGGCACATGGAGGCTCCCAGGCTAGGGATCCAATTGGAGACACAGCTGCCGACCTAGGCCACAGCCACAGCAACGCGGGATCCTTAACCCAATGAGCAAGGCCAGGGATCGAGCCTGCAACCTCATGGTTCCTAGTTGGATTCGCCTCTGCTGTGCCACAAGGGGAACTCCAAGAGGAGACTACTATTAAAGAGCAATCTTTTGCAGAAAAGGGTGGGAAATTAAGGGAATATGAGGCTCTGAGGAAAGCTGAGGATTTAATTATTTTTTTAGCATCTCCATAATCTCCATTGTCTCTTCCCTAAGATCCCCCTAAAACTGTGAATTCTCTGGCCAGTGCAGCATTAAGACGTGCCCCTCTGGCACAACTCTTCTAATTGGATTGCTTTCCCTAAAGTCTCTAGGTTTCTTTTGTGTAGACATAAAAGAAACTTCCTTGTCTATAATCCTGTTCATACAGTCGAACTGGGTTTTCAAACAGCTGTCTTCAGCCATCAGTTAATAGGAGAGGAGAACCTGACATTGAACCTTTGGCTAGCTTACCACTCTCTGGATTTCAGTCTTCTCAAAGCCCACTCTAATCTCCCCTTCCTGTGAAATAAGTACAGTCCCTGTGGACTTCCTACAAACGCTGGAGGTGCTTAAGAAATGATTCTTAGCCCATCCATCTCAGAGGCCTTGCCAAGCTGGCTTTAGAGAGGCAGTTTGATGGGAAGATTAAAGAGCTGGCTATCAATACATCTAGCTTGCTGAGCAGGCGAAGTGGGGTTTGACTTAGCTGGTAAGCCAAGCCAACGTGATGAATCTACTGCTAAAACCAGAACCAGATGCAGCTTGTGTTGATACACAGTAGAAAATGTCAGGGCCAGAGATCTGACCCTAAAAAGTAAAGGAGAAACTTGTTGAGGATCTCTCTTATAAAATATACTTTTGCCCTTAGGCCCTGCCTCTTTGGATCATGCCAGATGGCATTCTGTTTCTCCTGAGGTTATAGTTTCTGTCAAAAGAAATAGACTTCACTTCGGTGAGTTCTGAAGGAGGCATAGAAGAGTCCCAGAACAGTGGTTTTGAAAGTGACCTTAGATGCCATCTAAACCATACCCCTGCCCAGCATAGGAGTTACTTCAACGTCCGTGGTCTAGAGATTGGTGATAAGGGACAGATTTTAAACTTCCCCCCCACTTTTTTTAGGATGTGACTCCTATTCCAGTTTTCTTTTCATATTGCACCATGGAGAGCGAGAAGGGAAAACAATGAGATAGAAGTTTACAGCAAGCTCTTGGAGACAATATCTCTCTTCCTAGTGACACAGCAAGTTTTGCATTTGGGAAATTGTTTCCATTTTGCAACTGAAAAGCCCTTAGTTGTCAGAGGAAATGTTGAGAGAGGCCATAGTCTGAACCCCAGAAAGCCTACTTCTGAAAGTGACTACTGTGAAACAATTTTACCCCACCGGCACATTTTTTCCCCTGCAAGGGTGATAATGGGTTTCTGGATGGTAAATTGGTAGGACTTTTAAGCTGCTTGGATGGATCTGTTCTGTAACAGATTGTGTAATTTATTGGATGGTCATTTTGTTAGTGTCTGAAGGTAATCTTTCATTTCACAGTAACTAAAATTCCCCTCCTCATCTGTGTCAGGGACCCTGCTAAACATTGGACTACACAGGCGATTAGATATATTCTCTGCCCTCAAAGATCTTGTCTAGCATGTGAGATAGACACAGGATAATATGACGTAATACAGATTAGGTGTACTTTTTTTTTTTAATTTTAATGGCAGCACCCACAGCATATGGAAGTTCCTAGACCAGGGATTGAATCCAATTCACAGCTTCGACCTACGTTATAGCTGTGGCAACAAAAGTCAGGTGTCTTATTAAGTCTATGTATAAAGCCTTGTGGAGGAGTTCCCGTTGTGGCACAGTGGAAGTGAATCTGACTAGTAACCATGAGGTTTTGGGTTCGATCTCTGGCTTCATTCAGTGGGTTAAGGATCCAGCCTTGCCGTGAGCTGTGGTGTAGATCACAGACGCAGCTCGGATCCCGAATTGCTGTGGTTGTGGTGTAGGCTGGCAGCTGCAGCTCCAATTCAACCCCTAGCCTGGGAACTTCCATATGCCTCAGGTGTGGCCCGAAAAAACAAAAGCAAAACCAAAAACAAATGAAAAAGCTCTGTGGAAACAAAGGCAAAGCAAAAGAGGTGGTGTGATAGAACGATGGTTGAGGAAGGCTTTAGACAGGATGTTATCCTGAGCATGAGCTTTTTAGATGTTCAAAGTGTGGTTCATAGGGAAGGACAGGGACAAAGACAGAGGTATAAACACGCAGAAAACGTGTGCTGGTCATTAATGCATTCTCGGTACGTGGTAATATTGTGCTTCTTCTTTTGTCCTTTTTACTTTGGTGGAGCCATGTGACTAGTTCAGGCTAGTGAGTTGGAAACAAAAGTGAAATATCACTTCTGGGCCAAAGCTTTTAATAGCTTATTCAGGACTGTCCAGAGCTCTTTTTTTCCTTCTGGAACAGAACCAGCAACATCAGACATGGTGACTATTCATTCTGTCTGAGTCCTTGAGTGACCATGATGAACATAGCAGTCCATCAACCCTTAAGGCACATGTGACATGAGTGACAAATACACCTATTTTTTTCAAGTCACTGAGATTTTGGATTGTTTGTTACTTAGCATAACCTACCTGGTCTTTTTCTCTAAGTCAGTGCGCAATTAAGAAATAAGTGCAGTGTGCCTGCAAAGTAAAATATGACATATCTGATGGGACTTGAAAGGAATAGAGGAAAATAAGATTGGAAATATGGGCCAGGACTAAATTATGAGACAATTTAACACCGTGCTGTGAGGTTACCTGGAAACTATGGGCACAGAACACGAGTGAAGGATTCAATTTTTTAACGAAAAAGTCATGTACGTCATCTCTTGGGCCATCCTAATCTACTGCTTTAGTCCTAATCCTACACGTCTGTAAGCTCAGGAGGTCTGGGTGCTGCAAAGTCAGAGGAGAAGACGGGATGGATGTGGCACAGGAAGCGTGCCTTCGGTGTGGCCCGTCATCTGCTGCGCTCCAGGTACGCTGTGCAAAAGAAACCAGAGAAAGGTTTCTTTGTCCTGGGACAAGCACCTCTTCGTCGGGGATTCTTCCCTATGTCCATATGGGCTACTGTGCATAGGCTAGACTTTTCAGGTGACAGAGCTTTTTTCAGTCTTAGTATTTGAAAAATTGAGGTATTTGGATTCATTTACTCTCCTTCCTGTTCATTGGATCCAAATTCGGAACTATTTATTGCGGCTCTGGATTTTCTTTTCCTGCTCTGCTGTTCCTTTTTAGTCTCGTTTCCCATTAAATATTGCTACCTCCCACATTCTTCATGTAACCTACTCACCAGCAACCCAGACCAGCCAGTGTCCCTCCTTGCCTCTGTGACTTCATTCACACCACCTGCCTGCACCTGAGGCCCCAGAGGGGGATGTTTATTATCATTGAAATTCTACCCACCCTCTGAGCGCAGCCCATATGCATTTTTTTGGGGGGGCGGGGTAAAGCTTCCTATCTTTAGAGCGAGTTGATCTCTGACTTCTCTGGGCTTCTCTTTCTCTCTTAGGACCCTCACTTCATTGAGTTGTTGTTTGATGGGCATTTGTGGGCATGGACAGACTCAAAGATCAAGGACAAGAACTGGTCTTTCTGTCCTCCTGGTACTTAGCAGTGCTGTGAACGTATTGGGCATTCAGATGTTTAGAAATTGAAAACCTTGAAACTGAAAGCCTTTTAACTGAAAGCATAAACATATTAATGGAAAGCTCTGTCTAATTTTCCCTCCCTTACTCCTTCTGAGGCTGTCTCAAAAGCGCACATTCTTCCCCGCTGCATCTCCGACACCTCCCAATTTAGCACCAACACCAAATGTCCTTTCCTGAAAGATGATTTTTCTCTCAGATAGTGATAAAGATGTTTAGTCAGAACAGAGTGAACACCAGTCCCTTTGGAAGGCTATGGACTGAAAGTGAGTACACAGAAGATGCGTGTCAACGGAACATAATCGCTCTTCTGGAGGCAGGGAGGGTGAAGAGCAGCCAGTGCAGAAAGGGAAGTGTCCCACCTAAGAGATTAGAAGAGTACCAAAGAAAAACCGTGATATTTAACTTGGGGGAAAGTGCAGTGAACACAGGTGAACAGAAACTATCTTACATACAGATATTTAAGAATCTAGAAGTTCCCGTTGTGGCGCAGTGGTTAACGAATCCGACTAGGAACCATGAGGTTGCGGGTTTGGTCCCTGCCCTTGCTCAGTGGGTTAACGATCTGGCATTGCCGTGAGCTGTGGTGTAGGTTGCAGACGCGGCTTGGATCCTGCGTTGCTGTGGCTGTGGCATAGGCCGGTGGCTACAGCTTCGATTAGACCCCTAGCCTGGGAACCTCCATATGCCGCGGGAGCGGCCCTAGAAAAGGGAAAAAGACAAAAAAAAAAAAAAGAATTTAAGAAGTCAGTGAAACTGAGGAAGTTTTACTATTGAACCAGACTTGATTGGGGGGGATGGGGAGCGTTAATGGACAACAAAGGAATCTGATATTTGAGCAATATGACAATTCAAAAGGCCAGGGCTAGGGCCATATAGGAATAGGAATTCTTCAAAATTTGAAAGAAGGAGGGAGAGTGGGAATGTGGGAAAAACATAATTTTGATGTCTGATTCTCCATGGTTTTCTCATTATTTAACATTTCAGGACTCTAGAGTTATTTAGTAATACTGACCAGCTCCTATGTTTGAAGGGTTTTTGGACCAAAACCAGGGTAGACTCTGTTCTTTTGCCAAGTCACAAACCAATTAATGGGTCATTTTTTTAATACTGGAAATTTTAGAACTCCAAGAGATAGACATTTGTCAGAAGAGATTTTTCCAATCTTTTACATTTTCCTCTCAGATAGAAGCACATTATAAGTAGATCTTACTGGCTCTAGTTTCTCAGCTCTCTGCTGATGAGCTTTCTCTTCTCGAGCTATTTCAAAGAGCAGAACTGGAGGCCCACTTTATCTTAGGAGGTGTGGTTAAGGGAGGTTTGCCTAGAGTAAATCTCCATAAACACATCCTGGTCACTGCTTCTGTTGTGCAAGATGACCTGACTCCCCTTTCTGTATCTGAGATGAGAGGTAATGATTAAATCCAATTACGACTTTTTTTACTTGCTTGGGTGTGTCAAAAGTGGGCTCTTTCCCCCCTGATGGTGTCATGAAGTAGGAAGAATATATGAATTCTTCTGACAGGGCACGATGTACAGACTCTGGAACATCTCACGCTTTTGCACCTCCCTTGTTATAACTTACCTAAGTTGTCTTTGGGAAGGGAATAGTCTGGGTGCACTGGACCACCTGCTTCCTAAAGACAGTTTATGAAGTCATTCTGTTGAGAGATGAAAAAACATTGCAGCATAAATGACCAAGCTACACCTGGCTTGCTTCACAGGGATGTTCAAGGGTCCCTTTCCAAGCCCTCAAATAAAGGTGCTGTCCTCCTCACATGAAGAGGATAGTACCTACCCAACATAAGCAGGACCTAAACTTTTGAGCTATTTTTCTGATACAAGGGGCACAAAGGAAAAGCTATTGCTTGTGTCTGGATAGGACACATTTTGAGAGAAAGTATTATATTGGCAATACCCTCATCTTTGCAGAAGGATGGGCAGAAATCTTATTTGGGACTACTTTTCTTCTAAAGCTTAGAATACTTTGATCACTGGAAATGGGTTTTGCAATGATTGTCGGTATGTGTCTCTAAGGTTTAAATGGTAATATGTGCGCTGCTGGAGTTTTGTTGTATGTAATTGAAAGGTATGTGTGAAAGGTAGAGCTAGGGGAGGTGCTGGAGTAATTTTCAAGTTGCGTTTACCCCAAAGTAAAATATTTTGATACTGTTAATATGTGTGCTATTTATTAGCGGAGATATTACTTCTTGAATTGCTTCCTAGTGTACATTTGAGTAACAATTAAATATTTGATAAATGAAATAATCAGACGCATATTATGTATTAACTATCCCAGTGACCCAAATGATCTGCCAAACAATAAATCTGTGGGAGAATAAATTAGTGGATAATTTAGATGGGGTGGCCAAGGACATTTAAACTGAGATTCAAATGACAGGACACAGTTGATCACTTGGAGATGAAGGAAGAGCTTTCCAGGCAAAGTAAGTGCAAAGGCCTCAAAGTGGGGATGAGCTTGGTCTCCTGCAGGATCAAAAAGAAAATTGCTGAGGCTGGAGTGGAGGGACAAAATGGTAGAATATGAGGTTAAATTGGGATGCAGATCATGTTGTACTTTGTAAGTCAGGGTAAGGAATTTAGATTCAGTGCTCAGTAAGATGATAAGCCATTAGTATATTCAAGAAAAAACACTCTTGCTGGGGGTGCCTTAGGAATCAAAGGAAAGGAAAGCAAGAGAAGATGGGGTGGGGGTGGGGGTGGGGGGTAGGCCAGAAGTAGGTTGGGGCAACTGTCCAGGACTAGGCTAGTAGTAATGGGGATGGACAAGAGTGGATGGATTCAGGAGTTCCCATCGTGGCTCAGTGGTTCACGAATCCGACTAGGAGCCATGAGGTTGCAGGTTCAATCCCTGGCCTTGCTCAGTGGGTTAATGATCCAACGTTGCCGTGAACTGTGATGTAGATCACAGATGCGGCTGGGATCCCGTGTTGCTGTGGCTGTGGCGTAGGCTGGTGGCTACAGCTCCGATTTGACCCCTAGCCTGGGAACCTCCATATACCATGGGAGCAGCCCAAGAAATGGCAAAAAAAAAAAAAAAAAAAAAAGAGTGGGTGGATTCAGGAGCAATTAAGATATAGAGGGAGTGGTGGAAGAAGAAGCCAGGTGGGCAGTCAAGTGGACTAAGCTTCCAGGTTTAAATGGGAAAACATTGCCTCTCCCTATAGGAACTTTCATTTGTATTCAGGCTTTAGAGACTTCAACCTTAAAAAAACAAAAACAAAAACAAAAAACAAGCAAACAAAAAAACCCAACAGAAACAAAAGCCCAGTGCCTTCACAAGTCACTGAGGACCTGGCTCACTCTTAACATTTGATCTTTGCAGATTTTTTTTTAAAATCTTTTTCTTTTCTTTTTTTTTTTTTTTTGGTCTTTTGTCTTTTTGCCATTTCTTGGGCCGCTCCCCTGGCATATGGAGGTTCCCAGGTTAGGAGTCTAATCAGAGCTGCTGCTGCCCGCCTACACCATAGCCACCGTAACTCAGGATCCAAGCCACATCTGCAACCTACACCATAGCTCATGGCAAGGCCAGATCCTTAACCCACTGAGCAAGGCCAGGGATCGAACCTGCAACCTCATGGCTCCTAGTCGGATTTGTTTCTGCTGCGCCACAGCAGGAACTCCTCTGCAGATATTTTCATAATCAGGGAGTTGCATTATTTTTCCCTACCCTCTGTGCTTTCTTTCTCATCTGGCTTCTTGGATATGGGGAGTGAGCAGCGGATAGGAAGGGTTCTGAGGATGGTTGAATTTGCCCTGAGGAAAGGCTGAGATACTGCACAGAGTCACTGGTTCAGGCAGCCTCCAAGCTGTAAGGAGAGGGACAGGAAGACTTGGTGCTAACTGGGTTAAAGAGCAGGGGTTTCGGATACCGCATCTACAATTCAACTCTCTGGATAACATTGTGAGGAACATTTTAAAATGCCAGTTTTATAAAAGAAAAAGGTGAGGCTCAGATATGTTTCTTTTTTCTTTTTTGGCCACCCCATGGCATATGGAAAATCCTGGGCCAGAGATTGAACTCAAGCCATAGCAGTGACCCCAGCCGCTGCAGTGACAATGCTGGGTTCTTAACCTGCTGCTCCAAATGCAATCCCTCAAATATGTTCTTAATTTTACCCGGAGTCACATAACTTAGAAGTGGTGGAGCCAAAACTGAAACCAGAATCTGGCTCTCTGCACTCTCCACACTCTCCCTAAATTGAAGTTAGTGTGTTTTCCCTCTTGTCTCATGACCACACTTATCAAGAATCCAAAGTGAGGAAGACCATTATTTCTCCTTGTTGTATGTAGTATAGTTGCCTTCCCTTCCTTACAGAGAGCTTAGTAAAGTGCTCAACAAACATGCCTGCCTGGAGGCAACACCCTCTTTCTGCTGCCACACATGGGGCTGGGGTAGGAAGCCAGACAGGGCTGGTGAGGTGGATTGTGCTGCTGCTGCTGCTGCTGCTGCTAAATGATGGGGAGCGACTCCTTTCGGTGTCTTGACTTGAAGGCATTTTTCATTTCCTAGTCCCCTCTACTCTCCATCCCTCACCTCTCGCCCTCAACTTCAGCTCTGGCCCCTTGGAGAGCGTCCCTTGCCTCGGGGCTGACAGCCCTTGGGGGCGCGGGGTCCCTGTTCTCCGCACTCTTGCCCATCTGTGCGCCGAGCCTCGTTCCGGCGCGCCTGGAGCCCGGCGGGCATTGACGTCAAGCGGCGGTGAAGCGCTGCCTACAGACGGTTGACCTGGACCCTCCTCCACAGCCCCTTCCTTCCTCGCCACCCCCCTCTTCCCTGCGCCCCGGCTCTTGCTCACTATAAAAGGCAGGAGCATCGGGCGCCCCAGCAGCGCCGAGTTTCAGCACCATGGAGAGCCCCCGCCTGCGGCTGCTGCCCCTGCTAGGTGCCGCCCTGCTGCTGCTGCTACCTCTGCTGGGCGCCCTTGCCCAGGAGGATGCCGAGCTCCAGCCGCGAGCCCTGGACATCTACTCTGCCGTGGAGGATGCCTCCCATGAGAAGGAGCTGGTCGGTATCCCCCTTGCCTCAGACTTCCCTGGGCTGCCGCGAGGTCCCTTGCTCCCCGCCTCCCTACCCCTTTCCCCAGAGGCAGGGCGCGGGGAGATGGGCGCAGAGTCCCGACTCCCGCTGTCACCTGAAGAATGTCTCCAGCCCTCAGGCTCCCGATAGTCTGTAGAGCGGATCCCTTATCCCAGCTCCTCGGAGCAACAGGAGTCTCCGCGGTTCCCGGACCTGCGGTCAGTACGTGGGACAGCGCTAAGTTTCTATCTCTTAAGCGGCCCTCTTTGTGGAGTCCCCTGAAGGAATGTGTGTGATTCCCGGGCTCCTTATAACAAGGGCTGGAGGTGAGCACCTGGTCTGGGCTCACAGCCAAGGTGGCAACTTGGGGCTCCGTGGGCGGTGTGTTGCAGATTGAAGCGCTGCAGGAAGTCCTGAAGAAGCTCAAGAGTAAACGTATCCCGATTTATGAGAAGAAGTATGGCCAAGTCCCTATGGTAAGGCTTTGAGGTCACCCCTCTTCATGTTTTTCCAAGATGAAATACACCAACTTGAGTTTTACACACAGCCTTCTCCCCAGGATGTGGCTAATAATTCATACAATGGGTTTGCAGAATTCTGTGGGCTCCCCTTTATTTATTTCCACTGCCGGCCCTTGCCCCTTGGTCTCTAAGGTTAAAGACCAGGTTGGGCTGTTTTGGAGGATGGGACAGGTTGTGCCAGGAATCAGCTCTTGGGTCTGTGTGAAAAGGAGTATTTCCTGAAAATGTGCTTTTAATTTTTTTAACTTCATGAAGAATTCTCTGAGTTGGAAGGACCAGAGAATTAAGTCTAGTAAGTTTCTTTCCCTCCAATTTTCTTCCTGACTTCCGGAGCACTGCCAGTTTTTAAAAATCTAAGTTCTAGGATAAAAAATCCCAATGCATACAAACACACGCACGCGCACACACACACACACACACACACACACACACACACCCCACACTGAAATCTTTCTTCTTGGGATAAGGAGGGGGGACACAGGGAGCAGGGGTGATGAAAATATATAGTCTGTTGTTCATTTCTTAGTTAACATGTCTACTTGATTTTTTTATCTTTTGGATGAGAAACTAAATGAGCTAGAAAATGTCACTTTCCCACAAAATGTAGAAGAAAGTAGGAGGGGCTCAATAATTTAAATATCTGTCTTTTTATGGTCTCTCACTGGGATTATAAACACAAGGCTCTCGGCATTTCAGGCCTGACTATACTTAGACCCATTGTGATGGTGACAGGGTCCATCCAGCTCTTCCACGAGGCAAAAACTGTTGATGGAGAGATGTGCCTGCTGGGAGCATGGGTTTGCTCAAGTGGGATGGTTACACATTGTGTTGCTTGCAGTGTGACGCAGGAGAGCAGTGCGCCGTGCGAAAAGGAGCTAGAATCGGGAAGCTGTGTGACTGTCCCCGAGGAACCTCCTGCAATTCCTTCCTCCTGAAGTGCTTATGAGACGTCCACCCTTCTCCTTAAGTACCCCCCCCCCACACACACACACCCCACTTTCCCCAGACGACCTTACTTTCATCCCTGGCTTTAGCAACAAATTTTGTATTTTCCTTTGAGGAAAAGGGGCTCTTTTCCTGGCTGTTTCCAAATAAAAGAACACATTAGACGTTTCTGTGTGAACAGTAATGCCTTGTATGGTGTTGATATGTGTGCAAAGAATTCTTATTTTATCTGCCTGACAAACTTTAGCGTATATTTGAGTAAAGAAGGGGAACTTCACCTCGAAATTTGTATTTTGTAGGTGGCATGGCAGGATGAAACTAGATCTAGTGAATCTTGGTAGATGACATCACAACCTGGAAACTAAATTACCCCAAGCATCACAAATTGAAGCATGTACAAACTATACATAATAAAGTGTTTTTCATAATTGCTCATAGTGCATTGTTGTTTCTGCATAAGTACTTTAAGTAGGAAGGGTGGGATTAATCATACTGTTGTTTGCAATGACAAATATTTTAAAAATAGAGTCTGTTGGGAGAACTGTTCCGCTGTGGCTCCAAGAAGTTTTCATCATTAATTAGGAGTTTGCCACACAAGCGTTCGTATTTTTCTTTGATTGCAATGATGTGTGTGTGTGTGTGTGTGTTTGTGTGTGTGTGTGTGATGAAATGAAAATGGTTGGAGTTGAGTTGATATCTTTTATTAAACTTTTTAGCTAGAGCCCTTAATTTTAGCAGGGAGACTAATGCAAGATAAATTGTTTCAGACTTTAGCCATAGTAAAAGCAGTTTGAAAAATTAGGACTTTGTTTTCACAACTTCTCTATTAGAAGATATACACTGATTTAAAAAAAAGTGGGCTCTTTTGGGGTTGTTCTTTGTCCAAAGGAAGGAAAAATCTACTTCAGGTGCTCCAAGGGTATGAGACCCAATCATCCCCCTATTTAATACACAATCTTGGATGTGTTCTCAGTTTCAAGGAAGTATAGTCACTTCAGTAAATAGTTTTAAGAGGAGCAAGTGAAAGTAAATGGGGACAGATTCAATTCAAGAAATACAAAAATCTCCAGAGTTCCCGTTGTGGCCCAGTGTTAACAAACCCAACCAGAATCCATGAGAACATGGGTTTGATCCCTGGCCTCAATTAGTGGTTTAAGGGTGTGGTGTCACCCTGAGCTGTGGTGTAGGTTGCATATGAGGCTTGGATCCTGCATTGCTGTGGCTGTGGTGCAGGCTGGCAGCTACAGCTCTGATTCGACCTCTGGTCTGGGAACTTCCTCTTATGCCTTCTGTGTGGCCTTAAAAAGACAAAAAAGAAAAAGAAATACAAAAATTGTAAATGTAAAGTTTAGGAACTTTTAAATGTTTCTGAGTACCTATCTGAAGTCACATTTCTGGGAGTTTAAGCCAAGCTAAGCAATATTTATGAGGCAGCATCATCTGAGGAAACAGATGCTTTTTCTTAATGTGAACTCTACAGGCACCTGCATAGAAGCAGAAGTTAAAGATAAAATTCCTTTGGAGTTCCTGTTGTGGTGCATTGGAAACAAATCTGACTAGGACCCATGAGCTTTGGGGTTTGATCCCTGGCCTTGCTCAGTGGGTTAAGGATCTGGCGTTGCCATGAGCTGTGGTGTAGGTCACAGTCGCGGCTCCGATCTAGCATTGCTGTGGCTGTGGTGTAGGCTGGCGGCTGTAGCTCCAATTAGACCCCTAGCCTGGGAACCTCCATATGCTGTGGGTGCACCCCTAGAAAGCAAATAAATAAATAATTTTAAAAAAGATAAATTTCCTCCTCTGATTCATAGGGCGAAAGTATGCTGTTAGAAAATATTCCCCCACAAAATTTCCCTTTGTAGGTTTCTTAATGTTACTGTTAGCATGGACAGTCTTCTCAATAATCTTCTGAGACATCATTATCTTTTTTTTTCAGAGGAGGAGACATAACTAGCTCAAGTCACTCAGTCCTAGATCATGATTTCAGCTCTAATCTCTCTGATTCCATATATTCGCCTTTTCTCTTCATGTCACTCTGCGCCATTGAATAGGTTGTGTGGACTCCAGATTCCCCATAATTTCCCCTGGAATGTTTTCCCTGAAAGAAGCATTGAAGGAGTTTGTAGTTCAAAGGAAATAATAAGAATATTGCTCTAAACCCCTTTGTTCGTCCTCCTCACTCCCACCCCTACTATCTCATCCCTCCTTTCTTGTTTACTGCAACTCAGGAGAATAGACTTATGGGGGATTCGTCACAGAGACTCTGTGGGCTGGGTAAGATAAGGCTTTTTTCTGAAAATTTTGTGGGAGAGCCTGGATTTTAAGTTCAGAGTGCTGATAACCTTCCACATGAATGATGGCAACCTTTACTCTTAGGTGGTTTGTTAAAAGTAACTTTGCCTTCTCATCTATCTGTATTAGAACTCCTCTTCAAATAGAATGTCTTAGTATGTTTAATGATTGAAAATCTCTGTGGTAGAGGCTAAGAATGTTAAACATTAGGAAAATTTAAATGAGAAAAGAAATCATCTATATAGAGTCTCCCACGTAAGAGTCCTAGAGACCGTCTGTTCCTATGCCAGCGGGAGTTCCCGTCATGGCGCGGTGAAAACGAATCCGACTAGGAACCATGAGGATGTGGGTTTGATCCCTCGCCTCGCTCAGTGGGTTAAGGATCCGCATTGCCGTGAGCTGTGGTGTAAGTTGCAGACGAGGCTCAGATCCCACATTGCTGTGGCTGTGGCATAGACCGGAGGCTAGAGCTCCGATTTGACTCCTAGCCTGGGAACCGCCATATGCCGCGGGTATGGCCCTGAAAATCAAAACCAAAACCAAAACCAACCAAACAAAAACACCTGCTGGACAACGATGGGAACTCCAGGTTTTTTTTTTATTATTATTATTATTACATGCAATATGGAAAAAACTTTTTGCTATTGATTTGCACTTAGGAAGGGAAGGGGGCATGAGGAAGGCAGCCTTTGTGTGCTGTGTTGGGGAATGGTTGAAGAAGACGATGTTTGGAAAAGGAATTAGGGGAAGAACATACTTATCTCATGAGCATTTATCCAGTTATTTGCTGTATGGTGATGTATACTGGAAACCTCTCTTCCTGTTCTCCAGTGAATTCTTCAGCAAATTCTTGGTCACTCAGAGTAACAATTGATGTGGTATCGTTGAAAAAATGCTTATCAGTATTTCTTTACTTTAGCCAATATCCAGCTTGGTAAGATAGCTGTATCTATTCATCCATCCTTTTATTCACTATTCAACAAATATTTAAACAATTTTTTTTGGAGTGTAGTTGACTTGCAATGTTGTATTAGTTTCTGGTGTACAGAAAATTGACTCAGGTACATATATATATTTTTTCATTATAGTTTATTAGAGTTTATAATAAGATATTGAATATAGTTGCCTATGCTTTATAGTAGGGCTTTGTTGCTAATCTATTTTATATATAACAGTTTGTATCTGTTAATGCCAAAGTCCTATTTATCTCTCCTCCCTTTGATAACCATCAGTTTGTTTTCTATATCTATGAATCTATTTCTATTTTGTAAAAAATTCATTTGTATCATATTTTAGATTCCACATATAAGCAATATCATATGATGTTTATCTTTCTCTGTCTTATTTACTTTCCTTAGTTTGGTAACCTCTAGGTCCACCCATGTTGTTGCAAATGGCATTATTTCATTCTTTTTCATGGCTGAGTAGTATTTCATAATATATATGTATATATATTACATCTTCTTTGTCCGTTCATCTGTTGCTGGACATTTAGATTGCATCCATGTCTTGGCTACTGTAAACAGTGCTGCTATGAACATCGGGGTGCATGTGTCTTTTCATCGAAAGCTTTCTCTGGATATATGCCCAGGAGTGGGATTGTTAGATCATACGGTAAATCTATTTTAAGTTTCAACAAAGTATAGTTGATTTACAATATTATATTCATTTCAGGTATACAATATAGTGATTCAGTATTTTATAGATTATACTTCATTTAAAGTTAATACAAATTATTGGCTATATTTTTCTGTGCTACACAATATATTCTTGTTGTTTATTTATTTTATACATACTAGTTTTTATCTTTTTTTTTTTTTTGTCTATTTGCCATTTCTTGGGCCGCTCCTGTAGCATATGGAGGTTCTCAGGCTAGGGGTCGAATCAGAGCTGTAGCTGCCGGCCTATGCCAGAGCCACAGCAACAGGGGCTCTGAGCTGAGTCTGCGACCTACACTACAGCTCACGGCAACGCCGAATCCTTAACCCACTGAGCAAGGCCAGGGATTGAACCTGCAACCTCATGGTTCCTAGTCAGATTCGTTAACCACTGTGCCACGACGGAAACTCCTACCTCTAACTTGCCTCTCCCCACTTCTCTCTCTCTACTGATAACCACTTGTTTGTTCTCTGTATCTGTGAGTCTATGTCAACAAATATTTCAGAGCACCTGTCCTATGTCAGGCACTATGCTAGGCTCCAGGGTAGAACAGAGAAGAAAACAGGTTGTCACCCTCAAGGATCTTATGATTTTATGTGACAAGAAGGCTCTGGGAGTTCCCATCATGGCCCAGTGCAAACAAATCCGACTAGGAAGCATGAGATTGCAGGTGTGATCCCTGGCCTTGCTCAGTGGGTTAAAGATCTGGTGTTGCCATGAGCTGTGGTGTAGGTCGAAGGTGCAGCTCAGATCTGGTGTTGCTGTGGCTGTGGCTGAGGCTGTGGTGTAGGTGGCAACTGCAGCTCCAATTTGACCCCTAGCCTGGGAACCTCCATTTGCTGCGGGTGCAGTCCTAAAAAGACAAAAGAGAAAAAAAAAAAAAAAAAAGAAGGATTTATGTAAGTGGGACCCATGCAGGTAGACCTGTGGAGGAAGAAAGATACCTGGTATGGCTTTGAATCCCTCTGCTCTGGGAATTTTTCCGGGTCATTTCTTCTTTCATCTGTTCCTACATGGTGCTCTTCACTCTTATTTTCCCAGGTTGCCTGTAATGCCTTTTGTCTGTGTATCTCAGCTCCTGACATTTGTTTCCAACCCATTGGCTCTGATAACCCATTTCAAAACAGTCTCCAGCTCCACTTTGGCATTGATTACCTAATGCAGTTCTCAGTTTTGCCCTCTGGCCCCCAATCCCTGTGGCTGCTGTAAAACACCCACGACTTCCTCCTCTCAGTGTTCCAACAGGTCCCTGGGACCAGGCCCAGTTCCCACTTAGCTGTTCTGTAGGGAGAATCTGATCGTGTCCACCATCTGCCAGCGAACCTACTCGCAGGCTCAACCCTTTAACACTTCTGCATGGAAACCCAGTCTGTTTGGATGAGAAGGGCTGATTCTGCAGGTGCAGACTCTGAAAGGCAGAGCTACACACACAGTTCACCATCCCTGGTCCCCTAGAGCACTGCCACATTGTCGCCAAGGACAGCTGCACACAGGGGCTGTCTGCTCTCTGGATGATTGAAACGATTAATAATTTACCAAACCCTGGCTACTGGCTTTCATTAATTATCACTATGCTAATGATGTCCCTCAGGAAAAGGGAAAAATAATTTCCCCACCAAGGAAGGCTTAGTGAAGACAGACCATATTTCATAAATAAATCAGAGGTGGGTGTTTTGCCTTGAGTTCCTTTGAACTCTTCCTTTGCAGAGATAGAGGAGGTAGATGTAGGCGTAATAGGATAAAATGAAGCAGGTAAGTTTCCGTTTGATTATCCATGTTAGGCTGCTCCCAGCTTGGCTGTCAGTTAGCCTGTCTAGTCTCTCAGCTGGGAGTTGGGATCACTTTTACTGAGATATCTTCTCGGTACCCCAGAGACTTCCTTTGCACCTGAGGCATATGGAGGTTCCCAGGCTAGGGGTCGAATCAGAGCTACAGCTGCCGGCCGGCACCACAGCCACAGCAATGCAGGATCCAAGCCACATCTCGACCTACCCATAGCTCATGGCAATGCTGGATCCTTAACCCACTGAGTGAGGCCAGGGATCGAACATGTGTCCTCATGGATATTGGGTTCATTACCACTGAGTCACAGTGAGAACTCCCTTGGAGACTTTCTTAAAATGTGACACCAGGAACTAGACATGGCCCTCTAAAATGAGAGAGTCTGATAAACCCATGGATGCCCTGACTCCTGCTTTCTAAAAAGGCAGTTTTTCCTTCATTTGATCCTACCTTGTTGATCCAAGAAGAACTAGATGAGTTAATATGTATGAACAGCACCTGAACACAGAATAAAAGGAAAGTCTACATCATTCTTTCTGCTCTGAATTTTTGGCTGGCTTCTATAGGATTTGTTTCAGACGTTGTGGGATGTTGCTCTCCTTTTTGTCCACAAAGAGGAGCTTCACTATTTTTTTTTTTTAAATTCAAGTGAAATGATTTACATTGTGCCAATTTCTGCTGTACTGCATGAGCTTCCCTATTGCATCTGAGCAACTTCATGTCATTTCTGCCCTCCTGGCAAGAAGGAGGCATCTGGGGGCATCTGGAGATAGACTCCCAAGTGGGGTGTCCCATATCAAAACAGGCAGGGAAGCTTGACACTAATTGTGCCAACATTTTGCTAGCTATTTGGATCCAGTGTGCAGCTACAGGATCCTGAACCTCTTTTGGAAGTTGGCAGTTTTTCTGGGTGGGGAGAAGGAAGTATGCCATTCATCCCACACATATCTAAATAATAAGCCTGCTCCTAGGTTCTAAAATTCTTTTTTTTTTTTTTTTGGTTCTCATTTTGAACTTTATTACTATTTTTTGTAACAATTCAGTAAAATAGAAAATAAGAAGAAAGTCATCCCTCCTATTTATTGTTCAAGACTTCTGGGGAAGGGGCTTCTTCCTGAATCTTGCTCATGAGGCTGACTCCTGGTCCTCCCCACGTGTTTTCTAGCTGGAGCTGTCTCCTTTGAATGCTCCCTCTGTTAATGCAGTGAGCGAGGCTGGAGACTTCTGGCCTTTTTCTTCCTCTGCCCTGGGTAGGTAGCTTTGGGCCAATACTGGGGAGCTTACGGGAAAGATTCCCCTTTTGAGGGTGTGTTTTCCCACAGGCTTATCTTCTCCTTGTCTCTTCTAACTCTGGTGAGAACTAAGAGATGGTATGAGTCTAGAAACAGTGGAACAAGGAAGCCACTCCAATGTTTTTTCTTTTTTCTTTTTTTCTTTTAGGGCTGTTCCTGCTGCCTATGGAATTTCCCAGGCTAGGGGTCCAATTGAAGCTACAGCTGCTGGCCTAGACCACAAGCCACAGCAGCACCAGATCCGAGCCGAGTCTGAGACCTACACCACAGCTCAGGGCAATGCTGGATCCTTAACCCACTGAGCGAGGCCAGGGATCGAACCTGCAACCTCATGGTTCCTAGTCGGATTTGTTTTCGCTGAGCCGCGCCAAGAACTCCTCCAATGGTTTTTGAGCCAGGCTGCTCAGGTCAATCTGGACCAGCTAAAGGAGACTCTCTGAAATATGGTCCAAGCGACTCATCCAGGGTCCCTCAGAGAAGGGCATAGGCAAAGCTCTATGTGGTAGTGCTGTTTGGCTTTATCCTCTACGTTCACTTCTTTTATGGGGATCTAGTTGGGGTCTTTTTGGGCTTAGGAGACAGGTGCTGGAAAGGTTAGGGGTCTCATTCCCTTTTCTCTCTTTCTTTCCTTTGTAGACACACATTAGTGTATTCTGCAGACTGAGCGGGGCATATCCTCAGGGGAAGAGTCCTACACAAAGGGAACGCTTCAAATGCTTCAAGCCTCACTTTCAGCTGGATGCTTCTGGACACAGAACTGGTCATATTTGAGTTTTTTGAGGAGAGGAGGTGGCTTTTGGCTGAGGGCAAGTTTCTTAATGATCTCACAACAGGTCATGCAGCTGCATTTCCTTGTGGGTGAAATCTTGGGCAGAGATCCAGCCTCTTGCACTAGGGGAGAATGTGATAGGTGGAATCTGGTTTTGGTAAAATCAGGGATCTATTTTGGGACCACAGTAGGCATATCTAGAACTATAATCTGCAAAGCAATCACACTTCTTGGGTCAAGGCCATTGCGAATGGTACCGAGTTCTGCTTTCTGCTTAGTGGGATCCAACACTGGTGTTCATTTCTTGGACCACAACAGATTCTCCCAAAGCTAGACTGGGCTTCTGAGCTTGATGTCCGGCATTTGACCCTAATCATATTTTTCTTTGCCTTGCTTTTCAGCAATCTTATTTCTGGCCTGTCACCCTGGATAAAGTAATCTTGTTGCAGAAGAAAAATGTATAGTGTAGGGAATATTTGTATCCACAGATTCACGAAGGAATAATGTACTGAAAAGACCAAGAACATAGAATCTGGGTCCCGTAGTTCCTGTTGTGGCTTAGGGGATTAAGAACCTAACTAGCATCCATGAGGATGTGGGTTTGATCCCTGGCCTCGCTCAGTGGGTTAAGGATCTGGCATTGCCGTGAGCTGTGGTGAATGTTGCAGGTGCAGCTCGGATCTGGCATTGCTGTGGCTGGGGCATGGGCCAGCAGCTGCAGCTCTGATTCGACCCCTAGCCTGGAAACGTCCATATGACATGGGTGTGACCCTAAAAAAAAAAAAAAGAATCTGGGTCTTGATGGTCCTGGTTTTGAATCCTAGCTCCATGGCTACTTAGATAAATAACCTTGGCCAAGTTACTTAAACCCTCTGAACTTCGTTTTTCTCATCTGTAAAACGGGGATATAAATAATAGCAACCTTTATGTTTGTTGGAAAAATAAAATGCTAATGTGTGTTAGGTACTTAAACTAGTGCCTATATAAATATTTGCATTTTTAACAAAATGTGATTAATAGTTTACAACTTCTTTCCCTCACTATCTTCCCAAGGTCAATGACAATGTCTATCTTGCTCACCACTGGATCCCCAGAGGTCAGCACGATGTGTAGAATGTGATAGGAATGCAATAAATACTTATTGTATGAGAGAATTTTTTATTTTTATTTTTATCTTTTTGTCTTTTCTAGGGCCGCGCCCATGGCATATGGAGGTTCCCAGGCTAGGGGTCTAATCGGAGCTATAGCTGCCAGCCTACGCCACAGCCACAGCAACGACAGATCCAAGCCGTGTCTGTGACCTACACCACAGCTCATGGCAACACCAGACCCTTAACCCACTGATCGAGGCCAGGGATCGAACCTGTAACCTCATGGTTCCTAGTTAGATTCGTTTCCGCTGTGTCACAACGGGAACTCCAGAGAATGTTTTTAAATGGCTCAACGTCTCTTCAAAATCAGAGGAATACCGTGGAGGGATTACTGGGTTTTGGAATTAAGCATGTGGCTAAGGTTATATTGTGTTTCCCGGTCCCTGGGGAATAGACGTGGCCTCTGCCCACTCTGCACTAGAGCCTTTGAGTTCTGCTCTATTTGGAGAAATAGAGAACCTAAGACAATTACAGGAAATGGACTTGTGGGGAATGGTTGGGGTGAGGAGCTGCGGGCATTGCTAGAGGATGTGGATTGTATTTGTACGTCAAGCTATCAACTCAGGAAGTATGTGTCCTCACCTTTTCCAGCTTGTATAGAGGCTGCCCACTTCCCTTGGCTCAGGGCCCCCTTTCTCCATCTTTGATGCCAACAACATCAGGCAGAGTCTAGCTCATGCCATCATCTCCCTGCTTCCCTCAGTCTGCTTTTAAGGACCCCTGTGAATACTTCGGGCCCAGCGGGTGTTGTTTTCTCTACCTAGACCATCCTCTGCTCTGAGGTGCTGAGCTGGGGTATTGCCTTGCCCTTCCCGGCAGCTGATCCCAGCCACTGGCCTCCGTGGTCACTCCCGGCCCAGTCAGACCCGAACTTGGGGTGCTCAGCCTATCCCCCATATTTTGCTACCGTCATAGCTTTGAGATCTTGGGTTTTCCATCAATGTGCTTACTTTCTTAAAACTAAATAGGTTTTTTTAAATAGAAGGAAATAGGGGCGTCCCGTGATTCTAAGTTATCACTAAGGTATGAGGAACGTGGAAACAGAAAAGAAGACAGAAATACAAAGCTCCCAAGAGGCCTTGATACTAGGCTTGAATAGAGTAAGTGATGTATTTGGGGACTTTATTAGAATAAAATTAAACAAGCTTCTTGGTGATCAATGACTCAGGGCACTTTTGACGAAAAAGCAGCATCTGTGGACAGATACGGCCTCGGTATCCCAGTATGATGTTGACAAAAAACCTCAATAACGTCTATTTTCCACTGTACTTGGCAAGGGAAACTGGTTGATGATCATGGCACAAAAGATAAACTGTAGGAGTTCCTGTTGTGGCGCAGCGGAAACAGTCCGACTAGGAACCGTGAGGTTGTGGGTTTGATCCCCGGCCTTGCTCGGTGGGTTAAGGATCTGGTGTTGCCGTGAGCTGTGGTGTAGGTCGCAGACGTGGCTCAGATCTGGCGTTGCTGAGGCTCTGGTGTAGGCCGGTAGCAATAGCTCCAATTAGACCCTAGCCTGGGAACCTCCATAATCTTTAGGTGTGGCCCTAAAAAAAACAAAAGACAAAAAAAAGATAAAATATATATGCACATGGACAGCGAGGGAAATAATTGCTGAAAGTTTCTCGAGAGTCAGTAGCACAGAAAGTGAGCCAAACTGCAGGAATCCCCAGGGCCTGATGAAACTGCAGGCTCTTTGACTCTGACCACTGCTGATGTCATCCAGGTTTCTGCTTGTCTTGATTAGACTGAGAATAGCCAAACACTGCTCACTGAGACAGATATTGATTTTGGCCAGGAAGTTCTGTCATCGGCAGTAATTACAATTGCTTTCTTAATTTATTAGATCAGGAAATCTAATAAATTTTCCATGAGTCCTCGCCTCGCTCCATTTTTTGTTGGTATGTGGAATAATCTCACCAAGTTATTTCTGAGAGAATGGGTGCTAAAACAGGACGATATGAAATGCAAACTGTTGCTTTCCTCTTTGTTGATATTAATGGGCAACCATATTCTTAGCTGTGTGGCTTTGGGCAAGCAATTTTTTTTTTTTGGTCTTTTTAGGGTCACACCTGTGGCATATGGAGGTTCACAGGCTAGGGGCTGAATCGGAGCCGTAGCTGCTGGCCTACACCACAGCCACAGCAATGTGGGATCCAAGCCACGTCTGTGACCTACACCACAGCTCACGGCAATGCTGGATCCTTAACCCACTGAGTGAGGCGAGGGATTGAACCTGCATCCTCTGGATACTAGTCAGGTTCTTTAAGCTCTGAGCCACGAAGGGAACTCCTGGGCAAGCATTTTAACCAGGGTACTTAAGTAGGCTCTGGGTCTCTTTTTCTACATTTGTACAGTGAGGAAATTTATTGCACCCAGCTCTTGAGTTTTTATAAAGATTAACCAAATTTATTCATTGAATACTTAGAACACAAGAACACATAGGAGGTGCTTAATAAATGCCAGCTATCATTGTTGCTAGTATCACTGATACACACATGAACAGGCACCTGAGACATATATTGTAGGTCCTTTTAAGGACTGTACTGAGGCAGTGCAGAAATGAACAGAGGGTTTGGGGATTAACTGAGTACAGCAAGTTGAATCCCATATGCGTTGAAGATAAAAAGAAACAAACTTGTCTAATTATAAAGCATTGCATATTTATTGCAGAAAACATAAAATTGTACAAAAAGAAAAAGACATATCCCAACTCCACAATCCAGAAATAACCACTGTTAACATTCTGATATTTTTTGTCTTCCAGATTTTCTTCTTTAGGTCTATAAATACATGTATTTTTAACATATTTAGGATTGTGTGGTATGAGGTATTATTTTAATTTTTATATTTTATTTTCCTTGTTATGTCATACATGTAATATATCAAAATAATATGACACATATGTAACTTATACAGAATTAGAATGTACTCTAATCTTTATTCTTTCTCACCATTCCCTGAGGTAATGACTATCCCAAATTTTGTATTTTCATGTCCAAGTAACATATTGTTTGTTTTTAAGTTTTATTAAAAAGCATCATACTATCTGTAATCTTCTTGAAATTGAGTTATTAAAAAATCAACATTCTGTTACCATAAATGGATACAGTTTCATCCATCTTGCTTCATTTGACAGCAACACATCACTTTCAGTTTTATTTTTTATTTTTTTGTCTTTTTGCCTTTTCTAGGGCTGCTCCTATGGCATATGGAGATTCACAGGCTAGGGGTCCAATCAGAGCTGCAGCTGCCAGCTTACGCCAGAGCCACAGCAACAGGGGATCGGAGCCAAGTCTGCAACCTACACCACAGCTCATGGCAATGCCAGATCCTTAACCCACTGAGCAAGGCCAGGGATCGAACCCGCAACCTCATGGTTCCTAGTCAGAGTCGTTAACCACTGAGCCACGACAGGAACTCCCCCACTTTCAGTTTTATATAGCGTTCTGTTGTGTGTTTATACCATACATTACAAAAATCCATTCTTCTAATGATGGATATGTAGGTGGTTTCTAGTTTTTTGCTGTTACAGAACTGCGGTGAACTTTTGGTCTATTTCATACAGGGCAGTGTCACTGTTATTGACTGAAAGGTAGTCAGAAAGCCAAATTTTTGAACTTCATCCAGACCCACTGAATCAAAAACTCTAGCACAGGTCCAGCAGTCTGTGTTCTAACCAGCCCTTCAGGTATCTGATGCTTGAACTTTGAGAACAACTGCTTTAGGGAATACGTTTCAGTGTGGACTTACTGGCTCAAAGGGTATGTGAATGTTCAACTGTATAAAACTCTGGTTGTTCACTAGTATAGTCATAGGTAGCTGGCGAGCTCTTTTTTTTTTTTTTTGTCTTTTTGTCTTTTTGCCTTTTCTAGGGCTGCTCCCATGGCATATGGAGGTTCCCAGGCCAGGAACCTGTGCCAGCCTATGCCACAGCCACAGCACTGAGGGATCCGAGCCGCGTCTTTGACCTACACCACAGCCCACAGCAACACTGGATCCTGAGCCCACTGAGCAAGGCCAGGGATCGAACCCGCAACCTCATAGTTCCCAGTTGGATTCGTTAACCACTGCGCCACGACGGCAACTCCCTAGTGAGCTCTTAACTAATTAATTAATTAATTTATTATTTTTTTATTACTCAATGAACTTATTACATTTATAGTTGTACAATGATCATCACAATCCAATTTTATAGGATTTCCATCCCACAATGAGCTCTTAATTTAAATGCGGCCAAATTTGTTACTCTTTTCTTTTTACTGCTTTTTCTATCTTGCTTGGGAACATTTTCCATACCATCTTTTTCCATACAAAAAAGATGTATGCCGGAGTTCCTGTCGTGGCTCAGTGGTTAACGAATCCGACTAGGAACCATGAGGTTGCGGGTTCGATCCCTGGCCTTGCTCAATGGGTTAAGGATCTGGTGTTGCCATGAGCTGGCGGCTGCAGCTGCGATTAGACTCCTAGCCTGGGAACCTCCGTATGCCTCGAGAGTGGCCCAAGAGATGGCAAAGAGACCAAAAAAAAAAAAAAAAAAACGATGCATGCCTGCATTTTCTACTAACAGTTTTGAAGTTTGGCCATTCAGATTCGAGTCCTTAGTCTATGCGGAATTGCTAGATTCCAGAGAGAGGAATCCTACTCCACTTTTCCTCCATGGCTAACCAACTGTTTCACTTCCTTTTAGACAAAGGGAGGCTATTTCTCATGATTTACAATGCCACCTTTGTAAGATATTCAAGATTCCACATGGGCCTGGACCTGGTTTTGAGGTCTCTGTTTTGTTTCATTGGTTAACTTCTCTATTTCTGTTGTAATAACTAAAGTTTATAGTAAAGCTTGGCATTTGCTAGGTCAGGTGTCCCCAACCTGATTGTCTTCAGGAGTGTCTTGGTTTTTCCTGACTTTTTTTTCTTCCTTATACATCTTACAACTGGCTTTTTAAGTTCTCTGGAAAAAAATCTGCTGGGATTTTGATTATATTGAATCTATAAATCAGTTTGGAGTATACTGATAGCTTTATGACATTAAGTTGTCTTATTAACATCTGTCGTTGATTTTCAGGCTTTTTTTTTCATGCCTTCCAATGAATTTAAAATTTTTTCCTCATAGAGGTCTCGTATATCACTTTCAGATGTATTTCTGAATGTCTTTATTTTTCTAATCCTTGTAGATAGAATCTTTTTAAATGTTATGTTTTCCAGTTTCTGATTTCTGGTGCATGCAAATGTAATTTTTATATGTTGATCTTTTTAGCTAGTCTCCTTGCTAAATTATTTTATCATACCTAATAATTTTTTTTTCTGAAAAGTCTTTGAGTTTTCTATGTAGAGATAATTATAATACCACAAGTAATAATGGTTTTCATTTTTTTCTTTTCAGTATTTTGCCTTTGATTGGTTATTATTATCTAACTGTGCTGGTTAGAAACTCCTGTGCAATGCTGAATTAAAATGATAATAATGGGCTTTCTTGTCTTGTTCCTTTTCATAAAGGTAACGTTTCTTATATTAATGATGCTTGCAATGGATTTTATGAAGATATCTTCAGCAGGTTAAACAGTTCTCTTTTATTCCTAGTTTGTTGAGAGTTTTTTAATGACTATAAGTACATGTTGAATTTTTTTTTAGATAATGATTTTTATTTTTTCCATTATAGCTGGTTTACAGTCTTCTGTCAATTTTCTACTGTATAGCAAGGTGATGCAGTTA
Source organism: Phacochoerus africanus (assembly GCF_016906955.1). Lineage (NCBI taxonomy): Eukaryota > Metazoa > Chordata > Mammalia > Artiodactyla > Suidae > Phacochoerus > Phacochoerus africanus. The sequence goes on along the minus strand of NC_062544.1, from coordinate 31,924,992 downwards.
CACATACATGTATACATACTTTTTTTTCCCATTATCATGCTCCATCATAAGTCACTAGATAGAGTTCCAGTGCTATACAGCAGGATCTCATTGCTTATCCATTCCATGCCTCTGTTAACCCCAAATTCCCAATCCATCCCACTTCCTCCCCCCCACCCCCCGGCAACCCCAAGTCTCTTCTCCATGTCCATGATTTTCTTTTCTGTGGAAAGGTTTATTTGTGCCGTATATTAGATTCCAGATATAAGTGATCTCATATGGTATTTGTCTTTCTCTTTCTGACTTAGTATGAGAGTCTCTCGTTCTGTCCATGTTGCTGCAAATGGCATTATTTTATTCTTTTTTATAGCTGAGTAGATGTTGAATTTTGACAAATGTTTTTCTTGAACTGGCTGAGATGGTTTCTTTCTAATTTAGTCTGTCAATGTGATTAATACATTCTTGCATTACTGGCATAACACCAACTTAAGTTTGATGTATTTATCTCTTGAAATTCTAGATTCCATTTGCTAACATTTTTATTCGTATTTTGTACTTATGTTCATGAATGTAATTGGCTTATTATTTTACTATCTTGTACTGTTCTTGTCTGGTTTTAATATCATGATTATACCAGACAGCTTGAATTGAGGAATATTCTCTCTTTTTTTACTATCTGGAAGGTTTTTAAAATATTACAATGACCTGTTTGTTGGGAGTTTGACAGAATTTTTCTGTAAATTATCTGGATTTGGTGATTTCTTTGTGGAAATAATTTATATTGCTAATTTAAAAGCTTTAGTATGTATGGGAATACTCAGTTTTCTGTTGATTGAATGTTAGTTTTATTTTTTATGAGTTGTTATTTTACCTAAAATTTCAAATATATTTTCAAAAAGTTATTCATAGTGTTATCTTTTTAAGCTCTGCTATATATGCAGTTATATTTACCTTTGCATCACTAATATTGAAAATTAATATTATTTTAGATTAATTTCTCCAGGAGTTTATTATTAAAGCGCTCATTTTGGCTTTGCTTATGCTTTCTATTTTTCTGTTTTTATTTCACTAATTTCTGATCTTTTTTTTGTCTTTTTGTCATTTTTCTAGGGTCGTGCCCGTGGCATATGGAGGTCCCCGAGCTAAGGGTCTAATAGGAGCTGTAGCCTCCAGCCTCTGGAACCTATACCACAGCTCACGGCAATGCCGGATCCTTAACCCACTAAGTAAGGCCAGGGATCGAACCCGAAACCTCATGATTCCTAGTCAGGTTTGTTAACCACTGAGCCACTATGGGAACCCTTAATTTCTGATCTTTATTTCCATATTTTATTGATTCTAAGACATATCATTTTTCTTATCATAACATACTTGAAATGTGGATGTGGCTTTTGTTTGTTGTTGGCCAGGTAGCTGTTGAAACACACTTGGCATTCTTCTGCATATGCACCAAAACTTGTAAAAGGGAGTAAAATCCCCAAGACCGTAGTGGCACATTCATTCATGCTCCTGATGGCACAGAAAAAAATATTCTGTAGGAAAATTTCAGACATTGATAACTTGGACTTGAAAAATAATTGAATGGTATGTGGAAAAAACGTTAAGTCTAAGAATATAAAATAACAATGCATACAATCAAGAGAATCTTGAATTAAGTGAAATGCATTATCTTCTTCCTTCCACTTGGATTCATTTCACTCTTCTCATTCCTTATGTTGAATGCTAGCTCCTAAGTTTTTAGCCTTTTTATTTTCTAACATAGTGTGATCCCCTGTGACTCTGCTCTTAATTCGATTGTGACTGGGTTTTCTCACACCACCAAGCAGTTCTCCCTACAGTTCAACTTAACTCCAACATCATTTTCCTGGAGATAGCATCTGATTCCACAGGTTAAGAGCTCCATCTCAGAGTTCCTGTCGTGGAGCAGTGGTTAACGAATCTGACTAGGAACCATGAGGTGGCAGGTTCAATCCCTGGCCTTGCTCAGTAGGTTAAGGATCCGGCGTTTCCGTGAGCTGTGGTGTAGGTCGCAGAAGCTGCTAGGATCCCGTGTTGCTGTGGCTCTGGTGTAGGCCGGTGGCTTAGCGCCGATCAGACCCCTAGCCTGGGAACCTCCACGTGCTGCAAGTGCTGCCCTAGAAAAGACAAAAAAAAAAAAAAAAAAAAAAGACGAGCTCCATCTCACAAGACTGCTCCCACTGCGGATGCCCGTTGCACGTCCACGTTGTTACCTGGGCTTCTGACTTTCTGGCTACAAAATAGAGGTTCACATGATCCCTGCCTTGTGTCTGATTAATTTGCTAGAGTGGCTCACAGAACCTGGAAAACCAGTTTCCTCGTAGATTACTACCAGTTTATCACGAAGGATATTAAAGGATATGAATCAACAGCAGATAAAGAGATACACGGCGGGGGTGGGGGGGGGGATCCCAAAAAAGAGTTTCTGTCCCGTGGAGTTGGGGGCCCAGCACGGTGCCACAGGGTAGCACTGTGATTGCCCACTCTGGAAGCTCTCTGAATCCTGTTTTTTTGGGGGGTTTATGGAGCCTTCATTACGTAGGTGAGCTCGATTCTACCTTTGGCCCCTGATGATTAAACCCTCTCCCTGAAGGTCAAGGGGCGGGGCTGAAATTTCCAACCCCCTACTCATGGTTGGTTCCCCTGCAACCAGCCCCCAGCCCACCCCATGTTTAGGGGATTGGTAAATCGTCTCATTAACATAAACTCGGTTGTAGTTGAAAGGGGCTTGCTATGACTAGCTAGACACTAATTTAACCTTTATGGCTCTGAAGTGATTTCAGAAACCAAGGACAGAAGACCAAATATGGTAAAAAAATAGGCTCCCATTGCTCTTACTGCTTAGGAAATTCCCAGGGTTTATTAAGCGGTCCGAAGACCAAATATGTATAAATATGTATTTCTTATTACAAATCACAATGTCACACACACACACACACACACCTCAACAGGAAACTTAAGACTTCTGGGTTAAAGACAACTGTATTTATGGTTCAGGCCAAAAGCAGCAGCCAGGGTAACTTCATAGCTCTGGTTTCTTAAGTCCAAATCCCCGTGGGATGCAGTGCTAAGAATGTGATGGTGTGTGTATGTGCAAAGGAGAGCATTTCGGGAGGACCTTGAGTTTGGAAACTGTGACCCTATAAAGGGCTGCTGGGATCTGCCCACCCCTTTTAGAGAGAGATTACCTGTATCCTGGAATATAAGCAAATCTCTTGCAGGCAGGGAAGAAGAGGGCTTTATCTTTAGTATCCTGCATTGTCTCTGGGGAGAGAGATGTCTCTAAGCTTTATTATCCTGGAATGTCTCACTTAGACAAGCATTAGCTGTGTCTTAGAGCACCCAGACCTTTCGGAAACACAACCTAGTCGCGGAGACTTCATAGCTATGTTTCCATCCATTTCACTACATGAAACAATTAAAAAAAAAAAAAGATTTACCAGTATTTTGTCGTTTTACTTTTTCATCTTTCATTCTTGCATCCTAGTCTGTTTTCATGGAAAATTTTCATTTTTTTCTGAGGTTTATTCTTTAGATTTTCTTTAAAGTAAACATTTATTTGTGGTAAAATTTCTCATCAACTTTAGGTCTTACTTCAATCCTAAGGGGAAGGTTGATTTTTCTTTCTTTCTTTTTTTTTTTGGTCTTTTTGCCTTTTCTAGGGCCGCCCCTGTGGCATATGGAGGTTCCCAGGCTAGGGGTCTATTGGAGCTGCAGCCGCCAGCCTACACCACAGCCACAGCCAGGCAGGATCTGAGCCGCATCTGCAACCTACACCACAGCTCACGGCAGGCAATGCTGGATCCTTAACCCACTGAGCAAGGCCAGGGATCGAACCCGAAACCTCATGGTTGCTAGTCGGAGTCGTCAACCAATGAGCCACGATGGAAACTCCCCTAGTTTTCTTCTTTTCTGTGTCTTTCCCTTTACTGCACCTCCGTTCAAGGCCAAAGAATGGGAGAAGAAGGAGGTAGGGAAGGAGTTGGGAAGAGAGAGAGAGAGAGAGAGAGAGAGGAGACCAACAGGTATTTGTTCCATCCTCTTCCTCTTGTCAGAAGAATTCCTCTCCCTGGGCCACTGATGCCATTATGTGGCTGTTGCTGTGCAGTCCTTGGGGGCTGGGCTGAGAGAAAATAAGGGGAAGAAACCGTGAGTTTCCCCCTACTCTCTCTGTCCTTTAGAATTCCCCTTCAGACCAGAAGGAGAGAGCTTCTCTTGGCATTATTTTCCTTCCCCGATTCCCCTCCCAAAAGTTGGGCTGCTTGCTTTTTTTGTTTTTTGTTTTTTGTTTTTTGTCTTTTCAGGGCTGCCCCCATGGTATATAGAGGTTCCCAGGCCAGGGGTCTAATCAGAGCTGTAGCCGCCAGCCTACACCAGAACCACAGCAATGACAGATGCAAGCCACATCTGCGACCTACAGCAGAGCTCATGGCAACACCAGGTCCTTAACCCCACTGAGTGAGGCTAGGGATCGAACCTGCAACCTCATGATTCCTAGTCATATTCGTTTCCTTTGTGCCGTGACGGGAACTCCTTGGGCTGCTTTTGAGTCTAGGCCGGATAATACTGGAAAGGAAAAAAAAAAATCAGTTTAGTCCTTAAAAGTTTGGTCTCTTTCCCCAATCTTCCTGTAGTCTATCATTTTCTTATGAGATTCTTCAGATACCTGTCCCATGCATTCTGGTCATGGTTTACAGTCGCATTCAGTGATTCAAATGTGTTTACTCCATCTTGCCTAGAACCAGGACCCCATTCTCATTCTTGAATGATAGTTTTGACGGAAATATAGCTCTAAGTTGGTAGTTATTTTTATTTCTCTTCTGACTACTCACCGTTGCTGTTGAGAGACTGCTCTCAATTAAATTGCCATTACTTTGACTGTAATCTGTCAGTTCTCTTTGGCTACTTTTCAATATCTTGCCTTTCTGGTTCTGTTTCACTACAGTGTATCTAGGTGTGGATTTCCATTTTAGTTTCCCTTTTGGGGTATGTTGCATTGTCTAGATTTGTGGATTCATGATTGTCACTCAGTTCTGGAAAATTTCTAGTCATCATATTTTCAACTCTGTAAAAGAGAGTTTTTTTACAGCGTTCCCGTCATGGTGCAGTGGAAATGAAACCAACTAGGAACCATGAGGATATGGGTTCAATCCCTGGCCTTGCTCAGTAGGTTAAGGGTCTGGTGTTGCTATGAGCTGTGGTGTAGGTTGCAGACACAGCTTGGATCCTGTGTTGCTGTGGCTGTGGCGTAGGCCAGAAGCTGTAGCTCCGATTTGACCCCTAGCCTGGGAACTTCCATATGCTGTGGGTGCTGCCCTAAAAAGAAAACAAAATAAAAAAACTCTCTTTCCATCTTTGGCATTCTTTTATTTTTTTCTCAGACTTAGATATGTGTTAGTGTATTAATTAGGTTATCTACTTTTTATATTCCCCAGTGCTGTGATGACTTGGGGACTTGCTGACCCTGGAAAGACTGCCCCTGCCAGGAATAGCCAGTTGCTAGGCATAGTAAATAACTTACCTGGGAACATACCTTTCCTGTGCAAACGAACCAATCTGAAGCCCACACACCCCACCCCCTTCTTTATTGAGCTTGCATGCTTGGGGCCCGTATCCCCCTGCCCTAAATACCCCAAGGGCAGATACTAGTCTCTACTACTTAGAGACAGTTCCTACATCCCCAAGCCCACTGAAATCATTCAGAGTAGCCAGTCCTAAGCCTGCTTGCCCTGCCTTGCTCCTTCCTTCCTTGGAGACCACAGTGAAGCTCTTGCCCATGTTTTCCCCTTCACTTCTGCCTTCCGAGCCACCCAGAGCTTTCCTGTGTGGTCTGTGGGGCATGCTCTGCCTTCTGTTTCTAGGGATCTGTGGCTACAACAACTTCTTCCTTCATGACAGTCATTTCCATGTCTGCATTTCTTACCGTACTGATTAAGACAAATCCCAGATACATTCTCCAACATTTTGTCCTTCTCAATCTATCCTGCATGTTTCTTTTCTTCTCTTTTATATTTTCCATATACTCGCCTCTCTCTGCAGTTGGGATAATCTCTTCACCTCTGTTTTTTTTTTTTTTTCCTTTTTTTTGGCCACTCCCATAGCATATAGACGCTCCCAGACCAGGAATCAAACCTGTGCCACAGCAGCAAGCTGAGCTGCTGCAGTGACAATGCTGAATCCTTAACCTGCTGCATCGCAAGAGAACTTCTTCACCTCTGGTTTCCATGTCACTGATTTTCTTCCTATTCTTACAAGTTCCATTGGTTCTTTTTCACATGTACCTACTATTCCTCACAGTATCTTGTTATCTGTTCGTATTTCAAATTCCATTACTTATTTATTTAAATATTTCCCGTATAGGCTTTTTTTATATTTTGAGTCTGACAGTTTCAATACTTACAGCCTCTAGAGGTCTAAATCTATTGTTTATTTCAACTGGCTGTCACACATGATGGCTTCATTTCTCAAGTTCTTGGTTAACTTTGTGAGTCGATTGCCTAACCTGCATTCTGCTGGCCTGAACTGAAGATGCTTGGAGGGTATGAGGTGCCATTGACAGGGGACGACTTTACCTTCTTGGGTAGTGATGAGTTAACCTTATCTAAAGAGAGATGACCCTTACTGGAGGGTCATCTCCAGGCCTTTGGACACTACGTCTGATGGGTGTGTGTGTGTGTTTGCCTAGGGACCTTGCCGCTATGCAGTCGACAACGTGATTTATAGTGGGGGGTTTTGGGCCTGTTATCACTAATATCAGTTTCGCCTCTCAAAGGGAATGGAGTTAAAAGTACAGCCACATGGGCTATATGTTGTTAACCAAAACCAGTAAGACTATTAGTTATTTTACCAGGAAAGCAGGTTTATTTGGGAGCAGTGAGGAATTGCAGTTGGGGACATGCAACTACGGCAAACCACATGCAAGCTCTGTAAAGCAAAGGAGAGGAATTTTTTTTTTCGTCTTTTTGCCATTTCTTGGGCTGCTCCTGCGGCATATGGAGGTTCCCAGGCTAGGGGTCCCATCAGAGCTGTAGCCGCTGGCCTACGCCAGAGCCACAGCAATGCAGGATCCGAGCCGCATCTGCGACCTACACCACAGCTCACGGCAACGCCGGATCGTTAACCCACTGAGCAAGGGCAGGGATTGAACCTGCCACCTCATGGTTCCTAGTCGGATTCGTTAACCACTGAGCCACAACGGGAACTCCTTTGTTTTTTTCTTTTTTTCTTTTCTTTTCTTTTTTTTTTAATAGTGGAGAAGAGGAAATTAGGAGGGGCTGTTATAAACAAGAACTCCATTGGAGGAAGTGGGGAGTTTGAAGTATGGTGCCTTTTCATTGACTGGATTTGGACAGTCTCTCATTGGCTGAGCTGTTGCCAGGCAAAGAGAAAATCTTTCTTCTTCCTACTAATGGTAGAAAAGTAGTATCTATTCCCGTTGGGACCTGTAGGTGCTGAGGGGTGCCTGTAAGAGCTCCTTCTGTCCTCGGGACTCCGTTTTGGTCGGTTTCCCTTGATTAATTTTCACAATGTGAGCACAGATAAAAACTCTAGACACCAAAGGCTCAGGTGCACTTCCCGGGACGGCAGCACTCCATGTGCACAATCATACATCCATATGTCCACGGCTCCATGAGGAGAGGACCATCAGGCTCTACACTTGGAACTTTTCCTGGACTCTGCCCTGGGTACTTCTTTTTTTTTTTTTTTTTTTGTTGTTGTTGTTGCTATTTCTTGGGCCGCTCCCTCGGCATATGGAGGTTCCCAGGCTAGGGGTTGAATCGGAGCTGTAGCCACCGGCCTACGCCAGAGCCACAGCAACGCGGGATCCGAGCTGCGTCTGCAACCTACACCACAGCTCACGGCAACGCCGGATCGTCAACCCACTGAGCAAGGGCAGGGACTGAACCCGCAAGCTCATGGTTCCTAGTCAGAGTCGTTAACCACTGCGCCACGACGGGAACTCCCTGCCCTGGGTACTTCATTTAGTTTCATATTCTGTGCTGTCACTTAATATGTTATCCGTATCGCCCTCTACTGAAGTAATTCCAGCCAAAGATAATTCCAGCCTGAGCTATACTAATGGTGGCTTGGCAAGCTCAGGTCACCAGGAGCATTTGCCTGAATTACTTCGGTGGCCTGCTTACATTACATTATCTCCTCCAAATCATTCTTCCCATCATGAGTGCCAAAAAGGCAAATCTGATCATGCCATTCTCCTTAATGCAGATGCCAAGACTGGCCCTCCAGGAGCCGTCTTGGATTGTGAGGCAATAATTCACTGGTAATATGTAGAATAGCAAGATTGAAGATCAGGTCAGTGAAGACTCCGTGGGGTTGATGTATCAGCCAGAAGTACCCACTTTTGGACTCTTCCTTAAGAGAGAAATACATTTCTCTCCCCCCCTCCCCCAGTTGTCTGTTGCTTTCCCTCATTTGCAGTATTTAACTGGTACGTGCAACTGGCTAGCTCTCATCTTCCACACACACTGTTCCATCTGCCTGAGGCAATTTCTTTCCTTGGTCAACTCCCCAACCATGGTCAACTTGGAAAAACATGACTGCTAGTCACCCTCAGATTTTATCCTAAAGGTTTTCTCTCCCTTTCTGCCTGCTTCCTTCCCTTTTCATCACCTCCTTTCAACCCCTGACTTTCTGCTTGGCAGGGCACCCTTGCTACTTTTGGCTAGACTTTAGGCTACTCACTCTATAACTAGCAGAATTATTTTATTTATTTATTTATTTTTTTGGCCGTGTTTGTAGCATGTGGAAGTTCTCGGGTCAGGGACTGAACACGTGCCACAGCAGTGACCTGAGCCACAGCAGGGACAATGGTGGATCCTTAACCCACTGAGCCATGAGGAGATTCCCCAGAATTAATTTCTTTTTGTTTTTTGTCTTTTTTTGCCATTTCTTGGGCTGTTCCCGTGGCATATGGAGGTTCCCAGGCTAGGGGTCCAATTGGAGCTGTAGCCGCTGGCCTACGCCACAGCCACAGCAACCAGGGATCTGAGCTGCATCTGCAATCTACACCACAGCTTATGGCAACGCCGGATCCTTAACCCACTGAGCAAGGCCAAGGATCGAACCCTCAACCTCATGGTTCCTAGTTGGATTCGTTAACCACTGTGCCACAATGGGAACTCCAGAATTAATTTCTTAGGTAAAGTTTCCCCCCAACCTGAAGCTGAGTGCCTGCTCTACCATGTGAGAAGCTGTATTTCTAACCCCTGGGTCTGTCTCTGGGGCTTCTCTAGCTGGTTTCAATGTACCCTTCCAACCCCAGTTGCATCCTGATTTATCTAAGGTTTTGTTTTGTTGCTTTTGCTTTTTAGGGCCACACCCACAGCATATGCATGTCCCCAGGCGAGGGATCAAATCAGACCTACAGCTGCCGGCCTACAGCCCAGGCACAGCAATACGGGATCCCAGCCGCATCTTTGACCTACACCACAGCTTGTGGCAACACTAGATCCTTAACTCACTGAATGAGGCCAGGGAACAAACCCACATCCTCATGGATCCTAGTCAGTTTCCTAACCCGCTGAGCCACGACAGGAACTCCTGCAACATCTAAGTTAATAGGGTTGCCTTCGCTATGCTCCCTGAGGAGAGCTCTATGCAAGCTGTAGGGTGCCTTGCATCCTGCCCCGTCCATAGGAGAAGCAAGTAAATAAACACTAGTTCTCCAGGATGGTTGCATAGACATGGGGGTGTTTGTCTAGGCCTGAGGGTAATGACGACGATGGTAATATTGGTTGTAAGGGAGGGAGCACTGCTCCCTCTGTATCCCATTCAAGAGCACTGATCTCTACCCATCTCCTCAAAGGCCGAAGACTTGCTAATCTGATGATGGAATGGATTCCCAGAAAATTTCTGGTGGGTGGGGGCCCTGTGCCTTGAAAGCTGCCATCTTTGGGTCCACCTGCCTCTCTCTTGTTCTTTGTCATTCACCTTACTCTGTAGAATTGGTGAACTGTCACATCTTCCTCTTTCATGTTGAATCCACGGGGATGGAGGGTTGAACCCTGGGGGGCCCTGAGGGTCCACCATTTCTTTATTCCTCTCCAGAAGCACAGCTGAGCTCCTTAGTTCCCAGATTCAAGTTTAGGGGGAAGGAGTAAGTCCAGTGAATTGAAACTCTCAAGCAGAATTTACACAGCACTTTTAACAGAGTTCTTTTCAGAATGTCAGGCATTTGAAAGCTACTAATACAGGCAGTTCCCAGGGTGGTACAGCAGTAATGAAGCGACTAGAATCCAGGAGGATGCAGGTTTGATCCCTGGCCTTGCTCAGTGGGTTAAGGATTTGGCATTGCCGTGAGCTGTGATGTAGGTCACAGACGCAGCTCAGATCTGGCATTGCTGTGGCTCTGGCCGTGGCTGGCAGCTGCAGCTCTGATTCGACCCCTAGCCAGAGAACTTCCATATGCTGCAGGTGCAGCTCTAAAACGACCAAAAGATAAAACTAAAAAAGAAAGCTATTAACACGTTGTTTTAAAATGTTCTGCCACTGAAACTTGCAGATACCTTTCCAGCATCTCACTGTAGGGAGGAGATGTGATTGCAGGGCAGAATTTGTCCTTTCTGGGTCAAAAGGACATATGACCACAAATAAAGTGAAAACAGCCTCACACTTCCTTCTCATAATCCTTCTGAGGGAAGAACTCACCATGCAGTTATGGCCTCCAGCACTGAGTAGTTGCCACAGCTGCTGCTGAAGGAAGAAGGAGGAGGGAGATGCTGAGCTGCCAGAGGCGAGGCTCTTGTGATTCGAATACAGTCCATTACTGAATGCTTGAGGCAGCTTCCGTCTGTTACCTAAGGAGTATTTCTCTCTGACCTGAGGTCCAATTTCACCCAAGAGAGGGACAATTTATTTTAAGTGATACAAAACTAGAAGACAAGTGGAGAGAGAAGCATGTTAAGAGATTGCCCTCTGGGAGCTCCTGTTGTGGCTCAGTGGTTTAAGAACCCAACAGAGTGTCCTCGAGGATGCAGGTTCTATCCCTGGCCTCACTCAGCGGGTTAAGTTTCTGGTGTTGCTGCAAGCTGCAGTGTAGTTTGCAGATGCAGCTCAGATCCAGCGTTGCTGTGGCTGTGGCATAACTTGGCAGCTGCAACTCTGATTAGATCCCTAGCCTGGGAACTGATATATGCCATGGGTGTGGCCCTAAAAAGAAAAAAAAAAATTAGACTAAAGCTGAACTTTTCCCACCACTTGGGCAGGCAAGTCTTCACTGACCAGCTGACCAGTCACTTTCCTCATTTCCTTTGGCCATGAGCTTCTCTGTAGCCCCTAGTTCCAAACCAAACTCTGCACCAGGCCTCAGCCATATGAAATGAAGGATCACCATTGTGGTGAGTTGGCAATGAGGTGACGGTGCTTGGTTTTGATTAAGTATCCTAAGCAAATGAGTTATCATCGGAGCACAGGCATTACATTATTATGAGCAGTGACCATACATGTGGCTCCCAGACCCCTGCCACTTTCCCCAGGAGCTGACAGGTCTGTGGGTGTCTGTCTTCTCTGAGCTGCCTGCTGTGAGCGGCTGATAGCCCTGAAGGGAGGCGGGGATGTGGGCTAACAAGGACGTGCTGTTCCATGCAGGACAGCTATCAACGGCTGCCAAGTCCCTCATTAGGGACTTCTCAACCTGGCCCTTTCTGGGCGGCAGCCAGTGTTCTCATCCTGCAGAGGAGGGAGGTGAGGCAGAGAGAGAACAGAGCCCTCGAGTGACCTTGGGACAATCGGGGCGTGATGTTCCCACTGCCTCCTACTGGCCCGTTCTGACACTTGGCAGCTGTTACCTGTGAGCCGTGGGCAGCGTGTTCTCTGCCATCACTCAATCACTTTCCCCACTCATGAGTGGCCCAGGCAATGCAGGAAGCAATTGGCATGTCTTTGGTCCTGATGCTGGACTCACTGAGGTGATCAGAATAGATGTTTGTGTGTGTAGTTTTGTATGGTGAGCAAGGCAGCCTCCCCGGGCCAGGTTATCTATAATTCTGTATCATAGCGTATCCTTCACCCACTCGAGGATTATGGGATAGGCCAAGAAAAATAGACATGGCAATAAAAGATCAATATCTGGAACCTGAGCACCAGATAGAGTCTGAGCACTGGAGGTACTTAGCAATATCCAGGTTTTGAGGAAGAAGGTCCAACATTATTTCTTAAGAGATATCGATATTTGGATTGATGGGCTGACCATTCTGGCTATTCTCGCAGGTTGGAGGGGCTGAGGGCAGGAGGGAGGTGGGGGAGCAGCAGCCCATCTGCATAGCATAGTGTCTGTGGAGACAAACACTGCATCTGTTCCAAGCTTCATCCCCCCTTAATCCTGGTGGAGGAACAGAGGCAGTTTAGCAGTTTTATCAGGGCCAGAGATAATTCATATCCTTTGTGTGTATTCAGGGTATCAGCAGGGGCCCTGGTGTGGATTTCATTTCTGCCCTGTTTATGGGAGAGACACAGGGCTTGTCTAGCTATCCTTGGGGCTGGCTGCAAACAGGGCTGGGATACTTCGCGCTGCCTCCCCTGCATGTATCGGGCTTGGTCCAGTACCCATCAGACCTTGGGGGATTGTGCACGGGCTCAGATTAATTACACAGGACCATCTCTTTCATCTGAGCATATCAAAGGATTCTACAAAATTGAAGGAATGTGGTGTGGTCTCGTAGGCTTTTTTTTCTAAGCCCTCTTGAAATCACTTTTTCAAAGAGTTAATGCCAAGAAATTATTCCCTGGGTGATGGATGACGCACAGCTTTCTCCGAGATCCCTGACCATTCATCACAGATCAGGCCACAGGCAGCGTGGGCTCAGCCTGGTCCGGAAACTTGCTTCAAGCCTGATTGTTTATTCATCGGTGGGATCATCGGGGTCCGGGAATGACAGGAGAAGGGCTTGGTGTGAAGGAGGCAGTGGGAGGGAGATGAGAGGTGGTTTGTTATGCCTGCCTGCGTTCCAGCAAGGAGATTATGGAAGCCTGGAGACAGCTCTCAGATGTACTCTGTTAAGTGTTTGAATTTCCTCTGTTGACTCGTGATTGAGACACATGTGTTGATATGTCTGTTCACATCATTAAAAAAAAAAAGTTAGGAAAGAACGAAAGAACTGCCACATTAGCAGAGGCGTTGAGGCACTTAGGGCCATTAGGACTGGGCCTCGGGGCAAAGTGTGGGTGCATGCTTATCATTGCTGTGGCCCCTACCCCATGGCACAGGGCAGAGGAAACGGGGGCAGTGACAAGATGACACTGGCAGGAGGCAGCGTTGTGATGAGGAAGGGGACCAGTGAGGACCAGTGGGATGGTGGAACCAAATGCCCAGTGCGAGGGGGCATGCTGCCACATCTGGCCCTCAGCCATGCTGAAGGCAGCATGAAATCAGGGCCTTGGGAGAGAGCTGTGGCTCTGGGCTGCATCTAAGCATCCAATGTATAAATCAGAGGTTTACTTAATACAGAGAAGCAGGAACCAGCCCCGGGAAGGGCACGGTGGGAGATGGAGGAGGGCGTCGAGGCCCCACTTGATTAGGTCGAGGCCGGGGCCCGGCCTCCAGCCTCTTGGGGTTCCATCGAATGACTTGGAACATGAGCACGAGGCCTGCCGAGTGGGGGATGAAGTGAGCCCCGTGCTTCTTCTGAGGAAGCAGGTCCCATTCCCCGACCCCAATGATCCTGCCAATGAATAAACAATCAGGCTTGAAGCAAGTTTCCGGACCAGGCTGAGCCCACGCTGCCTGTGGCCTGATCTGTGATGAATGGTCAGGGATCTCGGAGAAAGCTGTGCCTCATCCACCAGAAGCCTCCAGACAAGGCAGCACGGCAAGCTGAGGGGCCACCTGGTGTAGAAAGAGCTTCTAGGACTTTCTCATCCTCAAGCCTTGGGGTCCATAGCTGTGTGGGGCAGGGCCAGGCAGCCAGCCCTGCCAGGGGAAGAAGGGAGATGCCTGTCTCCTTTGCCTGTGGTGGTGTCTCTGAGGTTGGCAATGACTTCACTGCAGAAGCTTCGAAAGGCCTCTCCCCGATCCCCACCCTCTGCCCTGCTCTCCAGTGGCTCTGCACAGCACCCCTGCCTTCTTCAAATCTCCTCTCTCTGGGCACATTTCTCTCTTTCTGTTTCTCTGGTGGCTTGTTTGCCCTTCTCTGCATCTCTTTATTCTGCCCTGCCTTCAATGTCAGACTCCCCAAGGTTCTGTTCTTGAAGTATTTCTCATCTTACTCTCTGACCTCTCTGTGTGTAATCTGGTCCATTCCCATGACTCTGTATTCATCAGCTCCAGCTGCCATAACAAAATATTTGGTTTAAACAGTAGAACTTTTATGTTCTCGGTTCTGGAAGTCCAAGATCACGGTGCCAGCATGGTCATTTCCTGTGAGGACTCTCTTCCTGGCTTGTAGACAGCTGCCTTCTTGCTGTGTCCTCAGGAGGAGGGAGAGGAAGAGAGCAAGCTCTCTGGTGTCCCTTCTTAGAAGGGCACTAATCCCATCACAAGGGTCCCAGCCTTGTTAACTCATCTAAACCTAGTCATCTCCCTAAAGCCTCCTCTCCAGATGTCATCACAATGAGGGCTAAGGCTTCAACATATGAATTTAGGGGATGCGATCCAGTCCACACCAGTTCTTGGTGATTTCCTAATGCACGTTGTTAGCCCCAGGTTCTCTCCAGCTAAACAGAACAATCCGTCTGTCTTTCTAATGGGAACAAATTGATGTAGTTAAATCACGGACTCACAGAACACATTTTTTTTTTTTTTCCAGAACACATTATCTTCTGCTCAAACCAGCTCCTCCTGCCATTTTCTTAGATTAACTAATAGCATCATAGTTCTAGGCATAGATTCCTGCCTGTGGCACTTGGGTTTGAGTTCCCTCTCAGGCCTGCCTTTGGCTGGTCCGGAGCAGCTGTCTACCCAGAGGGGGGCTTCTGAACACAGAAGTTAATACAGTTGGCTCCCCTCACATCCAGAGGTTCAACATCTGTGAACTCAACCAACCACAGATAAAAGCTAGTCAGACAAAAAAAAAAAATTCCAGAAAGTTCCAAAGAGCAAACCTTGAATTTGCTGGGCAAGACAACTTTACTTTACATAGTATTTACAATTATTTTTGTAGCATCAGGTATCCTAAGTAATCTGGAGATGATTTACAGTGTTTGGGAGGATATGGACAGGTTACATGCAGACATTAGGCCGTTTGATACCAGGGACTCGAGCATCGTCGGGTTTTGGTCCCTGTGGGGGTCCTGGGACAACTCTAACATACACAAGACCATGGCCTTGTTTCTTCCTTCTGCTTCAGCTGATTGGCTCTTTAAGCCTGTGATTCTCAACCCTAGCTTCATGTTTTAAAAAATACAGGCACCTGGGCCCTACCTCAAGCCAGTGAATCCATCTTTCTGGGGAGGGGGCCAAGGACTCTTCAGGTTGCCCAGTAAGAGTGGAGAACTTGCTTTAGGCCACTCTGCCTGAGGACTCAGGAAAAATGTGTCGTGGCTGTGACAGCAGCAGGATGGGGACCCTGAAGAGAAAGCTTCCAGAGCTTGCCTGGCTTTGCTCCCTCCTCGCCTTTCTTTCCAGGTCCGTCTGTGCCCTAAACCCTAGCTTGTTGCCTGCCTTTGGCCCTGTCCCTGTCTCTGGACCTGTCAGCTCATCCCTGTTTGCTGGATTGACCGTGGCAGTCGCTATGGGCTTCAACTCGGACCCCTTTCAGCACTGTTTCCCCTGGTGGGCTGGTCTGGCCTCACTCAGCTCCACCTCCCCCGATGCCGCCACCACCTCCAGGGTCTTGAAAGTCCTTTGCCATCTTCTTAAGGAACCGCTGACCTTACTGCCCAATACCTGCTGTTGCTGTCTGAGCCCCCAAACTGCTTTTGATGATTACTGAGTTGTGCTGATGAAACCAGCAGCCATTTTTAATGATCAATTTCCTTCTTTCTTTGAATAGCTTATTAGAAGAGGAAAGAAGAGGCATGTGGCATTTGTGGGAGAAGATAACTAATTTATCATCTGGCAGTTTTCTGTGCTTTATTGTAGGTGTACAACACAGACAGGGGCCATAAGCTAACCCCAGGGCTGCCTTGGACAAGAGTTGAATTTAGATTGTTGCTTCACATTATTTGCTTTTGAAAAACTGACTGCACCTTGAGACCCCCTAAACAATCAGAAATTTAATCCAATATTAACAAGGACATGGCAAGCAACACAGTAGAAAGACTGGCAAAGATATAAACAGGCAATTCTCAGAATAAAAAGTGACCACTAAATAGTAAAGAACAATTTAACCACTCTAGTAATCAGGGAAATATAAGCCAAAGATATTAATAGACAATTAATGGAAAAAGAAATGTATACTAGCTAAGAAATATCAAACAGATGCTCCTTGTAAGCAGGAAACTACAAATGAAATATCAAACAGGAGTTCCTGTCATGGCGCAGTGGTTGACAAATCCGACTAGGAACCATGGGGTTTCAGGTTTGGTCCCTGGCCTTGCTCAGTGGGTTAAGGATCTGGTGTTGCTGTGAGCTGTGGTGTAGGTTGAAGACGCAGCTCGGATCCCTGCATTGCTGTGGCTCTGGCGTAGGCCGGGGGCTACAGCTCCGTTCGGACCCCTAGCCTGGGAACCTCCCTATGCCGGGGGAGCAGCCCAAGAAATAGCAAAAAAAAAGAAATATCAAACATATGCTCCTTGTAAGCAGGAAACTACAAATGTAAAGACATTGTTCCTCACCAATCAGATTGGTAAAATTACTATGTTGGCAAAGCTATGAAGAAATAGATATATGAGGACACAGTATATATTGCAAGTGGCATTGTGAACTGTACAATATTCTGGAGGGCAATTTATCAGTGCATATTAAAAAGTTTTGGGAAGTTCTCTTTGTGGCTCAGTGGAAACAAACCTGACTGGTAAACATGAGGATGCAGGTTTGATTCCCAGCCCCGCTCAGTAGGTTAAGGATCTGGTATTACCATGAGCTGTGTTGTAGGTCACAGATGTGGCTCAGATCTGGTATGGCTGTGGCTGTGGCACAGGCCAGCAGCTGCAGCTCCGACTCAGCCCCTAGCCTGGGAACTTCCATATGCCACACGTGTCTTAAAAAAAATTTTGTCAGTACGTGTACAAATTTTTTATCAATTTAAAAATTCATTTTGCATCAGAACTGTACAGTTTCATTTGCCCCTGAAGCATCTGATCAGAGCAGGTTAGAACAACTGCTGGCTAATGAAAGAAGTGGTGTTCCAGTAAAACTAAAAATTGAATTTCACGTAATTTTCATGTATCATTACAGCTCACTCTTTTGATTCCCCCCCACAAACATTAAAAGTAAAAATCATTTTCCTCTCAGGGACTGTCCAAAAATAGGCAGTGGGCTGGATTTGGCCTGTAGCCCTTGGTTTGCCAACCTCTGTTCAGTATTATTACTGGTGGTCCCTTGGGGCAGCCCATCCATAATGTCCTAGGCATGTCCCAGATCTGGCAGCCAGCTGGCATCCAGCTGGTTGGCATCTGGATAGCGGTCAGGGTCTTATGTTTCAATATGGGCCCATTTCCGAGTCATTTTGTCCACAGCCAGGATCATTCTAAAAATAGCCAGTGGCTCAGTTCTGAAGAGAGAGCCAGTCCACTCAACCGAAGGTGGCTTATTCTCACACATTTGGAAAGAAAACCACAGTTTCATGCTGCCACATTCTTGGATACTAGCTGCCTTTGTTTCCACTGCTCCACAATGGGAATTTGACTGCCACATTCTTATTTCTAGAGTGAAGGGGATTCTGTCAAAAGGGTTATAACTCCATCAATATCAATGACTTGGGCAGCTTCCTTGTCCTAAGCAAGTTTAGAGGGATTGTCTCGCTCAACCTGCTACAGTGGGCTTCCTTTACATTTTTTTTTGTCTTGTGGCAACCATGAAAGCAAGCTGATGCTTCTGGCTAGTGGAGGGCCTCAGGGTCTAATGAATATATATATGCTGAGGCTTTACCTGTACAAGAAACTCTGCAGGCCATAACCAGGGTACTGAAGATGCTCTCTCTCTCTCTCCTTTAGTAATAGTCTGAATAGTAATAGTGTGAAAAGCAGTGGGATGCAAGCTTTAGGGTTTTACCCAAGGAATCCAAAGTCTTCTTCCGAGCTACTTCTGAACTTGGAGCCATCTTTCACGTGGTGTAATTAAACAGGAAGGAATGGGAGGAAGGTCTTCATGGCACCAGTGTGAGGTTTCTGACTTTATGTGTGATCCATCTGTGAAACTGGAGTCCTCTCCATCGCATCAGCAACAAGTTCAAAAACAGTATGATGGTATGTCAAGTAGGTAGAGAGGAGCCAAGAGGCTTCTGTGTGTTATGTCCCTCTTGCTGGTGACTTGGAGGACACCCCTGAGTCAGTGTATAATCGTTCTTACCATGTGACCAGCGACCACGAAAAGGCAGACATGCCCAGACTGCTCTCTACCTCAACTATGGACTTTGGTCATGGTTAAACTTCCACGTCCACCGTCTTATTAATGTCTGACAGAGGCTGTGGCTGGGCTTACATGAAATCTTGCCTTTTGTCCAAATCATGTACCTTTGTGTGAATAAGATGCCCTTCCACAATTTTTTCAGTTACTGGTTTATTTTATTTATATATTTATTTTATTTTTTTTTTGTCAATTTGCCATTATTTGGGGCCGCTCCCTCAGCATATGGAGGTTCCCAGGCTAGGGGTCTAGTTGGAGCTGTAGCCACCGGGCTAGACCAGAGCCACAGCAACACAGGATCCAAGCCGCATTTGGGACCTACACCACAGCTCACGGCAACGCCGGATCCTTAACCCACTGAGCAAGGCCAGGGATCGAACCCTCAACCTCATGGTTCCTAGTTGGATTCGTTAACCACTGAGCCACGACGGGAACTCCAGTTACTGGTTTATGCTTGCCTGTTGTCATAACTCCATGGGTGGAACATAGCAGTTGTTGTGGAGGCTGTGTGTTTGGAAGAAATAGTTATAGGTAAGAGCCCTTTCCATCTGGCTCAAAATGTCCACATCCGAGTTATAATCAGGGATCAACTGCCATTCCCTTGTCTGTGCAACTGATCTCTTATGCATTGTCTTGATGATTTAGTTAGTTTTATCATGGCATGTTTCATCACGTGCAGTAATTCAGCCAAGCACTGCACATTGGTTGGGTGGGCTTGTACCAAGCTTGACATGAGGTCAAGGTGTTCAGCAGCTTTACTCACTGAGCTTGGATTATTGCATGTTGTCCATCAGTCAGCGACTTACCCTTCTCTGTAGGACTTGGGTGGTGTCCCCATTCTACTCCTTAGGGTTGCTTTTAGCATTCAGTGAAGGAGCTGTGTGTGGGACCAAGAATGGATCCCAGAAAGGAGGTGGTAACTTTTTTGTTGCCATTGACTGGCAGCTGCTTTCCTTAGTGTGCTGCATGGCCATACCTAGTTCTCACAAATCAGCGTGAGTCATCTTTGTCCACTGAGGGTTTTCAAGAACCCATTGCATAGCCCACTTCAGATGCCTCAAGGGGACAGAAACTGCCTACCATGGAAGTCTGAGGGGTCTTAGCCATATCACATCTGGGCTCCTTGGACTTTTCCCCACTTCTTCTGCCTCTGCTCGTCATTCTCCAGGTCAGGCTGAGAGAGGTTTAAACCATGGTAAGGTTTTTGGAGTTCCTGTTTTGGCTCAGTGGTTAATGAATCCGACTAGGAACCATGAGGTTGTGGGTTTGATCCCTGGCTTTGCTCAGTGGGTTAAGGATCTGGTGTTGCTGTGAGCTGTGGTGTAGGTCACAGATGCGGGCTCGGATCCCGAGGTGCTGTGGCTCTGGTGTAGGGCCGGCGGCTGCAGCTCTGATGAGACCCCTAGTCTGGGAACCTCCATATGCCACGAGTGCAGCCCTAGAAATACAAAAAAAGACAAAAAAAATAAATAAATAAAACCATGGCAAGGCTTTTTAACTGTATATATCTTTACCTGTATAACTGTATATATCTTTTGCCCACCACTTTACTTCCGAGCATATATTATCATGAAACATTTACAAATACATAGATATGTACTGTGTCATTATTTATGGTGAAGTAGAAATAATCTAAGCATCCATCATTATGAGAGTGATAAAATGACAGTGTGAACATATGGGGAATATCACACGGCAGGTGCTGAGTAGGAGGTAGATCTATAGGTCTATAAAGTTGCATGAACAGTATCAGAAGTCTGTTGTTGAATGAACGAAAGGAAAGTCACAGATCAGTGGGTATAATTTGACGTCATTTCTGTAAAGTAACAATTAGCAATGACAACAAAATGAAACTACATATTTTGGCAAGTATAACTGTATTCCGGAGTCACGTGCCTGCCCTGGAGGCAGGGCTGCTAGTTCTTGGCTAGAAAGTTAAGAGAGATGATGATAATAACCCACGGTTGTTTAGCATGAGGGACAGGAAGGATGGGAGGGCGGGACAGGGAAGGAAAGAAACTTTTCCTCGACCCATCTTAGATTTATTGGCTGGGACTCTGCAAATTAGACTCTCAAAACACAGATTAACAGGCGAAAAACAATCAGAAGTTTATTAAAACGTGCATCTGAGTATGTACATGGGAAAACTCACTCAACCTGGGCTTGAACTTGGGCTTATACAGCATCTTAGCCAAAGAACCCTACGTTTGAAGAGAAGTGATGCATAAAGGAAAGGGACTTTAAGTTTCTTGGTGCATCAAATCGTGGGCAGGTGAATATATAGGGGAAACTAGTGGAAGATAAAGGCTGTTTTAAGGAGGTTTGTTATGTAGCTGCCTCTGGTGTCGTCTCTGGATTGCTAAGGGTCTGGAATTGTCTTGGGAGTTCCCATCATGGCTCAGTGGTTGGCGAACCCAACTAGCATCCATGAGGACGCGGCTTCGATCCCTGGCCTTGCTCAGTGGGTTAAGGATCTGGCGTTGCCGTGAGCTGTGGTTTAGGTCGCAGACACAGCGTGGATCCACTGTTGCTGTGGTTGTGGTGTAGGCTGGCAGCTACAGTTCGGATTGGACCCCTAGCCTGGGAACCTCCATATGCCTTGGCTGTGGCCCTAAAAGACAAAAAGACCCCCCTCTCCCCCAAAAAAGTCTGGAATCATCTCAAGTGATTAAGAATCATTCTGCTCTTGCTGGTGGAGATGGAGAGGGCAGGGGTTTGTTCTGCGTCTGCTTCTCAATTGCCTCCAGCTCCAAGTAATCCTCATACTGGTGACATATTTTGGGGTGGCATACTTGGCACCCCCTCAGAGATACTCTAAGGTAAGAGACTACAGTTAAAATCTTGAATGTGGAGAAAGAAAGAAAGAAAGGCATGACTCTCACGTGTGAAGAAGGTTGTGCCACAGACAGGAAGCAAGAAGACTTCCTCTCAGATTTCTCCCCACAACCCCTATATCCCCAGGAGCCTTCATACTCACCACTTCCAGTATTACAGAGTTTAGCGGGGCTTGATTATCTTTATTTCACCAGCTCTGGCTCTGTAAAGTCTGACTCATATAGGAAGGACAGGGAAACAGGCCCACTCTTTGGGGTCATAGGAATCTTTAACCTCACCATGAACCTGCTTATCACTTTGGACAGTGGCCTTGACTTAGTGGCATTGTTTGAGTTCGCCTAAAAGCCTGCAGCGGGCACTGAAGCGACCGGTCCTCTGCTGCCCTCTGCTGCAGAAAGAGGACACTGCACGTTGTCTCGCCAGAGGCAACAGCTTGTGTTCTGCCGTACAGAATCTACCAAAGTCAAGTAGCTTTGGCGGCTTTGAAATTTTTGGAGTTACTGCTGTGGTGCAACGGAATCAGCAGCATCTCTGGAGCACTGGGACACAGGTTCCCTCCTCGGCGTTGCCACAGCTGCGGCGGAGGTCACCACTGCAGCTCAGGATCTGATTCTGAGCAGGATCTGCAGGGCGGCCAAAGAGTGCTACCGTGTAGCACAGGAAAATATATCTAATCTCTTGTGCTAGAACATGAGAGAAGATAATATAAGAAAGTAATGTATGTATGTGTAGGACTGGGTCACTTTGCTGTACGGCAAAAATTGATAAAACATTGTAAATCAACTATATTTAAATTAAAAAAATATTTTCATACAGGGGTTTCAGCTGGTGATTTTTTTTAGGGGTGGGGGGTTGCACCTGTGGCATGTGGAAGTTCCTGGGCCAGAGATTGAACCCAAGCCACAGCAGTGACAATGCCGAGTCCTTAACCGCGAGGCCATCAGGAACTCTCAGGTAGCTTGTGATTTTTGCTATTGGAAATTTCTTTACTTTCTCTAATTCTAGTATTCTAATTTCTTTTGTACATAATGCATAGTTGCTGCAATGGACTGGATGTGTCCCTCCAAACTCCTATGTTGAAACTCTAATCTCAATGTGATGGTGTTAGCAGGTGGGGGGCCTTTGGGAGGAAATAAGGTCAGAAGAGCAGAGCCCTCCTGAATGGGATTAGAGCCTTTAGAAAAGAGACCCCAGCAAGCTCCTTTGGCCCTTTCTAGTTGAAGATACAACCAGAAGTTGGCTGCCTGCAACTTGGAATTGGACTGGTACCCTAACCTCGTATTTCCAGCCTCCGGAAGCGTGAGAAATAAATTTCACTATTTATAAGCCATCCAGTCTGTGGTCATTTGTTGTAGCCGACTGAGCTAAGACAGTCACTTCATTAAAGACTCTTCAAAGGGAAGTACCATGCCCATGACAACTGGCTTTCTGTTGTTGTGTTGCATCTTCTTCATCCCTGCCTGTGCACACGGGGAGGTCTTTCAGGACCATCTGAGTGCATGTGGGGTAAATGATGTGTTCTGAGGATCTGAACTGCTGGTGCTGGTCACTGGCTTGGCTGAGCACAGGAAGCACAAGCGCTGCTTCCCTTATATCTTGGTAGTGGCTACAATTGGTCAATAGGTTAATGTATGAATGGCTGAAGCAGGAGTGGTAGGACCTGGCAGCCGTCATTTCAAAAGACGGTTTGTGTGCAGTAGTGGAATGGCTGTTTTATTTCACAGTCAATGGAGTCTTTCTAGGAGGGACAGTAAGAATGAGCCAGACCCTGTTTCTGATTTCTGGGAGAGACTGGGTCAGTCTGCTGAAGCCCCTCATTTTATTCCTCAAGCCATTCCTATTGGTGATGCAGCTGGACTTTTGTGGGTCTTTTATATCATTAATATTATATAATTACCAGCATAGTCTGTTTCTTTTTGTTAGATATTTTATGGGAAATGGGAAAGAGGTAACAAGCCCTGCTGGTCTGATACCATGATACCTTGTATATTTTCATGGGTTTTTGTTACTATAACAGTGCATGTATTTACAATCTAAAGACCAAAATTTGCAGCACCAAAACCACAGCTGGGAGGTAAGGAAGGTGGCAGGAAACATTCAAAGGCAAATTTTACATTATTGGGATGTAAATTCCATTCATACATAGATGTGCCTCGGTTAAATGTCTTCTTTGATTTTTATTACAGCTCTGGCATAAGGTCTATTAGGTGTTCAAACACAAATTTCCTTTATTTTTTAATTTTTTTGTCTTTTGCCTTTTTAGGGCCCAACCCAAGGGACATGGAGGTTCCCAGGCTAGGGGTCTAATCGGTGCTAAGGCTGCAGGCCCATGCCACAGTCACAGCAACGCGGGATCCGAGCCGCATCTGCAACCCATACCACAGATCCCCGCAATGCTGGATCCTTAACCCACTGAGTGAGGCCAGGGATGGAACGGCATCCTCAAGATAGTTGGGTTTGTTTAACTACTGAGCCACGGCAGGAACTCCTCAAACACAAAACTTCAAATTCCAAAAGGGATTTTTTTTGGGGGGGGGGGCTTAATGAAAAATTTGACTAATTAAAAATAAGTATCTAAATTCTGAGCAAGCAAATTCTTATTCGTAAATATTCCTTCTCCTTTCCCCTGTCGTTGCTTCAGTAGTACATCATTTCTTTTTTGTGAGGCTAAATTAATTCATTCTGAAGATTCTGAAAGATGGGCTTGTGCCTGGCTGGAAGCATTTCTATATGAGGAATGTGAAAGCCCCTAGATTGAAAACCCCTAGATTATCAGAGTATCATCTTCATACTCACTATATGTCAGGCACAGGGTCAGTTGCTAGAGATTCAAAATAAAGTAAGGCATGGCTATTCTTTTAAAGGAGCCTACAGTTTTTCTGAGGAGACTGAAAACTAAATAACTGGCTGTACAGTGTACACCTGTAGCTATATCTCTAGTCATACCTGGTACCTGTAACTACTGTGAACTGTAATGAGAATTAAGGGAGCAAAGAGAAGAGGCATCCAATGCAGATGTTTCTGAGGATGGGCGAGGGATCCAGGCCTTTGTTTTGTTTTTGTTTTTTTGGTGGTGTTGTTGAAGAATGAATCAAAAGAACGGCCCAGACAGCTGCTGATGGCAGCATCTAAGAGTGGGAGGGTGGCAGCTTTCAGATGGGCAGGCACACCCCCTGAGACCAGCCAACATGGGACAGGCACATTCAAGGACCAGCACAAGTGACAGCCCTACTTGTCCCAAGTTGGCTTGTCTCATAAGCCACTCATCCCTTTCCTTGCGTATCTGGGTGACCCCTTAGGGAGAACCAAGGACAGGACAGCCATCTGAGAGGACATGTGTTTATTGTATTTAAGAGGCTGACACTATCTAAAGGGAAAACTTAAGTTACTGGATTGAACTAAACTTTATTTATTTATTTTTTCACAATACTCCTTTCTTTACTTACTTTTTGGCTGTTCCTATGACATGCAGAAATTCCCAGGCCAGGGATCACAGCAGTGACAACACTGGATCCTTAACCAGCTGAGCCACCAGGGTACTCCCTGAACTAAATTTTACATTGTATTGGACATTTAGGTAATAACCCTTTACTAATTAGTGGTGGGAGATTAAGGTAGATTAATTAGAGACCAAAAAAAGAAATTAGGTTTTTTTTTGTGTTAAATCCAATTGCACTGTGAATTAACTGCTACTCTGCTATGTTACAAATTTTTATAGACACAAAGAAAACCTTGTCAATTTTGTGAGTCCCAACAGAGGAAAAAAGCCATGTGCAGGCATTTTGGCTGCCACCCTTCTGTAACATATTACATGTAACTATGTGTGATATGGGCCATGTTTGCTGATTGTGGATTTGTTTTGTAAAATGTTTAATACAATCGTGTCTGAAAGTGCAAAAGCAAAGACAGTATTAAATTTGCTCTAAGAAGAGACATGTGATTATAATGAAAATGAAAATCAAGGTAATTTTACAAATTCAAAATGGGGGAAAAAAATAAGTTCTGCATAGTGTTCCCGTCGTGGCTCAGTGGTTAACGAATCTGACTAGGAACCATGAGGATGCAGGTTCGATCCCTGGCCTTGCTCAGTGGGTTAAAGATCCGGCGTTGCCATGAGCTGTGGTGTTGGTCACAGATGCGGCTCAGATCCTGCATTGCTGTGACTCTGGCGTAGGCTGGCAGCTGTAGCTCCGATTCGACCCCTAGCCTGGGACCCTCCATGTGCTTCAGGTGGGGCCCTAAAAAATAAATAAATAAATAAATAAATAAATAAGTTTTGCATGTAAATATGAGGGCGAGCATGTGGTTTCAGGTCAGGTCTCATGGAGGGCAGCTTCAGCTTGATTTATCAGGGGAACTGTGGAGTGGAAGCGACCTTTAGAATTGTTCCAGATTCAAGCCAGGGAGCTGGGTTACATATTCTGACACAAATTGGCCATTGGCTAAGTGTTACTTTGGAGCGATGTACATTCCCAAGTATTTCCAGCTGCCTGCCTACTGGGGCAAAGTGGCTTTTGCAGCCTGATGGCAGTCCCCTGAAATTGTCACAGATGTGGGCTGCCAGAGGCAAAAGCACACAGAAGTTGGGGGAGTGGACAGAAATAGTAAATGAGATCCAAGGAGGTCTGCTTGAAGCACCAAAGTGTAGCCTACACCACATGTGCGAAAGATTCCTTCCAGGACTGTTGGAGACCCTCAAGAGAGGGAGGGAGTCGGGACGAAGGGGACGACATTGGCCTAAAGAGATTTTTGAAACAACAGTTCCGTTTTATTTTATTTGTCTTTTCTTTTCCTAGACTAGGGGTCACCTTGGAGCTACAGCTGCCAGCCTATGCCACAGCCACAGCAATGGAGGATCCGAGCCGTGTCTGTGACCACAGCTCACAACAACGCCGGATCCTTAACCCGCTGAGCGAGGCTGGGGATCGAACCCGCCTCCTCATGGATCCTAGTCGGGTTTGTTACCACTGAGCCATGACGGAAACTCCTGAAGCAACAGCTCAGTTTTAGAAAGATGCCTGATAGGATGTGGGGGAGGGAAGAGGAGTATAAAGCTTCCAAGGGCCAACGCACACAGGGATTTAAGGGTGTTCCATGCAGGGACGGCAATCTGTATCCTTCTCCGTTACTTTTTGCTTTCCTTCAAACTTCTGCAGAGCCTCTGGAACTAACCTGTTTCCAAATTGAGCTGCTTCTGTGTAGGTGGCAGGAAGGCAGGCCGGCAGGCAGGCAGGCAGGAAGAGCCTTGGAAGCTGTTTGTTAGGTCCCCCCTAATATTTGTGGGGCCCAGGGTAAGGAGTAGAAGTGCAGGCCCATGGACCCTATGTCCAAATTATTAAAAATTATAAGCCAAGACAAAAGAAAATAAATTCTGTCATTTTACCTCAACAAATATGCCTTTAAAATAATCTGGAAATCTAGGTTCAAACTGAGAATTTCTAATTCCTTGGGGTTCCATGCTGAAATAGTGGTGATTTGGAGAATGCCAGCCCCAAGTCCATTAGCCGTCAGCTTGGTTCCCCTCTCTCCCCTACACTCTCTGCTGTGTTACAAGCAGCCTCGAGCACACGTGGGTGGCACCCCAGCTGGAGTGTCCAGAACCTCTGCAAGTAGCTGCCCTTGGCCATTCGTTGGGCCTAGGAGCGCACATACCTGTGGCACGGGTGACCCTTCGGAGGGCGAACCTCTGGGCACGGTCTGTGCAGACTCTGCAAATAGGCTCGAGCTATTTGGGCAGAGAATTTCAAGGTCCTGACTATAACGTGGTCTAGAAAGGCTCTAGGTGGGCACATCCTCTTGGTCTGGCAGATTCTTCTCTTGGTGAGGAGCATATAGCCAAAAAATGGCCAGAGTGGGTTCTCTGAAACATGGGGCCCAAGCAGTAGGTGGTATTGCTGAGAAGTGTGACTTTACATCCCAGCGAGGCTTATCAGAGACCTGGACTGCGGGCAGAGGGAAAGAGGGCTGCCTCACCGCTGGTTCCTACTCAGGAGGACTATCTGGGAAATAAGCTGTGAACTGGGCACATTGATCAATTCTTTTTCTTTTCTTTTCTTTTTTTTTTTTTTGCTTTTTAGCGCTGCACCTTCATCATACGGAAATTCCCAGGTGAGGGGTCCAATTGGAGCTACAGCTGCCGGCCTACACCACAGCCACAGCAACGCAAGATCCGAGCTGCATCTTCAACCTACACCACAGCCCACGGCAATGCCGGATCCTTGACCCATTGAGCAAGGCCATGGGTTGAAAATGCATCCTCATGGATTCTAGTTGGATTAATTTCTGCTGCGCCACAATGGGAACTCTGATTTATTTATTTATTTATTTATTTATTTGTCTTTTTCTAGGGCCGCTCCCGAGGCATATGGAGGTTCCCAGGCTAGGGGTCTAATCAGAGCTGTAGCCTCCGGCCTACGCCAGAGCTCACAGCAATGCTGGATCCTCAACCCACTGAGCAAGGCCAGGGATCGAACCTGCAACCTCATGGTTCCCAGTCAGATTAGTTAACCACTGCGCCACGATGGGAACTCCTGATCTATTCTTTAGTTGTAGACTTAGGTAGATTATTTGACACATACCTAAATAGACAGAGAGTGGGGTTAAGGGCAAATGCCTACCTCTTAGCTATCGGTGAATCTGGATAGATCCTGCCTTGTTTGAGAATGAGTGAGCATAGATGAAACAAAATATGGGAATGGGTCCAGTTGAAAATGTGGCAGAACAAAGGGCAGGGAACAGTATCCTGGAAGCTCATAGAAGTTTCCTATCTCTGAAGAACCTAAAGGAGCCAGATGAAAATTGTCAGATATTGTTTAGTATCTACAATAATAGAATTCAGTGAGATACTGAGTGTCGTGAAACATGAACATGATGCCAGGAAGAGAACACAGGCTGAAAAGAAAAGACAACAGGTTGGGCTATGGAAGCCATTCAAGTAAGATAGAGATCACTTTCAAGTAATAGCATAATCAGTGCACGACAGTTTGCATGTCAATCAGCATCAGTCATGTGGAGAACAGATTTGGAAGGCTTTTCTAGGATGCAGAAAAGAAGTCACATGCAGAAGGAAACAAATTGAAAGCCATAGCAAATATCCAACATATGAATAGTTTGTGTTCCTAGGAAAGATAGCATAACCTATGAAATAGAAGCAATAATAAAGGATGAAACAAAACCCAAGCACACATGCTCAAGGGTCTCGGTGCATTCCAGACAAAAACAGAAAAGACCCACGTCTAGATATACGTGAAGAAAATGTTTTGAATTACGTAAGTTAAAAAATCCTGCAAATATGCACTTGGAAAGGCAGTTTATCTATAAACTGGAGGGACACATTGAGCTTTTTTCCTCTAAAAGCACTACAATACTATTTTGGAGAATGGCCTCTTTCTCACTTGAGTCGGTACAATGGGACTGTCAGACCCTTTATCCTTTCCTGCCAAGAAGAGGGACGGTGATCCGAGCCCCATAGAACAGTCTCTCTCTGGAACAGGAACTTCAACAGAGTTAACAGGAAGAACGAAAATAGTCACTTCTATTCCAGTGACTAGTTGCAATGTCACGATGTCCACTGTCAGCTTGCAGCTGAAATTCCAGGAGGGGCTCTGTTTCAAGCCTGTTGGTCCTTCTTTTAGATTTTGAGGATATTCCCCTACATCCTTTCCATAAATTCCACTTTTGCTCCAGTTGGCAAGAGACTCTAAGGCAGATTTTGGGGGGAAGTAGCCAGAAAGAGGAAGAAAACCATCATATTCCCCTTCATATGTCAGGTCTCAACAGCCCACAGCCCACAGCCCACAGCATAGATGGCAAAACTATGTATTCTGGACTCCCTTGGTCCACCAGAGGGTGGCGCTATGACATACGGAATAGCTGCTGCCTCCCAGTAAGTGGCATGAGGCATTCTGAAACAACAGGGTGGGATGGCTCCTTCTGATAGCATTGGGTAACATAAAGCAAGAGAGGCATAAAATCAGATCTCTACATTATTGCCTCGGGCTAGTTTGCTGTGGCCTTACTATTTGGGGTCTTTAAGACTCAAAGTTAGTGACGTAATGGCCACATTGCCATAGGCAGAGTTCATGTGGAGTTCCTTCCCTGTCTGATCATTTTGGATAAGCTAAGGATGTATCAGAGCAGACAGTTTAGCTCTCAGCCATTTTAATGACAGAGAGTGCATTTAGAGTTTACTCTATTTATATTCTATACCCGTGCACACATGCAAGGCACCAGCAAGGAAACCAAACTCAAGCTGTCTTTAGAATTACCACAAGTGAGAAGACTTCTAAAACTGCCGTATCTATGGGTTTTGGAGGAACAAAACGCTGTGGCCCAAGCGTTTAAACTAAGTCACATTGGCTTTTGTGCATGACCACAAAAGAAAACCATCCTCAGGAGCTCCTACAGTGGCTCTGTGGCAACATATCTGACTAGCATCCAAGAGGATGTGGGTTCGATCCCTGACCTCGCTCTGTGGGTTAAGGATCTGGCGTTGCCGTGAGCTGTGGTGTAGGTTGCAGACGTGGCTCAGGGTTGCTGTGGCTCTGGTGTAGGCCAGCTGCTACAGCTCTGATTCGACCTCTAGCCTGGGAACCTCCATATGCTGCGGGCGTAGCCCTAAAAAGACGGAAAAAAAAAAAAAAAGAAAAGGAAGAAAGCCATCCTCAGATAAGTCACGGTCCGGGGATTGTAACATCTGTATTCCCTTCCTGAAAAAATGGCTCCAGCCAACTAGGAGAAGACGCAAAGTAGATAGCCAAATCAGGACACCCATGGTCTGAAAGAAATCATAGGTCTAACCTGAGCCAAATCCCAAACCTAACCCCATCTCTGAACCTGGGAACCTCATCGGATTCTTTGTTGTTGATTTGAGGAATTTGGCAGTCCAAGCGGGAAGCTTGGGTTCAGCCTGCTTCCCTAAGCTGCTTCCTTCCTTGGCTGCTTGTTTTCCTGGGGCAGGAAATGTGTCTGTCCTGACACATCTTTTGCCCCCTCATACACAGAGGATCTAATACCTTGTTTGGTGAGCACTTGTGATTTGTATTTTATTTATGTGTTTGCCCACAAAGCTTAATCTATCCAAAGGTTGTGACTCAGAGCTGAGAAATATATACATTTTCCCATTTCCACCAAGCAGGATGTTTAATGCAACATAAAGACCTTTAATTTAAAAATTATGTTTTGGAGTTCCCGTCGTGGCGCAGTGGTTAACGAATCCGACTAGGAACCATGAGGTTGCGGGTTCGGTCCCTGCCCTTGCTCAGTGGGTTAACGATCCGGCGTTGCCGTGAGCTGTGGTGTAGGTTGCAGACGTGGCTCGGATCCTGCGTCGTTGTGGCTCTGGTGTAGGCCGGTGGCTACAGCTCTGACTCAACCCCTAGCCTGGGAACCTCCATATGCCGCGGGAGCGGCCCAAGAAATAGCAACAACAACAACAAAAAGACCAAAAAATAAAAAAATAAAAAAATAAAAAAAATAATGTTTTATTAAGGTACAGTTTACTTTACAGTGTTGTGCCAGTTTCTGTTGTACAGCAGAATGACTCAGTTACACATTCTTTTTTATATTTTTTTCTATGGTGCTCTATCCCATGGTCTAAAGGAATAAAGACCTTTATTATTGTTGTCCAAAGTAATGATTTTCTGCATCTTTAAATCTTTGAACAAGTTTATCCTACAGAAATAAAATAATTGGTTTGTATGTACATAAATGTATACATTAAGTGCGAAGAAAGAAGCAACTTGAATGCCATCAATAGAGCATGGTTGAATAGGCTGTGGCATGTCCATATTTCTGGAATATTATATAACCATTAAAAAGGAGGAGTTTGATTTATATGTATTAACCTATAGGACAAGCTGCAAGAAAACAAGTTAGAAATGTGCATGGCATGACCCAGTTTTTGTAAAATCAGAGAAAAACCTTTATTGGTGTGAAGATTTTCTTTTCGTATCCATTGCTATGAGCATAGAGAAGAGTGCAGACATTTGGCTTTTAACATTTGTACTCTTCAGGGAAAGGTGATGGTGAGAGTGAGGGATGTTGGGTTTTTCTCTGATAACTTTTAGGATTTGGAGGCCCTTGTAATAAAGGGTAATAAAAATATTATTGCTTTTAATTTGAAAGAAAAAAATCCATTGAAGTAAATATTAGCGATAACTCATCCAGAGTGGCTTCAGTGTTTTCTTTTTAATTGGGAAGGATGAATACTGGATCTAGGGACAGATAGATTTTTTTTTTTTGTATGATCTATGACTCTTCCACTGGTAACTCTGCTTAAAAACTATTATATGTTGTAAGTTATCAACTTAATAATTCACACACCACAACATTCACCCTTTAAAAGCCTGCAATTTGGTGGTTTTTCAAAATATTTGGAACTGTGCAAGCATTGCTATTATCCAATTAGAGACTATATTTTCTTTACTGCATAAAGAAACCCCATACCCGTTGGTAGTCGTTCTGCATTCTCCTCTCTCCCAGCCCCTGGCAATCTTTGATCTACTTCTGTGTGTGGATTTGTTTATTATGGAACTTCATATAAATGATCATACAAATGTGACCTTTGTGTCTGGCTTCTTTCAATTAGTACAGTGGTTTCAAGTTTTATTCATGTCGTAGCATGTCAGTATTTAATTCCTTTTATAGACAGATAATATTTCATTAAATTGTCATGTCACTACTGCTTATCCATTCCTGAGTTGGTTGACATTTGAATTGTTTCCACTTTCTATTTTGAATAATGTTGCTTCGAACATTTGTGGACAAGCTTTTGTGTGAACATAGTTTTCAATTCTTTTTGGTATATACTTAGGGAAGAATTGCTAAGTCATATGATAACTCAATGTTTAACATTTTTGGAATCTGCCAAAGCAGCTGTATAGTTTTACCTTACCTAATGCATAAGGGATGCATTAGGATTCTAATTTCTCCACACCCTTGTCACGGCTCGTGATTTTCTGTTTATTTTAGTCATCCTTTTTTGTATGAAATGGCTGATTTGCTTTTCCCTAATGACTTACGGTGGTGAGTCTTTTCAGTGGTCTTTTGGTAAAGTGTATTTCTTTTTTGAATAAATGTCTTTTCAAATCCTTTGCCCATTAAAAAAAATCTAGGTAACTTGTCTTTCTATTCTTGGGTTGTAAGAGCTCTTTGTACATTCTAGATAGATGTCCCTTCGCAGATATGTGATTCGCAAATAACTTCTTTCATTCTGTTTCTTGATAGTATCTCTTGAGAATTTTTAATTTTGATGCACTCTAACTTATCATATTTTTTCTTGTGTTTGTGCTTTTTCTTTTCTTTCTTCTTCTTCTTCTTTTTTTTAATGGTCACACTTGCAGCATATGGAAGTTCCTGAGCTAGGGGTTAAATCAGAGCTGCAGTTGAAGCCTATGCCACAGCCACAGAAACCCCAGATTGTAGCCTGATCTGGGATCTTACAGACCTTGCTTGCAGCAACACTGGATCCTTAACCCACCAAGTGAGGCCGGAGATCAAATCTGGATTCTCATAGAGACAATGTCAGGCCCTTAACCTGCTAAGACACAACAGGAACTCCTGATTGTGCTTTTGAATTGTTTTTAAGAAACCATTACCTAATCCAAGGTTGTAAAGATTTATTTCTATATTTCTTTTGTAAGGTTTATACTTTAAGCTCATGCATTTAGGCTCTATGACTCATTTTGAGTTAATTTTGTTGTTGTTGTTGTTGCCTTTTTGCCTTTTCTAGGGCCACTCCCTCAGCATATGGAGGTTCCCAGGCTGCGGGTCTAATCAGAGCTGTAGCCACCAGCCTACACCAGAGCCACAGCATCGCGGGATCTGAGCCGCATCTGCGACCTAGCCCACAGCTCACGGCAACGCCGGATCTTTAACCCACTGAGCAAGGCCAGGGATCGAACCCGAAACCTCATAGTTCCTAGTCGGATTTGTTAACCACTGTGCCATGACAGGAACTCCTTGAGTTAATTTTTATATACAGTGTGAATTTGGGGTCAGACTTGGGTTTGGTTTTTGTCTTTATTTTTTTAATGTGTATATTGTTGTCCCAGCACTGTTGTTGACAAGCACTGTTTTTTTCCCATTTGATTATCATGACACCCTTGTCAAAACTCTGTTTACCATAGACGTGTGTGCTTATTTCTGAACGCTCAGTTAGATCCCATTCATCTCTATGCCTGCCCTTATGCTAGTATCACAGTTGCTTGATTAATGTAGTTTAGGAGTAAGTTTTGCAATTGGGAAGTATTCATCTTCCAACTTTCTTTTTCAATATTATTTGGCTATTCTGGGTCCCTTGCCTCTCCATATGAATTTTAGAATCAGCTTGTCATTTTCTATAAAGAAATCTGGTGGATTTTAATAGGGATTGCATTGAATCTGTAGCTCAGTTTGGGGAGTATGGCCGCCTTAAAACTACTGAATCTTCCGTCCATGAACATGGAATGTCTTTTGACTTATTTAGGTCTTATTAAATTTTTTTCAATGATTTTTTTTTGTAGTTTTTGGTGTATAAGACTTGCATTTTTCTGATAAATTACTTCTAGAGTATTTTATTATTTTGATGCTTTTGTACATAGAATTGTTTTCTTGGTTTCATTTTCAGATTGTTCATTGCTAGTGTATAGAAATACAACTGTTTTTTGTATATTGATTTTGGGTTCTGAAACTTGCTGCATGCTTTAATTCCATCAGCTTTTATTTTTTGACTTTCCTTAGCATTTTCTATATGTGATATCATCTCTGAATAGAGACGGTTTACTTCTTCCTTTCTGATCGTGATGCCATTTATTTCTTTTGCCCGGTCGTGTTTGCATCTAGTACGTCATTGAATAGAAGTGATGAGAGTGGACATCTGTCTTATTCTTAATTGTAGGGAGAAAGCATTCACTCTTTCAGGATTAAGTATGATGCTAGCGAGACTCTTTTAAAGATGGTCTTTATTTTCTGCTCTTTATTGAGGCAGTCCCCTTCTATTTCTAGTTTGCTGAGTGTTTTTTGTTTTTTTTTTTTAAATCTTGAAAGGGTATTAGATTTTGTTAGTTAACCATAAATAAACCCACTCTATTGAGGTGTGATGGGACTACAAAAAGCTGTACATTTTTTTTTTAGAACAATAAACACCTTTATTACATGAGCTAAGACAGGAGGGAGGATTCATTTGCTTTTCCCGGCCTAGATTTCCTCAGATAGAACTCCAGTCCCTTGTCCTCTAGCAGGTAGCCATCTGCTCAGCCACACTGGTCGAGTCTTGAAGTGATGCATGCAGGAGGCTTGCCCTGCTGGAACTGCTTCTCTAGGAGACTGCTGATTTTGGCATTCTTTTTCTTTTCTTTTCTTTCTTTCTTTCTTTCTTTTTTTTTTTTTTTTTGGTCTTTTTGCCATTTCTTGAGCCACTCCCATGGCATATGGAGGTTCCCAGGCCAGGGATCCAATCAGAACTGTAGCCACCGGCCTACAACAGAGCCACAGCAAAGTGGAATCCGAGCCACGTCTGCAGCCTACACCACAGGTCATGGCAACGCCGGATCCTTAACCCACTGAGCAAGGGCAGGGACCGAACCCGCAACCTCATGGTTCCTAGTCGGATTTGTTAACCACTGAGCCACGACGGGAACTCCTGGCATTCTTTTTCCTTTCATCATATTTCTTTTGAATTTTCTTTGATTATGCTTTTTTTAAAAGCTCGTCCTCCTCAGGAGTCAGCTAGGCCCTTCTTGCAGCCCATGAGCAGTGCCTAGTGGGGCTCGTACCACTGACCCCTGTTGGTAAGGGGTGCTGTCAGTGAGCACGATGCAGTTCTTCACCAGGGTCTTGGTACAGACCAGTTCGTTGTTGGAGGCATTGTGCACAACCTCAATAATCCTCGTCTCTTGTTGCCTCTCCGCACACGGACTGTGTATATGCGGCTGGGGCCAATCTTGGTGTTGGCAGCAAGGCGTCCCAGCTCATATATCCAATTCTTATGGTAGGGCTTTCTCTTGCCCCTGGTCTTGTGGCACTTGTGCCACTTGTCCCAAGAGATGCCTATGTGTGAGAGCAGAGGGGCCCAGGGGCCCACATGGGCGGCCACATGCTCAGCTCTCTATGGTTGG
This sequence comes from Phacochoerus africanus, assembly GCF_016906955.1. Taxonomy (NCBI): domain Eukaryota; kingdom Metazoa; phylum Chordata; class Mammalia; order Artiodactyla; family Suidae; genus Phacochoerus; species Phacochoerus africanus. Next base: position 31,889,601 of record NC_062544.1, on the reverse strand, counting down.
ATCCCCCACTGTGTAGTGGAGAGGTCACAGCATTTCTGAGGTGTCATCCAGAAAGCTGTACATGGTTTTTTTTTTTTTTTTGCCATTTCTTGGACTGCTCCCGGGGCATATGGAGGCTCCCAGGCTAGGGGTTGAATCGGAGCTGTAGCCGCTGGCCTATGCCACAGCCACAGCCACAGCCACTCGGGATCCAAGCCGTGTCTGCAACCTACACCACAGTTCACGGCAATGCTGGATCCTTAACCCACTGAGCAAGGCCAGGGATCGAACCTGCAACCTCATGGTTCCCAGTCGGATTCGTTAACCACTGAGCTACAACGGGAACTCCAGAAAGCTGTATATTTTTAATTTTTCTTGTTTTTGCTTTTTAGGGCTGCACTTATGGCATATGGAGGTTCCCAGGCTAGGGGTCCAATCAGAGCTACAGCTGCTAGCCTATGCCACGGGCACAGGAACGCCAAATCCGAGCCCAGTCTGCAACCTACACCACAGTTCAGGGCAACGCCGGATCCTTAACCCACTGAGCAAGGCCAGGTATCGAACCCGCAACTTCATGGTTCCTAGTTGGATTTGTTTCTGCTACACCACAATGGGAACTCCTAAAAGCTGTACATTTTAATGAACGTAACTTCATGAGCTTGGAGATGAACATACCCAGTGAAACCATTACCACAATCTATGCCGCAAACATATTCCTTGTTTCCATTGTCACATGGCTTTTTCTGCATTTGTTGAGATAAGCATGTAGTTTTAATCCATTATTCTTTTAATAAGATGTGTTACCTTGATTGCTTATTAGATGTTAAACTAACCTTTCACTCTTAGATTAAAACCCCTGTGGTCAAGGTGTATAATCCTTTTTATATGTTGTTGGATTCAGGTTCTTAGTATTTTGCTGAAGATTTTTGCATTTAAATTCATAAAAGATATTGGTTTTTGGTTTCTCTTGTGATGTCTTTGTCTAGTTTTAGTATCAGGGTAAGACTGGCCCCATAAAATGAATTGGGGAGCATTCCTTCCTTTGCAAACTTTTGGAAGAATTTGTGAAAATTGATGCTGATTTTTTAAACAGTTGGTAGAATTTAAGCCGTCTGCTCCTTCACTTTACTGTGTGGGTTTTTTTGGATTATGAATTCAATCTCTTTTCTGTTATATGTCTATTCCTCTTAGTTGTTTTATTATTATTATTATTTTTAATAGTTATTTCTCCAATAGAATTTTTTTTCTACTGTACAGCACGGTGACCCAGTTACACATACATGTACACATTTTATTTTGGGCCATTATCATACTCCATCATAAGTGACTAGACATAGTTCCCAGTGCTACACAGAAGGATCTCCTTGCTAATCCATTCCAAAGGGAATAGTTTGTATCTATTAACCCCAAGCTCCCCAACCACCCCACTCCCTCCCCTTCCCCCTTGGCAACCACAAGTCTATTCTACAAATCCATGATTTTCTTTTCTGAGGAAAGGTTCATTTGTGCCTTATATTAGATTCCAGATATAAGTGATATCATATGGTATTTGTCTTTCTCTTTCTGACTTTATTTCACTCAGTGTGAGAGTCTCTAGTTCCATCCATGTTGCTGCAAATGGCATTATGTCATTCTTTTTGATGGCTGAGTAGTATTTCATGGTGTATATATACCACATCTTCCTAATCCATCTCTTAGTTGTTTTTTGTTGTTGTTTGTTTTTTGTTTTTTGGCTGCACTCATGGCATTTGGAAGTTCCAGGGCCAAGGACTGAACCAACACCACAGCCGAGACCTGAGTCACAGCAGTGACAATGCCAGATCCTTAACTTGCTGAGCCCCCAGGGAACTCCAGGTCTATTGCTTCCTGAATCAGTTTCAGTAGTTTGTATTTTTATAGAAGTTTGTCCATTTTATCTAGGTTACGCAAATTTTTTCCATGCAGGTGTTCATTGTGTTTGTTTTTAATCATTTCATTTTTGTAAGGTCAGTATTTATGCTCCCTGTTACAGTCCTGATTTTAGTAATTTGAGCTTCTTATTGGTTTTTTTTTTTTTTTTTTGGTTTAGCTAAATGTTTATCAGTTTTGTTGACCTTTTCAAAGAAACAACTTTTGGTTTTGTTTGGTTTCTTTATTGTCTTTCTATTTAATTAATTTCTGCCTCAATATTCATATTTCCTTCCTAATTCTTGCTTTAGGTTTGGTTTGCCATTCTTTTTTAGTTTCTTAAGGTGGAAGGTTAAGTTATTCAACATTCAAAAAATGTTTAATATAGCCACATACTGCTATAAATTTCTCTCTAAGCACTGCTTTAGCTCCATTTCGGAAGTTTTAATATGCTGTGTTTTTATTTTCAGTCATATTAAAATATTTTCTAATTTCCTTTGTGGTAATTTCTTTTTTGACTTACTGATTCTTTAAGGATGTATTGTTTAATTTCCACACTTGTGAATTCCCCAAATTTCCCTGTGTCGTTGACTTCTAATTTTATTCCATTGTGATTGGAGAACATTTTATGTCTATTTTCAATCTTGTAAAATTATTGAGGCTCATTTTATGGCTTAGTATATGGTCTATTCTAGAGATGGTTCCATGTATACTGTAGGAGATTATGTATTTGCTGTTGTTGGGTAAAGTGTTATGTTAGGTCTGGTTGTTTTATGTTGTTGTGTATTACTTTGTAAAGTTAACTTGTATAATCTTGTATTTATTACATAATTAAAATTAGATACAAACTCTCAACAAAATACTGTGAGGGAAGCCATAAAGACTTTAATTATTTCTACTTGATGGGAGTAAGGATAGCTTTTGCCCTTATTCTATTTTTATGTATTTTCCAAGTTTCTTGTGATAAGCACATACTATTTAATAATGATAACGTAAAGTTAAACTTTATTTATTTATTTTTGCTTTTGAGGGCCACACCTGTGGCGCATGGAAGATCCCAGTCTAGGGATCAGATTGGAGCTGCAGCTGCTGGCCTACACCACAGCCACGGCAACACAGGATCCGAGTCATGTCTGCAAACTATACTGCAGCTCAAGGCAATGCCAGAGCCTCAACCCACTGAATGGGGCCAGGAATCGAACCCACATCCTCATGGATGTGAGTCGGGTTTGCTACCACTGAACACCTAAAGTTTAAAAAATTGAAGTGGAAGAATACAACTGCAAAGGTTTCCTGGAGGAGGTGATGAAGTTTTGGTAAGATTTATTTACATGTGTTTCTTACCACAGATCATTGTACACACAATCAGTTCTTCTGTAGCTGTTTGTTGGATCGGAAATGACAGCTTTGTCACGGTGATTTGAATTTCCATCTGTCCAAATATTAAGTATAAATATAAGCCATTGACTGGTTGCCTTGGCTTTGCCACATTAAACCTGTGGACTTAGGGCAGCTCATAAATGTAAGTTCTCAGAAAAAAGACTTCAGAATTGAAATCCTCCTTCTTTCTTTATTTGAGATGAATCTCCTAGTATCTGTCAATAGCTTTTTTGCTATTGTCAGTAAGATTGCCTGTGTTTGGATTTGGCAGCTCTATACTTAATATTTTTTATTTTATCCTAGAAAAAGCTTTTTTTTTTAAATTATTATTTTTTTTAAATGGCTGCACCAGAGGCATATGGAAGTTCCCAGGTGAGGGGTAGAATCAGAGCTGGAGCTGAGGCCTGTGCCACAGCCACAGCCACAGCAACGCTGGATCTGAGCTGCATCTGTGACCCACACCACAGCTACAGCAACACTGGATCCTTAACCCACTGAGAGAAGCCAGGGATTGAACTCTGATCCTTATGGGGGCAACATTGGGTCCTTAACACACTGAACCACAATGGGAACTTCTAAAAGAATCTTAATTAACTAAAGTTTTGTTGGCTATGTTTGCTACTCGTTCAACATATTAAGTCCTTTTAAATTCCCGGTCTATGAAATAATTATGTGTAACTGTGATTAAATTAGAGAGCAACAAAGATATTTGTGTACATCCACATTTTTTTTTGTCTTTTTGCCATTTCTTGGGCCACACCCGCGGCATATGGAGGTTCCCAGGCTAGGGGTCTAATCGGAGCTGGAGCCCCCGGCCTACGCCACAGTCACAGCAACGCAGGATCCTAGCTGCGTCTGCGATCTACACCACAGCTGATGGCAACGCTGGATCCTTAACCCACTGAGCAAGGCCAGGGACTGAACCTGCAACCTCATGGTTCCTAGTCAGATTCGTTAACCACTGCGCCATGACGGGAACTCCGAGTACATCCACATTTGATCCAAAAGTGTTTGCAGTGGCATCTAGAATTGTTTCTGAAAGTTGTTTTTTGTTTTGTTTTCATCATTCACAGTACCTAGCACAATGCAAACCTATAAATAGATAACTAAAATGTTAAAAAATATTTGCAGTGGCTTGAAGAGTATAGAGTTATTTCCTATAACTTTCAAGAACTACTTTAATATAAATTTTGGAATGCTTAGAGTATGGCACTGCAGTGATTTCTAAGCATTTTATTCTTGCTCCCAAGCAGGGTATTTGTGTGGAATCAGCATTTCTTATAATAGGATGGGCTTGTAAATTGCGGTGCCATCTGCAAATAGACTAATAACATGTGAGGCAATGCCAGTTTTTATGCCTTATAATTTGGGATGATTCTCATCACAACTGTGGCTGGTTCTATTGTGAAAGCAAAAGGAATGAGTAGATTACAGTGTCATTTCCCTCTAGATTGCAGTCTAGACAACAAAGTTTATTTTGGGGCAAGCTTCAGCTTTCTTACACAGAGAAATAATAACCTAAAATACATTTCTTCCAAATCACATTTTCTTTCTATTTCTGAAGAAATATTCCCTCCAGGGAGCTTCTAATGCATGAACACATTCCTGCAATTTATGGTAGGGAATTCAATTAAAATTTTCTCTCTCTGTGTCTGCCAAATTCCTGTTCTGAATAAATCTCCTGTGTTTGGGAATGATAGGAGCCTATAAAACTGTTTTTGTTGCATCTCTATTGAGTTAGGACAAGAGCACAAATTAGGAATTTTCCTATTTGCTAAGATGATAATTCAAGTATACATAAAAATTGATGGGATTCCATCTTGTTTTATTCTCTTGCTGCTTTTAAGGTTTTCAGTAATTTTCCCTAGTTTTTTCCTATGACCAGACACTGAGGGTCAAGTGAGAGTTTAGGAATTTAATGAATTTCAGACAATGGTTATATGCTTATGGAAGATAAAGTAACAATTTTTTCCCCTCCCAATTCTCATGGTATCTTTTTTTATTTATGTAGGATGATTATGCATGAATAAAAGTGTGTGTGTGTATAGTATGTATGTTAATTGAAAACATTTACCCTTCTGTTTTATTCTTTTTCTTGTCTTTTTTTTTTTTTTTATGGCCCCATGAGTGGCATATGGAGGTTCCCAGGGCAGGGGTTGAATTGGAGCTGTAGCTGCTGGCCTATGCCACAGCCACTGAAACGCAAGATCCAAGCCGCTTCTGTGACCTACACCACAGCTCACAGCAACGGCAGATCCTTAACCCACTGAGCAAGGCCGGGGATAGAACCCACATCCTCATGGACACTAGTTGGGTTTGTTAACTGCTGAGTCATGATGGGAATTCCTCTGTTTTATTCTTTATTTTATCTCTGAAAATTTATCGTTGGAATTTTATTTTATTTATTTTTTTGCTGCACCTGTGCATGCCAAAGTTCCCAGGCCAGGCATAGAAACCGCTCCACAGCAGGACCCAAGCCACAGCAGTGACAACACCAGATCCTTAACCCACTGAGCCACCAGGGGAACTCCAAGCATTGGAATTTCTATTTTTTCAGTTGTTAATCCGGGAGTTTCAGAATATCCTCAGGGCTGCTGTGGAACAAAAGAACTGATAGGTGTCTCCTTGAAATTTTAAGGTCAAATGTTTAAATACAAGGGCTGGAGGAGACATGAGGGCAGAATAATCATCTGATGTACCTTTAAACCAGTATTCTGTTTTTTCCCTTAGAGAAAATTTTGTGTAATTTGATTTTTTTTTTTGCTTTTTAGGGCCAAATTTGAGGCATAGGGAAGTTCCTAGGCTAGAAGTTGAATTGGAGCTGCAGCTGCCAGCCTACACCACAGCTCACAGCAGCACCGGATCTTTAACCCACTGAGCAAAGGCCAGGAATGGAACCCAAATCCTCATGGATGCTAGTTGGGTTCATTGCCGCTGAGTCACAATGTGCAATCCCTGTGTAATTTGATTTAAAAAAAATCTTATTGGGGTGTAGTTGATGTACAGTGTTGTATTAGCTTCAGGTTCATAGGTTTTTTTTTTTTTTTTGTCTTTTTACCATTTCTTGGGCCGCTCCTGCGGCATATGCAGTTTCCCAGGCTAGAGGTCTAATCGGAGCTGTAGCCACCGGCCTACGCCAGAGCCACAGCAACACGGGATCCGAGCCGCGTCTGCAACCTACACCACAGCTCACGGCAATGCCGGATCCCTAACCCACTGAGCAGGGCCCTCAACCTCATAATTCCTAGTCGGATTCGTTAACCACTGAGCCATGACGGGCACTCCCAGGTTTACAGTTATACATGTACACATACCCATTTTTTTCCCATATAGGTTATTACAGATCCTTGAGTACACCTCCCTGTGCTATACAGTAGGTCCTTGGTAGTTATCTATTTTATATATAGTAGTGTGTATTCAAATGAGTGTTCTCGAAATATTCGATTTGAAGTTCTTTAGAGCAGGGCTTTAGAGCAAGGCTGAGCACTCCGTGGGGGAAGGAGGACCCTTGGATCCACTTGTGTATTTAGCTCTGGCCCTGGACTTGCACCTTACACTCATTATAACAAAGATCTTGTGATGAACTAGATTAGCCTCTTTTGTTCTTTAGTGGAATAAGGAATAGAGAATATGAAAACACTTATGTAATCACCATACCGAGTAAAAAAATTTTCATGTTTGGTCATATCTTCTTCCGTCTTCTCCTTTTCTCTCTTTTTTAAAGAAATGGAACAAAATATTACACATAGAGGTGAAGGCCTGTATATTCTTGTCTCCCCAGAGGCACTGTTGTCATAAATTTTGTTGTGAATCTAGTCCATATATATACATATACATATATATATATTTTTTTTTTGGCTTTTCTAGGGCTGCACCTGTGGCATATGGAAGTTCCCAGGCTAGGGGTCTAATTGGAGCTGTAGCTGTCAGCCATACACCACAGCCACAGCAACGTGGGTTCTGAGCTGTGTCTGCAACCTACACCACAGCTTGCAGCAACACCAGATCCTTGATCCACTGAGTGAGGCCAGGGATGAAACCCATCCTCACAGACACTATGCCAGGTTCTTAACTTGCTGAGCCACAATTGGAACTCCTTAAATTGTCTTCTTTCAGGTAATTTTATCATCCTACTTCAGGGTCCTTCTCCCAAATCCAAAAGCTTATCAAAATCATCCCTTCAGATTAGACACTGTTCTCTATCTAAAATAAAGATTTCATAAATTCAGTTTTTCCCATTTCATTGCAGTTTCCGTAATGTTTAAGTGCTTGTTCACTGGTTTCCTGGAGAGCTACCCAGCTAACCCACCCTTGAATCTTCCTCTGCCAGTCTCTGAAGCCCATCATTAGCATATTGTTTCCATATCCAGCTAAAAGACTAATTTCTGTATTAGGGAAAAGCTTTCATTTAATTTATAAAAATTCTTAGAACATTTAGGTAAGAGGATTCTACATAAAGTCAATACTTAGCTTAATCAAAAAAGAAGAGGAGTTCTCATTGTGGCACAGTGGAAACAAATCCGACTAGGAACCATAAGGTTTCCAGTTCGATCCCTGGCCTTGCTCAGTGAGTTAAGGATCCGGCGTTGCCCTGAGCTGTGGTGTAGGTCGCAGATGCGGCTCGGATCTGGTGTTGCTGTGGCTCTGGTGTAGGCTGGCAGCTGTAGTTCTGATTTGACCCCTAGCCTGGAAACCTCTATATGCTGTGAGTGTGGACCTAAAAAGCAAAAGGCAAGAAAAAAAAAAAAAAGAAAGAAAATTATTTTCATGGACTGAAATAGCTTTGCATCCTAGAGAAAAAATGCTATTTTAAAAAAATTTCAGATATTCATTTTCTTTCTTTGTTTCTTTCTCCCTTTCTTCCTTTCTTCCTTTCTTTCTTTGGCTGCACATGTAGCATAGGGAAGTTCCCAGGGTAGGGGTTGAATTAGAGCTGCAGCTGCCGGCCTACACCACAGCCACAGCAACACTGGATCCGAATCACATCTTCGAACTACACCACAGCTTACGGCAACGTTGGGTCCTTAACCCACTGAATGAGGCCAGAGATCAAATCTGCGTCCTCATGCATACTAGTCAGATTCATAACCCACTGAGCCACAACAGGAACTTGATCAGATATTCATTTTTATTAAGCATAAAACCATATATCAGACCTAAATTAAAAAAAAATTCATCTTGGAGTCCTGTGATGCCTCAGCGGGTTAAAGATCTGGCATTGCCACTGCTGTGACTTGGGTCACTGCTCTGGCTTGGGTTCAGTCCCTGGCCAAGAACTTTGGCATGCCACAGGTGAGGCCAAAAAAAAATTAATATTTATGTAGTTACAGCATAAGTTAGACATTTAGGGAATAAGGTAAAATAACACAATGAAATATTTTTATATTTAAATATATGTTTATGTATTGAAAAAATTTTAAATTTTAAGTTGATTTATAGTGTTGTGGCAATTTTTGCTCTACAACAGTGACCCAGTCATATTCATATATGTATATTCATTTCCTTATATTATCTTCCATCAAGGTATATCCCAAGATATTGGATATAGTTCCCTGTGCTATAAAGTAAGACTTCATTGGTTATCCATTCTAAATATAATAGTTTGCATCTACTAATCCCCAAATCCCAGTCCATCCCCCTCCTTCCCCTCTCCCCCTTAGCAACCACAAATCTGTTCTCTGTGTCTGTGAGTCTGTGTTTTGTAGATAGGTTCATTTGTGCCATATTTTTAGATTCCACCTATAAATGATATTATATGGTATTTGTCTTTCTCTTTTGGGTTTATTTCACTCATATGATAATCTTTAGTTGCATCCATCTTGCTGCAAATGGCATTGTTTCATTCTTTTTAATGGCTGAGTAATATTCCATTGTATATATGTACCACATCTTCTTTATACATTCCTTTGTTGATGGACATTTAGATTGTTTTCATGTCTTGGCTATTGTGAACAGTGCTGCAATGAACATAAGGGTGCATATATCTTTTTGAATTATAGTTTTGTCCAGGTGTATGCCCAAGAGTGGGATTGCTAGATCATATGGTAGTTCTATATTTAGTTTTCTGAGGAACCTCTATACTGTTTTCCATAGTGGTTGTATCAATTTACATTCCCATCAACAGTGTAGCAAGGTTCGTTTTCTCCATACCCTCTACAGCATTTGTTATTTGTAGACTTATTATGGCCATTCTGACAGGTGTCAGGTGGTACTTCACTGCAGTTTTGATTTACATTTCTCTAATTATGTGATGTTGAGCATTTTTTCTTGTGCCTACTGGCCATCCATATGTCTTTGGAGAAATATCTATTTAGGTCTTCTTCCCATTTTTGATTGGGTTGTTTGTTTTTTTGCTGTTGAGTTGTATGAGTTGTTGTATATTTTGGAGATTATGTCCTTGTCAGTTGCATAATTTGAAACCATTTTCTCCCATTCCATAAGTTGTCTTTATTTTTTTTTAAGATTTAAATTGCTGTGCAAAACTTGTAAGTTTGATTAGGTTACATTTTTTTATTTAAAAATTTTTCTGATTATAGTTGATTTACAATATTCTGTCAACTTCTGCTCTGCAGCAGAGTGACCCATTTGTTTATTTTTGTTTTTATTTCTATTGCTTTTGGAGGCTGACCTAAGAATACATTTGTATGGTTTATATCAGAGAATGTTTTGCCTATGTTCTCTTCTAGGAGTTTCTTGGTGTTATGTCTTAAAGCCTTTTTTTTTTTAGGGCCATACCCATGGCATATGGAGGCTCCCAGGCTAGGGGTCAAATTGGAACTGTAGCTGCTGGCCTATGCCACAGCCACAGCAATGCCATATCCAAGCCATGTCTGTGACCTGCACCACAGCTCACGGCAATAATGGATCCTTAACTCATCCGTAACAAGGCCAGGGATCAAACCTGTGTCCTCATGGATGCTAGTCAGATTCATTTCTGCTGAGCCATGAAGGAAACTCCTACAAGCCATTTTGAGTTTATTTTTGTGCATGGTGTGAGGGTGTATTCTAGTTTCATTGATTTACATGCAGCTATCCAGGTTTCCCAGCACCACTTGCTGAAGAGACTATCGTCTTTCTGTTTTATATTCTTGCTTCTTTTGTCAAAGATCAATTGACCATAGGTATCTGGGTTTATTTCTGGGCTCTCTATTCTGTTCCATCGACTGGTATGTCGGTTTTCGTGCCAATACCACACTGTCTTAATTACTGTAGATTTGTAATATTAGTTTAATATATATTTAATGTAGATTTAATATATATTTAATGTAGATTATATTTAATATAGAAATATGTTTATATATTCAGTATATTTTGTGCTGTACAGTGCAGTTGGAATTACATAAAGCATCCTATGTTTGCAATTTATTGTAATTGCTGCGAATGTGGGAGAATTGAAAATAAAATTGCATAGAAAGTAAATAATTATATTTTCTCTTTGGCTGGAAGCAGGTAAACCTTCCTGTGGCTGCCATCTCAGCAGTCCCCACAGTGTGGCAGCAGCAGCCTGCTCAACTCCCTGTCATGGGCAGCCTGCAGCATGGCAGCCTTTCCTTTCCTAGGAGCCAGAAAGCTGTAATTATGTGGATTCTGAGTTGGAAGGAAGGATGGTTATTTAGAGTAAGCCCCTCAAAATATTGCTAATATAGTATTGTGTGATCATAGTAGTATTGATGCATGTATCGCGAGGGGTTTTCTCCTCCTAATTTCTTTTTCGTTCCCAAATAGACACACTCTCCCATCTGTGTGGGCAACTGTGCGTATACAAGTAATCATTTTCTATCAAAGCCACTATGGTATGAGCCAAGATATTGTCAAATATTAAACAAACACAATATGAGCAGCATAGCCCCTCAGAGATGCTGTAAACTACTACTTAGGAAGCAGAAGAAGTGTCATTTTCTTTGTGAATGCTTTCTTATTCATGGCAGCAGCATCACTTCCTGAGACCATGTGATCCTGAAAGAATTTATGATTTCTCGAATGGCTATGGGGCTGTCCAATTCACGTGCTATCCACATTATCGCCTGCTGATGCTCAGAAACGGTTAAGATGTAGGCTATTTCCACCTTGTGCTCGTAACTCAAGTCACATTTTAAATGGCTTGTGCTTCCATAAATAATTGTGGAATCAGGCCTGGCATTAGGGACTTTGAGAAAACACTCAGGGAGTTCCCGTCATGGCACAGTGGTTAACAAATCCGACTGGGAACCATGAGGTTGTGGGTTCGATCCCTGGCCTTGCTCAGTGGGTTAAGAATCCGGTGTTGAGCTGTGGTGTGGGTTGCAGATGCGGCTCGGATTCAGCATTGCTGTGGCTCTGGTGTAGGCTGGCAGCTACAGCTCTGATTAGACCCCTAGCCTGGGAACCTCCATATGCCGCAGGAGTGGCCCAAGAAATGGCAAAAAGACCAAGAAAAAAACCAAAAACCCTCAGATCTGCTTTAGGAGCCCTTTGCTCATACATTGCCCCATATAGTGGTTCATAATCATCACAATCCCAAATATTAGCAACTGCTTAGTGTCCTTCTGGAGAGATGAGGGTATTAATTGGGTTTAATTTAGTAACCAACTTCCAGTAGAGTTTGTCCAGCCCTAGGGGCACGGTGGAGTGTGCCAGGTGTGTGGCAAAGCATAGGACATCTCCTCGAAGGGTCATGTTTGCTTCTTGAGAACTATAAAACATGGCTGTTAAGCTCTTAAGTAGATCTGGAATAAAATGCAACATTCACTTAAGTCATTTTTTTCATTTTTATTTAAAATTTTTTTCTAATTTTGCTACATTAGTTTTTTGTTCATATAAGTCTTAAGATAAAACATGCCTCTTCAATGATATTTCCTTCTTGCAATGGACTGTTTCACGGTGCCTCTTCCAGATATCCTGGGCCATGTTTTTCTGTCTTCTCTCTGAGGAATAAATAGTAAATAGACACAGAGAGTAGAAAATTTGAGAAGCACTAACCAGTTAGCTTGGATTTAGTCAACGTTAACAACTGCCTGTTATCTATTGTAGAGATAATAGTGGCCATGGAACATTGAGGAGTGAATTTCAGTTGGCAGGTGTTGTCTAGCAGGATCAGATTGTTTTTTTTGGGGGGGGGGGCTCCCAGGGATGGAGTTCCCAGGCCAGGGATCAGATATGAGCTGCAGTTGTGACCTATGCTGCAGCTATGACAAACGCAAGGTCCTTTCACCCACGGTGCCCCAGACGGGGACTGACCTGCATCCTGGTGCTGCAGAGATGCTGCTGATCCCGTTGTGCCATGCCACAGCGGGAACTCCGATGATGGGATCTCACATGGTTCTAATCAGGTGCCACATATGGAGTCTCTGGAGAGGAGCGGTATGACATCAGAGCACTGACAGCTGGTGAGCATCAAATGAATCATATATTTCTCAATTTGCTCTTAAAATGACTGGGGCGCCCCTTGGCCTCTGGGCTTCTACTTCAGATTTTTTTCTTTAGTTCAATTACTTCTCTAATTAAATTACTGCCCAACTGCAGAAGAAGCCAGACCATCTTACACGTGGGTACTCAGCACCTGGACTCCTCCATTCTGGATCCTACTCATTAGGACTCTCTTGCTCAAGTCCCATCCTCTGGGATCAGAGGTCATTTAAATACTCTGGTACATATTCTGAAGCCTTCCAAGCCTCCCACCTGAGTTCCTCATTTTGGCCCTCTGGGCCCTTCATGACCTGGTTCCTGGCTGCTCTTAATTTCCCAGCAGTCTCCAGACACTCATGCTAATCCAGCTACACCAGCATCCGTGCTGTTCCCCAAACCTTTCAAGCCATTCCTACCTCCTGGCCTCTGCCTCGCTGTTACTTCTAGGAACACCAGGCTGGTGGACATCAGTTTGTGTCACGCCGTGTCATCACGCCGTGTCACCGAGTCACGTCATCCACGCGCTAATGTTCTTTGGCGAGATTCTGCCTCATCGCCCTTTCTGATATCGGCCCTGCCACTCCCTATCCCCTTGCTTTGATTTGCTTGTCACTGCTGCCACGTAATTTAGTTATCCGTTCACCTGTTTCCTGTGTGCTTTATCCTTTACCCGCACCAGACAATGGGGTGGGTGATTGTCTTGTTCAACACGGCATCACCAGAACCACAGTAGTGCCTGGTTTATGGTCAGCACTGAAAATAGGTTTGTTGCATGAGAGATTGAGCTCTGTCATTTTACAGATCCCAGTAAGAGAAGTCCGATCAGGTGCATGAGGTCAGGGGCTAGTGAGTAGCAGAAGCTGGGGCTTCACCCCTCGATTGCTCTCACCAGGCTGACCATGTCCACCTCTGAGCATGGCAGTCCCTGTTATCTGTACCTTGTCATCTCACACCTGGCTACATCCTGCCTTGTCTTACTCTTGAGTTGCTTCGGGTGTGGGTCATGTTTCCCTTAACTAGATTATAAGCGCCTGGAGGGCAGGTTTGGTAACCTTTCTTTGGTATCTACAGTGCCTAGCCCAGTGCCAGGAACCCACAAGGTGGTTAATGAATGCTTATTACATTCCTACTTTAGGAGTTCCCATCGTGGCGCAGTGGTTGACGAATCTGGCTAGGAACCATGAGGTTGCGGGTTCGGTCCCTGGCCTTGCTCAGTGGGTTGAGGATCCGGCGTTGCCGTGAGCTGTGGTGTAGGTCACAGATTCGGCTCGGATCCCGCGTTGCTGTGGCTCTGGTGTAGGCTGGTGGCTACAGCTCCAATTGGACCCCTAGCCTGGGAACCTCCATATGCCTCGGGAGTGGCCCAAGAAATGGCAAAAAGACAAAAAGACAAAAAAAAAATCCTACTTTAAATAAAAGTAATGCTATCTGGGAAAAAAAGCATGACATCTGTATATTGAAGCTGGTGGGTGGTTTCTAGAGTCAGAAGTCCTGAAAGCTTTCTAAAGATGGTCTCCCTGGGAGTTCCCATCGTGGCTCAGCAGAAATGAATCCGACTAGTACCCATGAGGAAGCAGGTTTCATCCCTGGCCTCACTCAGTGGGTTGAGGATCTGGTGTTGTGGCTGTGGGGTAGGCTGGCAGCTGTAGCTCTGATTCAACCCCTAGCCTGGGAACTTCCATATGTCGCAGGTGTGGCCCTAAAAAGCAAAAAACAAACAAAACAAACCAAGCAAACAAAAAAAAACTTTCCCTACTGCTGACCCAACCAGACCTCATCATTCTATATGTTTTGGAACGAGTGAAAGACAAGATTATCTCCCTTGTATTTTCATATCAAAAAGAAATATTTGCTTTAGCAGGATCTGGCAAACGAAGGGTCCCCAAAGACCACAGAGCAGTTGCCAGCACTACATGTTAGAAACGGCTGGCTAGTTTTATTACCAGTTAATAGGATTTGTATTTGTGTTTTTGCAAATAACCATGAGAAATCAATGGTCAGGCATGGATGGTGTGAGAAAATGACGGTCAGGGTCCTAGGAAACTGGCCGGGGAGGAGGACTCCAATTCAGTAAGTGCATCGAGTGTGTGAAGATGAAGCGGAAGGAATGATACTGAGCACATGCTGTTCAAGAAGAAGTAGGATTGGGTGCTCAGTGCTAAGGCACCTCCTCCTCTCCCCACCACACACACAAGGCTTTGGGGAGCAGCTTCTTTATTTACGGAGACTTACTCATTCTGCAAATGTAAGGAATGGCTATGTTTTCAGCAATGCCTGTGAAAATCCCAAGTCCTAGGTCTCTGAGAGACACTTTAAGTGAGCGATTAAGAGAAATGAAAATGTAGGAGTTTGAATCCTGCATCTACTATTTACTTGCCCTAAGATCCTGGGCAAGTTATTTAAGCTCTCTCTAAGCCTGTTTGCTTGTTTTGGGTGCATCTGAAGCACATGGAAGTTCCTGGGCCAGGATTGAACCTGCGCCACAGCTGCAGCAATGCCAGATCCTTAACCCGCTGCACCACATGGGAACTTCCCTAAGCCTGTTTTCATATCTATTAAGTGGAAACAAAAATGGTACCAATTGATCAGGTGGTTGTTGAGATTAAGTAAGGAGCTATAGGTGAAGTGCTTATCTGGCAAGGAGAAAAGGCTCAATGCATTCTATTTTTTACTTATTTACTTTTTTGTCTTTTAGGGCTGCATCCACAGCAGATGGAGGTTTCCAGGTTAGGGGCTGAATTGGAGCTGTAGCTGCTAACCTATGCCACAGCCACGCCAGATCCAAGCTGCGTTTGCGAAGTACACCACAGCTCACTGCAACGCCCGATCCTTCACCCATTGAGCGAGGCCAGGGATTGAACCTGTGTCCTCATGGATGCTGGTCAGATTCGTTTCCACTGAGCCACAATGGCAACTCCTCAATGCATTTTAAATAAATAAATAAATATATACCTTTGAGCAAAGAAGGGAGGCCCCAGCCCAACCAATGACATTCCTGTCTTCAGAACTGCCCTGCTTATGCCCTCCAGAGGAATGAGCCAGAATTCTTTGGTCAGCAAACCTGAAGATTTCTTTTTCTTAGTCATTTCAGGCTGTATGCTGGTTGAAGGCTGAGTTATTTGGCTTTATGGTGCATATGGAGCTAGATACAAACTGCTGAAGCTACCTACCCAGGCCAGGAAGCCACCTGCTCTCACCAAAGCCTTGAAAATGAAAGTGGCCACAATGACAAGCGTGGCCATCTTTTCTTTCTGTAGGGAGGGCAGACCACAAACCGAGCCTTAGCATTAGATCCTGGGAATGGAGGTGAATTCAGGCTTGTGGTTTTGTAGTGAGCTGGGAGTCCACCTCTCTGAAGGCAGAGTCCATGCCTGATTTCTTTGTGTAAAGTATCTTCTTTAAGTGGATGTATTCAAGGATATGCATTTGGGCAGAGAGGTCTATCCTCTTGGAAGACCGGGTGTGTTGACAGGAGTGGAGCCAAGCACTGGCCCGCTGAAAATAAATATGCTGCCTCTCATCTCTGGGTACCTCTGTTGGGTGACAAGCTCTTATGGAAACAAAGGAAGTGGTGGCAAAGCAGGCACTCTCCCTGACGGGGACTGCAAGTGGCTGAGACTGGTCCCATCTGCTCTTCTTAATGCAAATATTTAACAGGAGATTGAAAACACAGAAGTTACTGTGCAATTACCAGGTCCCCCCACCCGGCCCCCCTCCAATTTCATTTCTAAGAAGGAGGTGGAGGAGGTTCCTCATGTGACGCGGCTGTTTTTTCAGTTCTTGAGGCTGCCAGGAGATGGCGCCAGGGCTTGGTTCTTAAGGGACCCTTGGTGCACGAAGGAAAAGGAAACGCTGTGTAGCACCAGTCTTTGCTTTTGGGTGAAACTATTTCTCAGGAAATCGGAACAGAAATCCTGGGCTTGGCATTCCTCGGATTAAATTCTCTCCTTTTTTCATCTAAGAATTGAGTTTCTTATATGGTGCCCTATGTTATCACTTAGCCATTCTCTTAGAGGATCACATGCTTCTGGTATTGTCTTGGAGAGGGATTTTGAATGAATAAGATTGGAACTTTCTAGCATGATGGATGGAAAAAATAGTACAGATTACATTTTGGGGGGGAAATAGTAGATGTTTTGGATTATGCTATTTTTTTTTTTCTTTTCAGACCCTCTTCCCTATCAGTTCAGAAACCAAGAGAGTTAATGCCAGAGATTCCAGCACTTTCTACCAGGAAGTATTTACACTTCAGGACTGATTTGCTACCAAGATTAATATAAAAATAACCACCACAACATATAAACTGCCTTCTGTGCTGGCTTCTTGCATCGCAGGGCTATGCTAAGCATGTGACACTCATCATCTCATTTGATTTTCTCAGTAATCTTCTGGGATATGTGCTTTAGGAGCCCCCTCTTCAGGCCAGAAAACTGAAGCTTAGGTTCAATAATTTGCCAAAGGTCATTTGACTAGTGAAGAGGAGAGCAGCGTCTGAGACCCAGGAAATCAGCCCCCAGGTCCGAGTGGTTGCCCACTGTGCCCACTGAAATGGTGACTGTGGGGAACAACTGGGTGCCCTGCAGACAGTGCTCAGTGGTCCCAGGTGGCTCCCTGTGCTGAGGGCACCCAGGTTTGGAGAGGCGGGAGTCACTAAAGTTTCTGGGGATTCAGCACTGTTCCTCATCCTGCGGCTTCTCACAAAGAATATGTGTGTGTGTGTGTGTGTGTGTGTGTATCTTTTTAGGGCCTCACCTGTGGCATACGGAGGTTCCCAGGCTAGGGGTTGAATCAGAGCTGCAGCTGCCATCCCATGCCACAGCTCATGGCAACGCGGGATCCTTAACCCACTGAGACAGAACAGAACCCAAATCCGCATGGATACGAGTCGGGTTCTTAACCCACTGAGCCACAATGGGAACTCCAGAATCCGTATCTTGAGATTCACCATCTGAGCTCTGCTTCCCCCCTTCTTCCTCTTGATTGTTACTCTCTAGGCACCTTTCTCTTTCTGGAATTTGCCAACCCTGTTTCTACCTCAGGGCCTTTACACCTGCTGTCCCTCTGCCTCAGGTCCTCCTTGTCCATGACTTTGTTTCATTCCATTTGTTGCACTTGTGATGATCTCTAATTATCTTCTTAATTGGTTGGCTGGTTGGGGACCTGGTATAGTGTGTGTCCCCTTATCAGAACATAAGCTCTATGAGGCAAGGATCCTTCTGTAATCCTAGAACCTAGAATGTTCCAGATACAGAGGAGGTGCTTAGTAAATAGTTATTGAATGAACATAGTAGGAGGATGTGATAAAAGTGGTAGGAGTTATGGTCTCACCTGTCAGGAAGCTGGCAGTACAACTGGAGAGTCCAGGCTGACACGAAACAACCAGTGATCAATCCATGGCAAAGCTGGAGGCAGCCTGGAATGGAGGTTAAAAAAATGACTCTGGGGGAATTCCCATTGTGGCTCAGCATGTTAAGAACCTGACATAGTCTCTGTGAGGATGCAAGTTCAGTCCCTGGCTTTGCTCAGTGAGTGAAGGATCCGGCATTGCAGCAAGGTGTGGTGTAGGTCGCAGATGCGGCTCAGATCTGGCATTGCTGTGGCTGTGGTGTAGTCAGTTTGACCCCTGGCTTAGGAACTTCCATGTGCTGCAGGTGTGGCTCTAAAAAAAACAATCAAAAAAAAGATGCTGGGGCTTGGGGTTAATTTTACTTTATTTTAAAATTTTCACAAGAGTTTTTAAATAGCTTTTTGATGTATGGTTGATTTCCAATGTTGTGATAATTTCTGCTGTACAACAAAGTGATTCAGTTATACATATGCACACATCCATTCTCTTCTGGATTCTTTTCCCACATAGACCGTCATAGACTATTGGGTAGATAGAGTTTGTTATGCAATACAGCAGGTCCCCATTAGCCAATCATTCCATATACCTCAGTGTGCATATGTCAAATGCCCAGTGCATCCCTTCCCCCGCACCCACCTGTCCCCTTTGGTAACCAAAGTCTTTCAAAGTCTGTGAGTCCGTTTCTGTTCGGCAAATAAATTTGTATCCTTTTTTTAGATTCCATGTATAAGTGATATCATATGATGTTTGTCTTTCACTGTGTCTAACGTCACTTAGTATGATAATCTCTAGGTCCATCCAGGTTGCTGAAAGTGGCTTTATTTCATTATTTTTAATGGCTGAGTAATATTCCAGTGTGTATATGTACCACATCTTCTTGATCCAGTCCTCTGTGGACATTCAGGTTACTTCCATATCTTGGTTATTGTAAATAGTGCTGCAGTGAACATTGGTGTGCATGGATCTTTTCAAATTATGGTTTTCTTGGGATAGACGCCCTGGAGTGGGATTGCTGGATCATGTGGTAGTTCTATTGTTAGTTTTTTGAGGAACCTCTATACTGTTTTCCAGAGTGGTTGCATCAATTTTACATTTCCACCAACACTGTAAGAGGGTTCCCTTTTCTCCGTACCTGCTCCAACATTTATTGTTTGTAGACATTTTGATGATGGCCATTCTGGCTGGTGTAAGATGGTACCTCATAGAAGTTTTGATTTGCATTTCTCTGGTAATTAGTGATGTTGAGCATCTTTTCAAGTGTTTTTTGGCCATCTATATGTCTTTTTTGGAGAAATGTCTACTTAGGTCTTCTGCCCTTTTTTTTTTTTAAATTGGCTTTTTTTTTTGTCTTTTTGTCTTTTCTAGGGCCTGTTCTGGTGGCATATGGAGGTTCCCAGGCTAAGAGTCCAATTGGATCTGTAGCTGCCAGACTACACCAGAGCCACAGCAACGTCTTTGACCTACACCACAGCTCATGGCAATGCTGGATCCTTAACCCACTGGGCAAGGCCAGGGATCGAACCCGAAACCTCATGGTTCTCAGTCGGATTCATTAACCCCTGCACCACGACGGGGACTCCAGGTTGTTTGTTTTTTTTGATATTGAGCTGAAGGAGGTGTTTGTGTATTTTGGAGATTAATCCCCTGTCAATTGCTTCATTTGCAAATATTTTCTCCCATTCTGTGGGTTGCCTTTTTGTTTTGTTTATATAGTTTCCTTTGCTGTGCAAAAATTTTTAAGTTTAATTAGGTCCCATTTGCTTATTTTTGTCTTTATTGTCATTGCTCTAGTAGGTAGATCTGAGAAGATACTGCTGCGGTTTATGTCAGAGAGTGTTCTGCCTGTGTTTTCCTCTAAGAGTTTTCTTGTATCTGGTCTTACATTTAGATCTTTAAACCATTTTGAGTTTATTTTTCTGTGTGGTGTTAGAGTGTTCCAATTTCATTCTGCACATGTGGCTGTGCAGTTTTCCCTGCACCACTTATTGAAGAGGCTGTCCTTTCTCCAATGTATATTCTTGCCTCTTTTGTCATAGATTAGTTGACCATAGGTGTGTGGGTTTATTTCTGGACTTTCTATCCTGTTCCATTGATCTACATTTCTATTTTTATGCCAGTGCCAGACTGCCTGGATTTATTTTATTTTATTTTATTTTTGCCTTTTCTAGGGCCGCTCCCGAAGCATATGGAGTTCCCAGGTTAGGGGTCTAATCGAAGCTGCAGCTGCCGGCCTACACCAGAGCCACAGCATCGCGGGATCCGAGCCGAGTCTGAACCTATACAACAGCTCACAGCAACGCTGGATCCTTAACCCACTGAGCAAGGCCAGGGATCGAAACCACAACCTCATGGTTCCTAGTTGGATTCATTAACCACTGCGCCACGACGGGAACTCCAACTGCTTGGATTTAAAGCCTGACTTGTCCTAACTAGCCGTGCGACCTTGGCCAAGTGATTTCACTCTTTTGTGCTTTATTTTCCTCATTAGTAAGTTGAAGATGAATAATCATAATAATAACAATACCTCAAGGAGTTATAATGAGGGTTAAATGAGTGAATATACGTGGTGTGCTTAGAATAGTGCCTGGCACGCAGTGCTCTACAGATGTTTGTTAAAAAAATAAAAGCATAATCAAATAAAAATCTGTGGCTTTAGAAATTTGGCAACATGCATATGCACGTGTCGGCAAAGGCCCTGCTGCTGGAAGAGGCTGGTCTGGGGTTGAGGGTGATAGTGGGGCCTGCGGGGATGCTTGCGTTTGCTCTGGTCACTGATTCCTATGTAGGTGATTCCTTGAGAGATATTTGTTGAGTATGAGCAAAAAATGGTTGATAAACCATCTCTCCCACCCCTCCATCACTCTGCAAACACCCGAGGAGTTCAGTATGTAGAGCAGCCTCTTGGGGGGAGAACATTATTATTGTGTGGATTTAACACAGGCAACAATGCTCTAAAAAAAAAACACTGTACGGTCTCTTCCCCCCTCTAGCCAAGGCCTTTCTTTTCCTGGTTGAGGTACAGGCTCTGGGGTAAATTCTACCTGGGAGAAATGTAGCTTCCTCACTCTCCTCTCAATTAAAGTCAACCAATGTGCACTGAGCACGAACTTTGTGCGAGGCCGGCATGCAGAGTGTCAGGACGAGAAGGTAAGAAAAAGGGCCTCCCTGAAAATATGAGCATCCAGAAGAAGTTTCCCGTTAAAGTGATCCACACAGGGAACTCCACCCAATATTCTTTGATAATCTGTGTGAGAATAAAAAATCTGAAAGTGAATGGATGTGTGTATGCATAGCCGAATCGCTTTGTTGGACAGCAGAAATTATCATGACATTGTAAATCAACTATATTTTAATACGACTTTAAAAATGAAAAGAAAAAAAAAAGTGGTCCAGAGCCTGCACTGGGGTGTATAGGGAACAAAGGGGGCACCAAAGTGAGAGCAGAGAGAGGAAAAGACAGAAGCCATAGTCACAGGTCTGGACTTCATGGCGCAGAATAAAGTGAGCTCCCAGGCCCCAAGTGGCCATGGCTCAGAGAAAGAGAATGAGAGAGAGAGAGACAGAGAGAGAGACAGAGAGAGGGGGAGAGAAAAGCATATAATAATAGCAACCACACTGAACACAAAACAAGATGCTCATTTTTGTATCAGAGGAGGGTGCGTTTTGGAGAAAAGCCTTGTGCCTTTTCCACAAGGTGGGAGATGAATGGAAAGAAGCCCCCTCTCAGCTATAAAGAGCACATCAAGGCTCCTCTATTGATCGAAGGGAAATGATTACAATGACATCACAAGCCGAATCAATGAACCCCCGCCACCGAAATCCAGGTCTGATTTATGAAATCTCGCCCTTTCCCAACACATGGCCTCGGGACATAGTGGCCAATAATAACATTTAATTAAAACACATAAAACAGAAGCGGCAAGGACAGCACATGTCCAAGTCAATAAAATGCTAATTTCTAAACATTGCGCTTGCCTGGGGTCTAGGGGGTCAGCAGCAACGAATTCCACAACGAAGAGCCTTTGTGAAAGGAAGCAGTCTTGCTTTTCCCGTAGCTGGAGGTGGAGACCTTGGAGACTCCATTTCAGAACCCTCACTCTCCAGAAGAGACACTGAGGCCCAGAGAATGGGTTGTTTCATAATATGGTTAGGAGTAGGGCAACACTCTGAGTTTCAGACTGGTGTGCTGCATTCCCGGGCCACTCTTTCTGTGAGGCCCAGAGTTATTGGCAGGAGTGTGCTCCCCACCACAGGATATCTCCCCCCCCCTCCCCCACTGCTCAGGCTGATGGAATAGTCCACCCACCAGTGGCACAGGTGCCTCCAACTCTTCTCACAACACATGGCATCTTCCGCGCCCGACTGCATCTCAACAAAGGTTTTTAATTGGCAACCTGCTGTGTGACAGTTCTAAGTAGAATTGCTTCTTTGTGCCCACAGGTCCCCTTCCTACCTCTTGGAATTGGCTCACAACCTGCTCTCCTCCTGAGATGCCTTCTTAGAGGGCAAGGAGGTCTCTCCTGGCCTAGACAGAATGGCAAATGAAGCACATTCTCTTAATCCACTTAGAACATAATATAATCCTGCAATAAATAAAATTTTCTTTTCTATCCACATAAGATCACTTGGGTTAGAAACCTGAGTGGGTTGTGTGGGGTTAGGATTACGTGGAGTTTCCATCAGTTCCCAGATCTTGGTCTGAAATTTGGGTAGAGAGTTCTAGAAACTCTCACTTTTTCAAGAATTTGCTTGGCATGGATGTCACTGCCTAAAATGGAAAGTGGGAGATGCCTCACGTCTTGATTGCATGGGTACACTTTGATTGCCCAGTCTTATCAAGTAGCAGCAGTGAAGAACAGTATTTGGGTCTGCAGAAATGTGTGACTGAGGCAGTCATGGAAATCTGGACTCTAGGATGGATGATTTCTCTCAGTACCAGATTATCTCTGAAAATGCTAACCTTACTGTTGCTCCCAGGCCAAAGAATAGGTATTCCTTCAGTGCCCTGTGTTCTTCTGGTAATCTGGGTCTCTACTAAATGCTTACTGAGTTCAGCTATTGAGTAGAGGGTGTTTCTGTGCAGGCAACCTTACAACATGGGCAAATAGACACCAGATAGCTGGTGGAGTGGTGACCATGGAAAACTGGGAAATGCTTGGCAAATCCTTCCTAGGTCAGGGGTTCCCCTAAATGTTCTAAATAAAGGGGGCCTCGGTGTCCTGATCTGGTTCTAAGCAGGCAGCTGGGGAGCTGTTTTGCAGCAGAGTTTGCATAATAATTCAAACTCTCACTTATTGGAAACTCACTTATTGGAAACTTACTTACATGTCATGGGCATGATTCATTTGATCCTCAAAACAATCCTCTGGCAAATATTCTGTTATTAATCTCGCTGTTCTTATTTCCATTTGAGACACTGAAACTTGTCCAAGGTCACAGATAAGTGGTGAAGAAAGGATGCCAATTAATGTAGCCTTGCTCCAGAACCTATGCACCTGACCACTATACCATCTGCCTTTCAGTCGCAAGCATATCCATCACTCAGATGATATATTTGTTTAGGGAGGCTGATGGAGATTATGGGCACGAGAAAGTTCTCCCACTCAAGCTACTTGTATGGAGGCTATTTACTCTGGAGAGGTTTTTTTTGGTTTTTTTTTTTTTTGTCTTTTTGCCTTTTCTAGGACCGCTCCTGCAGCATATGGAGGTTTCCAGGCTAGGGGTCTAATCGAAGCTGTAGCCACCGGCCTACACCAGAGCCACAGCAACTCGGGATATGAGCCGCATCTGCAACCTCCACCACAGCTCACGGCAACGCCGGATCCTTAACCCACTGAACAAGCCTGGGGATTGAACCTGCCACCTCATGGTTCCTAGTTGGATTCGTGAACCACTGAGCCACGGCGGGAATTCCTCTCTGGAGAGTTTTATAGCTGAAAACAGGATGAATCCCAAGCAGCTCTGCAGGTAAACTGAGAAACTGCTGGAGCTATTGGTGATGAAGACAGGGAGAACTCAGTAACTAAATTCCATTGCCTAGAAATGAGCTAAGAGCACAGACACTGTCCACCAAAGAGATGGAAGCTGGCTGGCAGGGAACCTGATGGTAGAGGAAAGCGTGAGAATGGGTTTATATGGTGGTGGTGGTGGTGTTATCTCCTATTACGTAAATAACTCGTTTTCTGTGTCTTTGTCACAAAGGAAGACGGATAAAGTATTTTGAGGTGACCACGCAGATACCTTGTTCAGGAGCAATGGAAAGGCCAGTGAAGCTTGCTCCTGTCATTCCTTGAATAATTTACCAGCGTGGAGAGAATATTTATGGCTAGTGCTGGAGAGCCATCACCGATGGCTGAAAAAGTAATCAGCTAAACAGCTTTTGTTATCAGTATAAGTAGAGGACCTGGAACTACAGATAAGCTTTAAGAGGGTAACGTCAAGTTTGGAGATTCATGCATTTCATTCTATTCAAGTTCAAGGGGAGAATCCCCTTTGGATTCATCAGTCATTGAAAAGAGATGATTGGGGAGAAAAATACTTAAGTATACATCTGCCCAAATGTTTTAACTATTAAAGTGGTACATGCTTAAAACCTTTATAAAAATGAAATTCCTTCATTTATTTTACAAATAGTTATTTAAAAATTATCTGCTATATGCCAGGGATTGTTTAGGCACTTGGGATTTACAGGGAGTAAAACAGACAAAATCAGCTGCCCTTGAGGAGCTTCCATGTCAGCAGGGGAGGCAGAGAGTAGATGTTGCAATTCAGTAAAGGACACAACTGTTGTGTTAGAAGTTGATTAAGTGCTATGGGAAGCAATCAGAACAGGGAAAGGAGGAAAGGGAGTTGGGGCAGCGCAAGGGGCAAAGTTCTCGTGAGAAAGGATGGTTGGAACAGGCTGCCCTGGGCCGAGAGTCAAAGGAGGTGAGGGAGTGAGCTTCGGACCTGGATGAGTAGGATGGTTCAGGCAGAGGCAGCGGCCAGTGCCAACGTCCCCCATGCCTAGGAGAGAGTGCATAAGGGAGAACATAGATAGCGCTGAGGTTAGAGCAGTCAGGGGGACCAGGTCATGGGTGAAACGAGGGGCCACTGGATGGTTCTGATCAGAAGCGTGAGATAACCTGACTTGGTCTGTATTCTAACAGGTTTACTCGAGCAGCTGTGTAAGGGATAGATGGTGAGGGGCACAGGTAAAAGCAGGGAGACCAAAGCGGAGGCTCGTATGGTAACCCAGGTGAGAGAGGATGGGGGTTTGAACCAAGCTGGTAGCAACAGAGATGGTGAGACTTGCAAAGATTCTGAATATTCTCGGAGTTAGAGCCAAGCTGATTGCCGATGGACCGGATGGGGGGATATACGGGAAAAAGGAGAGAGTCAGAGATGACTCTGGGCATTTGGGCTTGAGCAATCAGAACGGATCTGCCTTCCCCTGTGATGGGGATGACCACGTAGAGCAGAGTGTCCGGGGCCTGGCGGTCATCTAGTTTTGTGAAACACACAGGTGAGGCTGAGTCATGGGCAGTCGGGGATATGGATCTGAGTTCAAGAGCGAGGCTGGGCTGGGTTACTGGGTACCATATTGAATCTTTTTATCTAACAATGTTTGTTTCTCCCTGTGTTGAAGATTTCTTTTACATGCTTGCTTTGATTTCTGTCATATATATAGAACAGCCTGGTTCTAAAAGCCTGCTTCCACCCTGATGCGGGTTGGGTGAGCCTGCGTGCACACAAGGCCCAAATAGGCTCATCCTCTGGACCTAAGTCTGAAGGATTCATCTGTATAGTGTTCCTCCAAATTTCCTTCTTCTCCACCACTTCTCTGTTCTTGCTCCTGCCAAGTTTCTGACTATCTAAAGGGAACCCTTAAGCACTAGCTGTGATTCATTGCAGGTTTCTGCCCAAGGTCATCTCTATTTCTGGGAATTGTAAACAGGAGATGCACTATTTAAAGTTTGGTACCAGGCCATTTTAAGGATTTTGATGCTGAGTGGCCAAAAAACAACACAAAACCCCCATGCCCACAGCTTTTAAGAAAGGCCTTGGTAGAAGCTGGAAGTTGACCGCCTTCTTTGCCAACACTGGCCAGTGCTATGAAAATGGTTTCCTGTCTCGTGTCAACACTGACGTGGTTGTTTTGTCGCAGACATCTTGTCCCAGGGCTGTTTGGATGCCCACTAACAGCAGATGGAAAAAGGACACAGCAGTTCCACTTCTGTGAGTTCATTCTGCAGATACACTTGCGCGGATGCCAGATGAATTGTATTCAAGCGTATTCAGAGCAGCACCATTTGTAATAACAAAACGTTCATCATAGTATATCACACAACTAGTTAAAAAATGAGCAGAACATTATACATAGTATGCTATTTTTTATTTAAAAAAGATTGAGGGGGTCTAATATCTACTCATGGCTTATGCATAAAGAAGCTCTTGGAATTTGCAAGAAAACAGTAGTAGTTTCCTGGATGATAGAAAACAGGAGAAAAGAAGTCAGGAATAGTGAGAGGACTTTTCACTGTAGACTTAAAAAAAAAATTTTTTTTTTCTTCTTTTTAGGACCGTACCCACGGCATATGGAGGTTCCCAGGCTATGGTTCAATCAGAGCTGTAGCCACTGGCCTACACCAGAGCCACAGCAATGCAGGATCCAAGCCAAGTCTGCGACCTACACCACAGCTCACAGCCATGCTGGATCTTTAACCCACTGAGCGAGGCCAGGGATCAAAACTGTGTCCTCATGGATCCTAGTCAGATTCATTTCTGCTGCGCCATGATGGGAACTAAAATTTTTTTAAAAAATAGTTGAACCATACGAACGCATTGCCTGCTTAAAGAAATGTCCACGTAATATACACAACAGATACCTTTACCCCACCTCAGACCCCTACCTCATGCCTAATGCTACTCCAGCCCGAAGAGCTTTTCTGCACCTTACCTTTTACTGGGGGAAGTCTGTTTTGCATACTGTTCTGGTGATTAAAAACATGGTGCAGCTATGAGGACTATTTAGTTCAAAATACTCACTCTTTCTCCCACTGTCTCAACAGAGATGTGAAAAATGAAATTATGGGAGTTCCCATTATGGTGCAGTGGAAGCGAATCTGACTAGTTTCCATGAAGATGTGGGTTCAATCCCTGGCCCCGCTCAGTGGGTCGGGGATCCTGCATTGCTGTGGCTGTCGTGTAGACTGACAGCTGCAGTTTCGATTTGACCCCTAGCCTTGGGACTTCCCAAATGCCGCAGGTGCAGCTGTAAAAAGGAAAGAAGAAAGAAGAAAGAAAGAAAGAAAGAAAGAAAGAAAGAAGAAAGAAAGAAAGAAAGAAAAAAAGAAAGAAACTAAATTCCTCCCTAGATTAATAAAGAAGCTTTGAGAATTTGGGGCAAGATTTTATCCACTCACACTTATTCACTCAACCAACAAGTCGACCGTCTACTGAGTCAGCCTATTTGCTGTGTTGAGGTAGATCACATGGCTCATGAGTGAAGAGGATTGATGGGAGAGTCCCCAGTTTGGTGGCAGGGCAGTGGGCTAAGAGGATGCTGCAGCTGAGATCTGCACTGGGAGCTGACAGAGACGGGGAGGAGGGGAGGGCTCTCTGAATGCCTCTCACTGAGACGGGAGGGTCAGCCTGTCTTGCCACTGGCAGCTCAGAGAGGAACTGTTCATCTGACCTTGCATCATCTCTGTCCTCCCTTGTCTGAAATGAACTTCACCTTCAGAGGTATCAGAAACCGATAAAGAACCACACTCAGGCAGGAGAAACTTCTCTTTTTCTAGTGGGCATAATGCTGAGTGCAAATTCTCATTGCAAAGTGACTTACTGACGACATTGGTTTTGTCGTGTTGCCCCCTTTCAGCTCAGAGGCATGTTAAGGAGATAAAAATTAAAAGCCCTCACTTTGCTGTTAAATAGTTTTGAGATGATAAATACCAGGGTCAAGGGGAATGGAAGGAGTTGCTGGGGACACAGGCAAGTTTTTTTTGGTTTTGTCTTTTGGAGGTTAGGTCTTTTCAGGGTATCTTACAGCTACAAAAAGAGTTGGAAATTTCAGAAGTAAAGAAATGATGTAATTCCATCTTCTTGGGTCCTTTGCTACACCAGAGAGAATTTCCTCTGGGATTGAAGACATTGCCTTACATATAGAAAAATTAGGTCTCAGTGTATTTTGGGATACATGACTATCTTGAAACTGATGCCAATATCCCGCTATTAGCAAAATCAGCAGCCTTTGGGGGTGATACTGCTTCTAATTAAAATAGTCATGGGTACCACATAAGCCTGTTGTCAATTATCAACATCTGGTCAAGGCTTCATTTCCTAGAACCCAGTTGAGTGGTAGAATATGGAAGAGGATGAGACTTAGCACGGGGACAGTGATAGAGAAAGCAAGCCCCAGTTAGTGGCCGGGCCGTGGGAAATAGGCTGGGGAGGGGTTCTGAACCATGGGGTAGGGGGATGAGCATTGAGCTGGGAGAGGAACAGAGTGGACAGAAAACATGCAAAGGTGAGGGGGGAGGGTTGCTGGAAAGAGGCAGGACAAGATCTAGGGCAAAATTCACCTGCTTCCTAGTACTGTCAGGAACTCAGCCTGCTCGGTGGCACAGGAAGTCTGCATCAAAAGGGGAAGGCGAAAGCTTAATCCATGCTTTCACATTGTTGCTCTCTTGCTGATTTTTCATTGAGATTTCCTACAGAGACCTTATTTACTTGGCTGACTTGTTTTGTTCTTAGAGAGCCAATGGATATTGAAGTAATTAAAAACTGCATGTAAGGACAGAATATTTTTTTACTATAGTTTATTTGCAATGTTCTGTCAATTTCTGCTGTATAGCAAAGTGACTCAGTCATATATAATATATAATTATTATATATATAATATACATTCTTTTTCTCACATGATCTCCATCATATGACACACAATATTCTTGTAGGCGCAATGCAATCTTAGAGATGCTGATTTATTTGAGAATCCACGTGGGTAATCCTGTCACATCTTTGTGCAGCTCAGCTGCTCTGTAAGGATTATGGTTGTAAGGATATCACTGAGGTCCAGAAAATGTAGCCAATTATTTTCTATGATTTGATATTATAGTGCTAGTCCATGTGTATAAACACCATGTGTTCATGTTTGGAGAAAGAATAATCTTTCCCCTCCAACAAAGGGTTCTTTGATGGCGCTAATCACGTGGCAAGCCATCAGTAGGTGTTGTTTGAGGGAAGCAACCTTGGCTTTTCTTCTGCACTTATTATTCATGAAAATTATTATTTTCATCTGAACATCAAGGTTAGAAAATAGTACATAACTTTTGATTAGGATCAGAACAGTATTTAAATATGTAGTTCTGCCGTGCAAAATTGTATGCTACACAGAGAGCAAACCTGTCTGTCTGTGCCTCTCTCCATTCATCCGTTCAGCACCTCCGCCGTGAGTGGATTACGCTGAGAACCACACTGGGTGTTTGGGATGCGGTGATGGGCAAGCACAGACCCAGTCCCCGCCTTCGACAGGCTTATAGGCAGTGGGGGAGGCAGATGTGAGTCAAATAAACACAAAAATAAATGCATGGCTTTTGAAAAAAAAAAGTATGGTTTCAAATTATAGTAAGCGCTTTGAAAAAGAGGTGCATAGTTGTATAAAACCATACAATAAGGAAAGTGATGTTTAAACTGAGATCTGAAGAGTGGATAGGGATTAACCAGGTGAAACTTACTGGGGGTAGGAGGGAGGGAGGGTGCAAAGAACACCCCAGACCAAGGAATGGGGGAAACACGAAGACCAGTTTCCAGAGAGCGTGTCTTTGTGCATGACTTTGGCTGTGCCACGGAATTTGATTCTTTTCGTTTTTTTCTTCATTTGAAAAATGAAGGTTCGGATACTGGCTCTTTATCATGATAAATAGCAACTGTCCCATAATTAATGAAAGATCGAGCAGCCGTTTGAGTTCTGTCCTGAAAGGTGCTGTAATGGTATAAACCGTGCCAAAAGCTACATCCAAAGTGGGGTGGAAATGAATAACTTGGCATGCTCCTCGGCTTTAGGCATGCGCGTTGGTAATGGACGCCCTCTAATTATGTGGCGCTTCGCGATGGACTCACAGTTGAATTTTTCTGCAGTTCAGAACTCAGTTCCTCTAAAGTCAGATTGTGAGCTTCCTCTGCTGGTCTCCCATCTCAGACCAGACGGCCTGAGTCGTCACCAGGCCCACCCTGGTTGAGTCCATTATATTTTAGCCGATGGACGGAGATGTTCCTCTTTCAAAGATAATTGCTCAGGAAACCAAAACAATTCACCCCATTACTTGTTTAACAAGAAGCAGCTTTGTTTTTTAGGTTGAGACTCATCTGAATAGACGTTTCTAGCCAGCCGCGTGATGTGCATGGAGTGAACTGGATTTTGCCAGGAAACCGTTTGGCAGGCGGGTCAGAGGCCAGCCTGTGTGAACGAACCCGGGCAGGGGGGGCGACTCGGGGCTCTCCTCCTGCAAACTGCAGATTGTCACCCACAGTTTAGGACCTGCTTGATTGGGGGCCAGCTGAGTTCAGTCTCAGTAATGAGCCCCGATGCACATAGTCCTTGTGTAGAAACAGGTGTGCGTTTCACCAAGAAGGATGCTTTCGAGTGGAAAAAAGGCTGAATTCGGTCGGCAGATCCTCACCTTGTAGAGTGGCAAAAAGCCTGAATCTGGCCTTCCTGTCAGTGATGGGGGCCAGCAGGGCCCACGGAGGTGGCCCTGGGGGATGTCAATCTCACCCCTGCTTCTGCCATGAGAGTGATCAGGCAGGGCAGCAGCTCCTCAGCTGGAAACAGTTACTCCCCACCCGGGTTGAATTATCCTCTTGAAACGCCCTCCCTGCCCCCTGGGAAGGACGATCCCTTTCGCATGAGCATGTGCTCGCGCCTGCCCAGGGAGATGTAAGCCACAGCCCCTCCGGTCTCTGGCATCTCAGCCCCCAGCCAATGGGAGTGGGGGCTGTTGGCCAAGGGAATCAAAGGGCAGGAAACAGGCTAATCATAGATGTGGAAAGGGCGATAAAACCACTGCACTTTTGAACTCAGCAGCAGTCACTGACCGACCCAGGATAATAGCACAAGGTATATGTTTCTGTTTATTTTTCCTAACAGTATTTGGCCTCCGTCTATCAGATAATAAATAGTTCAGTTGACTCTAAAGATCTGGGACTTTGAAAATAATTTTCCTTGATGACTAGATTGGAAAATGAGAAGGCACCCTTCCATGGGTTGCTGTGGTTCAGGCTGATTTTCTTTCTTTTTAGGGGCACTCGTGGCGTAGGGAAGTTCCTAGGCTAGGGGTCGAATCTGAGCTACAGCTGCCAGCCTGCACTCCACAGCCACAGCCACAGCAGCGTGGGATCCGAGCCGAGCCTACGACGTGCATACACCACAGCTTGTGGCAATGCTGGATCCTTAATCCACCGAGTAGGACCATGGATGGAATCCAAGTCCTCATGGATAGTAGTTGGGTTCGTTACCCCTGAGCCACAAGGGGGAACTCCTCAGGTTGATTTGGTGTGGTCTGGGTGCTGGATTAGGTTTCTGCTCAATTAAGGCCACAGGCTATATCAGTATTCACCACTCAGCATGATGTGACCTTCACAAATTTGTGGGCATCTCACACTGACTTATGGAATCGGGAGAATATATTCCTACCTTGTATTTAAAGTACAACCATGTAAGAATATCTCCAGGGGGAGATCTTTCCTTTCATCTATTTCCCTTCTATTTGCAGAGTGGCTTGGAGGGTGAGCTCTGGAGTCAAACAGATGGGGGTTCAAACCTTAGCTTCACCCTGACTGGCTGTATGGACATAGACAAGTTACTGCTTTAACTCTGTCTCCTCATCTGCAAAATGGGAATAGTGACAATGACCTTGTTTTGAGAATTCAGTAATATAATAAATGAACTTTTTTTTTTTGGTCTTTTTGGGGCTGCACCCCCAGCACACGGAGGTTCCCAGGCTAGGGGTTGAAATGGAGCTGCGCCACCCCCAGCAACGCGGGATCCGAGCCTTGTCTGCCACCTACACCACAGCTCATGGCAATGCCAGATCCCTTAACCACTGTGTGAGGCTAGGGATTGAACCTACGTCCTCCTGGATACCAGTCAGATGAGTTTCCGCTGAACCATGACGGGAACTCCTAAATGTACTTTTTCTTGTGCCTGGCTGGATGAGCCAGGGCTGCTGCCATTGGTCCAGGCTGCTGGTTAGGTTTACATCATTCTCTCTCTCTTTTTCCTAAGATTTAAGTTCAGTGAAGAAGGATCAGAAAAAAGGGAGGCTCGTTTCAGCCTCTAGCTTAAGATGTGTTCTCTCTGCAGCTATGACCAAAATGTTATGTTGGGGTATTGCCCAGTCATTGATAGCTGGGCACTCCGTTTTTATTTGTCTAGTGGTGTTGATGTGAGCAGACCCTCTGCCAGATCCCCAGAGGGGAGGAGGGTAAGTGGACCCCTGGGTTCCAGCTCTATAACCACACATGTAAGAACTCTTCTGCTCCAAACTCAGTGATAATCAGGAATGCTTCTTTCCATCTGGTAGTCTGCCTGTTTGGCAGCTGTGGCAGAGAGAAAGCTTAGTCTCCATCAAATCCATTTTCATGTGCCTCCTCTAGGCATGTGGGAAACTGTACTTCCCAATCCCTTGAGGTTGGGAGGGGCCTCGTGTCTAGTTCAGGCCTGTGAATTGTGACGTGTCCCTTCCTGGCTGAGGCAGGGAAAGACTCCTTAATGACAGTCTAGCTTCTCCTCCTGTACCACAGTAACTGTGGAAAGCTCATGTTCAAGATGATGCAGCTACAGAAGAGTGGGGATTCTATCAGCCTGGAGCCCCAGGTCATGCCTTGGAAGGGAGCTGCCCTTGAGAGCTGACAGACACGCACAAAGGATTTTGAGTGAGAAATCAACCTTGGTGAGGTTAAGTCGTTGAGATTTTTCTTACTGCAGCAGAATCTAGCTTATTCTGACTGACACAGCAATCTGCTTACCTGCTAGTATTTCTTCCACTGCTTTCCTGGCCCTATGGTAACCACTCCTTTGCAAAACAAGGACTTCAGCTGAAAGTCAGGATACCTCATAACCAGTTTCTGACTGCTTGCCGCCAATTCCATTTAACCCTGGATTTTCAGGAACTAAGTGCAGGGTAGTAAATATTCTGTTAGGCCTTGCTTTAAAACAAAACAAAACATAACAAAAAAGAATGGAGTTCCCGTTGTGGAGCAGTGGTTAACGAATCCGACTAGGAACCATGAGGTTGCGGGTTCTGTCCCTGCGCTTGTTCAGTGGGTTAACGATTTGGCGTTGCCCTGAGCTGTGGTGTAGGTTGCAGACGCAGCTCGGATCCCGCGTTGCTGTGGCTCTGGCGTAGGCCGGTGGCTACAGCTCCGATTCAACCCCTGCCTGGAAACCTCCATATGCTGCGGGAGAGGCCCAAGAAATAGCAAAAAGACAAAAACAAACAAACAAAAACAAAAAAGAAGAAGAGAAGAGGATATATTTCAGAGATATCTGCATAATTCTGTGTAGGGCTGACTTTTCCTAACTTTGAATGTGACAAATACCTGAAGCCCTCCTATCAGAGGATTTAGCTTCTGTGGAGTCATGGGTAATCTCATTAAAGAGATTTTAATGATTGAAACCCCTGCTTCCAGTGGTGTAATAGCTAGAAATCCGGCCTGCCTTCTTTCCTCACTAGTTGAGAAGAAGCCCTGCTGCTCTTGAAAAAAACAAAAAACAAAAAACAAAAATTCATCCTCCAGCTCTTCCACTCCCTTTCATCATAGGGAAACTTGGGGGAAAGTATTTATAATCACAGATGTGTGGAAATAGAAAGCTTTTGTAATTTTCTCAGCTTAAAATTTTATTAGTCTGTTAGGATTATCATATCAAAATGCCACAGACTGCGTGGCTTAAACAATAGAAATTTCTTTTCTCCCAGTTCTGGAGGCCATGCATCTCAGATCAAGGTGCTCTCAGGGTTGGTGTCTGGTGTCAGGTGAGGCTTTAGACGCACCTTCTTGCTGTGTCCTCGCATGGCCTTTCCTCCACGCACGTGTGGACAGAGATCTCTGATGTCTCTGCTTCTAAGGACACCAGCCCTACCAGCTGAGGCTCCACCCTCAGGACCACATTACATCTTTCTAACTTCCTGATAGGTCCCACAACCGAGCAGGGGCTCCTGGGCCAGCGGCACAGAAAGCCAAGCTCTGGAAGTGGGTGTTTACAGCAAAGTAAGGGCTCATTGAAGGTGTCAGGCAAGGGAGTGGGAGGCGAGCCTCAGAGCCACTCCAGCATGGTTTTTAAGTTAGGGGTGTTTTTAAAGGGGAAGAACAAAGAAGCTGGAATTAATCATTGTCATGTGACATTTCTTAGTTGTGGCTTCGGGAGTCAGGATGTCTCTGGTTTATGATTCTCTGGCCAAGTAGTCCATGGCTCCAGGGGCCCTAATAGCTCATGTTTCCTGAAGAAATAAGTTTGCACCTTTTTTTTTTTTTTAGGGCCACACCTGTGGCATATGGAAGTTCCCAAGCTAGGGATCAAATGGGAGCTGCAGCTGCTGGCCTGAGTCACAGCCACAGCCATGCCAGATCCAAGCCACTTCTGTGACCTATACCACAGCTCATGGCAACGCCAGATCCTTAACCCACTGAGCGAGGCCAGGGATTGAACCTGTGTCCTTATGGATACCAGTTGGATTTGTTTCCACTGCACCACAACGGGAACTCCCAGCTTGTCACTTAATGATGAAATCTACAGCAGTTTGAGTCATCTGACTCTGGTTGGTTAGTGTTCAGTTAGCACAGGATTGAGGTCAGAGGGGACAAGAAAGAAAATCAAATTTTGGACAAATTTAATCCTAAACTTGAAAATGGAATGTAGTTTTAGGGAGACTCGGTTTCACAATTTCCAAATAGTCATATTGGGGTTAGGGCCTCAACCGATGAATTTTGAAAGGACAAAAGTCCGTCTATAACCGGGAGTTCCCTTTGCGGCGCAGCGGAAAGGAATCCAACCGGGAACCGTGAGGTTGCTGGTTCAATTTCTGGCCTTGCTCAGTGGGTTAAGGATCCAGCATTGCCATGAGCTGTGGTGTAAGTGGCAGACGCGGCTCTGATCTGGTGTTGCTGTGGCTGTGGTGTAGGCTGGTGGCTATGGCTCCAATTAGACCCCTCGCCTGGGAATCTCCATATGCCGCAGGTGTGGCCCTAAAAAGCAAAAAAAAAAAAAAAAAAAAGGTCCGTCTATAACAGAACTGATTTGAGTAACCAACCTTCAGTAATTAGGTTGCTTTTCTGCCACTTTAGCGAATTTAGATGTGTTGACTGGGAAAAAAAAGATGTGCAACCTAAAAGTTGAGAGTTAGGTGTTATTGGGTGGACAAAACTGAAGACTTAAACCCAGGACGCAGTATCTCAGATAACCCTAAGAGATTGCTCTGAAGAGGCAAGGAAGGGGAGCCAGGATATATAGGAGTTTTTGCCACAAAGGCTGGGTAGTCAGAACAGCAAAAGATTACTGTTAATTAAAGAACACCAGCTAGCTCAAGTTAAAGAATTTAGTGTTTTTCTATGTATGGGGAAATACAAGAGTCTGGACTGACTGAAAGCCTTCCTTTGATTTGTATGTCTGCTATTTGGGGCCAGTAACCTGTGTTTTCTCATCCTGAGTTCTCTTAGGGCTCACTGTCGGTGCAGCTGTGATGGCTTGATGGCTGTAACTTCCTTTGTTTACTGATATGGCAGGCAATATTTTTCATTAACAGATGCTGTGTGCAATGTGGGGACACGGAGGAGGACAGGAAGGTATAGCAGTTTCTGGAAACGACATCAGGAATGTGGGTGTCACCTGTGTGAAAGGGCTTCCCCCCCGGCCCCCCGCCTTTGAAAATCTTCCGTGATTGCCCATGTGCTTTGCAAGTATGGAGGGAGATGACAGCCCTCTCTCACCATTCATTGCTCACACTGTGGTCAGATGAAATACTGAAATACAGACCTAAGAAATGTACTCCCCAGCCTGAAATCCTCCAATGATTTCCCACTGGCATCAGGATAAAACCCAAAGTCTTTAATATAGCCTGTCCCCCGCTAGTACCTGGTGTAACGCAAGACACATAGCACATACCCACAAACACTCAAGAGCCAATAGATGACTGAGCCAACACCAGTTTTCAGTATGGGGCTTCCCCTCTTGGCGCTGAGGTTTGCAGGTGGTCTGAGCCTGGGCTCACTGGCTTGTCAGCTGACAGTTTGTGGGTGGATCTAATAGAAGCAGGACGTCTTTGGCTCCATTCGGGTGGGGTCCACTCACTGCAAGAAGCTGTCAAGCCTCTGCTGATGGGCTCATCATGGATGAGATTTCCAAGGAGGAGTGCAGTACTTAATGCCTACACATACTGAACCCTCTGCCTGTAAGTTATAATTAACCCAGGCACCATCACTTACCTGGTTAGAACACCCGATTGCAAGCA
This sequence comes from Phacochoerus africanus, assembly GCF_016906955.1. Taxonomy (NCBI): domain Eukaryota; kingdom Metazoa; phylum Chordata; class Mammalia; order Artiodactyla; family Suidae; genus Phacochoerus; species Phacochoerus africanus. The sequence continues at coordinate 31,853,136 of NC_062544.1, read as the reverse complement.
TAGCAATTCAAAGGAAGTAAACAACTTGTAAAATGATGGCAGATGTCACCGTGTTGCTACCTGTAACTTTCTTCTTGAGCTTTGTTTCTGAAAAAGAGCATTAAAAATATTATGGGTTTAAGATGAAAAGAAACATCTGAGAGCTTCTGTCCTGAAACATCCTCTGTGGGATTTACATTGGGAGACAAAGCTTTTCTCTTTTAAAGACATTTGTCTGATCTGTTTTGTCCTAGTTACTTAAATACCTCTGGATCTGTTTTCCCATGTAGAGGTGGAATGGGGGTGGGATTAAGTCTGATTTGGCACTGATGGAAATGATACATGCATAAGGAGAGGAAAAAAGGTCTCTCCAAGGGAGAAGAGGTTTGCTGGAAGCTGGCAGCAAACCTGTGAAGTCCCCTTGAACCACTAGCTATCAACTGTGTCCCATCTTTTCTCCGTTGGACTGTAAGGTTGTCATGTGGCTGGTTCTTAAGATGTTTACAAAGTATTGCTTTTGTACTCTCCTCACATCTGAGGTTTGTGCCCCAGATTCTTAGAGGGACCCTCCTTCCCCTCAGGTGGCTGATCACAGGGCAACCAGGCACTTGGCTTTCTATTCTTTTTTTTTTTTGTCTTTTGTCTTTTTTGTTGTTGTTGCTGTTGTTGCTATTTCTTGGGCTGCTCCCGCGGCATATGGAGGTTCCCAGGCCAGGGGTTGAATCGGAGCTGTAGCCACCGGCCTACGCCAGAGCCACAGCAACTCGGGATCCGAGCCGCGTCTGCAAACTACACCACAGCTCACGGCAACGCCGGATCGTTAACCCACTGAGCAAGGGCAGGGACTGAACCCGCAACCTCATGGTTCCTAGTCGGATTCGTTAACCACTGCGCCACGACGGGAACTCCAGCTTTCTATTCTGATCCCAGTGCCTAGGCTGCCCCAGGCTCCTACAGCTACAGCTGCCCAAGGGAGCTCTTTCCTCTGGTTGCTCTGTTTTCTTCTGTCTCTGTAAATTCTCAATCTTCCTTTCTGCGAGGGACTTCTCGGCACTTTCCAGGTGCCTCTCATTTGTTCAGAACTCAAGCAGATCCTCATGAGGTAAGCGGTGCTGGTCCCCCCCTTGGAGGAACAGGGAGGAGGGAGGCCGGGCCACAGAGGGGTGAGAGGTAAGACCCAGGCCAGGGGCCCAGGGCTAGCCCAGTGCAGTGCTCATCCCAACCATTTACTCATTTTTTTTCTGTCCCCAAACTACTCTGAAGGTTGTAATTTGGGCTCAACTCTCTTCTATGAATTCTCTTCCAAAGCTATGTGAGACCTGGGACCCATAAGTAAATCCCATCACCTGGTGGCATCTGAGGCTTTTTTTTGGCTTAGACTTCTGACATGCGCGATCATTCTAGATGTCAAATAGTTTCTTTGACTCTTTCTTCTTTTTTCCAAAATTTTTTTTCCAAGTCCAGTTTCTGTGTAACTCCCACCTCCCCCATGAAGCCTCCTCCAGGCACTACAACCCTCATGGATCTCTCTTTTTAAACAAATTTTTAAAAATTATGGTTGATTTACAAGGTTCTGTCAATTTCTGCCATATAGCAAAGTGACCCAGGCATACATAGAAATACCTTCTTTTTCTTACATTATCCTCCATCATGGTCTAGCTCCAATGCCTGGATACAGTTCCCTGGGCTATACCACAGGACCTCATTGCTTATCCATTTTAAAGGTAATTGTTTGAGTCTACTAACTCCAAACTCCCAGTCCATCCCATTCCTTCCCCCTCATCCTTGGCAACCATAAGTCTGCTTTCCATGTCTGTTTCTGTTCTATAGATAGGTTCATCTGTGCCATATTTTAGATTCCACATATAAGTGATATCATATGGTATTTGTCTTTCTAACTTACGGCATTTAGTACAATCTTTGTTCTTCAGGTCAGCGACCAAATTAGAATTTCATTGCTCTTTTCTGGTTGTACTGGAATAATGTAATCTCTCTTATTTCCTTGGACACAGGGATCATGTCTTCTCTATTTCTGACTTTCATGTAATAACTAGAACAGTTCTCAACAAATTCAGTGCTCACTGAATAAGCCTGCATTTCCCCCCCGCCCCCCCCAGAATAATTTTTATTTTGAGAACAGTTTGGATGTAAAAAGGCCAGTTGAAAAATACGATAAAAACTCCAACAGCCGTAGGGCTTATGGGCTGCAGTCTGACTCATTTTGACATCTCTGATGCTCTCTTGGCATATCTCTTCCCCACTGGTGAAGGTATTAAATCTTGGTGACAATCTGGATTTTGCCACAATTCTGTTTTGATGTTTATTCATCAGAACTTTTAAAAGGAGAAGTTAGAATAAACTTCTTTGTCCACGTTTGTTTAAAATATAGAGTCTCATGTTCCATCCCAGACTGTCTGAGGCTTGAGACAACCTTTCCAGGTAGACTTAATGTTCAGTGAAGTTAAATAAATAGACCCTGTTCTATGGGATTTTCATTGCTGAATAAAAAGATATAATTATGACATTTCACAGCATATTCCCAGACAATATTAAGTGGAGGATTCAGGAAGATATCTAGGTGACCCATATGTTTTATATTGAGATGTGTAATGCATCTTATTTGATCGCCTAATTCATTTATATGCTCTCATGATTCTTCAGCTTCTATAGCACCTTCTGGGTACATCAGGCTGAATATGTATGTATGAATCTTTAAACCAATATCACCATCCCCAGAGTACATATTTGGAATCACACTGGAAGGTTTTAGAAGTACTAAAATGGGATTTCCATCTGGCTGAGAATCTTCTTGGATTTTCTAAAGTGCTTTCTGCTTGGTTTTTCCTTTCCAGCTTAGGTGAATTTTCTCTCAAATTTTTACGATGGAAGCATCACTAAGAGCTGCCTCTTTCTTACAGCTATTGGAAACAGCTAATTAGAGTTGGTGTGGTTTGGTTGCTTATTAGCCCCCTTGGGTTTAATAAGCTGCAAAGGTCAGGGCAGAGTAGCTTCTATCACAGGGTCAGAGTATGAATGGCACCTGGTCAAGAAAGACAAATATGACAAGCTGGGGAACAAAGCAAGGTTATTATTACAAGAAGTGTCACCCAGATAATAATGGAACTTAACTAATGAAAAATCACTCAAATCATGACCTAGCCCAAAAGGAAAATAACCTTTTCACTTGCAGAATTTATTGTAACACTGTGATTGCTTGCCATTAAAATGCTACTCGTAGAATGAAATAATTGAGAATGCTTGCTTCAAAATGAAATAGTTTTTTAACTCTTCCCAAAATATTCCAAGCATTATTGAATGACCAGTTTAGTGCTTTGGAGAAATGACTATGACTTAAGGCCTCTTTGAAATGTAGGACGCCCCCCCATTCCCCCCCATCCCCCCCCCTCTGCTCCCAGCAAGCTCATGAATAATTTTTCTTAGGAATCGTTTGAAGAACCATGCTAATGAGGACTTAAATTTCCAGTTCTTTACCTAATGTGGATTATTACTGGTGACAGTATATCTCTCCTGAGACTGTGGGAAGATGGCCTCATTTGAGGAGGGTCACCTCCATGGCCCTTTGGAATTGCATTTTCCATTTTATCACTTCACTGCTTCTTGAGATAGATTACTGCAGATGTTCAGATCAAAATATCATGTGGCCAGCAGTCTACACCAGGCAGTCTCATTCAACTCCCGTTAAAATACCTATGATGACACAGAAAACAAAAATAGGGAAAATGTGGAAATTTACAATGATGACTAAAAGGAACCCTGATGAACGACAAATGCCAAAATCTTGGAGGAGTCCTCCCTCATCATAAAAAAGGCAAATGGGTGTTCCTGCTGTGGCTCAGTGGTTGATGAACCCAACTAGTATCCATGAGGATGCAGGTTCGCTCCCTGGCTTTGCTCAGTGGGTTGGGGATGCGGCATTACTGTGAGCTGTGATTTAGGTCGCAGACACAGCTTGGATCTGGTGTTGCTATGGCTGTGATGTAGGCCAGTGGCTGCAGCTCTGATTCGACTCCTAGCCTGGGAGCCTCCATATATCGCAAGCGCAGCCCTAAAAAAGAAAAAAGCCCCCCACCAAAAAAAAAAAAAAAAAAAAGGCAAATGGAGTAGATTTAAGGAATACCTAATGACATGCCTAGGTTTTATTTATTGATTTATTTATGTATTTGTTTATTGTCTTTTGGGGGGCTGCACCTGTGGCATATGGAAGTTCCCAGGCTAGGGTCTAAATCGGAGCTGTAGCCGCCGGCCTGCACCATAGCCACAGCAATGCCAGATCCGAGCCTTGTCTGTGACCTACACCACAGCTCATGGCAACAATGGATCCTTAACCCACTGAGTGAGGCCAGGGATCGAACCTGCACCCTCATGGATCCTAGTCAGGTTCGTTGCTACTGAGCCACAATGGGAACTTCAGACCTAGGTTTTGGGTCATGCAGGAGTGACAACTGACAAATGTAAGAAGACAATATGCTTTCTACTCTCTATTGCCTTAGAGACCCAGGGATTGTACCCACCAGAAAATAGTGTAGTTGTCTGACCTTGCAGGTATTGATCCAATACGTGGCTGAAACACTCGTTTCCCGTTACTTCCCCAGCCCATTACCTCATTTTTCTCCACATGTATAAGAAAAAGCCATCCCAGACAGCAAGGAGAAGGAATTAGGAGTATCGATCAGAGATTGATTAGAGGTTGTTTATATTTTGGTAGGTGCATGGTCTTATTTTAGTTTGCGGTCCTCCAGAAGCTGACATTGAGACAATAAAGCAAATTACTTACTTTGGAAATGATCGCAGCAAAGTGTGGTGGAGACTTAGTGACACGGGGAAGAGAGGACAGTGAATACAAGTTCTTATCCAGCAAGTGAGCACTTTAGCGGACCAGAGTTTAATCTCTTTAAGGAACTCAGAGTCAGCCCACTTAAGAGATGAGGGAGCTGGGATATTTATACACACATCCCCATCAGTTATTAGTTCCAGCTGGCTCCTGGGGGCCTGGTGTCATTTTCCTGGTACATCTGGGTGCGGTACATAGAGGTGGAGTTGCTCTGTAGGCCAGAGAAAACCCCTAGGCACATAAATCCAGGTGCTGACAGGGAGAAAGTTGATGTGCTCTGAAGTGCTAGGGATGAGGGGGGGTGGGGCCGGCCACCAACAGCATCTACCGTGTCCAGACTTTGTACCACTCACAACCCCTGTGCCCTGTGCTAGGTCACTCTACCCTGTCACTGATATTTCAAGGTCACAGCAAAAAAGCAAAAGAGTCTACCATAGGGAGATCGGTGGGCTGGGGTCTCACTCTCTGCTGCCATGGTTTGTCTCAAGGTGTTCATCCATCATTTCCCCTCTCTGTCACCTTTTGTAGAGGCCCCGCCTCCTCAGCTAGCATTTCTGTAGGTTTAGGTGGATTGCTTGGTGGAGTCACCCAGCTCTTTATCTCGGGGAAGTCTAAGTCCCAGGTTATGACAGATTTCTTCTGTGCCGCGCTCGTGACCTAGTGGGTCTGAAAATGCCCAACTCAAAATGCACTGCTGGTTGCACAGTCCCTTGATGTCCCATGCTCTGGTGCTCAGTCATCCCATGGCTCCAGGAGCATTTAGGAGCTGCTTTCTGAGCAGTGAGAAGCCCTCGGCTGCAGATGGCAGGGGCTCCTTCCAGACCACTTGGGGTCTGCACTGTGATTTTCTTGTTGACTCTTGTCAAAGATTCTACAGACGTGAGTGTCATGGGATCATCTGGCCACAAAACCCAAGCACAAGGGTTGCTTGTACTACACCTGGGCCAGCAGCAGAGTTCTCTCTGGCTCCAGGCCCATCTGCTTGGGCTGCCACAACCAAATCCCACGGAGTGGGTGGCTTAAATAATAGAAACTTATTGTCTCACAGTTCTGGAGGCAAGATGTCTTCAAGGTATTGGCAGGTCTGTTTTCTTCTGGTCTCTCTTCTGGGCTTGCTGATGGTGGCCTTCTTGCTGTGACCTCACATAGCTTTTCCTCTGTGTGTGTATGTACCCCTCGTGTCTCTTTGTATGTCCAGATTTTTCTCTTCTTACAGAGACATCACTCACATTGCTTTAGGGCCCACCCTAGTCATCTCCCCCTAATCCAATCATGTCTTTAAAGGCCCGATCTCCAAATATAGTTGCATTCTGAGGTACCAGAATTTGGGGCCAGTCCTGGAATTTGGAGGGACACAGCAGAGGTTATAATACCTACTCAAAACTGACAGCCTTCTGAGTCACTACGAGATGGGTTGGAGCAGCATTCAAGTGTGAGGGAGGATGCAATCTTCAAAATTTGGAAAGTTATATGAAGTAGCGTGCCTCTTTCTTCATGGTAAGGGGTGCCAGGTACACAAATGTGCTTCCGCTTGGAGTGACCTGGCGGGGGGGGGGGGTCCCAAACCACTGGACCCCTGAAAACGTTAATGATCAAGGCACAGCCTTTGGTTGTGTATGAGGTGCCTGTCTTCTCTCTGATCCACGTGCGTCTGACCTTTGCATCCAACGTGCTTGGCACGGACTGCTCCCCGGGCACGGTTAAACGATGTCATCGGTACAGTGGAACACCCAGACCTTGTGCAGGATACTCAGATGATCACACTCCTGTTAAATTCTGTTGTGACATAGAGCAGGGAGGTTAACATAGCCCTGAGGGCCTGGCAGTGAATGCATGTTGCTGTCTGTTGCAAGTGGCAGCAACTGCTTTCAATCCTCCTTTCTCATGGGGGTTGAAAAGAACACATTTTCCAATTCAGTAGCCTTACACCAAGTGCTAGAGGCCATGTTGATCTGTGAGAGTAAATAAAGATACTGCATCTGGAACAGCGGCTGTGATCGGGGTTGGTGCTTGGTTAAGTTTATGGTAGCCTACCACCAATGACATGATCCAATTGGCTATTTCTAGGGCACAGATCGGTGAAGTAAAGAGTGATGTGATGGCGACTGTCCTAGCCTCGTACAGTCTTTGAGGGTCTGGGAGGGTGGCCCCAATCTGTGCCATTCTACGTATAGTGGAGCCTTGCTTCTGGCGGTCTTGTCAGTGGGGGATGAGGGCAATTGCAGGGTTTTTACCTGCTTTCCCTACAGGGTATCAGTCAGGGTCCAGTCAGAAGACAGATAATACACAAGTTATTTTAACAAAGAGAACTTAATGTAAAGGATCATTAAGTAGTTATTGAAAAACTGGAGAGGCCAAGAGAGAACACTACGGTATTCGGAAATTACAGGTAGCAACTGCCATGGTTCTGGCTGGGGGAGCAGAGGGAAAAGTTGGAATTCATCACTTGGAAGCTTGGAATAGGAGCTGAAACTCAGACTTGTGAAAGGGGTCACTTCTCAGCCTGTTCTGATGGCTCTGCACTCAAAGGATGGCCCCTGGAGCTGTGGTCCAAAACCCTGACGAGACCCTAGCTGACTGGTGCTGGCGTTTCTGAGGGCCACTGTGAGGCTGGTCCTGCAGGTGTTGGAAAAACTGCATGCTAGATCAACTGCTGTGACTTCAGCAAACTGCCAGGGTGAGACATGAGACTCAGGTGATGCTGAAGGAACAGGAGGCAAAAAAGAAGCACAGTCTCCTTATCCTGCTGGCATTCCCTCTCGGCAGAGCTCAAGGCAGCCAACTGGCAGAGCAGAAATGTGGTTTGCAGAGGCCCAGTCCCAGGATCACAGAACAGAACAGAGGAAGGGGGTAGGCTGAAGTTGAGAGACAGCAGCTTAATAACTAGCAGAGGGTTCTTATTCCAGAGGTCAGGCCACCAGTCTGAGAATCTACCAGTAAATTTTTATCCAGATGATGCACTCAAGAACTAGGGAAACGACCACAGGGAATGTTCACAAACCTACTGGAACCCTAAGGCAGACTTGACCCCAGACCCACGGATCACCTAGCCTTCAGTGCCCCCTCTATAACATGGGGGCCCTAATGGTATCGGGCCCCTAAGTATTAGTGTCAAACCACATTCTGAACCTCATAGCCCTTGCAAAGTCATGTGGATATTTTTCTTTCTCTGATGTACCATTACTCAGGTGAATGGCTCTGTCACCTTGGGAAAGGCTGGTGGAATCACTGCCGTGGACGCTAGCTGTAGCATTTCAGAGTTCTCCACAAATGGACCCAGCCACTCCTTCAACTGATTGGCTCTAGATCTTCTGAGAAGAGGCTCTGGAAACTGATTGAAGGAGCATGACTTTCCACTGGGGTAGCTGACAAGAAATACCCTTGTCGTCTGGCCATCTAGCTCATCCTCAGGGACACCATGGCAACCCCAGCTGCCATTGTGACCTTGTCTCTATAATGATAATGATTGCCTGGCCTCTGATGGCCAAGTTCTACTGCCTGGCCTCTGCTCTTCTGGAAAATCATCATCCCCATTGGCATTAGGAAGTCCAATGGCGGTTGTCCTCTTTAGTCTTGCATTGGCAATATGAGATGCTAGAGATACTGCTGAGGCCAGTACAGCCCCTTCAACTTATATCTTCCCCCAGTTCATGACAAGAGAGTGTCTACTCGTTGATGGCATTTTATGTCATCACCACCCGGCTCGTCATAATGCCTGGATTCAAATCTTAGTTTTGCTAGTTGCTTGTAGTATGCCCTTGGCCAAGTTACTCTGTGTCTCAGTTTCTCTCCCTGTAAAATGGGAATAAAAGAGTGCTTACCTTTGGGCTGTTGGTTGGTTTCAGTGGGTTAATATGTAGTTGCTTAAAACAGCACCTTACATGTCATAAGCCTTTACAGAATATTAGCTATTATCATTCTTATTAAAGTAAAAAAACATTCACCAGAACGCTAACCATTTTTGTCCAGCATCAGTCTGGAAATGATAAAAAGCCGTTAGACCAATAAGTGAGGTCAAATATTGGAGAAGGGACAAAATTATTTATAGATTATAAAGTTGACCACTTGGAAAAATCCAAGAATACCAAAGAAAAGTTCTTCAGAAAAATGAGAGAATACAGTAAAGTCAACAGGTTTTTTTTTTTTTTTTAACATTCAAAGTAGCCATCCAAAATATTAAATAATTAGAGGGTACATCCTTACAAAGTCACAGTACTTATGTGAAGGAAACTGTGAAACTTTAAAAGCAGCTAGAGCTTTTCTGCTTTTGGCTTGGGGGAGGTCAAGGGACAACTTTCTTCGGTCACCCCAGATTTGGTTTCTTCTGACACCAGCCACCTCCACCATGCCACAGAAGTTAGACCCCAGTAAGAGTAAAGTCGCACACCTGAGGTGCACCTGTAGAGAAGTCGGTGCCACATCTGTCCTGGCCCCCAAGATTGGCCCCCTGGATCTGTCTTCAAGAAAATGTCGGTGATGACATAGTCAAGGGGATGGCGATTGGAAGAGTCTGAGGATTACAGTGAAACTGACCACTTAGAAGAGACAGGCCTTGATTGAGGTGGTTCTTTTGCCTCTGCCCTCATCATCAAAGCTCTCAAGGAACCGCCAAGAGACAGAATGAAGCAGGAAAATCATTAAGCACAATAGAAACATCACTTTTGATGAGACTGTCAACATTGCCTGACAGATGTGGCACTGATCTTTGGCTAGAGAACTCTCCAGAACCATTAAAGAGATCCCAGGGACTTCCCAGTCTGTGGGCTGCTGTGTTGATGGCTGCCACCCTCATGACATCAACAGTGGTGTGATGAACTGTCCAGCTAGTTAGGAACTACAAAGTAAAGAAAATAAAGGGTTGTTTGACAACTAAGGAAAAAATAAATAAATAAAAGCAGCTAGATATGGGAGTTCCCTGGTGGCTCAGCAGGTTAAGGATCTGGCATTGTCACTGCCATGGCCCAGGTTCAACCCCTGGCCTGGAAACTTCCACATGCCATGGGTGTGGCCAGAAAAAAGAAAAGCAGCTAGAAATTTCCTGTGTTGAACATATATCAGTTTTGTAATTGGAATAAAAATGAGGGTAAAACGAAGGAAATCTAAGGGCTCCATGACTCAGCCAATCTCTGCTCTCATGTTCTGGGTCTCAAGTTTACATAGAGGTTCTGGAAAAACAGACAATAAGCAAGTATATAGTGGAGCCCAATATTGTGGCAACATCTTATACTATAACAAAGAAGAGTTTAAAGCCCAAGGAGATTCTAGGCCATTCTTTTGAATGGTTCTTCAATATAACATTTTCTTACTACTAAGAAATTCATTTTGGGGAATTCTCATTGTGGCAGAGTGGAAATGAATCCAACTAGTATCCATGAGGATGTGGGTTCGATCCCTGGCCTTGCTCAGTGAGTTTGGGATCTGGCGTTGCCGTGAGCTGTGGTGTAGGTCACAGATGTAGCTTGGATCCTGTGTTGCTATGGCTGTGGCATAGGCTGGCAGTTGATAGTTCTGATCTGACTCCTAGCCCAGAACTTCCATATGCCACAGATGCAACCCTAAAAAAAAAAAAAATTCATTTTGGAGTTCCCTGGTGGCTCAGCAGATTAAGCATCTGATGTCACTGCTGAGGTTTGGATCACTGCTATGGTGTGGGTTTGATCCCTGGCCTGGAAACTTCTGTGTGCCTTGGGTGTGACCAAAAAAAAAAAAAAAAAAAAAAAAGAAAAGAAATTCATTTTTCTATCAGTTGGATGACTGGTTACCCACCGAAATGGATATTAATGCATCTTTTTATTTTATGTAGCCAGAAGGGAAAAAATGAAGATAACTGCCAATTCCACTCCCACCCTTCAATTCATTCTAGTGTGAGATGAACCCCAAGAAATGGGATTTATGGGCCTCCCATTCTGGATCCCATTTGCTTTCTACCTCCAATTCCTTCTTCATTTTTGGTGATAATCCAACCTACCATACAAAACTCATACTTTCTTAACCCCCCCCCCCCCCCCCCCCCGCCGAAAAAAAAAAAAAAAAAAAAAAAAGAACAAATGTCTAACCAGGGGCTGGCTTTGGCAGTTTGAGCTGTTTTGTCAATAGTGTGTTTGAGTCTCCAGAGAACACTTAAAGTTGGCTGCAGTATTTCATCAGAACTATTCAATATCAGTGACTGATGGGCCTCACGGTGGATGATGTATCCATAATTCATAAGGCCGTCTACACTGGAGAGAAGACATACTGTGATCTCAGAATCTTTGTTCAAGGGGCAGAGAAAAGAACATGCTTAAAAGTACAGTGAAGCCATTGTTACAGTTGAATTTTATCTTTCCAAGGGATAGAAAAGATGCAATCGGTGATTACAGGAGCTAGATCTTTCTCTTACAATGCAGAGGAGAACAGCGCATGGCTACCACTGATTATTTTACTGGATGGAGTAAACCAGGATGACTTAACCTTGTTTTCCTCTATGCATCCAGTGAGACCCAAGATATTGATATGTAAAAGCACTTAAACACACAGGGTTATGGCCTAGAGCTGTCAAGAGCTGTTTGGAATTAGAAAGAGCTGGAATTATCCATTTTGGAAGAGATCTGCCCAACAGCCCAGGACTATAAATAGTCCTAAGTGAGCCTGGCTTGTAGCTCAAGTTGGCTGAAGGTCTCAGCTCTTCCCAGGGGACGAAGACCCAGGAGGAATGAGGCAGAAAAGGAATCTGGGCATTTGTCTTGCTGATTCCCTGGTCATTACAGCTGTCTTGGGGAAGGCCTATTAGCTCAATAAATAGTTCATCTCTCCTCTCTCTCCTTCCCTCTCTCCCCCTTTCCCCCTTCCTGTCCTGAAAACAAACAAAAACAAACAAACAAAACAAACGTAAACAAAAAACCCCACAAAATAAAATCCTCAAACACAAAAATTAATAAAACAAAGCTTTCCTGGTTACATTCGGGGATTGGTTACTAGGTATTGAAGATATATATAGCCTATTTATTGGTAGATCTGAATTTGTGTTTCAGAAATCTCTGAATGTCTGTGGGTAAAATAATGTGAGGAAACTGTCAGAATTATCTCATATTTCTCACAATTTTACTGTCTGCTGTGCCTGTTTAATTTAACCCTCACTGCTCTCTGCAGAAGGTATGATGATGCCTGTGTTACAGGTGAGGGAGATGCTGCCCTGAGAAGGGCACTGTTCAGTGATGTGACTCAGTCAAGGTCTCTTCCAGGTCATAAGAACAGCGACCTGTCCGTGGCAAGCGGCCTCAGAGCTGCCTCAGCTCATATGATTGATATCCTTCACTATATGTGATATGCTTTCCAAAGTTTTCCGTGAAATTGTACTAAGATCCTCCAGATCATTGCAGTTTTCAAACTTTGACCCACTTGCTTCACATATTGGTGAGTGGATGGCCCAGTAGGTAAGTGGGAAGTGTTTGTGAGGTCCAGGCCATGGATGTGATCATCAACACACATCAGTTAGTCTTTATTTTTGTTTTTCTTTTTCTTTTAAATTTATTTTATTTTTATTTTTTACTGCTCAATGAATTTATTACATTTATAGTTGTATAATGATCATCACAATCCAATTTCATAGGATTTCCATCCCACAACCCCAGTGCATCCCCCCACCCCTGAACTGTCTCCTTTGGAAACTATAAGGTTTTCAAAGTTTGTGAGTCAGTATCTGTTCTGCAAAGAAGTTCATTGTGTCCTTTTTTCAGATTCCACATGTCAGTGAAATCATTTGATGTTGGTGTCTCATTGTCTGATTGACTTCACGTAGCATGATAATTTCTAGGTCCATTCATGTTGCTAAAAATGCTGGTGTTTCGTTCCTTTTAATGGCTGAGTAATATTCCATTGTGTATATGTACCACATCTTCTTGATCCAGTCCTCTGCCAATGGACATTTAGGTTGTTTCCATGTCTTGGCTATTACAAAGAGTGCTGCAATGAACATTGGAGTAAACATGCCTTTTCCAGTCATGGTTTTCTCTGGTTAGATGCCCAGGAATGGGATTGCTGGATCAAATGGTAGTTCTATTTTTAGTTTTCTGAGGAAATCTCCATACTGTTTTCCACAGTGGTTGCTCCAATTTACAATCCCACCAACAGTGTAATAGGGTTTCTTTTTCTCCACACCCTCTCCAGCACTTATTGTTTGTAGACTTTTGGATGATGGCCATTCTGGCTGGTGTAAGGTGGTACCTCAGAGTGGTTTTGATTTGCATTTCTCTAATAATGAGTGATATTGAACATCATTTCATGTGTTTCTCAGCCATCTGTATGTCTTCTTTGGAGAATTGTCTGTTTAGATCTTCTGCCCATTTTTTGATGGGTTTGTTTGTTTTTTTGGTATGGAGCTGCAGAAGGTGTTTATAAATTTTGGAGATTAATCCCTTGTCAGTCAATTCATTTGCAAAGATTTTCTCCCATTCTGTGGGTTGTCTCTTCGTTTTGTTTAGGGTTTCCTTTGCTGTGCAGAAACTTTTAAGTTTGATTAGGTCTCATTTGTTTATTTTATTTATTTATTTATTTATTTATTATTTATTTATTTTTTTGTCTTTTGTCTTTTGTTGTTGTTGTTGTTGTTGCTATTTCTTGGGCCGCTCCCGAGGCATATGGAGGTTCCCAGGCTAGGGGTTGAATCGGAGCTGTAGCCACCAGCCTACGCCAGAGCCACAGCAATGTGGGATCCGAGCTGCGTCTGCAACCTACACCACAGCTCACGGCAACGCCGGATCATTAACCCACTGAGCAAGGGCAGGGACCGAACCCGCAACCTCATGGTTCCTAGTCGGATTCGTTAACCACTGCGCCACGACGGGAACTCCCTATTTTTGTTTTTATTGTCATTACTCTAAGAGGTGGATCTGAGAAGATGTTGCTGTCGTTTACGTCAGAGAGGGTTTGGCCTACGTTTTCCTCTAAGAGTTTTATAGTGTCTGGTGTTATATCTAGGTCTTTAATCCATTTTGAGTTTCTTTTTGTGTATGGTGTTAGGGAGTGTTCTAATTTCATTCTTTTCCATGTGGCTGTCCAGTTTTCCCAGCACCACTTATTGAACAAGCTGTCCTTTCTCCATTGTATATTCTTGCCTCCTTTGTCATAGATTAGTTGGCTGTAGGCACATGGGTTGAATTCTGGACTTTCTGTCCTGTTCCACTGATCTATATTTCTGCCTTTGTGCCAGTACCATATGGTTTTCAGGATTGTTGCTTTGTGGTATAGTCTAAAGTCCGGGAGCCTGATTCCTCCAGCTCCATTTTTATTTTTCAGGATGTCTTTGACTATTCTGGGTCTTTTGTGCTTCCAAACAAACTTTGAAATATTTTGTTTGAGTTCTATGAAAAATATCCTTGGTAATTTGATAGGGATTGCATTGAATCTGTAGATTGCCTTAGGCAGTATAGTCATTTTGATAATATTGACTCTTCCAATCCACGAGCATGGTATATCTTTCCATCTATTTGTGTCATCTTTGATTTCTTTCATCAGTGTCTTATAGTTTTCAGAGTACAGGTCTTTTGTCTCTTTAGGTAGGTTTACTCCTAGGCATTTTATTCTTTTGGATGAGATGGTAAACGGGATTGCTTCCCTAATTTCTCTTTCTGTTCTTTCATTGTTAGTGTATAGAAATGCTGTCAATTTCTGTGTATTAATTTTGTATCCTGAGACTTTGCCAAATTCACGGATGAGCTCTAACAGTTTTCTGGTAGTTTCTTTAGGATTCTCTAGGTATAGTATCATGTCATCTGCAAATAGTGATGGTTTTACTTCTTCCTTTCCAATTTGGATTCCTTTTATTTCTTTTACTTCTCTGATTGCTGTGGCTAGAAGGGTAGTGGTGTGAGCGGACATCCTTGTCTTGTTCCTGATCTCAGTGGGAATTCTTTCAGCCTTTCACCACTGAGATGATGTTTGCTGTGGGTTTGTTATATACGGCCTTTATTATGTTGAGGTAGGTTCCCTGGATGCCCACTTTCTGAAAGGTTTTTATCGGAAATGGGTGTCGGATTTTGTTAAAGGCTTTTTCTGCGTCTATTGAGAGGACCATGTGGTTTTTATTCTTCAGGTTGTTAATGTGGTGTATCACACTGATGGCTTTGCAGATATTGAAGAACCCTTGCATCCCTGGGATAAATCCCACTTGATCATGATGTACAATCCTTTTAATGTATTGTTGGATGTGGTTTGCTAGGATTTTGTTGAAGATTTTTGCATCAATGTTCATCAGTGAAATTGGCCTGTAGTTTTCTTTTTTTGTGGATCTTTGTCTGGTTTTGGTATCAGGGTGATGGTGGCCTCATAGAATGAGTTTGGGAGTATCCCTTCCTCTGCCATCTTTTGGAATAGTTTCAGCAGGATAGGTGTTATCTTTTCAATACATGTTTGATAGAATTCGCCTGTGAGGCCATCTGGTCCTGGACTTTTGTTTGTTGGAAATTTTTTAGTCAGTTTCAATTTCAGTTCTTGTGATTTTGGTCCATTCATCTTTTCTATTTCATCTTGGTTTAGTCTTGGAAGATTGTACATTTCTAAGAATTTGTCCATTTCTTCTAGGTTTTCTCTTTTATTGGCATATAGTTGCATATAGTAGTCTCTTATGATCCTTTGTATTTCTGTGATGTCCGTTGTTACTTCTCCTTTTTCATTTCTAATTTTATTGATTTGAGTCCTCTCTCTTTTTTTCTTGATAAGTCTGGCTAAGGGTTTATCAATTTTGTTGATCTTTTCAAAGAACCAGCTTTTCGTTTCCTTGATCTTTTCTATGGTTTTCTCTGTTTCTATTTCATTGATTTCTGCTCTGACTTTTATGATTTCTTTCCTTCTACTAACTTTAGGTCTTATCTGGTCTTCTCTCTCGAGCTACTTTAGATGTAAAGTTAACTTGTTTATTTGAGCTTTTTCTTGTTTCCTGAGGTGGGCTTGTATTGCTACAAGCTTTCCTCTTAGAGCGGCTTTTGCTGCATCCCATAGGTTTTGGAGTGTCATATCTTTGTTGTCATTTGCTTCTAGGTATTTTTAAATTTCTTCTTTGATTTATTCAGGGATCCATTGGTTGTTTAGTAGCATGTTGCTTAGTCTCCACATGTTTGTGTTTTTTTGCAGATTTTTTCTTGTTGTTGATTTCCAGTCATATAGCATTGTGTTTGGAAAAGATGCTTGATATGATTTCAATTTTCTTAAAGTTACTGAGGTTGGATTTGTAGGCCAGGATGTGATCCATCTTAGAGAATGTTCCATGTGCACTTGAGAAGATTGTGTATTCTGTTGCTTTTGGGTGGAATGTCCTATAAATATCTATTAGGTCCATATGGTTTAATGTGTCATTCAGGGCCTGTGTGTCCTTATTGATTTTCTGTCTGGTTGATCTGTCCGTTGCTGTAAGTGGGGTGTTAAAGTCCCCCACTATTATTGTGTTATTGTTGATTTGTCCTTTTAAGGTTGTTAGCAGTTGCCCTATATATTGTGGTGAACCTATGTTGGGTGTGTAGATATTTAACATTGTTATATCTTCTTCTTGGATTGATCCTTTGATCATTATGTAATGTCCTTCCTTGTCCCTTAAAATATTCTCGATTTTAAAGTCTATTTTGTCTGATATGAGTATTGCTACTCCAGCTTTCTTTTGATTCCCGTTCACATGGAATGTTTTCGTCCATCCTCCCACCTTCAATTTGTATGTGTCCCTAGAAGTGAAGTGGGTCTCTTGAAGACAGCATATATATGGGTCTTGTTTTTGTATCCATTCAGCCAGTCTGTGTCTTTTGGTTGGGGTGTTTAGTCCATTAACATTTAAGGTAATTATTGATATGTATGTTCTTATTGCCATTTATTAAGGTAATTATTGATATGTATGTTCTTATTGCCATTTATTATTTATTGGATTTGTTTTTGTTGCTCTTTTTTCTTCCCTTCTCTTGTTCTCTCCTCTTGTGGTTTGATGACTATCTTTAATGTTGTATTTGAATTGATTTTTCTTATTTGTGTGTGTATCGATTGCAGATTTTTGGTGTGCAGTTATTCTGAAGTTTTGATATAAGAGTCTATATATATATATATAAGGTTATTTTAAGCTATTGGTCTCTTAATTGCAAGTGCATCTCCAGGGTCCTGCATTTGTATCCTCCTCTTCTCATGCTTTCTGATTTTGGTGGCATAATTGTGCATGGATGATTTCGTATCTTTATATATACCTTTCCTGGTGAGCCTTGTCATTTGTGGTATTTTTGTTTCCTGTTGCTGCCTTTTGTTTTCTGCCTAGAGAATTTCCTTTAGTATTTGTTGTAATGCTGGTTTAGTGTTGCTGAATTCTCTTAGCTTTTGCTTATCTGTGAAGCTTTTGATTTCTCCTTCAAATTTGAATGAGAGCCTTGCTGGGTAAAGTAGTCTTGGTTGGAGGTTTTTTCCTTTCATCACGTTAAGTATATCATGTCACTCCTTTCTGGGCTGCAGATTTTCTGCTGAAAAATCTGCCAACAACCTTATTGGGGTTCCCTTGTATGTTCTTTGTTTCTTTTCCCTTGCTGCTTTCAAGATTTTCTCTTTGTCTTTAATTTTGGTCAGTTTGATTAATATGTGCCTTGAGGTGTTCCTCCTTAGGTTTATTTTATATGGTACTCCTTGTGCTTCCTGGATTTGAGTGAGTGGTTCCTTTCCCACATTAGGGAAGTTTTTGGCTATTATCTCTTGGAATATTTTTTCTGTCCCCTTCTCTCTGTCTTCTCTTTCTGGCACCCCTATAATATGGATGTTGGTGGGTTTAACTTTGTCCCAGAGTTCTCTGAGACTCTCTTCATTTGTTTTCAATTTTTTTTCTGTTTTCTGTTCTGCATCTGTAATTTCTACTAATCTGTCCTCCATCTCACTTATTTGTTCTTCTGCCTCCTGTATTCTGCTGTTGGCTTCTTCTAACAAATTTTTTGTTTCAGTTATTGTATTTTGCATCTCTGCTTGCCTAAGTTTGAAATCTTGTCTTTCTTTGCTCAATATTTCCTGTACATTATCCATCTTTGCCTCCAGTTTGTTTCCAATGTCTTGCATCATCTTCAGCATCAACAGTCTAAAGTCTTTTTCCTGGAGGCTGAGAATCTCCTGATCACTTAGCTGACTTTCTGTGTTTTTTTCTTTCTCCCTCATCTGAGTTATAGTTCTCTGTCTTTTCATTTTTATACGTTTTTGGTGTGGTGACCTTTTTACAGATGATAGAGTTGTAGCCTCTCTTATTTCTGGTGTGTGCCCCCCTTGTGGCTGAGGTTGGTACAGGGGCTAGCTGTAGGCTTCCTGATGGGAGGGACTGGTGCCTATCCACTGGTAGGTAGAGCTGATTCCTGTCCTTCTGGTGGGTGGGCTTTGTCTCTGGATGAGATTAGAGGCAGCTGTGTGCCTGGGGTGTCTTTAGGCAGCCTGTTTATTGAGGGGTGGTGCTGTGATCCCGCCTGGATTGTTGTTTGGCCTGGGGCTTCTCAGCACTGATGGGCAGGGCCAGATTTTCCCCAAATGGCCACCTCCAGAGAAAGGCACTCTGCTGAATATTCCCAAGAGCTTTGCTTCCAATGTCCTTCCCCCACAACAAGCCACATTCACCCCTGTTTTCCCAGGAGGTTCTCCAAGAACTGCAGTCAGATTTGACCCAGATTCCTATGGAGACTTAGCTTTGCCCTGGGACCCAGTGCACATGAAAGTCTGTGTGCACCTTTTAAAAATGGGGTCTCTGTTTCCCCCAGTCCTGTGGAGCTCCTGTGCACAAGCTCCACTAGCCTTCAATGCCAGATGCTCTGGGGGCTTCTTCTCCCAGTGCCAGATCCCCACACATGGGATTTTGATGTGGGGTTCAGATCTCTCACTCCTATAGGTGAGTCTCTCTGAACCAGTTACTTTCCAGTCTGTGGGGCTTCCCACCTGGGAGGTATGGGGTTGCTTATATTGTGTAATCGTCCTTCCTACCTCTTGATGTGGCCTCCTCTTTGTCTTCTGGAGTAGGATATCTTTTTGAAAGTTTCCAGTCCATTTGGTTGAAGCTTGCTCAGCATTTGGTTGTAAATTTTGTTGTTTTTAGGAGAGAAGTTGAGCTCAGTCCTTCTATTCTGCCATCTTAATCCCATCCAGCCCTGTTAGTCTTTAAATGTAGTTTATATACACACAGATACAGCCTTAATATCAATAGCTGGGTGTCTTGGTCACAATAGGGAGAAATAACAGTAGCTTCTGTGTACTGTGCTAAGCACTTAAAACTCTTTTAATCCATTTGTTATTGAACAAAGTTCATGTGTCCGATGCACAGTGAAGCCAAATAAACTGAAATGTCTCAGTTGGGAGCAAAGAAAAGTTTATTGTAGGGTCCAGCAAGGAGAATGGATGGCTTGTGCTCAAAATCTCCAAACTCCCTGATGGTTTTGGGGAAAATGTTTTTATAGGCAAAACTTGGAGTGAGGACTGAAGGGTGTGTGGCTTTCTTATGATTGCTTGGTGGTCAAGTAGCAGAGTGGTGCTCCAGGAATCTGGTGCTTAGCCTAAAGTTTCCATCCCCCACCCAGGGCCTTGGTTCTGCAGAAGAGCTCGAAGATGTTATTATATATATTTCTTAAAGAGGAACCAGGACCCTGCCCCAAGGCTCTACTCTTGTTTCTTGATTTATCCTCCCTATGTCTGTATTTCTTCCCTTCCCTGATTAGCAACCATTTGAACCTACTCTTTGAAATTCAGGGAAGGTCATGGAGGCTGGATGAAGCCTGTTTCCTACACAGAAGAAATGGGGTACACAGAATTTGTACCTAGGAGCCCCACAGGGTCCTGCTTGGTTTCACTTTCAACATTCCCTTGTGGTGGCTTCTTTTTACATATATATATATATTCTTTATATATCTTTATACATTTGTATATAAAATATATATCTTTATATATATATACATTATTTATATTCTTTATATATATATATATATATATCTTTCTGTAGATATATAGATATAAAGAAGCTACCTCATGGGAATGTTGAAAGTGAAACTGAGCAGCATCCTGTGGGGTTCCTAAGTACCATATATATTATATATATATATTTATATATATATATATTCTTAATTATAGTTGATCTACAATGTTGTGCCAATTTCTGCTGTACAGCAAAGTGACCCAGTCACATATATATACATTCCCTTTCTTATATTATTTTCCATCATGGTCTATCTCAAGAGACTGGATATAGTTCCCTCTGCTGTACAGTAGGACCTCATTGCTTACCCATTCTAAATATAATAGTTTGCATCTACTAACCCCATACTTCCAGTCCATCCCACACACCCCCCACCCCCTCGTCAATCACAAGTCTGTTTTCTATGTCTGTGAGTCTGTTTCTGTTTTGCAGACAGGTTCATTTGTGTCATATTTTAGATTCCACATATAAGTGATATCATGTAGTATTTGTCTTTCTCTTTCTGACTTATATCGTTTAGTATGAGAATCTCTAGTTGCATCCATGTTGCTGCAAATGGTATTATTTTCTTTTTTATGCATGAGTAGTATTCCATTGTATATATGTCCCACATCTTTTTTTTTCATTTTTTAAACTTTTATTGAAGATTTACAATGTTATGATAATTTCTTCTGTAAAACAAAGTGATTTAGTTATTCATATACACACATCTATTCTCTTTCAGATTCTTTTATCACATAGATTATCACAGAATATTGGGCAGACTTTTCTGTACTATAGAGCAGGTCCCCACTGGCTAATGATTCCATATACCTCAGCATGCATATGCCAATCCCAAACCTACAGTTCATCCCCCAAACCCCATCTGTCACCTTTGGTAACCATGTTTTTCAAAGTCTGTGAGTCTGTTTCTGTTCTGCAAAAAAGTTCATTTGTATCTTTTTTTTTAGATTACACATGTAAGTGATATCATATTATGCTTGTTTTTCACTGTCTAAATTCACTTAGCATGATAATCTCTAGGTCCATTCATGTTGCTGCAAATGGATTTATTTCATTCTTTTTTATGGTTAATATTCCATTGTATATATGCACCACATCTTAATCCATTCATTTGTCAGTGCGTGTTTAGGTTGCTTCCACATCTTGGCAGTACATAGTGCTGCAATGAGCATTGGGGTATGTGTATCTCCTCGAATTGTGGTTTCTTTGATAGATGCCCAGGAGTGGGATTACTGGATCACAGGGTAGTTCTATTTTTAGTTTTTTTTGTGGAAACTCCGTACTGTTTTCCATAGTGGTTGCACCAATTTACATCCTCAGCAACATTGTAAAAGTGTTTCTTTTTCTCCACACTCTCTCCAACATTTATTGTTTATAGACATTTTGATGATGACCATTCTGGTTGGTGTAAATGTTTGTGGACATTTTGATGATGACCATTCTGGCTGGTGTAAACTACTACAAACCTGCTAGTAGTTTTGATTTGCATTTCTCTAATAATAGTGACATTTAGCATCTTTTCATGTGTCTTTTTTTTTTGGCCATCTGTATGTCTTCTTAGGAGAAATGTCTACTTAGGTCTTCTGCCCATTTTTTAAAATTGTGTTGTTTGTTTTTTTGATATTGAGCTGTAGGAGGTGTTTGTATATTTTGGAGATTAATCCTCTGTCAGTTGCTTCTTTTGCAAATATTTTCTCCCATTCTGTGGGTTGTCTTTTCATTTTGTTTACAGTTTCCTTTGCTGTGCAAAAATTTTTAAGTTTAATTAGGTCCCATTTGTTTATTTTTGTTTTTATTGCCATTACTTTAGGAGGTGGATCTGAGAAGATATTGCTGTGATTTATGTTAGAGAGTGTTCTGCCTATGTTTTCCTCTAAGAGTTTTATAGTATCTGGTCTTACATTTAGGTTTTAATCCATTTTGAGTTTATTTTTTGTGCATGGTGTTAGTGTTCTAATTTTATGCTTTTGCATGTAGCTGTCCAGTTATACCAGCACCAGTTACTGAAGATTGAAGATTGTCTTTTCTCCATTGTATATTCTTGCCTCCCTGTCATAGATTAGTTGACCATAGATGTGTGGGTTTATTTCTGAGGTTATTTCTATTCTGTTCTGTTGATTTATACTTCTGTTTTGGTGCCAGTACCATACTGTTTTGATGACTGTAGCTTTGTAGTATAACCTGAAGTCAGGGGGCCTGATTCCTCCAGCTCCATTTTTCTTTCTCAGGATTGCTTTGTCCATTCAGGGTCTTTTGTGTTTCCATACAAATTAAAAAGTTTTTTTTGTTCTAGTTCTGTGAAAAATACCATTGGTAATTTAATAGGGATTGCGTTTGTAGATTGCCTTGGATAGTATAGTCATTTTGACAATATTGATTATTCTAATCCAAGAGCATGGTATATCTTTCTATCCATTTGTGTCATCGTTGATTTTTTTTTTTATCAGCATCTTATAGTTTTCAGAGCACAGGTCTTTTGTCTCTTTAGGTGGTTTTTTGCTATGTATTTTATTCTTCTTGATGCTGTGGTAAATGGGATTGTTTTCCTAATTTCTTTTTCTGATCTTTGTTAGTACATAGACATGTAATAGATTTCTGTGTATTAATTTTGTATCCTGCAATTTTGCCAATTCCATTGATGAGCTCTAACAGTTTTCTGGTAGCGCTTTTAGGATTTTCTATGTATAGTATCATATGCCACATCTTCTTAATTCATTCATCTGTTGATGGACATTTAGGTTGTTTCCATGTCTTGGCTACTGTACTGAACATACAGGTGCATATATCTTTTTGAGTCATAGTTTTTTCCAGATATATGCCCAGGAGTAGGCTTGCTGGATCATATGGTAGTTCCATATTTAGTTTTCTAAGGAACCTCCATACTGTTTTCCACCATAGTTTTACCAACTTACATTCCCACCAACAATGTGGGATTGTTCCCCTTTCTCCACACCCTCTCAGCATTTGTTATTTGTAGACTTATTAATGATGACCATTCTGACTGGTGTGAGGTGTTACCTACTGGAGTTTTGATTTTCATTTCTCTAATAATTGGTGATGTTGAGCACTTTTTCATGTGCCTATTGGCCATGTATATGTCTTCTTTGTAGAAATGCCTATTTAGGTCTGCCCATTTTTTGATTGGGTTGTTTGTTTTTTGTTGTTGAGTTGTTTGAGTTTGTATATTTTGGAGATTAAGTCCTTGATATTTGCATTATTTGCAACTATTTTCTCCCATTCCATAGGTTGTCTTTTTTTTTTTTTTTTTTAATGATTCCTTTTGCTGTGCAAAAGCTTGTAAGTTTGATTAGGTTCCATATACTTACTTTTGTTTTATTTCTGTTGCCGTTGGAGACTGACCTAAGAAACACTTTTATGGTTTATGTCAGAGAATGTTTTGTCTATGTTCTCTTCTAGGAGTTTTATGGTGTCATGTCTCATGTTTAAGTTTCCAAGCCATTTGGAGTTAATTTTTGTGCATGGTATGAGGTAGCTACTATATTATCTCCATTCTAGAAATGAGAAAATTGAGACCTAGAGAGGTTATGTAACTTGTCTGAAGTCCTACAGCTTGCAGGTAGCAGAGCTGGGCTCACAGCCAGGCTGCATGACTGCAAGGTGTGTTTTCTCCCCCACCACACTGCACTGCTAGCCATAAATCCTTGTGGGTGGATTTGTCCCCTAATCACCAAGTCTGCTCCTAGGCTGAGCAGTTCCTAAGCTGAGCTGAGACCTAGGGTAAGGTTGGCTTTGTATCTTTCCCTTTCAGCCTCATCTTCCTGTATCTACCCAGATCACTCATTCTCTTTCTTTCCTAGTTCTTTCTGACTCCTTGAGACAAACTTACTGGCCTTCATGCCCCTCCCTTGGCCCAGGTCTCAATTCTGTTTAGGAACTTCTGGATCTAGGGCACCACTGACCAATGATTCCCAAACACACAGACACACAGACACACACAGACACACACAGACACAGACACACACACACACACACACACACAAACTCATTGTTTAACAATTTGATATGCCTCAGCCTTTCTTCAGGTAATGTTGAGGTTTACTCAGTTTGAGAATAATACTGAAACCACACATCTCATATTCGGACTTGAACCCATGGGCTGGGGCTCAAACAAAGCCAAGACTCAAAGAGTGGGGCTTGAACCCAGGCACTGGGATTCTAACTCAGCCAAAATCCAGATTGGGACTTGAAACCACTGTCTTTTAGTCAAAATCACATATCTGGTCTCAAGAATTAACTGACGTTCTGGTTCTTATATCTCAGTGCAGAAGGAATTCAGCAAGAGACAAAGTGATAGGTAAGAAGTAGATTTATTGATAGAGATATAGTGCAGGATATCTCAGAAAGTGAGAGTGGCCTGGAAGATACA
The DNA here is from genome assembly GCF_016906955.1 of Phacochoerus africanus. Lineage (NCBI taxonomy): Eukaryota > Metazoa > Chordata > Mammalia > Artiodactyla > Suidae > Phacochoerus > Phacochoerus africanus. The sequence continues at coordinate 31,828,989 of NC_062544.1, read as the reverse complement.
CATTCCATAGCTAAAATGTAGTCCATCTCAAAAGGTGAGAGAGTGGCCCTGAAATATGGGGTAGTTTGTTTTGATGGGCTGTGTAATTTCATAGGCTAGTGAGTAGGAGGATTATTCTAAGAGGTGGAGATTTCCAGGAATTGGGACACTGGCTACTTTTTGGCCTTTTATGGTTAGCCTTGGAACTGTCACAGCACCTGTGGGAATGTCATTTAGCATGCTAATTACTACAATGAGTGCATAATAAGGCTTAAGGTCCACTGGAAGTTGAAGCTTCTGCCATCTTGGCCTTAATTGGTTCTAACCAGTCTTTGTCGTGTCCTCAATGGCTATGTCATTTTTTGTCTTTTTGCCTTTTCTAGGGCTGCTCCCACGGCGTATGGAGGTTCCCAGGCTAGGGTTCTAATCGGAGCTGTAGCTGCCAGCCTACACCAGAGCCACAGCAACGTGGGATCCGAGCCACATCTGTAACCTACACCACAGCTCATGGCAACACCAGATCCTTAACCCACTGAGCAAGGCCAGGGATTGAACCTGCAACCTCATGGTTCCTAGTCGGATGCGTTAACCACTTAGCCATAACAGGAATGCCTCTCAATGGCTATGTCATTTTTTAAAAAAGGTTGTGCCGTGTTCTCTTCCCTCCTATTTCAGTATCACAGTATACAATGGTCATAGTCCTGACTGCGATGGGAGTGAAAAAGTTAAAACCTGTCTGAACACAGTTTAGCTCGTCTTGTTCCCTGAAGTTAAATATTGGCCTACAGTGCTGGTCTCTTGGCTTGGAGAATAGCTGTGTTCTATTTCTTTGTGTTCTGAAGGGTCCACTTTTGTGCCCTGATACCTAAAAAATCCCACCCTGACTTACATTTGGGTGTTTGAAATGAATGTGTCCTTAGTCTGGGAAGCATTCCATGACATGCTAACACTTTATAGCAGAACTGGAACTGGTAATGGGAGTTAGGGAGGAGCTACTACAAATGGTGCAGAGCTTCTAGGAGTCAGTATTTATTCAACTAGCCTTCCAGAGGCGTCTACAGAAATAAGTAATTAAGCAATTTAAACAATTAAAAAAGTCAGTCATTAAAGACAATGTTTCCCCCTTCTAAATGCCTCTAACTTTGAAATAAGAAAGCTCGGAAACGCATCCGGTTCTAAAATAACGCATCTGACCCCAAAGCCAAGTTTGCTGCTGCTTCTGACAAAGTTAATTCTCTTGATTCCTGGGATATATTTTCAGAGACAGGTGGTTTCTCTAAGGTTCCTTCAGGTCTTCATTACTCAAAGCTTGGGCGATGCATTAAATTTTTTTCACTTTGATCAGTTTGGGCCATGGTTGCAGACCTCGGAGGAGTAGAAACTGTTTATACTTAAGTCAAGAGAATTGCTGGCACTTTATGAATCTCAGAAGAGGATTATTAGGGTGGTGGTATAAATGTCATATTAAATCTTCCACTTTGGCCGTGGCAGTTCATAACGCAAATGAAACAATCTGAAGATGTAAAGAAGCTGGAGATTAGCTGCCAAAGTGCAGGTCCTATCTTAGTTACTGGTAGTAAGATCATTCCTCTGTACAGTTAGAAATATGTCTCACACACACACACACACACACACACACACACACACACACACACACAGACGCGAGAGTATTTAACCATGTAAAAAAAAACGCAGCATCTGTTCTGCTTTCTCTCAAGATAAAGTAAGGATGAGTGGGCTTGCATTGCAATGGGAGGCATGAAAATTAAACTTTGTGAAGAACTTCTTTGTAGGAGGGCTTGAGAAACACCAAAGATACATGAGTAGTTTGTAGAATTCAGTTGATTTAAAAAAATGTGAAAAAGAATGTGCATCTTGTGGCTACTCAAAATATTTGCTAAATTGTATTCGAAGAAAGATGGCATGGATTTGAAGGGGATCAGAATATTCCTCCCCCAAATATGCCATTTTGGCCTGATGATTCTGAGCTGGAGGCAAATGAGAATCAACAGATGCAGAAAGAAACCTCAGATCTTCCCTTATCGGACTAAAAGTAGAAATTCCTGAGAAATGAGGACTGCTGTAAATCCCTTCTCCCGGAGGAGTTTTATAACCAGGAGAAGACAGAAAGCCGGCATTGAGATGGGTCAGCAAACAAACCTCGTGGAAATAACTTTTCTCTTCCCGTTTCTCCCATGTATTTCCTAGGCCCTTTCCTAGTTTGCTACTCTAGCTCAAACCTGTTTTTCCTTTGTCTTGTATCCACACAATATATCACTCTATTAAAAAGGTATATCACCTCTCAGGCCTACCTGTTTTTTGGATCTTCACTTTTTCTAGGAGGCCCTCCCTATGCGCATGTCATAATCAACCTTTATCCCCTTAACCTTGCTTTGAATTTGCAAGGCAGTGGGCACTAAACCTAAGGGGGAAGAGAAAAAAGTTTTTTTTTTTTCTTTTTTTTCCCCCCTCCCCCATGGATTTGTGTAAAAAGAATGACCACAACAGTCAGAACACAATTTTTCAAATGCCAAGGACCATCTGGGACAGTAATGATGCCTGCGTTTAACTCTCACCTTTGCCACTAACTTGGATGAGTTATTTAATCTCTCGCAACCTTTAGTTATACTTCTATGAACTGGGAGTAATAATACCTCTTAGAGTAGTTATAACGCATATAATGTACTCATACAGTATGAGGCTCCTTTCCTTGAAATATAAAGTGCATTCTCCTTAGTTTCCAGTATGGATTAGATATGGCTACAATTTTATTATTTTTATTTATTTATTTATTTATTTATTTTGTCTTTTTGCCTTTTTTTCTAGGGCTGCTTCCTGTGGCATATGGAGTTCCCAGGCCAGGGGCCTAATCGGAGCTGTAGCCACCGGCCTACGCCAGAGCCACAGCAACACGGGATCCGAGCCTCATCTGTAACCTACACCACAGCTCACGGCAATGCCGGATCCTTAACCCACTGAGCAAGGCCAGGGATCGAACCCCACAGCCTCATGGTTCCTAGTCAGATGCATTAACCATTGTGTCGCAAGGGGAACTCCTGGCTATAATTTTAAATGGCTTCCTTGCACTTCTATCTAAAGACAGAAAGAATGAATTGACTAACATCTTCAGATTTCTTTGAGCACTATGATTCTACAGTCTTGTGTAGACTCTTTGATGAATATTTAGTTTTGATTAATATTTAGCAAGGTTTGTTTCCTAGATTTTCCAGAAGGAGACTGAGATAGGAGACACATGCACACAGCTACCTAATCACATTAGCTCACTTGACATTTTCGGATGAGCCATAAGTTGATAAATGAGAAGGGCTGGTCACTGTCATGGTTCATAATGAGATAACCTACATCTTGATGATAACGAATTCTGATGAAGGAAAAGAAATCACCTTTGGGCAAACCCTGCAAATAGGCAGTCATCGCCTGGTTATTGCCTCTACATTTTCGTGGGTGGGAGTCAAAGAGGAGACTCAAGACTTAAACCTGGATAAATGTCTTGCAAAGATGGGCCCTGGAGTTACAGCATCTGAGCATGTGGCCTAGGGTGGAAAACGTCAGTGTCATAGAGCTCCTTGCTGGACTGCTCTTTCCTGCTAACCCTCCAGAAACAGGTCAGCATGGCAAAACCAAGCATGTGCTTGGCCTTGCCAGGTTTTAGTGGAAAATTCTGCCACTAAAAGCCCCACCTCTGACAGTGCTTTGACATGAAGCTTCATGTAATTGGAAAAGGCAGTAAGATTTTCTGCCCATAAAACATCTCTGAACATGACTAACCTTGAGGCTTCGGAGGTGGTCCTAGCAAATGCAGAAACTTCTCTGTTGTTAGAGACAAAGAAGAAGCTACCAGTATTATCCAACCCGTATCAGGGTCAGCTGCGAAGTTCCCCCAGGGGTCCATAGCTTCAGTTTCCTGCCACTAGGCAAGTGTGCTTTCAGACTAGGCTACACATACAAAGTTCAATTCTCTTTCTTTGTTACCTTCTCTAATAGCCAAATGAAAATGGATGCTTAGTCCAGACTTCCCAAGACATAGGACTGTATTTACTACTTATCTGTGTTTTGTAATTTCTGAGGTTTTTGCTTTTGGAGAAATACTGCCCAGGGAAAGGTAGAGAAATAGTCTCTTTGATACTAGTTCAGGAAAATGAGATTCTTAAGAACTACGGTTTAGGTGGAGGGAGTGGGGTGGTCTGGGGATCTGGGATTAATACATGCAAACTATTACCTTTGGAATGGATAAACCATGAGATCCTGCTGTATAGCACTGGGAACTATGTCTAGTCACTTGTGATGGAGCATGATGGAGGATAATGTGAGAAAAAGAATGTATATATGTATGTGTGACTGGGTCGCTTTGCTGTACAGTAGAAAATTGACAGAGCACTGTAAACCAGCTATAATGGAAAAATTAAAATCATTAAAAAAAAAAGAGAGATTCCCTCTCCTTAGGAAGAAAAATCACTGTTTTCTTCCTACTTTACTCCATTCCAATAAAATGAGATTTCGCAAACCTAAAAAAAAAAAAAAAAAAAAAAGAACTACAGTTTCAAAATCTCACAGTATTGGAGTTCCCCTCGCAGCTCAGTGGCTAACAAATCCGACTAGGGTCCATGGGGGTGCAGGTTTGATCCCTGGCCTTGCTCAGTGAGTCTAGGATCCAGCGTTACAGTGGCCTGTGGTGTAGGTTGCAGACATGGCTTGGATCTGGCATTGCTTCAGCTGTGGTGTAAGCCAGTAGCTGTAGCTCCGATTGGACCCCTAGTCCAGGAACTTCCATATGCTGCAGGTATGGCTCTAAAAAGGAAAAAAAAAAAACATATCACCAGAGTATTTGTAGGAGTTCCCACTGTGGCTCAGTGGTAATGAACTAGACTAGTATCCAGGAGGTCACAGGTTGATCCTTGGCCTTGCTCCATGGGTTAAGGATCCAGCATTACCATGAGCTGTGGTGTAGGTCACAGATAGGACTGAGATGTGGCATTGCTGCGGCTATGGTGTAGGCCGGCAGCTGCTGCTTGGATTTGACTCCTATCCTGGGAACTTCCATGTGCTGTGGGCATGGCCCTAAAAAGACAAAAACAAACAAAGAAACAAACAAAAAACCTCACAGTATTTGTAGGTTTGTGGCATCATCTTTCCTACCTCCACCCACGTGATACAGCCAAATAGGCCTTCTCTCGTTCTTCTGCCAACCTGCCCACTCCCAGGATTTTGCTATTTAATTCTGGGTAACTTATCTAAGAAAAGGTTGAATCTTGAAGCAAATAATATGCTGAAATGTCCTGGGTAGGAGTTGCCCGAGGAGTGGGCCAAAACAACTCATGATTCTATGGCTTGAGGAAAAGATCGAAAAATAGAGGCAGGCTCTTCTTCCCTTCCTAAAACCACTTTGGTCCAAGAACATCATGAACTTGGTAACTAGATACCCATTTAGAAGACAGCCCTTCTATTTTAGAAATGGATTTTCTAGCTGCTTTACAATCCATATAGCAGCACACCAAGTAAATCAATGAAAAATACTATGTGTGCCGATTTCTGCCAGAGATATATATAGCTCCCTTGAGCAAAGATTAAGGAAAAAGAAGTAACCAGCTTTTCATATCTGGTGAAACCAGAATCATCTTTTAGGTGCTTCTCTCCAGTTTGGGCTATGGCTTTGGGGTATGGTTATTATCTTCCTGCTGCCTTCAGTGATACCTGTCCTCTCAGTGAAGGGGAAGCCCATCACAAAAGTAGTTGTTCATTTCCCAATCTCTGCTCCTAAATGCACTCCTGTTTGTAACAGCAGCTCACCAGGCACTGTGCTGTATATAATGTGTGTATGTTTGTGTGTTGGGGGAGAAGGTAGTATATTAGTTTCCTAGAACTATGGTTTAAAAGAGCAGAAATGTATTGTCTCCTAGTTCTGGAGGCCAGAAGTCTGAAACCAAGCTGCTAGGAGCCATGCTCCCTTTGGGGGTGGTTCCTTCCTTGACTCGTCTGGTGGTTGCTGGAGTCCTTGACGTTCCTTGGTGTGCAGATGCATTGCTCCAGTCTCAGTCTCCATCTTCCTTCTCCCCATCTCTGTGTCTGAGTTTTCTTCTTACGAAGACATCAATCATTGGGTTACGACCCACCCTATTTCAGTCTGACCTCATTTAAATGTGATTATATCTGCAACCCCCATTTCCAAATAAAATCACCCTCACAGGGGCCTGAACATATTTTTTTTGGAGGATATAGGTCAGTTCACAACAGGGGGGTATTTTTTGGAAACCCAAAGTCCATCCTAGTTCCATCTATATGTTTTCCTACATTGCAGAGTCTGGAACCCTGAGAACTATATTCTTCAGAATCCTGGGTATCAGAGTTTTGGTTTATAGTCTGTGCAATAAAATCTGTGCAGTAAAATTTTTATCACTTCTGTAGTAGCAGCAGGTAAAATATAGACTTTGGTAGAGGGCAGATGTGAGATTTTTTAAATAACTCATGGGTGTCTTTCTGCAAATTGTCTCCTTTGGTGTTGCAGGAAGCTAAGGTCATCGGTGGTAGTTTTCTGAAACTCCTGTAATTCCAGACTTCTTGGAAGTAATGACATCTTTCCCGGACTTTGCTCCTTTAGGCTTGCCAACAATTTCGTGAGCCTCCAGCTCCCTGAATTAAATCCCTTCCTTGAAGTACTTTTAGTGTTTCCTGTTTTTCTGATTGAACCTTATTGGTAGAGTTTGTGTGTATGAGTGTCTTGCCCTTCTAGAGAGATGCCTCAGAATCTCTAAAGGCATGCATGGTTTTAATTCAGTCTGAGATTCCCCCTCAGAATTCTGAGGATAGAGGAAATACCTTGGCCCTCACCAACAGCTGAGAATCCCATGTATAAAGATTTTGGACTTTCATGCTATGCTTAACAAAGAGACAGAATAAGATTTTTCTTGGAAAAGGTCATCATCTTTGGGGGCCAGTCCACTTCATGAGGTTATATTATGGTGAAATAATAACCTCTAACTCCACTGCTCTTAAATCACCATGGAAACTAAACAGAAAAGAATGTGTATTAGTTTTTCTGTTCAAAAACTGTCTATGGTCCCCCACTGACGGGATGAATTAAGTACAAACACCTGACCTGACATTAAAACCCTCTATGGTACAGCCTAGTAGAATAGGAACTCCATACAGACAAGGATGTTCAGGGTTCCATCCTTATCACCTGTACCTGTGCTTGGTGCATAGCACATTTTTTAAACAATTACTGCTTTGTAAATGAATGTACTTGCATTTTAATTTTTTTTTTCTTTTTGCCACTTCTTGGGCCGCTCCCGTGGCATATGGAGGTTCCCAGGCTAGGGCTCCAATTGGAGCGGTAGCCACTGGCCTACACCAGAGCCACAGCAACTCAGGATCCGAGCCGCATCGGTGACCTACACCACAGCTCACGGCAACACTGGATCCTTAACCCACTGAGCAAGGCCAGGAATCGAATCCGCAGCGTCATGGTTCCTAGTCGGATTCATTAACCACTGAGCCATGACGGGAACTCCAACATTTTAAATATTTTTATCATTGTTCACTTGAGTCCCTATAGATTGCAGTTAAACTGGTCATCCATCTCATTCATCTGTCTTTTAATTTTTGCTCTACATTTGCTGATGTTGTTTTTTCTCTTTGTAGTGGCTTCCCTCTCACCAACTTTCATTGTTGAAATCCTAGCATCTTTTAAGACTTTTCTCAAAAACTACCCCCTCCATGAAGTTTTTTCTGGTCTGTACCCTTGACTGGATGGGATCTCTCCTTGCTTTGATCTCTCATGTACTTAAAAAAAAATTGAGACACAATTGACATACAACACTACATTAAAGTGTGCCCTGATGCACTTAAAATTTAATTACTTTTTAGAACAGTTTATGGAAAATTAAGTAAAGAGTGTAGAGTTCCCATATACTAACCTCCCACAAATGCACAGTTTCCATTATCAATATTTATTGTGATAAAATATATATAACATAGAATTTACCATTTTAATTATCATTAAGTATAGATTTCTGTGGCATTTAAGTGCTTTCACATTGTTGCCCAACCATCACCACCTTTCGTCTTCAGAGCTTTTTCATCTCCTCAAACTGAAATTCTGTTCCCATTAAACAGTAACTTCCCATTCTCCCTTCTCTTATTTCCTGGTGACCTCTGTTCTACTTTGTCTCTGACTTTGCCTATTGTAGGTCACTCATATAAGTGGAATCAAACAATATTTGTTCTTCTGTAGCTGGCTTATTTCACTTAGCATAATGAATTATATCTTCAGGTTTCATACATTTGGTAGCATGTGTCAGAATATCAGTCCTTTTTTTTTGCTTTTTAGGGCCGCACCTGCAGCATATGGAAGTTCCCTGGCTAGGGGTCAAAACAGAGCTACAGCTACCGGCCTACACCACAGCCACAACAATTCAGGATCTGAACCACTCTGTGACCTACACCACAGCTCATCACAAGGCCAGATCCTTTAACCCACTGGCCAGGCATTTAACCCACATCCTCATACTAGTCAGGTTTGTTACCACTGAGCCATGTCGGGAACCCCCAGAATATCATTCCTTTTAAAGGCTGAATAATATTCTATTATATGTAGATACAATATTTTGGATCTTTAGATTGTTTCCACCTTTTTGCTGTTGTGAACAATGCTGCAGTGAATATGGATGTATAAATATCTGTTCAAGTCTCTATTTTCAGTTAAGGCGTACACCCAGAATTAAGATTGCTGGATCACATGGTAATTCTATGTTGAATATTTTGAGGAACCTCCGTACTGTTTTCCGCAGTGACTGCACAATTTTGCACTCCTCTCAGGGTTGCACAGTGCTCCAATTTCTCCACATCCTAACCAACACTTGCTATTTTCTGTTTCTCCTGTTGCTAGCATCTTGCCTTATTGTCCTACATTTGTTTCAATTAATGAATACATATTGATACATTATTACTAACTAAAGTCCATAGCTTACATAAGGTTTCACTCTTGGTGATGGGCTTTGGCAAGTGTATAATGTCATGTTTGCACTGCTACAGTATCACACAGGATAATTTAACAGCTCTAGAAATTCTCTGAGCTTCACCTCATCATCCCCTTTCCTCTGAAACCCTGGCAACCACTGACTTTTTTTTTTTTTTTTTTTCAGGGCTGAACCCAAGGCACATGGAAGTTCCCAGGCTAGAGGTCAAGTTGAAGCTGTAGCTGCCAGCCTACACCACAGCCACAGCAACATGTCTATGACCTATACCATAGCTCATGGCAATGCCGGATCCTTAACCCACTGAGCGAGGCCAGGGATTGAACCTGCAACCTCATGGATACTAGTTGGGTTTGTTATCGCTGTGCCACAATGGGAACTCCTTGGCAACCACTGATCTTTTTATTGACTCTACAACTTCGCATTGTCCAGAACGTCATATAGGTGGAATCATACAGTTTGAGACCTTTTTAGATTGTTTTAGTGTACTTAGCAATGCACGTTTCTCCCATGTATTTTTGATGGTTTGATAGTTCAATTCTTTTTGCTGATTAATATTTCACTTTACAGACATATGGTTTGTTTATCCACATGAGGACATCTTGTTTGTCTCTTGGGTTTTGGCAATTTCTCATGTACTTTCCAAACTTTTATCATAATGAAAATATTTCACCTGCCATTAAAGTTTTTTTACATGCAGGTGTCATCAGCCCCTACCTCCTCCAATATATTACATGATACATCCCCTGGCAGCAGAGCCTAACGTCTTTCTCACATGATTTGGCATAAAGCAGCCACAAAAGTGCCTTGCTCATAATAGGTACTCAGCAAATGCTGTTTGCAGTGAATAGACTTTTAGATTTCTCACTCTGCCAGAGGACCTGGGGCCTTTAGGGAAGCTGTTTCAGGTTCATGGAAAATGCAGAGCTGGTTACGACAGCTTGTCATTAGCATTGGTAAGATTTGTCATCATCTATTCTTCAAGGACAATTGTGTTAGCTCTGCTGAGGTGGAGATAGACTCTTGTACCAAAGAAATGATCATGTTTAGCTTTTGGCTGAATCTCCTTCCATGATATTTGTGGAGCATAACCTAGTAGTCATAAGAGGGGTTCTGTGGTAGCTTGAAATTGACCATATTTACACCATAGAAATTGGTGAACCCAAGTCAGGGTCCCTTACCATGTTGCTCTCATGCAGGCCTAGGCAGAGGCCTACGCACCATTCCTTTTTTTTTTTTTTTTGGCTTTTTAGGGCTAAATTCATGGCATATGGAATTTCCCAGCCTAAGGGTCAAATCAGAGCTGCAGCTGCTGGCTTATGCCACAGCCACAGCAATCAGGATCTGAGCCGAGTCTGCGACCTACACCACAACTCATGCTGACACCGAATCCTTAACCCACTGAGTGAGTCCAGGGATTGAACCTGCATCCTTATGGATACTAGTTGAGCTCATTACTGCTGAACCACAATGGGAACTCCCCCTATGCACCATCCTTAACCTCTCTTCTGGGCACTCGGGAGCTGCCATGCTTGGCTTGCCTCTGGGTCTGGTTTGTGCCCAGACCCATCCTTTATCCTCCCCTCCATGGGAGGACGCATGTGCACAGCCCAACACCTTGCACGGTCTTGTTTTTGAACAGACCCTGCCACCTGTGTTTGTGAAGGAGACTCTTGACACTGCAGAATCGTGAGCTATTACAGAACTTGCTTCCTTTTGACTGTTTATGCAGGTGACTAGGGTGTCCTTGACAGTGAAGAGCAGGAGGAGGAGGAGGCGTGGGGCTGGAGGATGACATCCTCAGCAGCTGAGGCTGAGAGGAGAGCTGTGGTGGTGCCCATAGCCCTTTGTGCCTAGACCCTGACCTGCACCTGCTACCCTCGGGCCTGAATGTGTAGCAGGGATAATAGTTTGGGTTTTTCCCTTTGTGGTTTCTCTCTCTGCATCCTCTTGGCCATTTCATCCCCCGGGGAAGGAAGAGGTGAAGGCCACCGCAAGAAGGAGGAGAATATGGCATGAAAGAGGTCCTGCTGCCTCTGGGGAGTCGGGGTGGGTACAGGAGGGAGGGGAAGGCAAGAGTGAGGCCTGGGAACACCTTTGTGATCAACCCCGAAGGGGAAGGGTCCTCAGAGATGGGTGGATGTTGTGGCTAAAAGCATGATGGCAACAGGGAGGGCGATTAGGCCAGGAAGCTCCTGGGTGTCAGGCTCTGCCTGTTTGGGGTACAGGGGGACAAGGTCCTAGTCTTCTAAGTCCTGATCCAGTGCTCTCTCCAACAGTTCTCTGGTGTTCTTTCCCCATTTTTCAGGCTGTACCATCCTAACATGTGAGAGAGATCAAAGCGAGGCTGCTCTGGGTGTAAGGGAGGTGGGAGCCGGAACTCCCACCCGATGTCACAGCTTTCGGCGTCTTTGCCTAAACCACCCCTTGGCAGAACACAGCTCAAAAATCACAGCATTGCGGTGCTCTGCCTCTCACATCCCATACCTTGAACTTGTTACTATAAATAGAACAGGAACGTTACCATAGCAACATGACTGTCTGTGTAAATGGCCCCTTATGGACCAGATTAGCCAGAATCGATAGCGCTTCCTGAATGCAAAATGACATTCCTTTTATAACAAAAGTTTGAACAAATTCTAGAATAAACCACTGGGCAACAAGGTCTGCGTCAACACAATTAGGCTGTTATCTGTAGCTCCCTTCAAACATCGCTCAGAGGGTGTTCCTCCGCCCAAGCTGGTCTCCCAGCCTGAGCTCTCCAGGCTGCTGCGGTATTCACTGCTCCCTTCCACGGCCTCTTCCCTGGCAAGCTCCTCCTGCTCTGCATGTGTCGTTAAAAAGGACACTTCTATCTGTGACATCCTGCTTCCCCAGGCTTGGCTGTCATGGGACTAGATGCTGTCTTCAGAGATGGACAGATTTTAAATGACACTCCCAGAGCAGGCTTGCCGAAGCAGATCTCAGAGCAGATGTAGGCCCAGACCTCCCCCAGGGAGGGACTTATTAAGAGGCATTAGTTAACCCTGAAACCAGTGCTAGTCTCCCATGGTTTCCTGGATGCAAGGGCAAAGAATTCCTTCCCTCAGCGAAACCTGGAGGAGAGAGTCAAGGAGGATGATAATGCTGAGTTTGGCTGCATTTTTGAGTAGGAAGAGTCAAATATGGCTTCTTGCTATGAACCAAGCCCTGAGTCCCAAGGTATCTTCAACTGACCGGGTGCCTGAAATTCTGTGTCTTAAGTGTTTACAGATACTTTCTGTATCTGAAGATACAGAAGGGCAGCAGTTTAAGCAAATTCCCATAAAGTTGTCAGGCTGGACTCTTGCTGGGGAGAACTGGGAGGGAGGGTTGTTGACATATACCTGCAGCATCCCTCCAGTGCCTTTTACCAATTCCTCATCTAGTTCTCCCAGCAATTTTGCGAGGTCTTATTATCTGTGTCTCTCTGTTCTTTTCACATGTCCTATTTCTTATACTCTAGGGCTTAAGGCCTCTGCCTTGTGGTAGGGGCTACCCAGTGTTTTGGGTTCGGATTGAGACACACTTGTGTTCTCATCCCAGCTCTGTCTCCATCTGTCAACTTCAGGACTTTGGATATGTTACTTAGAATTTTTGAATCTGTTATTTCCTTCCAGTCAATACTTTTATTTTCTCTTTTTCCTCCCAACTTTATTGAGGTATAATGAACAGATACAGTTGTACCCTGTGATGATTCGACATATGAATACATTGAGAAAGGATTCCCACCATTGAGTTAACATAATAATCACCTTAGATATTTATCTTCTTTTTCCCTTGGGTGAGAACACTTGAGTTCTACTCTCTTAACAAGTTTCAATTATACAATCCAGTATTTTCAACTATAGTCACCATGTTATCCATTAGATCCTCAGACCTTATTCATCTGATAACTGAAAATCTGTACTCTTTTACCAGCCTTCTTCTATTACACGTCCCCCCACCCCCACCCCCCTACTGCCCCAGCCCCTGTTGACCACCATTCTACTCTCTGTTTCTATGAGTTCAACTTTTTCCCTTTAGATTCTACATATAAGTGATACCATGCAGTATTTGTGTTTCTCTGTCTAGCTTATTTCACTTGGCGTACTGTCCTCCAGTTTCATCCATGTTATCGCAAATGGCATGATCTCTTTCTTTTTTGAGGCTGAGTAATATTCCATTGTGTATTTATACATTACGTTCTCCATATCTGTTCCCCTGCCTATGAATACATGGATTGTCTTCATACTTTGGCTATTGTGAATAATGCTGCAATGAACATGGCAATGCAGATATCTCTTTGAGGTAATAGTTTCATTTTCTTTGGCTATGTACCCAGAAGTGCTGGATTGTGTGGTAATTCTATTTTTAATTTCCTGAGGAAATTAAGACTCTACAGCTTTCCATTAAGACTCTACAGCTTTCTGTATTCCCACCAAGAGTGCTCAAGTGTTCCCTTTTCTCCATATCCTCATCAACATTGGTTATCTCTTGTCTTTCTGATAATAGATGTCCTAACAGGTATGAGGTGATATCTCAGGGTGTTTTTGATGTGCACTTCCGAGATGCTTAGTGATATCTGTCACCATTTTATGTACCTGTTGGCCTTTCATCTGTCTTGTTTGGAAAAATGTTTATTCAGGTTCTTTGACCATTTAAAAATTGGATTATTTGTTTTTTTGCTATTAAGTTGTATGAGTTCTTTGTATACAGGCATGCTTTGGAGATATTTCAGATTCAGTTCCAGACCACTGTGATAAAGCATGTGTTACAATAAAGAGAGTCACAAGAAATTTTTGGTTTCTCAGTGCATGTAAAAGTTATTACACTAGGCTATAGTCTATTAACTGTACAGTAGCATTGTGTCTAAAATGATAATGTTCATACCTTAATTAGAACATAATTCATTGCTAAAAAATGCTGTCATCTGATAACAAGGTTGCCACACAACTTCAATTCGTAAAAAAAAGGAATAATCTGTGACTAATAATAAATTGAAGTGTAATAAAATGAAGCACAGTAAAATGAGGTATGCCAGGTTTTTGGACATTAACTTCTTATCAGATATGTGGTTTGCAAATATTTTCTCCCATTCTAAAGGTTGCCTTTTCATCTTGCTGATGGTTTCCTTTGCTCTGCAGAAGGTTTTTAAGTTGATGCAGTCAAACTTTTTTTTTTTCACTTTTTTTTGAATTTGTTGCGTTTGTTTTGGTGTCCAGTCCAAAAAGTCACTGTCAAGTCTGATGTCAATAAACTTACCCCTATGTGTTCTTCTGGAAGTTTTATGAGTTCAGGTCTTACTCCAAATCTTTAATCCATATGAGTTGATTTTTGTGTATGGTATAAGACAGAGGCCCAGTTTCATTATTTTGCATGTGGATATTCCGCTTCCTGAATATTGAAGAAACTTCCATTTATTGAAGAAACTATCCTTTACTCCATTGTATATTCTTGACTCTTCTATCAAAAACTGACTGACATATGTGTAGGGTTATTTCTGGGCTCTCTATTCTGTTCCATTGACCTATGTGTTTATTTTTATGTCAATACCAAACTGTTTTGAATACTATAGCTTTGTAATGTAGTTGTAAGTTGGAAGTGTGATACCCCTAGCTTTGTTCTTTCTCAGTATTGCTTGGCTCTTGAGGGTCTTTTGTAGTGCCACACATATTTTAGGATCTTTTTCTATTTCCTTGAAAAATGACATTGGAATTTAGATAGGGATTGCATTGACTCTGTAGATCACTCTGGGTTGTATAGACATTTTAGCAATATTGGTTCTTTCAATTCCTGAACATTAAATTTCTTTCCATTTATTTCTGTCTTTTCAATAGCTCTCATCAGTGTTTTATATTTTTCAGTGTACAGATCTCTACCCTACTTGATTTAATTTATCCCTAAGTATTTTATTCTTTTTGATCCTATTGTAAATGTGATTGTTTTCTTAGTTTCTCTTTCTGACAATTGACTCTTAGCATAGAGAAATACAACCGATTTTCATATGTTGATTTTGTATCCTGAAATTTTGCTGAATTCATTTATTAGTTCTAATGGGTTTTTTTTGGTATATTCTTTAAGGTTTTCTACATATAATATGATGGCATCTGCAAACAGCCAATTTTACTTCTTCCTTTTGGATTTGGATGCCTTCTATTTATTCATTTATTTTTATTGCCTAATTGCTCTGGCTAGGTGCTCCAGACTATGTTGAATAGAAATAGTGAGAAGAACATTCTTGTCTTGTTTCTGATCCTAGAGGAAAAGATTTCAGCTTTTCACTGTTGAGTTATGGTGTTATCTGTAGGCTTGTCATATGTAGCTGTTATGACTTGGTTAAATTAACATTTGTTAAGTGGAGCACAGAGTGCCAGATGGTGAGCTGCAATTCAACAACAGATCATGGAGAAACTGAGTTTATTACTCACAAGTCCGGAGGAAGTACATGGCATGCCTCAAGGGGCCACATGGGAAGGTCAAGGCAGAGTACAGACAGAGAGAGAGATGGAACCAGAGGGACATCCTGTCCTAGGGTCCATGAGTGAAGTGCCCTTAGGTTCCCAAACTAGAGCCAGGTTGGTCAGTTCATACCCAAAGAGTACTTCTGAAGCCCTAAAGGGGTCTTATGTAAGACATACAGGTCTTGCATTGGAGGCAGGGCACACAGTTGATGACAAGGGCTATTTAGGAAATCACATTAGGAGCTAATATTTTCTTGGGAGTCTATTTTTTTTTTTTATTTGATTCTCACTTCATGACTGATCAAGATAGTGTGTTTTGTTACTCCGGTTGAAAAAAATTCCTGCTCTAAATTTTGGTAAAAGATAAAAATACCCAGGAGTTGCTGGTTGTGAAAGTAACATTAAAGAAAAAATGATTCTGGGAGTTTTCTGGTGGCTCAGCAGGTTAAGGATCTGGCATTGTCACTGCTGTGGCCCTGTTTATAGGTGTGGCTCTGATATGATTCCTGGCCTGGGAACTTCTGCATGCTGCAGCCAAAAAAAAAAAAAAAAAAAGAAAGAAAGAAAGAAAGAAAAGAAAAAGTTATTCTAACACTAATCCAAAGGCTAAGGAAGGCTTTATTCAGGACTATTGTAGTAGGTTTCAAGATTATTGCAACAAATGAAAGAGATTGGTCTCACCTCCAAATATAATAAAGACTGCTAGAAATTTATTGCCAAAAATCAGAGTGGGGGGCAGTGGATAAATAATTACTAATAGGAAACATCAAGAGTAAGGGGATTCTGGAGTTCCTGTTGTGGCTCAGTGAGTTAAGGACCCAGTGTTGTGTCTATGAGGATGCAGGTTTGATCCCTGGCTTGGATCAGAGGGTTAAGGTGTTGCTGCAAGCTATGGCATAGTTCGCAGATGCAGCTTGGATCTGGTGTTGCCATGGCTGTGGTGTAGGCTCCAGCTGCAGTTCTAATTCAGCCCTAGCCCAGGAACTTCCACATGCTATAGGTGTAGCTGTAAAAAGGAAAAAAAAAAAAAAAAAGAGTAAGGAGATTCCTGTTAAACTGACTTAACAGAGTCCTTGCTAGGGTGAGGCTGTGCAAGACTAGCAAAGATGGGGGCCAAGATCATAGCTTAGCTGAGAAGAGGACTCAGGGGATCTTGACTAAAATTTGGTCAAGAGAGAGGCTTGGTGAGAGAAACAGTATCAGTGTACTTTATCAGAACTGGATAAACTTCCCTTTCCCCTTTTCTGCTATTCTTTCCTTCTTTTTCCTCAGGTCCTACATCTCGTCTCTGACATATTCATTGATGCTGAGTTGTCTGGAGACTAAGTAAATAAACTAAATAAATAACAAACTATTATTCCTTTGTTGATATAAAACAATGAAACAGCCAGTGATTTACCAGCAAAATAGATTTATTTGGGACATGCAACTCTTGGCCAAACCACAGGCAAGACCAGAGAACAAAGGAGGGGAACATTCTTTCACAGAGGCGATTGGGGATTTGGGAGGGACTGTTATAAACAAAGAGTCAGAGTTCCCTGTCGTGGTGCAGTGGGTAATGAATCCGACTAGGAGCCATGAGGTTTCAGGTTCAATCCCCAGCCTTACTCAGTGGGTTAGGGATCTGGCATTGCCGTGAGCTGTGGTGTAGGTTGCAAATATGGCTCGGATCCCAAATTGCTGTGGCTCTGGCATAGGCCAGCGGCTATAGCTCCGGTTAGACCCCTAGCCTGGGAACCTCCATATGCCGTGGGAAGTGGCCCTAGAAAAAGGCAAAAATAAAGATAAATAAATAAATAAACAAACAAACAAACAGAGTCTATTGCGGTAATCTAGAAGTTTGAAGTGTAGCAGCATTTCATTGTCTGAGTTGTGACAGTCTTCCATTGGTTGGGCTGTTGCTGAGCAAGGAGAAATTCTTCCTTCTGCATGCTGGGTAGTAAAATAATAACCTTCTTTTTGTTGGAGATAAAGCTAAAACTCTTCCCGTTGGGTCTGCAATTGATGTCAAGTGGTAGGGTATGAGAGCTGCCCCTTCTGGTCTCCCAATTCCATTTTTGTTGTTGTTGTTGTTGTTGTTGCTATTTCTTGGGCTGCTCCCGCGGCACATGGAGGTTCCCAGGCTAGGGGTTGAATCGGAGCTGTAGCCACCGGCCTACGCCAGAGCCACAGCAACGCGGGATCCGAGCCGCGTCTGCAACCTACACCACAGCTCACGGCAACGCTGGATTGTTAACCCACTGAGCAAGGGCAGGGACCCAACCCGCAACCTCATGGTTCCTAGTTGGATTCGTTAACCACTGCGCCACAACGGGAACTCCCCAATTCCATTTTAAATGAAGTTTCTATGTATTGTCATACCTCCAAGGACCATAAGGAATATTTATGTTAAAAAGATAACTTATAAACTATTTTCCCCCTCATCATTGCATACCTGTAAAGTACAAATATCCTTCAAATCTTCCTGGAGCCCTCAAAAGAAAGGCCCCAGAATCAAGCCTTCTTCATCTGTGGTCTTAGAGCACCTAGCTTATGGAGAAGGTGTGGTGCTCACCCCATTATATCCTGTGTAGCTGTTTGTGTTCCTGTTTTCTCCTCTTGGTCATGAACACCAAGACAGAGGTCTTCTCCTTCATCTGTCAGGAGCTTGGATGGTGTTTGACCCATGCCAGCCAGACTGCCAATGATCATTATTGATTTGACTCACAGAAAATGGCAATCTTCCATTCAAAGGGTTGAATATATGTCTCTGTGTTGGGGTTCATGGCTGCCTTATCAACTGAACTTGAGGCACCAGGAAGACGTAAAAGAAAGGCACCTGCTCATCCTGATACAATTTATTCATTTTAAGAAACTCCAAATGAAGTTTATCTTACCTTGTCAAAGTGCTGACTGAAGACTGAGTGCTTTGTTTAGGGCAGTTTTAAAACTTTTAATCTCTTCCAATAGAAAGGTCTGCTTCACTTCAAAGTAAATCAACTTAGAAAGAGATTCCAGAGTTTTCCTCTCAGTGCTTTGGGCGCTTCTTCTGGTGAGGTTAATGCAAGGATTCTTTCTGCAAACTGTTTTATTGGGGGAGGATAATGGGGAACTCAATCAGGAATCGAGATATTTGTATATGTATCATAGCTCAGCCACCAAGTTCAAGATCTTACAGGAGTCGTTTAATGCCCAGGCTTCAAGTGCCACAGCTGTAATATGAAAGGGATTGACTTGATTTGCTAGACCACGTTCCAGATGTAACATGAAGGAACCAGTTTTCTTTGAGTTTTTGGACTGGAGTTTTCCAGATAGCACCTTGATTTCTAGGTTCTCAGTTTTTGATGTCTTCTTACTTTCCAATCTGTCAAGATTTTGAAGCATCATAATTACAGGCATTTTTTTCTGAGTATGCCATGTTAAGAATTGGATATAAGTTGTATGCTATTTTGGGAGTGTGGTTTGCATTACAGAGACAGATGAGAAAGTTCTCATGAGAAGGAATGAATAGCAACAAGAAAGAAGCATCCACAGAGAAAGGAAACAAGCCGTGGAGGAGACATACTTGCTTTGTTTGAACTTGCTTTTTTCCTAACATGACAATAGATGAAAATGCTGATGAGAAGAGGAAAGACGCTCTTACTGCTGTTAAATGCTCGTGGCAATAGAAAAAAAAAGCCCTTGTTTTTAAGCAAAAGGTAGACATATCCAGTGCTGGATTCGCTAGGTTTTGTTTAGATATTGTAGCCATATACTTGTGGTTATAAAAACCTTCCTCTGTTAGTAAAAATTTCACAGGAAAATGTCTTTGATGAGTTTGAAATTCTCTCTTCTATAACCTCTTATTTTCAATGAAGCAACTAATTTTTTTTTTTAAGTAAACAACAGAAATTTAATGCTTACATATCAGGAGGCTGGGAAGTCCAAGGTCAAGGTGCCAGCAGGGCTGCCCTCTTGTGAGACCTCGCTTCCCCTCATAGATAGTGCCCTCCAGCTGTGTCCTCACATAATGGAAAGGGCTCTGAAACAATATTTTGATAATGCATTTTTGATTATGTGTGATTTTTATGTATTTATTTATTTATTTTTGTCTTTTTGAAGGCCGCACCTGTGGCATATGGAAGTTCCCTGGCTAGGGGTCTAATCAGAGCTATAGCTGCCGCCTACACCACAGCCACAACAATGCCAGATCCAAGCCGTGTCTGTGACCTACACCATAGTTCACGGCAATGCTGGATCCTTAACCCATTGAGCGAGGCCAGAGATCGAACCCACAACCTCATGGATCCTAGTCAGATTCGTTTCTGCTGTGCCATGACAGGAACTCCCTATGTGTGATTTTTTAGAAAATTATGATTATTACAGTTATTACATCATAGCAGAATAGACTTCATTTCTCAAGGCCAGCTACACAATTTGAGGGTCCTAGTACAAAATAAAAACAGGGGTCCTTTGTTGAAGAAACAGGAAAAAAGTGTGGTTAAAGGTGAATACTGAAATATAAAACTTTTTTCCTTTACGGTTTCTCCCAGGTCTTGTCACAGTGGTTTTTTTTTTTTTTTGCTAGTTAATGTCATTCTAAGTGAAGAAAAATTAAAAATTTAAATTGTTAGTGTGAATTTCACAGTTCATCTTTATATGGTGCAATCCTAGTTTTAAATGCAAATATAAGAGAATTTAACTCAGATGCAGAGTCACTGAAATCACACAAATTGCATTTCATAGCTCATATATGCATATGCATTGTAGTCTTACCAGAATAAAGGAAATGCTACACAAAACTATGAACTATGTTCATTTGACTTCCTGATATGTGTGCATTCTACCAACACTCTCTATCTTTGGCTTCCTGGTGAGTAAGGACAATCCAAAAGGAAAAGGAAAGATGGATTGATTAGCTTATCTTTGTGTGTGTGTGTGTGTGTGTGTGTGTGTGTCTTTTTAGGGCCACACCCACAGCATATGGTGGTTCCTAGGCTAGGGGTCCAATCAGGAGCTGTAGCCACAGCGACGCCAGATCCGTGCTGGCTCTGCACCTAGACCACAGCTTACCGCAATACAGGATCATTAACGCACTGCTCAAGGCCAGGAATTGAACCCTCAACCTCATGGTTCCTACTTGGATTCGTTTCCGCTGTGCCAAGACAGGAACTCCTGATTAGCTTATCTTTTCTCCCCCTTATTTGCTATCATTTTTGCACTACATCTTCTTAGCATGCCATTGTCTTCTTTCTGCATTTGAAGCAAGTTCTGATTTGAAAGGAAAGTATGGCCTCGCAGTGCTCTCAGGGCCTCTGTTAATGATACACACAGCGGTAACATTTGACCAGATGTCCGGGCACCGTAGCACAGCTAAGTTGACATGTAAAATTAACCATCACAGGAGCAGAAGGTAATTAGGTAAAGAAAGGAATCTGTGCCTGTGTCTGTGTCCAGGCAGCCTCAATAACTCTGAGTCAAGGTTAAATGTCCTTGCATGGTGGTACTGGATCCAGGAATGGCAGGAATGCATGCGTGCATGTGCGTGTGTGCGTACACGTGAGAGAGAGTGAGAGAAGGAATGAATGAATGTGGGAACATGTTTGCCAGAAAACATTGCTTTCCTCTTACAGACGATGTGCTCTTGGTCTGTGCTGTTTCTTCACCTTCTTCCCGGGGTCTGGGCGGGCCCTTAGATGCGGTGTTTGGGTATCTTGAAAGCACAGTAGTTAATTAAGATGTAAGGCTGTGGACTCTGGAGCTTGCTCTCTGGATTTGAATCCTGGACTTGCTATTACTAACACTGTGACTGTGGGCAATCCGCTTCATTTCCCTTGCCTGGGTGTCCTCGACTGAAAGACGGCGATAATAGGTGTCTTAGGCCTGTTGTGAGGATTAAATGAATTTATGTAAAGTGCTTTGAATAGTGCCTCGCACTTGATAATGGCTCTGTGTTGTTTTAATGAGGGCAGGGACTCAAATGCTGAAAGCCTTTTTTTGAAGAATTATTGGTATGTATCCTGAGGATTGGAAACAGGAGAAAAAAAGAAAGGGGTACTGTCACAGCTTGAATTTCAGTGGAATAATAGCCATCCACAGATGGTATTGGAGAAAGAACAACGATCAAATCAGGGGACTTCCTTTTCCAAATGCTGAGACAAATTTTCCCCTCGAGTCTCATGAGTAAAATCACATTAGAAGTTTGGGTCCCTGGCTTCAGTGGGGCTGGGTGGCAGCAGCTTTGTGGGGTCAGGGAGGGCTTTGTGGGTCTTCAAGGTACATGGGAGCTGAGGATTTCCTTCCTGGAGATGCAACTAGCTGGCAGGACCCATTTTGGTTTCCTGCTGTCTGCCTGTGTTCCTACCTCTGCTTCCAGTCCAGTGCTCCTGTCTCTGACATTGGAAACATTCTCCTTTTCTGAGCGGACTCCTGTGTGGGAAGTAGCACCCTTCAGACTAGGTTGCATTTTATATGTGATTCCCAAGTAGGCTGGAGTTGGTGCTGAGATGAGCTTTGGGCATGGAGGAATAAAGCTAGGGGCCAATATGAGTGTGTGTGTGTGTGTGTGTGTGTGTGTGTGTGTGTGTCTGTGTGTGTGTATGCATACCAGCAAGTGCACGAACACACATATGGGGTGATGAGCGTGGTTGGAAAGATAAATGGATGGAATACTATTTTTATTTTTTTTGGATGAAATACTATTTATCTGCCCAGGGGAACGTCCAGGGAAGGGCTTCTCCTCCTGCTCCCCAGTCCTTAGCACATTTCTCTTTTCTCTGAGTGAAGCTCATGAACGAATCAGCCACTGGAAGTCCCGGCAATGTTGACCTAGGTCATGGATTTTTATTCCCAATCCTTTTGCCCTTTAAAATGGAGCATGCATCGCCACTGGATGTTAAGGTTGTTTGAAGAATGAATTTAGTCATTATAACTATTTTACCACATAGGGAGAACCCTTGAACTCTCCCAGGGACTAAATGCTATTAATGATCTCAAAATGTTTTTTCCCCAAGGTAGATAATCTGTGGGCACCCTTCCTCTGCCCCACCAGCTGTCTGCTTCCTAAAGCCTGCTTCCCTAGCCTGGATTTGCTAGCGGGGGAGTCAGAGGTACGGGCTGAGGTACAGGCTGAGTGTGAGTGGAGGTGGATGGTTTGTGTAGGCATGGGGTGACTTTCCAGAGCTAGAGAAAGATGACTTTGAATGACCTCTTTTTTTTTTTTTTTTTGCTTTTTAGAGCTGCACCTGCAGTATATGGAAGTTCCCAGGCTAGGGTCAAATTGGAGTTGCAGCTGCCAGCCTACGCCACAGCCGTGGCAACACAGGATCCAAGTTGCATCTGTGACCTATACCACAGCTCATGGCAGTGCCGGATCCTTAACTCACTGAGTGAGGCCAGGGATCGAATCTGTGTCCTCATGGTTACTAGTTAGGTTCATTACCACTGAGCCACAATGGGAACTCCTTGAATGACCTCTTAAATTTTGTTCTTTTATTCTGTTCTTGTTTATGAGGAATAGATATTAATGGTACATGGAGTTCCCGTCGTGACTTAGCCAAAACGAATCTGACTAGCATCTATGAGGACGCAGGGGTTCAGTCCCTGGCCTCATTAAGTAGGTTAGGGATCTGGTGTTGCCTTGAGCTGTGGTGTAGGTCGCAGATGTGGCTCCAATCTGGCATTGCTGTGGCTGTGGCGTAGGCCAGCAGGTACAGCTCCGATTTGACCCCTAGCCTGGGACCTCCATATGCCTTTGGTGTGGCCCTAAAAAGACCAAAAAAAAAAAAAAAAGAAGAAGAATTAATGGTATAATCTCACTACATAAATTTGATAAATTTGAGAAGATATGGGAGGAAGGAGACCTGGACAGGGCAGGGTTAATTTTCAGTTGTTACTTTGGAAACTGAAAGTGAGATGAGTGAGGAGAGAGCCACGGAGACAGAGCTCACTTCCTCATGCTCCTTCCCAGAGGTGGGGGGCCAGCCCCAGAGCTGCCGGGGGGCGGGGGGTGGGGGGGCGCCCTGCCTCCCTGGTTGAGCATCCCTTGGGGGTTTGGTACGACTTGCTCAGAGTGTTCCACCACATTGGCGCTGTGGGAGGGAGAGTGGAGAATGGAGCTCAACCCTGACTCCTGTGTCAGCTGGGCCTCCCAGGTGACCCTTGGCAGCCAGCCTGGGTCATTTGCATTTTCACAGCCAAAGAGCTACTCCCAAGATGTTCTCTGCAGATATTTAAGTTGCTGGATTCCAAAGCATCCCCAGGGCACCTGGGCCCCGCCTCTTCCATATGGTCCCTGCAGCCAGCTTCTCAATTTCTTAATTATGAAGAGAATGTTTGTTGGGACTTTGATGCCTCCAGGAGTTATCGTAATAACAATATCAGGACCAGTTCTTTCCTTCTCTGCCTCCTTCCCTTCTTCCATCTCTTCCTTCTCCCTTCTTTCATTCTTTCAAGATATGTCCGTTCCTAGAAGCAAGACAGAGCTCGGTGGCCTGGGTCAGGCTTTGCCATCCTGCCTCCAGATGCAGAAGGAGGTGTCCTGAGAGACCAGCTTTCCAGGTTAAGATGATGCAGTTGTCAGATGCCGGGGTCCAGCCCCAGCAACCAGGGAGTGACGAAGGAGAGGAGGGGCTACAAACGGCGCAGAAAGAATTGGAGCCAACTCCTCAGCTACATGCTGCAGGTGACCCAGTTTATTAAGCGAAGAGCATCAGTTTTTATACCATTTTACAAACAAGTCTTATGTAAGATTTGACATTAACATTTGATTTAAAGCCCCCTTTTGTACCTTCTACCCAAGATGAAAAAGGAGAGATTGTTCTTTAAGATTACAAACTCAAAATTTTCACACTATATTTTTCTTAAAAGGTCAGTAACAGTTAATCAGCTATTCCATTCTATATTAAGAGCAACGCTTAATAAGTGATAGACTATGGTACCTACCATTCTTTAGCCAGAGGCCTACGTGGTTAACAGAAATGCATGAGAGCCTTAAGCTCATGATATTGTTGGGGCTGCGGTTTATTTGGTGCCAGCAAGCTAAGCATATAACCTATTGTCCTGGCTTAAACCACCAATTCCAATAGGGAGAAGTATTATTCCTAAGAATTGCCAAGTGCCCCCACAAGGGATGATAAAAATTACAGGTGACACTGTTATTTAATAGAAAATATATCTGTTGTAGGGAATGGCAATTTGTAGGCCATATATAACACTTATACCAGCCCCGAACTTCTTCCCAATGTGAAGGGACTGAAATCATAAAAGTTTCCCTTGTATACTTTTACAAAATAGGTGCCATAAATTATTACTCCAAAACAAAGGATTATTCCATTATACTGTTTAAGTGACTTCACTCTGTTTTGGTCCTGGTGTTTACGTACCCAGGGCAAATCCCTAGTTATAAGGAAACTATGAGTCAAAGATGGAAAGAGAAGAACAAACACAAAGAAGTAAATCAGCATGCTTTTTAGGGGGTATCATTTTTCTCTTCCAGGAAACTGATGTTTTTCAAGGAATTGCTCTGCAATCCTTCTTCTTTCTTCAGCCTGTCTGTAGCTCTGCTAACCAGACAAGCCTCACGCAGGTGCTGACTGTGGCTTCTTTACTGGAGCAGCCTTATGGCTCCCGACAGTCAGGGACAGCTTATGCATTTGCTTTCTGTTGCAGCTATAACAGGTTACCATAAGCGTGGTGCCTTAAAACAACACCCATTTATTTTCTCACAGTTCTCTAGTCACAAATCTGGGTACACAATGGCTTAGCAGGTTCTCTGCTTGGATTCTTGCAGGTGTTGGCAGGGCTGGATTCCTTTCTGGGGAGGAATCTGCCGTCATGCTCATTCAAGTGGTTGGCGGAATTCAGTTCCTTGTGGTTCTTAGGCTGAAATTTCCTTGGTGGCGGCCAGTGGAAGGGCTGGTCTTTTGCTTTCAAAGGCTGCCTGCCCATTTTCCATCTCATGTTTTCCATGCGGCTCACCTCTCATGCTTTGAATCTCTCGATTTTTTTTCCTTTTGTGGCATCAGTTCAACATCCAGCCAGAGAAAAGTCTCTGCTTTTAAGTTAAGGCGTGTACAATGCGATTGAATTTACCTGGATCGTCCAGGATAATCCCTCTCTTTTAAGGTCATTGATTAATAACCTTCATTTTACTTTCAAAGTCCTTTTTATAATTAATATATTCACAGGTTCCAGGGATTAGGGCATGAAAATCTGGCAGAGGACATTAGTTGGCCAGCCACCCTCTATAAATAATTCATTGATTGTCTTAGCTGAGCAAGACAAGAAACTGTTGCAACCTTTGCCAGGGGGGTCTCCCCAGCTTTTCCACCAGACACTAGACAGGGCTGAATAGAGACGTGAAGGGGCCTGAAGCCAATGCAGAGGTGGAACGCAGGTGCTTTTACCCTCTGAAGGAAAGTAAGGTCCTTTTGTAAAGCTCAGAACCTTTGGGCTGGAAAGACTCGTGGGGATTAGAATGAACCTCTTCCCTCAAGATGGAGCTGGGAGTTCCCATCATGGCGCAGTGGTTAACGAATCCAACTAGGAACCATGAGGTGGGTTTGATCCCTGGCCTTTCTCAGTGGGTTAAGGATCCAGCATTGCCGTGAGCTGTGGTGTGGGTCGCAGACGTGGCTCGGATCCTGGTTTGCTGTGGCTCTGGCATAGGCTGGTGGCTTACAGCTCCAATTCGACCCCTAGCCTGGGAACCTCCATATGGCACCGGAGCGGTCCTAGAAAAGGCAAAAAGACAAAAAAAAAAAAAAGATGGAGCTATGGAACAGAATGGTGACATGACTTGGCCAAGGTCGTAGCTACACCAGAGCCAAAGAGTTCTGAAAGCAGCTGTTATAAGCCTGACAGAGGCTTTTGAGAATTTGAACATGTCTCTTAGATCTTTGGCCTTTTTGCATTTCACCTTCAAAGACCGATATTTCAAACAGACAGCACAGCTTTAAAGAGATACCTGACTGTGGCTTTGTTGGCTCTAGAAAGCGCAAATCAATACACGATGGCTGGTGCCTATGTGAACATGACTGTGGCCTTGCAGCAGCCTGAGGATACTTGGTCATGATGGTCCGTGAGACACACTGCATCTTATTCTTATCATTCTGACAACTTCTGCTTGGGGGTCCTGGGTGCCCCGGTGGCCAGACCCCGTTGTCCCTCCTTGGCATAGCCACCAGCTCTCGGGCCGACAGGCAGATACAGGCTGGCTCTGTGGACTGTTCTGACACCTCTTACAGAGGAGACCCAGAGCAGGATTCCTCCTCTGCTTACTGCTCCCCAGAGAAGGCGGCCTCCCCACAGGCCTGCGGCTCTGTTCAGATCTGCAGGGGGCAAGTGCTTCGGGAGGAAGATGGGTTCCTTGCTCAGAGGCTTCATTCTCTTGTCTCCTCTGCTCACCCCAGGCTCCTTTTTATCTGAGTCTAGAGACATCCAGCTCCCGGAGGGTTTACATAAGGTACAGCAAAGTGCTCTCAGGCTAAGAATACATCCACCCCCTTCCCCGGGCGATATGCCTGGGAGGTGAGGAAACTGACTCACTTGCATTTCTGACTCTGTGAAAAGACAAATATATGAAAAAACTACTGGATTAATGACAGGGGGAAAAAAATCAATATTTTTAGCACACGGGGGCAGAGTTAGTTGCTGTAAAGTCCTAGAGGATGGAAGCTTTTATTTGAAAAATGAGCTCTTCGCCTTAAATGCTTTGGACGTATTTAGCAGTGGGGGCTCCCCAGTGGCAGATGGGAAGATGCCCCATGATGATCAGAGCAGAACAGAGCAGAATGGCTGGGGGACTTATCCGTGAGGCTCAGGCATGGCTGGTCTTCTCACAAACCCCAAACACCATTTGATCCCCAGGGCTCTTCTCTGCTGGTGCAGGTGAGGTGCTGGGTTGGCAGAGCAGCACCACTTCTTCTTGGGGAGAAAGCAACGTGGCAATTTGGGCTGCAGGTGATCTCAGGGTGTGTGGCTGCCCCTAAGATCACCCCAGAGTCTCCCATGAGGGTCCCCAGCTCCTTTTGCCATCCTGCCCTTGAGAGGAAGTGTGTCTTCTCCCTGGCACTCATTCCGGTCAATGTCCCCTGGGAAGCATGGTGCCTCCTGGTTTGCAGATTTCTGTACAAGGAGCTGCTGATGCTGCTACGGTTCCTTCCAGGAAGATCCCAGGCTTTTCCCCTGCCCAGAAACTGGAGACACAGCTCCAGAGAACATGGGAGATGTTAACAAAATGGCCATTGTCTGTCACTGAGGGCTTAGCATGTGCCTGGCAAGGGCTGCAATTTGGGCAGTGTGTTCTTAGGGAGAAACACTGCCGGTTGTATATCCAGCAGCCACTCTTCTCCATTCTTGCTTGCTGGTGGAATCAACCTCTTGCTATTGATGGTGAAGATTTATTCTCAGATAACATACATGGTAGTTGGGATCAATGACTTTGGAGTCAGATTGCCAAAGTGTGCATCTCAGCTCCACCACTCACTACTCACTGTGACCTGATTTAATGTTTCTGTGCTTCGGTTTCCTCATCTGTAAAATAGGTATAATAATACTACCACCCTACCAGGTGGCTTTGAAGAGTAAATGCATATAAAGTGATCATGAGAGTAGCTGGCATATAAGGAGTACTCCAGAAATGTGAGTGATTTTTGTTATTATTATTGCTATTATGTCCCAGTCTCTCTTGCAGCTTGAGTATGTACATATTACACATTATTGGCCAATCGGACCAGAGGAAGTCTACTGGGGACTTCTGGGCAATGCACAGGAGGTCATAGACATTTTCTATTTTGGCTGCTCATGGTCAAGTCTCTAGCTGATGCCGGCAATTGCAGAGACAATTCCAGCCCTGGGACCATCTGTCTTTGTTATTTGTTTTGCTATTTGAGATAATAAATTGTCTTATTGTTTAAGCCTTTTCCAACACTTATACTCAAAAACCTCCTAACTGATGGATCTAGTAATGGCACAGGGGGCCTTGGTAGAATTACAGCTGTAACTTATCAGAGTTAGTGCATTTAGGCTGTGTGTGGAGTTAAATGTATATGACAGTATTGTTAGGATTATTCCTTGCCTTAAATTATTAAAAAAAATTTTTTTTAAAGTAGTACACTCACATGGTGAAAACATCAAAAAATATAAAAAGGCTTCCATGAAAACCCTCCTTCTTTGGAGTTCCCTTGTGGTACAGCAGGTTAAGGATCCAGCATTATCACTATAGAGGCTCAGATCACTGCTGTGGTGTGGGTTAGATCCCTGGCCCAGGAATTTCCTTTTGCCACAGGGCTTGGCCAAACAAACTAACAAAATCTCCTTCCCACACTGGTCATTTACATTCCACACTGGTCAATTTCCATGCCCCCATGACCAGGTAACCATGTTTTTTGTTTTATTTTTTCTTTTTAATATGGAAGTTCCCAGGCTAGGGGTTGAACCTGAGCTGCAGCTGAGGCCTATGCCACCGCCACAGCAACACAGGATCTCAGCCACATCTGACATAATGTGGCGGCTTTCCCAACACTGGATCCTTAACCCACTGAGTGAGGCCAGGAATCAAACCTGCATCCTCATGTACTTCATGTTGTGTCCTTAACCCAAAGAGCCAAAATGGAAACTCCATAACCATGGTTTTTAGTCTTTTATTTACCCTTCGGAGATTTCTGAAAATCAGTATAAATAAAACAGCTATATCCTTTTCCTCCTTTGTAATATAAACGTTAGCATGCTATACATATCATTCAGTACCTTGTTTTTTTCACTTACTGTGTCTGAGCGAGTTTTCTGTATCAATATATCGAAATTTCTTCATTTTAAAAAGAAATTACTGAGTACGTTATTGAATTTGTTCAACTAGTTCTGCACTGATAAATATCCAGATTCTCTCCAGTCTTTCCCTGTTGACTGTAGGGCTGCAATTAATAAGGTATATGTATGCCATTTGGTAGAAATGCAAAGATATCTGTAGGATAAACTCCCCAGAGTGGAGCTACTGGATCCAAGAGCACATGCATTTGGAATTTTGATAGCTATTGCTAAATTGCCCTCCATCTGGGTCGTGCAAATTTATACTCCCACCAGCAACTTATGACAGTGGCTGTTTCCCACAGCCTTGGCAACAGAACCTGCTATCAAATTTTGGATTTTGGCCAATTTATGGTGAAAAATGATAGCTTGGGAAGTTTTAATTTGCATGTTTCTTACCATGAGTAAAATTGAGTATTTAAAAATATATTTTGGAATAATTTGCATGTTCTTTGAATGGTCTGTTTATATATTTGTCCATTTTTCTAATGGGTTATTAGCCTTTTTTTCTTATCAATCTCTGAAGCTTTTTATATACTAAGAAGCTTTTCTATGTCTGTGATGAGTTGTAATTATGTTTCCCAGTTTGTCTTTTTTTTTTAATGATGGGGTTTACTTTTGTTAGACCAAGACTTAAAAAAATTATTTTTATATTCTTTGAATGTATTGATTTTATTGTCATGGTTTTTGGATCTGGGGTCATAGTTAAAAAAGCCCTCCACACTCTGAGATTGTGAAAAATTATTCCAGCTACTCATTTACTACCTTTATTGATTTATTTTTTATTTTTAAAGATTTGATCTGTTTGGACTGTATCATGGAACATAGAGAGATATATGAGTATGACATTAATATTTACCACATGGCTACCTAGTTGCTCCACCATTATTCAATAGTTCAGTTTTCCCCATTGATTTGATATTTGTGTTCTTTTCTGGACTTTTTTTTTTTGTCTTTTTAGGGCTACACCTGTGGCATATGGAGGTTCCCAGGCTAGGGGTCTAATTGGAGCTGTAGCTGCCAGCCTACACCACAGCCACAGCAACGCCAGATCCGAGCTGTGTCTGCGACCTACACCACAGCTCACAGCAATCCGGATCCTTAACCCACTGAGAGAGGTCAGGGATGGAACCCGCATCCTCATGGTTCCTAGTCGGAGTCATTTCCACTGCACCACGCAGGAACTCCGTTTCTGGACTTTTATTTCTTTCTCTTTTCTTTTTTCTTTTTTTTTTTTGACTTTTCTTTATATTCTTTTGGTTCACATATTCACAAGCTACTACTTTGTTGTTTTAATTACTGAGCTTTGGAGAATATTTTTGTACCTGGTAGCCCCCCTTCTTTGATTTCTTTATCAAAGCTTCCTTTGCAAATCTTGTTTGCTTATTCTCCCATAGGAACTGTATAACTCCTTTGTCTACTGAAACAAAAACTATTTACAGGTTTAATGAGATTATGCTGAATTTAAAAATCAAATTAGGAAGATCAGCATAATCCTGATACAAGAAAGGAAAATGGCATTAAGTTACCTTGTCCAAAAGTATGGTTTACTTTCCTGTTTGTTTAAATGTTCTGCTGTGTCCTCTGGAATTTTTAAATAAATTTTTGAAATTATGTGTTTTGTACATTTATTACGGAATTTATTCCTAAGAGATTTATCTTTCTTGGTATTACAATTCCTGCTAATGTAAATGGAATCTTTTTTCTCTATTATAATCTTCTAGCTTCAAAATTTTGACTTAAAAACTTTTTAAGTTGGAGTTCCCATCGTGGTGCAGTGGTTAATGAATCCGACTAGGAACCATGAGGTTGCAGGTTTGGTCCCTGCCCTTGGTCAGTGGGTTAACGATCCGGCGTTGCCGTGAGCTGTGGTGTAGGTTGCAGATGTGGCTCAGATCCTGCGTTGCTGTGGCTCTGGCGTAGGCCGGGGGCTACAGCTCCAAATCGACCCCTAGCCTGGGAACCTCCATATGACTCGTGAACAGCCCAAAGAAATAGCAAAAAGAGAAAAAAAACAAAAAAACTTTTTAAGTTGAAGTATAGGTTGACAAACAATATTATATTAGTTTCAGGTGTACAACATAATGATTTCACATTTGTACCCATTTTGAAATGATCACCACAATAAGTTTAGTACCCAACCGTCCCCATACAAAGTTATTGCAATATTATTGACCATATTCCTTATGCTGTATGTTACATCTCTGTGACTTATTTATATACAGCTAGAGGTTTGTACTCTTAGCTTCCTTCACCTGTTTTGCCACTTGCTCCCTTCTGGCAACCATCCCTTTGTTTTCTGTATCTTTGAGTCTGTTTCATTTTGTTTTGTATATATCAGTGGTATCATATGGTATTTGTCTTTCTCTGTCTGACTTATTTCACATTTCACACAGAGTAAGACCATCTAGGTCCACCTGTGATGTGATGCTGCCAATACCAATTTTTTTTTCTTTTTCTTTTTCTTTCTTTTTTTTTTTTTTCTTTTTAGGGCCGCACCTGTGACATATGAAAGTTCCCAGGCTAGGGGTTGAATCAGAGCTGCAGCTGCCGGCCTACGCCACAGGCATAGCAATGCAGGATCTGAGCCAAGGCTGCGACCTACACCACAGCTCACAGCAGCACCAGATCCTTAACCCCCTGAGTGAGGCCAAGGATCAGCCCTGCAACCTCATGGATGCTAGTTAGGTTCATTACCACTGACCCATGATGGAAACTCCCTGGGTTGTTTTTTTGTGTTTTTTTTTTTTGGCTGAGACATGTTCCCTTGTGCATACATACCACACTGTCTTTATTCATTCATCCATTAGTAGACATTTACGTTGTTTCTGTATCTTGGCTTTTGTAAATAATACTGCAGTGAACCTTGGAGTACATAGATGTTTTGGAATCTGTGTTTTTGTTTTCTTTGGGTAAATACCCCAAGCGGAATTGCTGGATCATGTGGCAGTTCTACTGTTAGTTTTTTGATGGATCTCTGTACTGTTTTCCACAGAGGCTGCACTGATTTACATTCGTACCAACGGTGCATGAGGGTCCCCTTTTCTTCACATCCTTGCCAACACTTGTAATTTGTTGTTTTTTTGATGATAGCCATTGTGACAGGTGTGAGGTGGTGTTTCACTGTGGTTGTGATGTGTATTTCCCTGGTGATAGTGATATTGAGCATGTTTTCATGTGTCTGTTGACCATCTGTATGCTTTCTTTGAAAAAATGTCTATCGGGTCCTCTGCCCATTTTATAATCATGTTGGTTTTTTTAATGTTGAATTGTATGAGCTCATTGTGTATTTTGGATTTTAACCCCTTTTAAGATACAGCATTTGCAAATATCTTCTCCCATTCAGTAGGCCGTCTTTTCATTTTGTTGACAGTTTTCTTTTTCTTCGCAATCTTTTTAGTTTGATGTAGTTCCATTTGTTTATTCTTGCTTTGTTTCCCTTGCCCAAGGAGGCATAGTTGAATCCATAAAGAAAAACTTCCCACAAAACAAACTGCAGGCCCCTATGACTTCATGAGAGTTCAAAATTATTGTAAAAGAAAACAACTAACACTGCTTTTACATAAACTCTTCTAGAGAATAGAAAGAAGAAAAAAATGGGAGTTCTCGTTGTGGCTCAGTGATTAACGAATCTGACTAGGAACCATGAGGTTGCGGGTCAGTGGGTTAAGGATCCGGTGTTGCTGTGAGCTGTGGTGTAGGTCGCAGATGCGGCTCGGATCCCACGTTGCTGTGGCTCTGGCGTAGGCTGGCGGCTACAGCTCCAAATCGACCCCTAGCCTGGGAACCTCCATATGCCGCGGGAGCAGCCCTAGAAAAGACAAAAAACAAAAAACAAAAAAAAAAGAAAGAAAAAGAAAAAGAAAGGAGAAACTTTCCAACTCATTTTAAGGTACCAAAACCTGATAAGTTCTTTACAAAAAATAAAAATTATAAAGCAATCTCTCTCATAAACAGAAATGCAAAAATTCTAAACAATAACTCAGCAAATTAAATTTAATGTATATAAAAGGATTATATATCATGATTGTTTTATTCTATTAACGTGATGTTGATTTTTGCATATGAGTCAACCAATGTAATTCATGTAATTAACAAAATGAAGGAGAAAATTTTACAGCTATGTCAATAGGATATATTTATCTGATATAATTAAACATTCATTTATAATAATAATAACAATAATAACTTCTTAGAAAACCAAAAATGGAAGAAAATATTTTTAGCCAGACAAAGGGTATATACAAAAACCTATCGTAAACATCACATTTAATGTTGAAATATTGAATATTTACCTTCAGGAATTGGAAATGGGACAAGTCTAATTGTGATTACCACTTCTATTCAATGTCGTATTGGAAGTTCTAAGCAGTGCCATAAGACGATATACTTTATTTTTGAACTGGCAAATGGATTAGAAGTATTATTTACAGGTGACATAATTGTGCATGTAGAAAACACAAAAGAATCTACAACTGAGCTATTGACATTAATAAGTGAATTTAGCAAGATCACTGGATAAAGGTCAATATATTTCTCAAAATTAGAAAATAATTTTTAAAGTTATGTCATAATAAATTCAAAATGGATCAAATACCTAGTAATATAATAAAAAGATTTGTATAAGACCTCTACAATGAAAACCACAAAACATTGTTGAGAGAAATTAGTTAAAACCTAAATAAATGGAGGGATGAACTATGTTTATGAACCAAGTAACTCAGCTTAATAAAGATATCAATTCTTTGCATATTGACCTATAAATTCAATCTAGTCCTGTTCAATATTCCAGCAGCTGGTCTGGTGGAAATTGATGGACCGACTCTAAAATTTATATGGACTTGCGAAGAAGAAGAAAGTTGCAGGACTTATTTAATGGATGTCAAGTCTTATTTTAGAGTTGCAATAATTGAAAAAGCAGTGTATTAATGCAAAGATAGCCATCCCTTCCCCTTAAAAAAGCAAACGGAATAGAATAGAGTTCAGAAATAGACCTCCATGTGTATGAACACTTGATTTATGACAAAAGTGGAATTCTTGAGCAACAGAAAAAAGATGATGCTTCGGATAAATGGTGCTGAGCCAATTATATATCCACTTGGGAAAAAATAAGTCTTAATCCCCACTTCACAAATTAAATAAATTTCAGGCAGATCATAGATAGAATGTGAAAAGTAAAACAATCATCGTCTGGAAGGTTATATGTGAGGGTATCCCTGTAATCTTGGGAGGACAAAGAGAACACGAAAGCACTACTCAGAGATTAAAGATACATAGGGAATTCCTGTTGTGGTTCAGTGGGTTAAGAACCTGACTAGTCTCCATGAGGATGTGGGTTTGATCCCTGACCTCACTCAGTGAATTAAAGATCCTGTGTTGCTGTGAGCTGCGGCGTAGGTCACAGATGCAGCTTGGATCACAGATCCCAAATTGCTGCGGTTGTGGTGTAGGCCATCAGCTGCAGCTCTGATTTGACCCTAGCCTGGAAACTTCTATATGCCACAGGTGCAGCCCTAAAAAGAAAAGAAAAGAAAGATACACGGAGTTCCTACTCCACTGTGGCACAACAGTATCAGCGGTATCTCTGCAGCTCCGGGATGCAGGTTGATCCCCAGTCTGGCACAGTCAGTCCCCACGAGTTAAAGGACCCTGTGTTGCTACTGCTGCCACATAGGTCGCAGCTGCAGCTTGGATCTGATCCCTTGCCCAGGAACTCCATATGCCGTGGGGTGACCCAAAAAATAAAATTAAATTAAAATAAAAAAAAAAGAGTTGGAAAGGCAAGTCATAGAGTGGGAGAAGGTATGTGCAGTATATATAGCAAAGGGATAATTTGCAGAATATGAAAAGATATCTTCATATCAGTAAGGAAAAGCCAGATAATCTAACTTAAAAAATGGTCAAAAGACCTGAAAAGAAACTTTGCAAGTGATGATATTCATTGTCTACTAGACATTTGAAAATCTGCTCAATCATTTTATTGGTCAGGGATTTTTAAATTGAAAACTGCAATGAAATACCCCTATGTACTTGTCAGACTGACTAACACTAAAAACAACTGACAATACCAAGTGCGTCAAAATCACGGAACCACTGAAACTCTCATATACTCCTGGTGGGAGTGCAAATTGATACAACCACTTTAGAAAAATTTGGCAACTTCTAGTAAAGTTAAATTTACATATACTCTAGGACCTAGCAATTCTCTCCTAGATTTATACCCAACAGAAATGCATACACAGGAACAGTGAAAAGTGTGGACAAAAATGCTCAGAGCCCAAAGCTGGAAACAACCCAGATATCTTTCAACGGTGGACAAAGGACATGTATGTATCATGATACATGGATAAAGTTGTGAATACAGGGATAAAAAATGATTCAACTACAATGATATTCCTCAGTGTGAATGGATTTCACAAACATACATACTGAGCAATTGCATTTACATAAAGTTCAAAACAGGAAAATTTAAATGACAGTGTTAGGAGGGACACCGTAATTCATTGTCTTCCATATGTGAAGTGCTGTGGCTACAAAACTGAATAAACCATGGTGTTAGAAATTAGGATAGCGTTTAGCTTTGGGGAGAAAATAGGGTAATGACTGACTGCGGAGGCTCTGGGAGGGTTTCTGGATTGCTGATCGTGTTCTGTTTCTTGATCTGATTGTGGCTACTAGGATGTCTTTACTTTGGACGAATTTATTGAGCTTATTAATTGTGTACTCTTCAACATGCAAATCGACAAGCAAATACTTGTTAAGCACCCCATGTCTATTTGTAAGATTGTGTTGGGCACTGTGTTCGCTTTGGTAGCATCACCCCTATGGAGGGAGCCCATTCTTCCTAATTGGCTCAAGTGACAGCACAGTCAGTGGGTGCTGCCAGGCTCTGTGAGTCCATTCTGAGGGGGAAAAGTAGGGCCCAATCAGGCGAAGGCCAGGGGTTCAATCGCTTTGATTGGCATAGTCCACTGAGTACTCCCTAGTCCACGACAGCTTTCTGAGCCACTCTTAAATTTCCAAAGATAAAATGCACTGCTGATGGCCAGGAGGCCCCTGCTCTAAAGGTAGAGTGACTCTCCTTAATTCAGGGATCTGATTCTGCCACCCAGAAGTGGCCATTTGTAGGGAGCTAGAGGAAGAGCTTGCC
The DNA here is from genome assembly GCF_016906955.1 of Phacochoerus africanus. Taxonomy (NCBI): domain Eukaryota; kingdom Metazoa; phylum Chordata; class Mammalia; order Artiodactyla; family Suidae; genus Phacochoerus; species Phacochoerus africanus. Next base: position 31,792,642 of record NC_062544.1, on the reverse strand, counting down.
TCACCCCCAGTATGCCTGGTGGGTGGGAGGCAGGGTCAAGTCTGAACGTGCGAGAATCATGCTCTGGCTCCACGCTAACTCTATTACTTATTTTCTCAGCTATAAAGCTGTAAGGACGGTAATACACATCTTAGTGTTTGAGGAGGAAATGTTTGCATAATTAATTTGTTAATTGACATCCGTGTGTGTGGCAGTCTTGCCTATATCCAGATGGAAGTTTCAGATGTAAAATTAAAGAAATAAAAACATTTTGATTTGCAGAGGTGGTGAAATTATGAGCAAATTTGTCTTTTCTTATACTGTTATAATAGTTTTGTTTATATAATCAATAATAACAGTAAAACAAACTAAAGCACTTCCCCCCCAAACAGAATGATCTTCATTGCATTTCATTGACCAAAAAAAAAAAAAAAACCACTTAAGCTGGCATTTAATACAAATTATGTGAAGATATATCTTAACTAATTTGAAACTATAACCAGAAAATTTAGTCAAATTTGCATGTGACATTTGCTTATTTTCACGTGTTAGAAACAGAAAAATAACCTTGCATTTATAAATATGAAACTGAATTCAGATTGTTTTAGGACTCATCATTTTGACAACTTTAGATCAAAGAAAGCTGTCAAGGAAACTGGCATTTACTGATGAAAATATTTCTTCACATTTATTTAACATATGGCCTCCAGCTATTGGAAGATTTTTGTTGTTATAACAAAAGGTGGCTTCTGAGTGGATGGATGAATGTTTTAATCCCAGTCTGGTCTAAACCTGGCCACTCAACACAACAGAATGTTATTTGGGTTGTTTCTTTCTGAAGGAAGGTACTTATGCCTGAGAACATCCACATCTTTGTTTATTTCTAATAAACCAATATTTATTGAGCTTTACTATGGCGAAGGCCCTGCGTAACAGAGTCTATATGCAGGGAGTAACCAGCTAAGCAAAGGGTTGCTTGGCATTAGGAACTGATTTTCTTTCAGGATTAATATGTGCAGTGGTAAGGGTCTCAGGATGGTCCAAAAAAGGAAATTTAACTCAATACTTAGCTGGGGTATATATTGCTGCAAATACAAGCCTATTTCCTGGTCGCTGCATGTAGTGGCTGTTAGTGAAGCTGAGTAAGGGAGAGCAGAGACAGAGGAAAAAAAGAGAGGAAGGAGGAAGGAGATGGAGGAGGAAGAGGACAGGGAAAGAAGAGGAGGTAGAAGAGGGAAGAGGAGAAATGCAAGAAGGCAAGCGAGGAGCTGAAGAAGGGAAGCTGTCCCGTTGTTTCTTTCCTCCCACAGGACTGCAGGCTGACATTTCCCTTCTGCAGCTTTTGCACCCCTTCCACGTCCCTACACCCCATCAACCCAGGCTCTCCAGTGCTCCCAGGTTGCTCTAAGGTTTCCAAGGAGGCGCCACACCCAGGCTTTATGCTCCCAAATTACCGATTTCCTTTCAGTTACTGAAAGATCTCAAACTGAATGTTGATCACTTAAATGAAAGCCATCGGATCAATTAAGATATGGATGACTAGTAATTTTGGATCTTTAAGACTTGTTTGAATTGTTAAAATAGAAGCAATGGAATCTCAAGTTGGGAGGACCATGATTACCATAAAAAGGGAGAGTGGGACATTCCGACCTTATGGAATTAGAGGTTGAGATCTTTGATTGGGCAAAACCCTATAGACAGGCCAGTCTTTGACAGGACACCGCTTGGAATCTGCCATGGTCAGCTCCTGTGGGCTGGCCTCACTCTTCAATTTCTTCTCTTTTTTTCCATTTCTGAACCACAGGCCTCTAAAGGCTTTCCGGCAGAAGTGGTCTCCTGTCTCTACTGATTTTCATTAAGTTGGCTGTTGATGAATGGGTAACACCTTGTGTATGTGCTCGACATTGTTGTCCCCAAGTTGAAGGTGAAGAAAGTGAGGCCCTTAGGAACTGAAGCCATATCCTTTCAGCACAGGGAGAACCCGCATATGATTTTTATAGTATAAGCCTGCCCTGTCCATTAAGGCAGCCACGCATCATGTGTGGCTACTGTGTACTTGAGAGGGGGCAAGTGCCACTGAGGGACTGAATTTTTAATTCGATAACTCTCACTTCATTTAAATTCAAAAACTGATAAGCAGTGTAATTATTGGAAGACTTTTAAGTATGGTTTGGCACAACTTGGGATGTGAATCTACTTTTTAAAGTGTAAATTTAGGAGTTCCTGTTGTGGCACAGTGGTTAACGAATCTGACTAGGAACCATGAGGTTGCGGGTTCAATCCCTGGCCTTGCTTAGTGGGTAAAGGATCCGGCGTTGCTGTGAGCTGTGGTGTAGGTTGCAGATGTGGCTGGGATCCTGCATTGCTGTGGCTCTCGCGTAGGCTGGAGGCTACAGCTCTGATTGGACCCCTAGCCTGGGAACCTCCATATGCCGCGGGAGTAGGCCCTAGAAAAGGCAAGAAGACAAATAAATAAAGAAATAAAATAAAGTGTAAACTAATAAACTCTAACTATAGATCAAGCATATCCAATGAAAATTGTGTTTACTGTTTGAAAGCTGGGCGCCGCCCTCTGTCCCAGCGGAGGACCCCTCCAGAAGGTCATTTCAGCTTCTGAGCTTCCCAGTGGGGTGTGCTCCTTGAGCCCAAGCTGGCATCTTTCTCTTCCTTTCTAAAAGTGTTTATTCTGAGAGTTTTCCTAAATAAACCTTCTATCCACCATACCAATCTCAGAATGTGCTTCCTGGAAACCCAAACTGCTATAATATATTTATTTTTAAATAATGTCATAAACACCTGGGGCCTCTGGGATCTCTAACACCTGGGGTCTTTAATACCTGCCTTTTAGTTCAGCCAGTCAGTAAGCTTATGCGTGTCTGCTGAGTGAATGACCCTTAACTGAGGGCTATGAGTAGGTCTGAAGGAAAGGATGCTCAGGGCAAGGCTGGACCGGAGGAACGCTTAGGTCTTTCCCTGAGCCGCTACACATGTGTTTGTATCTGTAAAGGGGAATCTCGCCCCTAATGCTTAGCAGCGGGACCTGAAACTGAAAAGGGGTAGAAGTCATTCTCTGGGTGGCTGTGCCTGTGGGAGGGGGTGAAAGATGCTGAGCAAGTACTGAAAACGGAGCATCAATCAAACAGAGCTCAGTGCTCTGGCATCAAACGGAAGCCAGCTGAAAGGAGCAACACCAGAGGACAAGAGAGCAGGAGGGTGGGAGCCGAGTTACATGCGTAGGCTTTTCTGAATGAACAAAGTGTGAGAATTGCTGTGTTCCATGCGGCTGCTCACCAAAGACTCCTTGCTGCAAGGGGGTTTCTTTATAATCAGATGAACACAAGCACTCTCATTCCCAAAGACTGATCTGCTGACGGTCACTTCTCAGTGTGCACTTCGGCTGGGACTGTGATGCTCAGAGAAGGTCGCTGGGTACATATGGAAGGTTGATTGCTTTAGATTCTTTCTGTCATACGGAGGGCAATGATTTGTCCTCATTGGACAAAACTTATACCCTGACCATTGACCCAAGCTCCTGCAGTGATAGTGCAGGATCCTTAACCTGCTGCACCACAAGGAAACTCCCGATGGCCTCTTTTCTACGCTTTTATTTTATGGATGCAACATCTTTTTATCTCTCTGGAAGTACTAATTAGAGTGTTTTTTTCCTATTTTAATTTTCTTCTGTTCTTTATTTTTCTGCCCATGTCATTTTATCTTTTATTCCTCTATTTCACATTTTAGACTTTTCTCAAAGTCTGGTGGTCTTGGCTCTTGAAGAATGAGACCATAACAAGGCTGCCCAGGAGCCCTGTGTCACTGGGTGGATCTCATTCACGGTGTGGGGTCAGGTTTGGTGAGTGAGTGAACACCAGGGATGTTAGAGGGGAATGTCGGGGTGTTGTTCTACACACAGACTTACAATTAGTGACCCTGTTTCTACTCTCATTTTTCACTCCTGCCCTCCCCTGTCTTTATCTTCTCTGCAACCTCTTTTGCTCGGCTCCTACCTAATACTCCTTCACTGCTGTGCATGTTCCAGAAAGATTTGGAAATTTCAAGTATCCTGATGGGACTTTCTTGGATTCTTTATAGACACAGGAGATAAATAAATCCATGGACTAAATCTGTCACTTTGCACTAGCAGCCCTAAGTCCTTTGGGTTTTAAATGGCTCTTTGATGTGCTCAGAGTTTAGAACCAGCTCATGAGACATGACAACGTGTCCTGATTGGGTGGAATGGCCCCCAGTTGATGGTGCATTTGCTCATTTGATCCTCACAACTCTGGGATCGCAGAAAAGTCTGGAGTTGATGGAACTGGAAAAGTAGTCTGGAAGGTTTCATGGAATAGGGAGCACCTCATCAGAGTGACAAGAAGCCACCTCTACTACTGGTCAGAAAACTAATGGAGAGGTATTCTAGGCTGGGATAAGTCTCAGATTAGGGTTTGGAAGTGAAAAGAGATAAGTAGGGTTATAGGAAAAGCAATGGCTACTGGGTTGTTGCTGAGTTTCAGTTGGTAGCAGGAGAAGATGAGAGGTGGGCTAAGTGGAAAGCCAGCAGTGGAATTTAAAGAGTCTATAAAGTGATATAAGCCATCAGTTCTCCAAGAAATGTGACCAGAAGTCTGGCTAATGAGGGTATGTTTGAAGCCCAGAAAATAACACCGTCAGCAGTGTCGCCAGCACACACAAAGGACAATGATAGATTGCACAGCCCCCCTCTCACATTTCCGGGCTAATGGAAGCGACAGCAGCGTGGATGAATGAAAGCCACAGCTTGCCCATTAGTTTCAACTTCCTTCCCCAAAGGCTTTGCCCTGGAACTTGCAAAATGTGCATTTCTCCTCTTTGTCCTTCCCTTCTCTGCTGGAAGAAACCAACAGGACAGAGGAGACAAGTCCCACGAGACAGAGGAAGGATGAGAGAGACCCTGGCTGCTTGGAGACAGGCTGTTTTGTACATTGCCTTTCCTGATCTAAATTTTAGATGGGGTGCAGGTGGGGTACAAGCATTGGGCCCACCATTTAGACATCTCTAAGGGGGTTTATGTCTGTGCCATCCCCCTACGTCCTCCAGCACAGATGACTCAAAGCAACAACAGTCCACCAGGCTCCTAGAAAGTGCCCTGGACCTGTCAGTCCGTAGCTGTGCTCTAAGGCTCCTTTTTTTTTTTTTTAAGGTCAGCACCCACGGCATATGGAAGTTCCCAGGCTAGGAGTCAAATCAGAGCTACAGCTGCCGGCCTATGCCACAGCTCACAGCAATTCTGGATCCTTAACCAACTGAGCAAGGCCAGGGGTTGAACCTGCATCCTTATGGATACTAGTTGGGTTCATAACCCACTGAGCTACAATGGGAATTCCCTGAAGCTCTTTCTCATGGGCCCCTGAGGCTGCCCTTTTGGGCAAATGTGGGTTTTGCCCTGTGGAGCTGAGAAATTCTTTTTGCTCCATAAGGTTTGCAGAGTTGCTTGCTTTCTTTGTTTCCAGGTTTATTGAGACATATTTGACATACAGCACTGTATTCGTTTAAGGTATATCATTAATTACTTTTTCTTCTGGCTCATGCTTTGAGAAGATTTTCTGGAACAGGTGTTTTGGTTTGTTTTGTTTTTGTCTTTGCTGATTCCTGGCAGCAGCCAACACCATCCGCAGCCTGTCTCTCAGGATTTGCTAAGCCTATTCTTTATAGCCTCACCTGTGGGTGAGTTTGCAGCTTTACCAATGCTCAGCCTTTGTCGCTGTCTCTTTCTCTCCACCATGCATTTGGTCGGCTGTTCCAGATACTTCACAACCCTCTGGTGTGAGGAGAGCGGCTTCAGTCACACTCATCCTGTGCCCAGTAACAGGTCATGATGCTTACTCCCTGGCCAGAAGCACAAAGAGGTTCAAAAGCCTCCTGCCTTCCTATGTAAAAACACCCCACCTCTGCATTCCTCTGACCCGAGGGAGCCATTTCTACCCAGAGGCCCCTCTTTCCTCAGGGAAAGCCCCAAAGCCAGTAAACAATCATTCATTTATGAAAATGAAAGATTCATGAGGGACTCCGCTGGGCTGCCAGCAGAGTTCAGGCAGGTTCTGATCTTACCTTAATTTAATTAAGCTGTGTTTATTTCATCAGCCCCGAGATATGCATCCTCGGGCAGACATTTGCGGCCTGCCTCTGAGCGGTGTTTTTGTCTGTGGGAGGAGGAGGAGGGTCGTACCTAGGGAGCATTTTTGAAAGATTTGGGGCCCAAGAGGCAAGATGGCTGGTGGTCTGGGTTCAGACCAGGCGCTGTGGGGAGCCCGCCTTCAGCAGGAGTGTATGTGTTTGTGTAAGTAAAGGGGAGAGTGTGTGAATGTGTATGTGAGTGTGCAAATGTGTGTGTGCACACACGTGCGTGCGTAAGCATTCAGAGCCCGTACTGTTCAGCGCTGCAGGAGCTGCTCTGTGGCCAGAGGGTTGGGCAAGGCAGAGCTGCAAGCAGTGTGTGTTTTCAGTCGCTACAACAGGAACGCCTCAGACAGCCAAGGCCACGCTCTGGCTCAGGGCCGTGTGGCTCAGAGCACGTGCCACAGATCCCTTCTGGGTGCAAATGAGGGTCTCCCACACCGAGCCTTGCTGATCACGTGGAAGTTTCGGAAGCACTGTGGTCTCAAGTGTCCTTGATCTCAGCAGCACGCACATTTTAAGGACGGAGTTGGGGTGGGCAGAGGAGAACGGTTGAAACCCATTCAGAAGGACCTGTCGTGGTGGGTTTCAGGCACAGTGGGAAGACATTTGGAAACAGAGGTGTTTTCTAGAGCATCCTATATCCTTCCGCGTAGAGGACAGAATCTGTCTACTGTGTGTAAGGGCAGAGCTGGGAACAGCTGGGTGTGGTGGGTCTGAACCAGGATGGTTAGAGCGGCTGTCTGGGTGGATGTGCGCATCCTAGTTCAGTCCAAAGCCCTGAGAACAGGGAGCACCAGTGTCTGAGGACAGGAGGTAGACAGACATTTTGGCCTTAGCGGGGAGCTCAGTTTACCCCTTCTGCCCTTTTGGTCTATACAAGTCCTCAATGGATAATAAATCTCTCTCTAGATATACATGTCTATCTTTACCTCCTGTTGGTTCTGTTTCTCTGGAGAACCCCGACAAACCCAGTGTCCCCCCACCCCAGCTCAAACTCCCCCTGGGTTCGAGATGGACAGTGGCCATAGAAGGGGCCACCCAAGATTGAGCCTTTGACCAGGGAAGTGAGTCCTTCTTCTTCTTCTTCCTGGTTTATTTTTCTGGATAGTTGATATTAATAGAGAGGTGTAGCAGAGGGAGAATGTGCTGGAACCTGCTTTTGTTTTTCACAGAAAACATACGCATCCACACTGATTCAACACTTTCACTTCGCTTTATAATTCCACCCCCAAACATTTTGAAACAGATATCCTGAGTCCCACTTGCTAGATGAGGTCACTGAAGGTCACGGCCTTGGGCATCAGCCTATGACAGAACCTGAGCACAATCTCACTTGGTGCCTTCCCTCTAGACCTATGCCCCCAGTGTGAGAGTCACTAGTCACATGTGGATTTTAAGGACTTGAAATAGGGTTAGTCTAAACTGAGATGTTCTCTAAGAGTAAAATACGTTAGCCTAGCCACCTAACAGATTTTATTAATTGTCCTGATTTTTAATAACTTTTGTACATGTTGAAGTGATATTTTGAACCTGTTCATTAAAGTACATTATTGAATTGTTTTCACTGGTTTCTTTTTACTTTTTAAATGTGATGTGGCTACTGTGACATTGGAAGTTAGACATGTGGCTTGTGTTTGTGGTCTGCATTTTGTTTTCATTGGACAGCATTGCTCTAGGTGGATGTGTTTTCAGACTCACAGACTCAAACACCTCAAGATCCCCGGGAGGTGAGAGGAAACTCCAGCCAATTGTGTAGTAGCTAATCTCCTGTTTTCCATGTTTTGCTAGTTCATCATGAAAAAGAAGAGTATAGCTGTGGAGCTGCGGTCACTGGGAGTGGGGTAGGGTACCAGATGCTCTCTAATATCTCATATAAATTTTTTTTTTGTCTTTTTCTAGGGCCACATCCATGGCATATGGAGGTTCCCAGGCTAGTGGTCTAATCAGAGCTGAAGCCACTGGCCTATGCCACAGCCACAGCAATACCAGATCTGAGCCGTGTCTGCCACCTACACCACAGCTCATGGCAATGCCAGATCCTTAACCCACCGAGCGAGGCCAGGGATCGAACCCACAACCTCATAGTTCCTAGTCAGATTCGTTAACCACTGAGCCACGACGGGAACGCCTTCATATGACTTTCTTTGAAGTATGATCTTGTGTCAAAATGTCCTTCTAAATTTACTGGGGTCTGCAAAGAACTGAAGAAAAGTTTAGATCTCTGAGGCAAAAGGCTTCCTCCTTCATAATAGGGTAAGATGAATGTTTGGAAGAGATGGAGGCACCCCTAGTACTGAGAAGTCCGTTATAACAAGGACAGACAAGCTAAAAGAGAGGGCCAGAAAGGAAGAGGGAAGCAAACACCTGGACAGAAAGAAACTCAGCCAATGAAAGCAGGTGATTCATTTTCACTTTCACTTATTCATTCATGTTTGTAGCAAATATTTACTTATTGTCTAATGTGTCCCTATTATCCACCAGGCACTGCTCCAAGTTCTTGGGATAAAGTGGTGATTAGGACAAAGGTTTCTGTCCTCTTAGAATTTATTTTTGAGGGGCGGCAGAGAAAATATTCAATAAAAAAATAAATAGATAAATAAATAAATTCAAATTCTGTTAGCCAGAGTATTGGTTGGCTCTTGTAACAGAAAGATCCAAACAATCATGCTTTAAACAATAGAGAATGTCATTTCTTTCTCATATAACACTCTGGCAGTGAGCTGTCTAGAATGTCAGGGAGCTAATTTCCCTCTGTCTGGCTGATTTGCCATCACTAGATGCAGTTATCCACAAAGTAGAAGATGGCTTCCTATCTCCTCTACATTCAGGCAAGTGGGAGGAGGAAGAGAAAGTGAGGACACTTCCTTTCCTTTTAAGGATGTGACCTGGAGGTTACACTTGTCACTCTATTCCTGTCCCCTATTCATCAGTACTTAGTCACATGACCACACCTAGAAGCAAGGGAGTCTGGGAAGTGTAGTCTTTATACTGAATAACATATTCCCAGCTTAAAAAAAGATGTTTTTTAAGGAAGGAAGAAGAGAATAGGTATTGAGGAAAACTAACAGTCCCAATGATAAGTTGCAGAACTACTGTACTTACAAGGTCAATAGTGGGATTGCATCAATGCAAAGACCAGGCTTGACAATTCTTAGATAAACCAAACAGAATTTACTTGTCTAATGATAAAGAAGGAAGTTGGCACTGCGAGAACTCATGGCAGAGAGACCAGCATCGTTTCCCAGGACATACTACAGTGAATGCTTCTAGAACAGAGAATCCTCTAAGAGAATACCCAGTTTCAGACATCATCTCCAGGAATATAGGGGTCACATTACATCTTCAGGAAGCCTAGCTGATCCCTTCTAGACCCGGGATCTGTCCTCCAGAAACAAAATGGTAAAGGGATGGAAGAAAGTTGCTTCTTATCAGCAAGTGTGTCTCCAGGGAATGAATATTTGAAAAGAGACCCAAAGGGCTGATAGAGTTCCCAACAGACTATATTCCATGCACAGAGAACAGCAGATGCAAAGGCTTTGAAATAAGATTAACCTTGGCATATACCAGAAACAAAGTTTTCCTGAGTAGCTGGTGTGTCGCCAGGGAGGAGGAGAGTGAATATGAGCAAAGAAAAAGGAAGGAGAGGTAGGAAAAGGGAGGCAGCTTTCAAGTTTAGTACTAGAGGGACAGCTTTATCAGAGAGAGAAAGCATGAGCATCTGTTTCCATCAGGTGTTCTCTGGTGGTTGTGTCTTGGCAAATTTCCTCCGAATTGCCTCAAATTAGAGCTGAGAAAAGGAACTTGGCATCAGCTTTCCCCACGCTCACCATCCTTTCCTTCCCTACCCTTCATTTTCCTTATCTCTTTACTCAGGATAAAAATACCTGCCCTGCCTTGCCCTCCTCCCAGCATTGTCATGAGGATCAGAGGATAGAGGAGGTGTGAGGGTGGCTGTTGTGTGACATGTTGAGTTCTGGGGGAGGGAGGCACAGTGTCTGCCCCCGGTAAGGACTTGCTATCATCATCTGTTCTGTTACAGTAGCGGTCAGTTGTTTCATCAACTTCTCGGCCATGGGGCTGCAGATCTCAGTTTTGATTCTGAAAAATCTTTCTTCCCCAACATACTGATCCATTACGTGTTTTTTTTTTTTTTTTTCCCTTGTCAAAGCAGGTGCTTAGATGTTTTTAGGAGACGCTTCTTTGTCAGAGATTCCTGTGGCTTGGTGTGGCATGGTATGACTTGTGTCCATTTATTTTTATTTATTTGTTTTTAAAGTATTTTAAAATTTATTTAATTAATTTATTTATTTTTGCTTTCTAGGGCAGCATCCTCAGCATATGGAAATTCCCAGGCTAGGGGTCAAATTGGAGTTACAGGTGCCAGCCTGCACCACAGCCCCAGCAACGTGGGATCCGAGCCGTGTCTGCGACCTACACCATAGCTCACAGCAACGCTGGATCCCCGACCCGCTAAGCAAGGCCAGGGATCAAACAGGCAACTTCTTTAACTCCAGTTCCATCTGAGTTTCAGTTACCTACCTATTCATTTATATATCCACCCATCTGTCTACCCACCTTTGCACTCATCCTTACACTGAGCATCCTCTGTATACCAAATTTCATGGCAGTGTGAGGGACTGCAATACAAAGATGAAAAAGACAGTCCATGCCCCCAAGGACCTTAAAGTCTAATAGGGTGATCACACAGGTGTTACAGGGCAGCGTGCTGGATGCTATGAAAAGATAAAATACAGGAAGGATGGGGCAACCCCAGGCCCAAGGATTGAAGGCTGATGGAAGCCTTCTTAGAGGAGATTACACCTGCACTGAGTCTTAAAGAATAAAGGGGGCTTTCTGCGTAAAGGGAACAGCCAGTTCAAAGGTGTATTGGATGGTACTGAAAGTACAATCTATTTTAATATAGTCAGAGCATCAAACATGGACTAGAGATGGAGAGTGCTGGATGATGCTACAAAGGTAGACCATCAAGATCTTGTAGGCCATGATAATGAGTTTGAGTCCAAGAGGAAATCACTGAAATAGTTTAAAGCAGGGGAGTGCTGAGCAGATTTGCAGCTTTTGAAAGTCTCTCCCAGCTTCAGGGTGGGGAATGATCTGAAGGAAGCAAGACTCCTTGAGGAAAATGAAATCTTTTGGTGGCTATCAAAGTGACCATAGGACACAATGAGGCCTTGAAATTAGGTGGTGGACTTGAGGGACAGAAGTGGACAGTTAAAGACAATACCGGGAAGTAGACTCAACAGGGCTTGGTGGCAGATTGAAGGCGGAGGTGGGAGAGAAGGAGGAGGCTCCCAGTGTTTGGATGACAGTGGTGCCGACAGTTCCTATATGTAACACAGGATGGAGGACAGCTTTGTGGGAGGGAAGCATTGAGTTCAGTGTTCAGACGGTTTGAGTCTGGAGAGAGTCCACTGTCTCCATGTTGGATGAGGTCTGGGGAGCAGATGGAAGTTGACAGAGATGCCTGTGATTGTGGTCGCCCCAGAGAGTCGGGGGAGTAAGGAGAAAAAGAGGGCCTAGGTTGGAACCCTGGAGGACACCCACATTTACTGAGGACCAATGAGAAAGTGACAAAGAAGGAACCAGGGAGGGACAGCCAGTTTAGAAGGAAAACCAAAATCCTGGCAACCAAGGCAACAGAATTTCAATGAGTCATATGTTACAGAGAAGACAAGTAAGATGGATATGGAAAGGTGCCCACTGGATGTAATGACAAAGAAATGACTTTCTTGCAGAGAGCAGTTTTAAAAAATGTAGTATACTTGATTTGTAATGTATTAATTTCTGCTGTACAGCAAAGTGATATATATATATATACACACACACACCTACATATGTACATATATATGTATTTATAGATATTCTTTTAAAAACATTCTTTTCCGTTATGGATATTGAATATAGTTTCCTGTGCTATATAGTAGGACCTTGTTGTTTGTTCATCCTATATACACTAGTTTGCATCTGCTAATCCCAAATTCCCAGTCCTTCCCTCCCCCACAGCCCTGTCCTCTTGGAAACCACAAGTCTATTCTCCATGTCTGTGAGTTTATGTTTTGTAGATAGGTTCATTTGCGTCATATTTTAGATTCTACATATAAATGTATCACATGATATTTGTCTTTCTGTTTCTGAATTACTTTACTTAGTATGATAATCTCTAGGTCTATCCATGTGGCTGCAAATTACATTATTTCATTCTTTTTGATGGCTAAGTAGTATTCCATTGTATATATGTACCATATCTTCTTAATCCATTCATCTGCCAGTGGACATTTAGGTTGTTTCCGTGTCTTGGTTGTTGTAAACAGTGCTACTATGAATATAGGGATACATGTATCTTTTTGAATTGTAGTTTTATTTGGATATATACCCAAGTGTGAGATTGCTGGATATGACAACTCTATGTTTAGTTTTCTGGGGAACCTCCACACTATTTTCCATAGTGGATGCACAAATTTAAATTTCCACCAACAGTGTAGAAGAGTTCCTTTTTCTCCATACCCTCTCCAGCATTCGTTATTCATAGACTTTTTAATGATAGTTATTCTGACCAGTGGGAGGTGGTACCTCAATGTAGTTTTGATTTACATTTCTCTAATAATCAGACTGTTGAGCATCTTTTCATGTGACTATTGTCCATCTGTATGTCTTCTTTGGACAAATGCCTGTTTAGGTCTTCTGCTCATTTTTTGATTGGGTTGTTTGCTTTTTTGTTGTATGAGCTGTATGTATATTTTGGAAATTAAGCCCCTTTTGGCCACATCATTTGCAAATATATTCTCCCAGTCTGTAGGTTATCTTTTCATTTTGTTTATGATTTCCTTTGCTGTACAAAAGTATGTAAGTTTGATTAGGTCCCATTGTTTATTTTTGCTTTTGTTTCTATTGCTCTGGGAGATTGGGAGGCTGACCTAGGAAAACATTGGTATGATTTTTTTTTTTTTCTTTTTAGGGCCATACCTGCAGCATATGGAAATTCCCAGGCTAGGGGTCAAATTGGAGCCACAGCTACCAGCCTACACCACAGTCACAGCAATGCCATATCTGAGCTATATCTGTGACCTACACCACAGCTCACAGCAACACTGGATCCTTAACCCACTGAGTGAGGGCCAGAGATTGAACTTGTATCCTCATGGATACTAGTTGGGTTCATTTCCACCGAACCACAATGAGAACTCCATCATTGGTATGATTTATGTCAGAGAATGTTTTGCCCTTGTTTTCTTCTAGGAGTTTTATGGTGTCATGTCTTATGTTTAAGTCTTTAGGCCATTTTGAGTTTATATTTGTATAGCTATGAAGGTGTATTCTAATTTCGTTGATTTATATGTGGCTGTCCAGTTTTCCCAGCACCAGTTGCGAAAGAAACCATTTTTTCCTCATTGTATATTCTTGCCTCTTTTGTCAAAGATTAATTAACTGTAGGAATGGGGGTTTACTTCTGGGCTCTCTATTCTGGTCCACTGAACCATACGTCTATTTTTGTGACAATACTATACTTTTTTGATTACTGAAGCTTTGTAGTATTACCTGAAGTCTAGGAGGGTTATGGCTCCAGCTCTGCTCCTTTCCCTCAGGATTTCTTGGACAATTCTGGGCCTTTCATGGTCTCATATAAATTTTAGGATTATTTGTTCTAATTCTGTGAAAAATGTCATGGGTAATTTGAAAGGGATCACATTAAACCTGTAGATTGCTTTGGGTAGTATGGCCATTTAAAAATATTAATTCTTCTGATCCAAGAGCATGGGATATCTTTCCATTTCTTTGAGTCATCTTCAGTTTCCCTTATTAATGTTTTGTAGTTCTCAGCATGTAAGTCTTTCACCTCCTCGGTCAGTTTTATTCCTGTTTACTTTCCCTTTCTGATATTTCATTGTTACTGTAAAGAAATGCCACCGGAGTTCCCATCGTGGTGCAGTGGTTAACAAATCCGACTAGAAACCATGAGGTTGTGGGTTCGATCCCTGGCCTTGCTTAGTGGGTTAAGGATCCGGCGTTGCTGTGAGCTGTGGTGTAGTTGCAGACGTGGCTCCGATCCCACGTTGCTGTGGCTGTGGTGTACGCTGGTAGCTGTAGCTCCGATTAGACCCCTAGCCTGGGACCCTCCACATGCAGAAGGAGCAGCCCTAGAAAAGGCAAAAAGCCAAACAAACAAACAAAATAAAACAAAAACCAAATGCCACCAATTTCTATACGTTAATCTTGTATCCTGCTACTTTGCTGAATTCATTTGTCAGTTCTAGTAGTAATTTTTGTGTGAGTCTTCAGGGTTTTCTATATGTAGTATCATGTCATTTGCATATAATGACATTTTTACCCAGAAGGCATTTTTGGTTTTAGAGGTAGAGCCAGGGTCAGAGAGTGTTGAGGAGTGAGTGGCAAGTAAGAAAGTTGATAGGAGATTGTAGGCAACTTTTAAAATTTTGGCTGTGGAGGAGTTCCCTGGTGGCCTAGTAGTTACAGATCAATGTCGTCACTGCTATGGCTCAGATTTCATCCCTGGCCCAGGAATTTCCACATGCTGTGGGAGGGGCCAAAAAAATTGAAAAAAAAAATTGGGGCTGTGGAGAGGGAGGCGACTAGGGATGAAGATAGAAAGAGCAGGTGAGTTGTCAGGGGTACACAGTGAGTTAATTTATGGAATGAATGCATTCACCTATGTATTAGGCATCTGTTGTGCCACAGATAGTGTGCGAGATGCCATGAGGGTGCAAAGAAATGTAAGACATCCTTTTCAGTGTGTACAACTTAGCTGGGGAAGCCCCAGACGTGCAGAACCTGGGGCCTGCGCTGTGTGTGCTAAGAAATGATGTGGTGTGGTAGGAAGCGCACTCTGGAGTTCACACTGTCCTGGGTTCAAATCGTGGCTCTGTTCCTTTCTGGCTGTGTGACCTTGGGCATGTTATTTAAGCTCTCCAAACCTCATTTTCTCATCTGTAAAATCGAGACGATAATATCACCTATGCAGATTTCTTGAGCAGATTCAAGGTGAAGTCTATAAATTCCCCATAGGTTGGAATTTTTATCTGTTTTACTCAGTATTGTGTCCCCAGCCCCGAGCATGGCATAACGCCTGGCCCATAGCAGGGAGTCAGCAGGTATTTGCTGAACGAATGAATGAGGGAAGGAAGGAAGGTATGTGGAAATCCTGGCACATTGGGGACGCTCTGTAAAGGTTAGCTATTCTTCCTCACTGCCCTGGCGCCTCTGAAGATCTGTCACTGGATTTGTGAGGATGAGGTAAGAAATTAACAGACAAAAGGCTAGAGCCTCTGGCGGGTAAGAAACCATAGGGTGGATGTTCTGTCCTGAACCTCAGTGCCTGATAAGTGTGAGTGGCTGAGGGAGAGAGGCTCTGGAGAGCAGCTCACCCCTGGCCAGAGGCTGGCCACCCGCAGTCCCAGGTAGGCGAGAAAGAACGTGCTGACCGACAGGTGGCCTCAGGGCAGGGCACTGAGTCTGTCCAGCTTCTCAGGGCCTGTGGCTTTCAGGGGGCCTGGGCCAGTAGGACGGACCTGGCCTGTCCATAGGTGCTGGGCCTCTCTGGCAGCCCTGCTCTGCCCACAGCTTAGATTCTTCTGGCAGCAACAAAGATGAAAGCAAGAAAATGAGGTGATTCATGCCTTCAGGAACTCCTGCCTGGGTAAACAGAAAACATCATTGCGGACTTCTCCTCTTTGGAGAACTGACACCTACTTACTTAAAAAAAAAAAAAATTATAGGACGGAATAAAGAAAAAATCACTCAGAAATAACTAATATTAGAAATATTATTAGAAAATATTGGGAGTTCCTGTCGTGGTGCAGTGGTTAACGAATCCGACTAGGAACCATGAGGTTGAGGGTTCGATACCTGGCCTTGCTCAGTGGGTTGGGGACCTGGCGTTGCTGTGAGCTGTGGTGTGGGTCGCAGACTTGGCTTGGATCTGGTGTTGCTGTGGCTCTGGCGTAGGCTGGTGGCTGCAGCTCCAATGGGACCCCTGGCCTGGGAGCCTCCATAAGCTGTGGGTGTGGCCCTAGGAAAGGCAAAAAGAAAAAAAAAAATTAGAAATAATAGAAATATTTTAGTGTGGTTTTGGGTCTTTTTTTTTTTTTTTTCTGCCTGGTTTTCCACATGCTCTCTGCCTAGTTTCCTTTTGTTCTTGGGCTCAGAGGAGGGCTGGAGCCGCTTGTCTTGGGAGAAGGGAGGCAAAACCTGTGAGAGAGACACTGTGGCTCATCACAGAGAAGCTGGAGGCTCGTTAGGGTCTATTTACTGCTTTGCAGAATGCTCCAGAGGAAGGACCTGAGACCATCATCTCCTGGACCTGGCTCCCCGGAGCTTCCCAGCTCAGGATGTGCATAATGAATGTGGCAACCTGGCCAGGGGAGGGGAGTCCCAGGGGTGGTCTCATCTTTCCATGGCTTCTTGGAGGGCCAGGCATTGTCAGGGGGAGGGCAGCTAATCTACCATCTCCTGTGCTTGGGTTCACCATGGATGTGCTGCTCAGTACGGGGATGGGGCAGCGTTTACACGCACACCTGTCACCTGCTATGCTGCAAGCTCACGTGCAGCCCTGGACTGTCAGGAATTTGGAAAACCCAGTGGTCACCTTGTCAGTCCCCCAGGCCAGGGGCAGAAGTCCCATGCTTTCTGGTCCAGGGCTCTTCCCCCTGCATGGTGCTGATCCATTTGTCATATGGCTTCCAGGCAAATCACTTCTCAGTCATTTATGTTCCCATCTAGAAAAGGTGGCTGATATTGCCTGCCTCTCCCTATCTCAAAGGAGTACCCTCAACATGCATATAAAAGAATGCAAGATTGATAGTCAGAAGACCTTGGTTTGAGGCCTAACCCTATGGATGAGTCACTTTACATATTTGAGCCTCAGTTTATCTTCTATGACATGAGGGCCATAATAACAATAATGGCAATAGCAATAGATAGTTTCTTGAGCCCTCTCTGTGGCCCAGGCCATGTGCTAAATGCTAGGGTTACTTCATTTAATCCTCTCAACAGTCTTGTGAGAAAGGTGCTATTATCCCCATTTTAAAGATTAAAAAAACTGAGGCTCAGAATTTAATCTCGTGGCTGGGCAATAATACCTACCTCATAGGGTTTATGTTAGAATTGTGGGCGCTGTTTGTGAATATGTTTTTTCAACCATGAAATTTTGGGACACACTTCAGCAAACGTGTATTTGTCCTTAATTTTCAGTGTAAAAAATCTAACGAATTTCTTTGGGAAGAAGTTCTGAACTCCAAGTTGTTACAGTTTGATTTTATTCTTCAAATGTTATTTGAATGGCTGCCAAATGTCAGGAACTGTGTGAACCTGGAGAGGAGAGCATCACACCCTCCCTGATGGCATGAAGGTCACAAGTTGGCAGAGGATGCAGCCATCCAGGCGACCATGATGACCATGGCATTTGTTCGATTGCATCAAAGTGGGATGTGGGCCTGGGGATGGTAAGGGCTGAGCTTTGTTCTGAACAGTGGTCCCTAACCTTGGCCTCTGCTGCCAACCCCAGAAATCTGATTCCCCGCCTCCCGCCGTCCTGGGGGGGAGGGATAGGGCCCAAACATCATTCTTTTTTAAAGCCCTCCCAGGGGTTCTCTGGGCCCCCAGGATTGAGAACTGCTGATCTAGATGGTTGAAGACACTTCTGGAGGAGGTAACAGTAAAGCGAGGGACGGCTGGAGTTTGAAGGCTGTTCATTCTAAGTGCAGTTGACGGCTTTGCCAGGTGGAAGTTTCTCTTTTCTGACAGGGAGGACTGGAGGTCGCCCTCAGGAGGGGCGCCCAAGTGAGCTGCACCTCCTGAGAAAAACTTGGCCAGACGGCAAGCCTGCCCACCCCAACCTTCTCCTCCAGGCCTCAGGCATCCACTGAGAACTGTGGTTTCCTTGAGAACCTGTGGCCCTACCTCTCGCCTCTGCTCAGCTAGCTAGCTCATGGGCAGGAACTGGGGGAGGAGTCGATGGTGGGTTCTGGGAGCTGTGACCTTCAAGTCAGGTTTCTCCTTTATCCCGCTGGGCCGCAAATCAGGGCGGGGGTGTGTGTGCTGCTTTCTGGACAGGCTGCATCACGTGATCCCCCTTCATGTCAGGCAGCCAGGCCTCAAAGATACAACCTTCAAAACCACATTGACAAGTGGCTCATATAATTCTAATACCAAACCTGTGGGGTAGACCATATGGCCCAGCTGTGAGACTTTGGACAAGTTAATGAACTTCTGCGTCTCTGTGTCTTCATCTGTAAAATGGGGATAATAGTACCTCCCTCACAAGTTGTTTAGTAAATGAATCACCAGGACAGAGGGGAAGCCCCCCCACCCCCGATACTGACAAGTAGGCTACCTCAACCGTCAGACTGTAAAGTCACACTTCGGCCAGGTGGAAGGATAGGTAGTTAGGAGTGTAGCCAAGAAGGGCCTGCTGGTCTGGGGATCACCTGCATTGTCCGAGGCAGTGCTGGATGGGGGCAGGTCCATGCAGCAGGCGGGCAGCTCCTGGAGTGGCCCTGGAGGCCATGCACCAGGCCCTACTACTGTGTGGGAAAGATGGAGTTGAACCTGCTCACTCGTTCTCCCCAGAGAAGCCCCCGCCTCCACAGAGGCGGTGTTAGTCAAGGGATGAAAAGGGTCCAAAAATGTCCCCTTGGGCTGGTGTCCTCTATCCAGAGACACGTCATGAGTGGAGAAGAAGCATTCCACTCCCCGGCCCCCACTGTTTTACACATCAACCCCGAAATTTCCGCACTAAAAGTGTCTTCAGGATTATTTAGCCCAGCATGCTCATTTCCACAAGAGGAAGCACACTCAGTGAGGCAGCATGACTTGGTGAAAGAGCAGGGCCAAGAGCAGACCAGGGGTGGAGCCTGGGGTGGAGCTGGCAGGGCTGTTTCCAGGTTGCCGCTTCAGGAGCAAGGATTTCTCCAACCAGGCCAACCCCCGCCCCCCAGCCCCCATGAGCATTGCGTGCTGGCCAGTCCACCGCTCAGCCTCCCACTCCTTTCCTCTGCTTAAATGTCTCATCAATAAATGAGATGAGCCTCATCCAGGCAGCATCTGCTCCGTTCAGTGGTAACATATATAGTGACTCATCGGTATTTAGCCTTTAATATGCCTCTATTAAGCAAGTGTCTATCCTTTAATATGTACTTGTCCCTGTGTTTAATGCCTAACTGGAGGGGAACAGAAAAAACAGCCCAGTTCTGTAGACTCCTTGCAGATCTGGCATCTTCCCATCCCTTCCACGGCCTGGGGTTTGCCTCTGGCAACACGTCCAGGACAATGCCACTCCCGATTTGACTCAGCTCACAGCAGTGCTACCACCTGCCTCATTCTGGCCATGTGGGAGTCTTTCTAATCATCAAATGTCAGAACTGGAAGGCTTCTTACAGATTATCTGGTCCAGTGATTTTTAAGATTCTCATTTCCTTATAAAACAAATTCTTCTGGGGATTTTAAAAGGTAGAACTGCTTGGGATGAAGCAAGGGCTGCAGGGCCAGAGACTCACCCACTAGGCTTTCTTTTTGCCCTGCTCCCTCCCCACTTCCCAGCTCCCTGAGAACAAGGAGCCCATTTTACAGATGAGCAAAGGGAGTCCCAGAGAGTGAAATCACACAGTTGGTGAATGGACCTGGGAGCCTAGATTTGAGAATTCCATAACAAGTGGCTTATAAAAAGTAAGACATGCTTTTTTTCTCTGTTTGTTAAAATTCTGATTTTTTTTTGGCATTAAAAGAGTGAATTAAATGAGCTTTTTCTTTACTAACAGGGTTAGTCTTTTAATGAGTTTGTCAAATATTTGTCAAGCATATGATCTTAGCAGGTGCTTAAAAGATTCATGATCTGAGCATAGATACAAACAAAATCAGCCTCTGGTGCTCATGAAAATCAGAGAGTGCCTGTGGAGTTAAGATCACATTTCATTGCAAGTTACAGGCACACCAAGTAATTGTGGCTTAAACAAGACAAAAGTGTGTTTCTCTTGCACATTAAGGTTTGGAGGTAGACAGTCCAGGGCTGGCATGGTGGCTCTGTTCCATAGAGTTCTCTGCTGTAGGGGATGGCTCTTGACTTCTTGCACCAATATGGTGGCTGGAACTCTAGCCATATCTACCAGGTAGCAGGATGGAGAAAAGAACAAAGAAGAAAGAGGACAAAGGGCCCAGGCCAGTCCCATTTGAACAGAATTTCCCGAACGTTGCCAAAAAGAAACTTCTGTTTATGTGCCATTGGCTCGAACTGGTCTTATATCATCCCTAAATGTATTCCAGGCAGCCGTGTGCCCAGCGACATGTCAGGGGTTGTCTTGCAATAGAGGGAGGAGAGAACTGGGGGACACTGTGACAGAGCGAGTCTCTTAGGTTTATTTGCCTGTCCCTGATTTGCAGAAACAGAGTTTGAGGGCGCCTAACTGTATCAAGTGTGTAGGGGACACGGAGGTGGGGGAAGTAAGGTGGACCCAAGAGGAAAAGGGCTGGTGATGGCTGATGGAGGTAGACGTGGGCCAAATGAAGTGAGAGGGGCTCAGTGATCTGGAAACCTGTGTCAAGTGCTCTCCAAATTGTGTGCCCCCGAGGGTTCACATATCTCCTCCTCTGGCAGGGCTGTTTCAGCCAATCGTTTATTGACTGAACAACAATCATGTGCAACAGAACATTATCTGACCCTAGATTCTGTCTCGGGAGGAGGAACGTTTATGGCAAAAACCATTAAGCAAACAAAACAAAATAGGAAAATTTATGGGAACATTTATACTGAATCGTCAAGGCAGGCCAAAGACCAAAAATACAACGCACCAAAGTGTGACAAAGCGAATATGGAGAAAAAAAAAAAAAAAAAGCTAATGTAAGATGATGGTGTATAAAATACCATTATTTCGTTTGGGGACTAACATGAGCAGCTGTGGACAGTCGGGTGGCTTTAAATAATGGACAGCGGTTATTGAATTATGTTATGAATAATGACAGGATTTCTTTTTAAATTTAAGGTTCGATTATAAAGCGCTTGGCTCTTATCTCTGTGTACAATGTATGGAGAGTGGACAATTTCCTAGCTGCTAGAATTCATCCCTGTGTCTCAGATAGGAATGCATTTAATAGACTGCCTCAGTGTGGCTTTCTTTTGGGAAATTTCAATTTCACTGCGAGCAATTTACATAGAGAGCCGCAGCTTGAATTCATAGCTCGTGTCCTGGTTGCTCTGGAGATAGCTTCTCTGTTGGAAAGGCAATTACGATCCGCAGGAGAAGCCTGTCTACCATTAGTCTCCAGGTTTAAATGTTGACAGGTGGAGATAGAAGTGGGGGCGGGGG
Source organism: Phacochoerus africanus (assembly GCF_016906955.1). Taxonomy (NCBI): domain Eukaryota; kingdom Metazoa; phylum Chordata; class Mammalia; order Artiodactyla; family Suidae; genus Phacochoerus; species Phacochoerus africanus. The sequence continues at coordinate 31,771,175 of NC_062544.1, read as the reverse complement.
TGATTAATAAAGGGCTTTGTGTTTCTCATCCACAGAAGGAAAGGGATTTAAGTGTCATGATTTCCTGGCCTCCAAAGGTATTTTTTTTTTTCTTCTGCACATTTCAAGCTTTTGACCAAAATGAGAAAATGAGTTCCTTTTGTAATTTGGATTTTGTTACCTTGAGAATATAGGGACAAATACATGGAATGGCTAAAAGTTGGCCCCTTGACGTTTCCAAGCCATGGAAAAGAAATCTAGTGAATCTCAAAGATTGGTGGATCTGGATACTAAGTTTATATGCAATTGGCACTAAGTCGGTGGATGTGGATACTTCTTAAAATAATGTGGTGATTTTTGCAATGATCTTTGTTCTTCTTTGGGAAAGTGGATTTGTATTCTGGTGGTTGATGCTCGGTGCCATTATACCCAAAGCCATCTCTATGATGGTGTTCATGAAAGAGCTTTTCCCCTTACCAGCTCATATGATGAAACTGTTGTATCTGCAAATTAGATCATGGTTCAGCCAAACAAATGTGTGTTTTATGAGTGACTTACTCTTTAAGAGGTCCAGATATAGCCCAGAAGCTTGTGCATTCAAATCGGAGGCCTGAGCCGAGAGCTGCCAGCATTTTCATCTAATTGACTTCGGCATGGGGACCCCTGATTCCTTCTCCTTTAATCATCACCTTATATTCAGGGCTAAAAGGCTATAATTATTTGAAGTAGCTGAAATTTGAGTGACCCAGATAATTATCTCAGCAAGATGGGCTTAAAGTTTATTGACACAAATGCCAGTTTCATTAAAGGTTTGGTACAAAAGGCAAGTCCGTGGGACAGCTGGTTGGCCGAGGTGAATTGACAAGGAACGGCACCAAAGACCCAGGAATCCCCAAGGGACTTTGAAGTAATTACCATCATTTCCATAATACAGTTAGCAAAGAATTATGGGAGGCCAGAAAACCTTTCTAATTCTCACACTTGGCTTCGCCCAAATTGGGGCTAAGCTGCTAAGAATTAGAGAATTTCTTCCTTCATCATTCCTCAAGGTAGACCCCATAGCATCATGGCTCAGACTCCACCCAGGCATATTCCCAGTCCAGAAAATGGTCGATGAGTCAAAACGAATCAAAGCTGTACTCTTTCCTCGATTGTGGGAAGCCAAAGCTAACAGTATGACATAGGAACACATTCACAGGTATAAATTTTAAAACCCTACTTTATACATCTATTTCTTTTGTCTGTTTATTGGATGACTAAAGATAGCATAATACCTACCTGCTACAAAGTTAAAAAAATTTTTTTTTTTAGCTATTATCATCTGAATTAAACATACACAATTGAGCTCTCAATACTGTATTGTAGGGTTTATTACTTATCATTAAATGGTGAGAATCCTACCTGTGGTTTAACTATAGATCACATTGGGAATTAAAGGTATTTTTCTACCACTTGTCAATTGCTACCTCCTACTGTTGGTTAACATATAATAGGCATGTCCTATTTCTCCAACTAGATTAGAAATTAGTAAGATCGGTGCCTCTAGTAACAATATTACCACAGAAGAGCCGCTTAAACCACACATATTTATTTATTTATTTTTCTTTTTAAAAAAATCGCGGTATAGTTGATGTGCAATATCACAGAAGGTTCAGGTGTACAATACAGTGATTCATAATTCTTAAAGATTAGGTTTTTTTTTTTATATAAAATACTGGCTATAATTCCTACATTGTACTATGTATATCCTTGCAGCTTTTTTTTTTTGTCTTTTTGTTCTTTTTAGGGCTGCTCCCGTGGCATATGGAGGTTCCCAGGCTAGGGGTCTAATCGGAGCTGTAGCCACCGGCCTATGCCAGAGCCACAGCAATGCCAGATCCAAGCCTCGTCTGTGACCTACACCACAGCTCACAGCAATGCCGGATCCTTAACCCACTGAGCAAGGCCAGGGATCGAACCCACAACCTCATGGTTCCTAGTCAGATTCGTTAACCACTGAGCCATGACGGGAACTTCTGTAGCTTATTTATTTTTTTAAATAGTAGTTTGTACATCTCAATCTCATACTCTTACTTTGCCCCTCCCCCTTCTCTCTCCCCACTGGTAATCACTTAGTTTGTTCTCTTTGTCTGTGAGTCTCTTTCTTTTTTGCTATATTCACTAATTTCTTTTATTTTTTAGATTTTACATGGAGTTCCCATTGTGGCACAGTGGCTAATGAATCTGACTAGGAACCATGAGGTTGCATGTTTGATCCCTGGCCTTGCTCATTGGGTTAAGGATCCAGCATTGCCGTGAGCTGTGCTGTAGGTCGCAGACGTGGCTCGGATCCTGAGTTGCTGTGGCTGTGGCGTAGGCCAGGCGACTACAGCTCCGATTAGACCCCTAACCTGGGAACCTGCACATGCCGTGGGAGCGGCCCTAGAAAAAGGCAAAAAAAAACCAAAAAGAAAAAAAAAATTTTACATATAAGTGATATCATGCAGTATTTGTCTTTTTCTGATTTATTTGACGTAGCATAATACTTTCTAAGTCCATCCATGCTGTTGCAAATGGCAGAATTTCATTCCTTTCTATGGCTAAGTAGTATTCCATTGTATGTATGTATATATCTGTATAGATCTATATATATTTATCTGTATCTGCATCTATATACCACATCTTCTTTATCCATTCATGTGAAAGCAACATTTAGGTTGCTTTCATATCTTAGCAATTGTAAATATTGATGTTACAAACACTGGGCTGCATGTTAACTTTTTGAATTAGAGTTTTCGGTTTTTTTCTAAAAAATACAAGTTGCTGGATCATCCAGTAGTTCCCTTTTTAGTTTTTTGAGACACCTCCATTCTGTTTTCCATAATGGCTGCCCCAGTTTATACTCCCAAACAGCACATATTTATTACCTCAGAGTTTCTGTGGGTCAGGAATCAAGGCTTGAATAAATTGGGGTTCATGTGATCAATATGTCATCAGAGCTGAGGCCTCATCTGAACGCCTGAGTGGGAAAGGATCCACTTCCAAGCTCACAAATCTTATGTGTTTTTGTCTCCTCCAGCACCTGACACTATGCTTTGCACATGCAAGTGGTGCTTGTGAGGAACTGATGGGGATTTTGACGTCTGTAAATGGAAATGTGTGGACGGGAAGCTAAGAATGAAGCCACTCTCCTGGGCCTGACCTCCTCTTTGAGGGAATGGATGGGGATAGAGATAGGAGATTCCAATCTGGGTGTCGATAACCCAGTTTGTGAATATGCACCTGGACCCATCACACCTCTGGGTAAAAAAGTGTCAATAACAATGATAGCAGCTTCTATCCACTGAGCATTTGTACTGGGCTAAGCAGATGAGAGAGCAGAGGCCTAGAGAGGTTAACTGTTATGCTCAAAGTTCATGAAGCTGGTCAATGGAGGAGCAAGGAAACCTTATTCTTTTAACGTCAAAGTGCATGTTCCCATCCACTATGCTTTCCTGCCTCTGAGGAAGCCCTCTGGGTGGGGCACAGAGCAGTTTAGCTCTGTGGGGAGGGAGGTATACTGCTTCCTTAACCTCAAGCATCTTTTCTTCAGGAGAAGGGTTAAGAAGCGATTAAAAACTCTCACAGCCAGGTACTGTTAAAATTGCTTTCCTTCTTATATAGGCCAATTTTAACAGTAAACAAGCCATAAATCAATGTCTAACCTCTAGCACAGTTGCGCAGCCAGGGTCGGGGAGAGGAGGCAATGATCAGTCACAGTCAGTAGCACTGTTTGGAGACAGGCCGTAAGGCTAGCCTTCCGTGGTCGGGGGGTCAGCAGAGTGTGATGCAATGGAGCGGAGCAGGAAGCCAGTTGCACACACGCAAGCTGTGTCAGCTGTCGCCCTGGCCTCTAGCCAGGGCAGGATTTTCTCCCCCAAGTCAATGATTGTGCCCTTGTGGTTTGGGGCCCTCAAGGTTCCAAATCATTAATGTGATACCCTGTCGCTTTGGGCAGATTTCTGCCCAGCGTCCTCTGTGACAAATTGCAAAGACAAATCAGAAACACATTTATCAGTCAGAGCAAGTCAGCCACCAGTCATCCAAACCAGCAAAAATAACTTAACAGTTGATATTTGCACATATTACACCTAGGCATGCATAGACACATGCCCTTAACTACAGGCACTGAAGAAGAGAGAGTCATTATGTGGTGATTTATCAAAGGATGGAGCAAGGCCATGAGTTTCTCAAAAAAAATTTCAGACACAGCATTTACTGGGTGATGATGATACAGAGCCAGCATTCACTGTATATTCTCTGATGATGGCTTTTACTCTATGACTTGTTACACTTCTAAGCTAGAATATTGATGGTTTCTTGCAACTTCTTAAACAGTGCCAGGATGTGTCCCTAGTGAGTCCAAAAGGTACCTCATCCCAGACTTCCTACTCCTCCTTTTCCCTCCTCAACTTGTTACCTGTGCATACCCAGCAGACCGAAGAGTTAGAAGTGAGATGGAATGAGGTGCTTTTAGGAGAGAGGCTGAGAACAGCACAATGGTGACAGTTGAAAAAGAAGGGAAACATAAGATAACCAGCTTTGCAATGGTTTTCAAATTTTGTAGCACATTAAAATCCTCTAAGGAGTTTCCAAAAACTATAATCCAGGCCACAAACTCAGACCAATGAAATTAGAATCTCTGAGGGTGACACTCAGGCAGCGTTGTTCTTTAAATTCACCAGCGGTGACCTAAAGGGAGATGAGACTTGCCATCTCTAGTCATCTATCACTGTCAAAATATTACCACACCCTTAGTGGCTTAAATTACACAATTTATTATCTCACAGTTTCTATGGGTCAGGAATGCAGGCCAGACTTAACTGGGGCCTCTGTTTTTAGATCTCTCATGAGGCTCTAGTCAATATGTTAATCAGGGCTGAGGTCTCATCTGAAATCATGAACGTGGAAAAATCCATTCCATGAAGCTCACATGGTTGTTGGCAGGATTCAGTTCCTCATGGTCCAGGATCCCTTGGTGAATAGAAGAGCTGGAAACAAAAACAAGAAACTCGGTCTAGATTATGTTCCTTTAATATTCTGTTTTGTACAAAATATTAAAAAAATCATGACATGATTGCATAGAATTATATAATGATCACCCGTGTATACCACCCAGCTTTATAAACGTTTTACCATATTCCAGTAATATTTTCACTTCACTCTGTTTCTTTTCTGGAAACAGTTATGTGGGGAAAAAAGACGATCTTGTCACAGTCGGCAAAGGATAAGTTTGTCTTCACCTCTTTTCTTTTTGTGGTTATGATTCGTAGTATGATGCATGTTAGCACAAGTAGCTAGAAAGGCTGTACCTGGGAGATTCACAGCAGAAGTGGAAGGTAATTGTTCTTTCCCAACAGCCTCAACAGATGAGAAGGATGCCAGTAGGAAGACAAAGAGCCTTATTTTTGTCTGTGATGACATATTGAATGTAAATCCAAGGATGTACCTGGCTCCAGTGCTCACAGGTGCCAATAGCTATTACCTGCAGGTTGTGGTGAGCAGAATTCACTAACCCAACTCTCTTCATATTTATGGCATGTATCTCTACTTCCATCTTCCAATTTTGGCCATCATGACCAACAACGTGTTATATTCCATACAAGCAGTCAATCAAGGTCAAGCCACAAAGATTACAGGAGTGTTTGCAGAGTTTAGGGGTCTGAGTTGTCCTTGCAAGGGGCAGCCAGTGTTAGGAAAGTGTGCTAAGTAAATCACAGGGCCTTTCGTTTCCAGGCTCTGGCCAAAGTCAACAGACTTGAGGGATAAGTGAGGTTTCCGGGGGATCTCAACCTTTCAGGAGAACTCGCCGCAGCAAAGCCCAACAGGCTCCTGTAGATGTGTGCTCTTACTACTTAAATGTTGGCCTGATTTATTTTAGATAGTTTTATCTCATAGATTAGCTGCATTTCTTTCCCACTTAGTTAAAAAAACTCACTTATGTCTAAAACCCTCATAAGGATGTTTAAACCAGTTTCGCTGGTCCGGGATACGGTGCCTGGTAAGCACTAAAAATAAACCAGCAAGGCTCAAGTGAGGTTTCAGTGGCAGAATCAAAGGAGTTCGAGGGATTTCTAAACTTGGCCAAAGGCTTTCCTGATTTTCTATTTCAAGTTCATTCGCATGAGAATTTTTCGAAATCTGAAGATCGTTCCTTCCTTTTCCTTGTGTTGAAAATAGAAGAATTCTGGCTTAACTTTGAAGCAGATTGCGATTTATATTTTGGTCCTTCCATAATGTGGTGATGGATGTATAATGAGGCAGTAAAGGGCTCGGCCATCAGAGTTAGACAGCCTGTGTTCAAATCCCAGCTCTGACTCTGACTATTTGTGAGACCTTGGTCAGGGGACTTAGCCTCTCTCGGAGTCCTTGTTTGTAAAATCAAGGTTGACGTGAGGATTAAATAAGATAATGTGTTCATTTAGCGTAGGTTCTAGAGCACAGTAAGTGTTCAGGGAACAGTAGCTCTTACCTTATTCTTATAGTGAACAGAGGCATCTCTTGACTTTCTGCAGTGGTCCTGAAAAGAAAGCATTCTTATTCTCGATTTGTCAAGAGTTGGGGCGGAAATAAAGAGAAACACCTTCTGTGTCAGATTGCTAACTATTGACTAATCTGTTTCCTCATCTTCCTGGGCATACAGCTAAGACCACATTTCCTAGCCTCCCTTGCAGTCAGGTGACGCCATGGGACTAGATTTTAGCCAACTGAATGCGAACAGCAGTCAAAAGTTCTATTTCCAAGGCCTGGTCCATAGATGTTTTCCAAAACTATGACTTCATGCTCTTTCCCTTAGGATGGAGACGGTTCTGTTGACTTAACCTTCGCTGGATGAAGATGTCAGAACCCCTTTCAGCCTGAGTCCTTGAATGACACTTGGGTGGTGGAGACAGCCTAACTTCTGCCGAGACGGAAAATCCATTTTGGACTGAGGTAAATAAACTTCTATTGTGTTGGCGTCATTCTGTATTTTGTTATTTGTTACAGCAGCTAGTTCCAAATGCCTAGTGCTATCTTCATCACCCCTGTCCTTGACTAACGTGCCTTTCTTGCTTTGCATTTCCTATTTAAAATTCCTGAGTCACATAAAAGAGAGTTAAAAGGAAAAGGGTTTTGGGAGTTTCCAGGTGGCTCCGTGGGTGAAGGAGCTGGCATTGTCACTGCTATGGCTCAGGTCACTGCTGGGGTGCAGGTTCAATCCCTGGCCCTGGAACTTTCACATGCTGCAGATGCAGCCAAAAAATAAAAAAAAATTAAAAAAAGGTTTTTTGAATGGCGAACTAACCAAAGTCAACATCTGGGCGCTCCTGCTTTTTATTTTCTAAAACCCAGGAATCTTGGGAAATGAGCTTCAGTAAGACAGAATTTTGAAGGTGAATGTGGGAGCACTCTGATTACCCAGACTTTACTGTTCTTGACATCAAAGCCTTAATTGTAGCAAGTAGGATTGGACTAGCCATGTGTATAATTTTGAGCATACTCAAAAACATTCACGAAAATAAAGAAAGTCATAGCTGAAAATGATTGAGATCATTAATGGAAATCAGATACAATGTGGTTTACATAGTTATTTGCAAGAACTTTAAAGAATATACAATTGATTTTTCACATCAATCTCCAATTCCTTCCCACTACAGAGCAGTCAGTCACCCTTAACAAATGAGGCTGAGGAAAGTCTCTTCTCTGGGACAATCTTCATCCTCTTCCACGGGTCCCAGTAGCGACTGCTATTACCTACTGCTATTACCAGGTCACTGCTATTACCTACTTTTCTTTCTTTCTTTCTTTCTTTCTTTCTTTCTTTCTTTCTTTCTTTCTTTCTTTCTTTCTTTCTTTCTTTCTTTCTTTCTTTCTTTCTTTCTTTCTTTCTTTTTCTTTCTTTTCTTTCTCTCTTTCTCTCTTTCTCTCTTTCTTTCTCTCTCTCTCTTTCTTTCTTTTTTTCCCTTTTTAGGGCCATACCCACAGCATATGGAGGTCCCCAGGCTAGGGGTCGAATCAGAGCTGCAGCTGCCAGCCCACACCACAGCCACATCAGATCCAAGCCACATCTGTGACCCACACCACAGCCCACACCAATGCTGGATCCTCAACCCACCGTGCAAGATCAGGGATCGAACCCGCAACCCCATGGTCCCTAGTCAGATTCGTTTCCTTTGAGTCACGACAGGAACTCTCTTTCTTTCTTTCTTCACCAACTTGCTTTATATATTGAGTCTTACTAATGACTATTCACTGTTACTAAAAATGGCTGACTCTTAGTGGAAATGACTCACTTGCCAGGGTGCTCTTGCTGCCAGTTCTCTGCATTAGTAATAAGAATGACGTTTTAAGAATCCACTTTCGAAGAGTATGTTACTTCTTTCTTGGAATTAAAAAAAAAATCTACCCTTAGACAGCATCTTGACACTTTCTTAACTATGTATCACCTCATTAACCATCCGTCCAGCAACAGCGGCTCAAAAAGTTACATTCCAGGGCTTGTTTCTCATACTGAAGGGCTTGGCAGTAAGGGACACTCTTGGATTCTCATCTAAGGGCTTATCATTAGAGGAGTCATTATATAAATAAAAGATGTGACCAAAACCCCAAAACTCCTTGGTTTCCCTAAATGCAGGAAGGCTTCCATCTCAGAAAAGTTCTGGCAATCTGAAAACAAGTATCAAGAGGGCTACAAAGTTTGAGTTTGAGTTTGAACTTGAGTTTGGGGGCAGTGACCCATCAAGTCAAACTAGATGCTATGTAGCCCATAAGTAGTATGTAGATGGATAGATAAAACCTTTGATTGTCAATGGGTCGGCATTGTTAGTTCAAAAAAACCAAGTAGAACTATAATCATAGATGTCGTCTCCCAGAATACCCCACATCGTAGTTATTAAAGATTAAATATTATTCAAAAGAAAGGAATTTGTATGAAGGAGAATTCCGAAGACCCACAGCTTTCTATTCCAAAAGCATTTTCTCATGAAGAGAATTCCAAGATATAGTGCAAAACAGAGAGGTTTCTAATTTGTAAATCCTTATTAGGAAGACTCACTCTGAAATGTTGGCATAGCAACAATCACTTTGAATAGGTAATAAATAATTAATTGAAATCAAACCTTAAATAAGAACTCCACTTAGAACAGATCCAGTCTTTCTTGTCTTGGAGTTTCTGGCTGCTTACAGCAGTTTCAGAGGCAGCATTTTCACTAAATTGCATGTGAAATTTTCCTTAAGGACTCTCCATGGAACAGGAAAAATGGTTAGTATCTGACATCTTCCTTAGGGAGGAAGAGAAAGGAATGTAGGTCGAACAATTAATATGCAGTAGATGCTTTACAAATATATTATTTAGTCACTGATTTTTCTAAAAAAGTCAAGATTAGTATTTTTATTCCCCATTTTGCAAATAGAGTTAAGCAACTTGAATCAAGTCATTTAGCTGCTATGGAGGACGTAGTACTCCAGTGCAGGTCAACCAGGCTCCAAACCTCACATGTTTCTACTGTCCAAAGGCCTGATATTTATCAGAGAGTGTGTGCACACCGAGTTCTTGTCCAAGCATGGGCATACCTTGTTTCATTGTGCTTTCATTCGCTTTATTGTGCTTTGCTGATACTGCATATTTTACAAATTGAAGATCTGTGACAACCTGTGTTGAGCAAATCCATTTGCATCATTTTTCCAACAGCATTTGCTCCCTTTGTGTTTCTGTGTCACATTTTGGTAATTCTTGCAATATTTCAAACTTTTTCATTATTATTATATGTATTTGTTATGGTTATTGGTGATCTTTGATGTTACTACTATGACTGTCTGAAGGCTCAGATAATGATTAGTATTTTTTAAGCAGTAAAATTTTTAAATTGAAATGTATTTGATTTTCAGTATTGTGTTTGTTTTATGTGTACAGTATAGCAATTCAGTATTTTTGCAGATTATACCCCATTACAGGTTATTACAAGATAATGAGTACAATTCCCTGTGCTACATAGTATATCCTTATTCTTTATTTTATTTTGGTAGTTTGTGTTTGTTAGTCCCAGCCCCCTAATTTGTCCCTCCCCACTTTCCTCTCCCCTTTGGTAACTGTAAATTTGTTTTCAATATCTATGAGTCTGTATCTGTTTTGCATATATATTCATTTGCATTATTTTTTAGATTCCACATATAAGTGATATCATACAGTGTTTGTCTTTCTCTGTCTGATTTATTTCACTAAGCATAATATTCCCTAGGTATATCCATGTTACTACACGTGGCAGAATTTCATTCTTTTCTCTTTTTTTCTTTTTAAGGATGTACATGTGGCATATGGAGGTTCCCAGGCTAGGGGTCTAATCGGAGCTACAGCTGCCAGCCACAGCAACGTAGGATCTGAGCCATGTCTGCAACCTATACCACAGCTCACGGCCATGCCAGATCCTTAACCCACTGAACGAGGTCAGGGATCAAACCCGCCTCCTCATGGATCCTAGTCAGGTTCGTTAACCACTGAGCCAAGACAGGAACTCCAGGATTTCGTTCTTTATTATGGCTGGGTAATATTCTATTTTATACCTATCTATATCTGTAGGTACATCTTCTTTATCCATTCATCTGTCAATGGACATATAGGTTGCTTCCATGATTTGGATGTTATAAATAGTGCTGCTATGAACATTATCTTATTGAATTAGTGCATTATCTTATTGAATTAGTGCTTTTGTCTTTTCTGGTTATATACTCAGGAGTGGAATTGCTGAATCATGTGGGAATTCTATTTTTAGTTTTTTGGGAAACCTTCATACTGATTTCCACAGTGGCTGCACCAGTTTACATTCCCACTAAGTGTATGCTAGCTTCCTTTTCTCTACATCACGTCTGACATTTGTTATTTATAGATTTTTGATGATAGCCATTCTGACAGGTGTGAGGTAACACATCATTGTAGTTTTGATTTGCATGTCTCTAACCATTAGCAATATTTTCATATGCTTCTTAGCCATCTATATATATTCTTTGGAGAAATGTCTAGTCAGCTCTTCTGCCCATTTTTTGACTGGATTTTTTGTTTTTTTGATTTTGAGTTGTCACATTATTTTGTGGTTTTTTTTTTTTGGATGTTAACCCCTTGTTGGTTGCATCATTTGCAAATATTTTCTCTCAGTCTGTAGGTAGACTTTTTTTTTTTTTGTCTTTTGTCTTTTATCTTTTGTTGTTGTTGTTGTTGCTATTTCTTGGGCCAGTCCCGCGGCATATGGAGGTTCCCAGGCTAGGGGTTGAATCGGAGCTGTAGCCACCGGCCTACGCCAGAGCCACAGCAACGTGGGATCCGAGCCGCATCTGCAACCTACACCACAGCTCACGGCAATGCCGGATCATTAACCCACTGAGCAAGGGCAGGGACTGAACCCGCAACCTCATGGTTCCTAGTCCACTGCGCCATGACGGGAACTCCTGTAGGTAGACTTTTTGTTTTGTCAGTGGTTTCCTTTGCTATGCAAAAGCTTTTAAGTAGTTAGACCCCATTTGCTTATGTTTGCTTTCATTTCTTTTGTGTTAGGAGACTGGTCCAAGAAAGTATTGCTATGTCAAAGAGTGTTTTACTTATGCTCTTTTCTAGGAGTTTTATGGTTTCTGTTAGGTTAGTTCTTTAAACCACTTTGAGTTTATTTTTGTATATGGTGTGAGGGAATGTTCTAATCTCATTGTTTTACATGTCCACTTCCCAGAACCACTTGTTGAAGAGACTGTCTTTTCTCCAGCAATAAACTATTTTTAAATTAAGGCACTTACCTTTTTAAGACATAATGCTGTTGTACATTTAATAGACTGCAATATTGTGTAAACATAACTTTTGCATGCACCGGGAAACCAAAAAATTCATGGGTTCTTTTTACTTCAATACTCGCTTTATTGTGGAAGTCTCAACTGAACCCACAATACCTCTGAGGTATGTTTATAAATGGGGATAATTTAAGAAGAGAAATAACGCAAGGATGACTAATGTCAGCACAAAATCCTAGTTCTATCACTGAGCCCTAGAACTTTCTCCATTGATACTTCAGTTAGAGTCTTATTTCTTCCAGTGTGCAATACCCTTCTGACTTAGATTCCTTTGAAATTAGGAGGATTTTGATTCAGAGTAATGTGGCAGTGCAGGGAATGTGTAGGCTCGGATTTTCCAATCCATCTTAGCCATCAAAGCTTACTTTATTCCCCTTTCTCTGGCCTCCAGTAAAGTGACTGCCAAACCTTGGTTTACATGAGAAACAGCTCATGAAACTATTTAAAAATGAATGCCTTGGTTTCTACCCTAGAGATCCAGAAAGTTCCAGGTGAAGCCAAGAATCTGCACTTTCCATAAACACCCAGGTGATCAGGGACATTTGAATTTGCCAATGCTCTACTTTTGCTTATTACTCTCATTTTCCTTTTTTTTTTTAAATTTCACACCCTCTTGGGGTTGGGGTTTCTTTTGTAAGCCATGCTCTTTGGTTCTCTGCACCTTGAGAACGGCACTGCTAGCGTATAGTCTGGGCTTACAAGGGCTCAAGACTGAAGCCAGAAAAATGGAGATAAGATCTCACAGCCAGAGGTTCTAAGAGAGGAGCTGCCTGGGGAGGGATGGAAGAGGCTGCTAAATAAAATATTAGTGGTATAATAATATTCTGCTGAAAACAAAATGGGCAAATAGTCACAAACTCGTAGGAGTGGCACAAACCTGGAGGAATTGTGCAGAAAGGTGAGATCCTGGAACAAGCTGAGGCTCGTGGAAAGTTCTAAGGGCAAAAACAAGAGCTTTTAAGAAGCTGCACAGGGATAAAAAACAATGAAGAAATAAAGGCCAGGAGCAGATGATGTAATGTTGACAGATGACGGGCAAGCAGCTCTGCTCATTTCCTGTTTTTCTTCCCTCCTCCATCAGAGAGAAGGATCTTCCCAACTGAAAATTTGCAGAATAAACATGGCTCGGAAAAACATCATCCAGAGATAGGAGAAGGGGTGGGAAAGAAGACCTAATGGCAAAGTGAGTGTAACTCTCAAGACCAGTTGAGTTACATCACACAGCACCAAAAACTGGTATTATAAGCCCGTTATTATTGGTTATCTTTAAAGTCTATAGAGAAAGAGGTACCAAATGGCTGGAGGCAAGAAAATCTCCTCGTTTTTCCTAAATGTCCCCCTCCCCCAGAAACCACAGATGTTCATCCCTTGCAAAATCCCAGAAGAGATGACAAATCAGATAATCTTACAGAATTTAGAAAAGGAGTAATGATTTCCAGGGTCCAGCACAGGTCCTGCAGAAACATGTCATGTCCATGTCTCTGCTTTGCCTTTTTTTTTTTTTTTTGTCTTTTTGCTATTTCTTTGGGCTGCTCCTGTGGCATATGGAGGTTCCCAGGCTAGGGGTTGAATCAGAGCTGTAGCCCCTGGCCTACGCCAGAGCCACAGCAACGCAGGATCTGAGCCACATCTGTGACCTACACCACAGCTCACGGCAACGCTGGATCATTAACCCACTGAGCAAGGGCAGGGACTGAACCCGCAACCTCATGGTTCCTAGTCGGATTCGTTAACCACTGCGCCATGACGGGAACTCCTTTTTTTTTTTTTTTTAAATAATGTTGCCCTGTAGATGGGATGGGGTTGGGGTGGGTAGAGCTGTAAACAAGGAATATCATCAGCTCCTATATCCTCAGCATCAGCTCAATAAATTTCTTTAAGGAAGGAGTCTCCCCCCACCTTTTGAAAGAGGCCTATTCAGAAACCTGATGATTTAGAATAGCCTCTGGCTCAATCAGGTGGTTTCTCTTGCTTCCCAACCCTTTTTCACGCTATTCATACATCAGTTCTTGTGTGTTCCATCAAACAAGTTGCCATGGTGACAAGGCTCCATCTGGCTTCAGATGCCAAGGCTGAGATCTGGCCTGTCTCCTTGGTTTGCAGTGTCTCTCTAACTTCAGTGCCCAATTTGACTCCACCTTCTCAAACAGCACCATCACTGCTTTTCCACTCCACCTTCTGATGTCCCGGCCACCCTCCTCTGCTCAATTCTCACCATATAACTCTCTGGATTCCCATTCCATGTTTCAGCAAGCAAGCTCAGCAAAGTTCCAAGGTGATCCTGTATCAAAGATTTAAACTATTGCTCACCGAAGTTCCTGTGCAGCACAGCGGGTAAAGGATCTGGCATTGTCAGCTGCTGTGGCTGGGGTATGATCCCTGGCCCAAGAACTTCCATACACCACGAGTACGGCAAACAAACAAACAAATAGCCGTAGTTCACAGGTACTGAGCTTAGAAGAATCCATAGCTGCTTATTCAGCCAGGCTCAAGACTGCTGTTTTATGGACAAATCTCTTTAGGAGATAATTAAAAAACTCAGTGCTACCCTAGTTAATATTTTTTAAGAACTTGCATGAAGACAGAAGGTTGGATTTTCAAATATGCTCACTGTGGAGTGGATAGGAACGAATATACTGGAACCGAATTTCAAAAATACACATAGCTGTGGAGGTAACACTCAGTGGAGACAAATGTAAAGTCCAGTCCTTAGGTTAAAAAAAATCAACTGCACCTACCTGGCGTGGTGACCATTGACCACATTAATAGGGGTTAATGTGAAAATCACCTTAGAGCTTTTTGTTAGCTCACTGCGGGTCATTAATGTGACATGGCCACAGGAAGCCAATGCCGTCTTCAGCTGTGTTAATAAAGATATGGACTCACTGTTCAGAGATACTACGATCTTACTGGTTAAGGACTTGGGGAGAAATCCCAATGTCCCAATGATGACATAAACCTTAAGTAATTATGTCACAACACTTAAATCGTAGAATGCGCTGAAGCTTGCAAAAATACACTGGGTCTAGGTTATTTATTATATAGGCTGTTCTGCTGGAATCAGCAATAGGGAAATGGTAAAGAAAAAAATGTGTGGATTTAATTCTGAGTATATTTCTTTGGAGGTGGCACTGGCAAGGAAATACATCCAGGCTAATGCTGTGTCTGCAGATCATATCACAGAATTGGTATTCATAGGAACTGGGGTATTGAACCTGTGGGAGAGAGGAGTTGAGACACGATAGCGCATCAGATGTTTTCATTGGTCCTCATGCAGGAGGAGGATTGGTCTCATTCTCACAAGGGTAGGTGTGGGACCCAAGGGGAGAAGCTGCCATAGATGCAGGCTCTACACCCAACGCCTCCAACCTGTGTTTGCATCCCAGATGCCTTGTGAGGTAGTGAGATCTTGGCTCGACTCCAGGGGCAGAGGGCAGAGTCCTCAGGCTGCTGGTGAGGGTTTTTTCTCTTGCGCCCCCTCCCCACCCCACCCCGCCCAGTGCTCTGTGCTTTGGAGGAAAGAGGTCCTGGAGTGTCCCATAAATAAATTGCTCCAGGTATGTCCCCTACGGTGCTCCATGTAGACATCAGGAGTGCTCCTGTGACCAGAGCCTGAGGGGTGGAGAGAACTGTGTGTGTAAAGGACTCAGGCACCTCCACAGGCTCAAGTACCTATTGAAGGCAGAGTCCAGCACAGTCCATTTTTAGCTTTTGGACCCCTGGTGCCCGGCTGTCTGGTGCTGAGGGACATGTAGTTGGCTCGCCTCAGGCTCCACGCAGAGGAAGGGCCTGCTGGGAAGCCATGTGCCCGAGCATGCAAACAGTTTCCTGGCAACGGCGTCTCCCCTGCTCTGCCAACGCCTGATGAGAAAGTGGTGTCAGGGAAGTGGGGAGAATAGGAGAGAGCAACAGAGTCAGGGGTAGCAGGAGGGATGGAGAGAGGAAGGGGGGGAGGGAGGGAAAACAGGCTGGCCTCTGTGCTCTGCTGGCCTCTGAATGCCACCAGTTTCTGACCCGATGAGAGTCTAAGTCTAAGGCAGAGAAGTAGCCCAATAAAAGGAAAAAAGAGGGCTTATTATACCAGCCAGATCTCTCAATCCTCCCAGCTGGTGACGTTGCCAGTAAGAGGACGGGGACCTCCGAGGAGGGGGATGCTGACCCCCAGGACCTCTGTGAAGATTTAGAATTGGGCCACTGGAATGTTACCTTGGTGCAGAGATTCTTAATGGGAGTAGGGAGGGAGTGGGGCAAGATTGCCCCCACGGGGGACATTTGGCAATGCTTGGCGACATTTTTAGTTGTTACAACTCACAGAGGGAGATGTGACTGGCATCTCCTGGGTAGAGACAAGAGATGCTCCTAAAATTCCTATAATGCACAGGATAGCACCCCAAACAGAGGACTGTCTGGCCCAAAATATCAATAGTGCTAAGGCTGAAAAACCATACCTTCAAGGGTTTTAACACCATAGGCCTCAGTGCCTAGTGGCCGGGGTCACCCAGTGGAGGTGGTGAAGACAAATCGACTGTGGAAATCATAGCCTCCCCACTTGCAGGTGAAGGGTCCAAGGCTCAGAGAGTGAAAGGGCTTGTCTGGGGACTCAGGTCTTGAATGGAGGTGGTTAAGGGCCTTGGAGTCAGGCAGAATGGATTTTAAATTTTAGTTCAAGTAGTTAACACTCCGTACAACTTGGGTGAGTTACTTCATCTCTTGCAGTCTTAATTGTCTTGCTTGTTAAATGGACATCATGAAACCCCCTCACAGAATAACGTTAAGGACTCTGTGAGATAATGCATGTAACATGCTTAATACAGCACATGGCACTTAATAAACGGAACTGCTAAGCATGAGGCGCAGAGCAGGAGCTAAAATCTTGGCTCCTATCCAGGAGTTCTGTTCTCTTTCCACTGCATTACTGGAACGAGTCCTGAACCGGGGCTAGCCTTTGGTGTGAGAGGCCGGGAGCATAGTGGCTGTGAGCTTTGGCAATTGGCCCAAGTGGTTCTGGATTCAGAGTGGAGTGGTGCCACTTTCAAGCTCTCTCTACGCCTCAGTTTCCTCATCTTTGGAAGGGGATAATGCTAAGACCTGATTTATAGGCTTACAGTCAGATTTAGAATAAAAACTCACACTAATCACTTTAGCCTGGAGTCTAGAATATTGTAAGGAATCATTATATATTAGTTACAGCGAATGTTTATGACAGGTTGTATTTCCCCCAAATTCTTGCCACAACATCTGTCATCCAATGTGTTTCTTCTTACAAGGCAACAGTAACTCTCCTCCCACCAAAAGGTGGAGTCTGTCTTTTCATGCCTGTGGGTGGACATTTGGCTATGGGGTGAGTGATACTTGGTGACTTCGGAGGCCAGGTCATGAGGAAGTGATCCAGCTTCTTGCTTCTGTTGAGATGCTCACAGCAAGACCAAGCCTCCATGCTGTGAGGAAACCCCAGGCACCCGATGCAAAGCCCACCTGCAGAGGAACTGACAGCACAGTCTTGCCGGCTCTTTGAAGAGCCACTGGTGGGGAAGCTCCAGTTCTAGTGAAGCTGCCCCAGCTGATGCTGAATGGAGCAAAATGAGCTGGCTCCACTGAGCCATGTCCAAATTGCAGATTTATGAGCAAAATAAATGACTGCTGTCATTTGAACCCCTAAGCTATGGATGTCTTGTTATTTAGCAAGAGTAGCTGGAACAGCATTATTTTTATTAACCTTCCCAGAGGGCCTTTTCCTCTGGCCCGTATCACCTCTTAAGCCTCAACATCAACATCAGGAAGAAAACCAGACATGGGAGGAAAGGTTGCTGCTTCTCCCCAGATCTCCTGCGAGTCTCCTAGGTGTCCGGAGAAGATGACAAATGCCACAAGGTGCTGAGAATGTGATATGTGGAGATGGAACGAACAGAGTTTATCTAAGGACACAACTTGACAATTATCGTTTGGGAACACTTTAATTCCAGGGCCCGAGATGCCTCTTGAAGCTTGTGGATGTGGTTCCCCAAGAGCCCATACTCCAGTCCTTTCCCCGCGTCTTTGGTGGTTTCTGCCATGGGCGTGAGAGACAGGAATGAGATCTTTGGTCCATTGAACTTATTCCATCCCATGACTCGCTTTTGGTTTCAGAGGATGTGAGGTGAGGGTAGAGGACAGGGCCTGATGATGAACCGAGGAAGACTTTTGTCCTTTGGAGGAAAGCAAACTAATTTGTTATGCCAGTGGTGGCGAATACCTGTGTGTTTGTGTGTGTGATAGAAGTAGGGGGCACTATTGAGATGAAAGGTTAGAGAACGTCCCTGCTCTTCTTCCTGAGCACAGGAGTGATTCAGACCCTCCTTTTTTTCACCCCAGGGGAAAGTTACCCAACAGGGCCCCTGGGAGCCTCAGGACTAATGGACCCAAGATGTCTTCTTAAGGGGTGGGGAGCAAGGGAAAACTCTATGCTTCGTACACCAAGACAGACCGGCTCTTTTTGTGTTCCACCAGCAGGATGGAAAATAAGGAACCATGTGTGCTCCCCCTCCGACACACCCACTCCTTGGGAACTCCACAGAGGCACTCGTGAAAGTTACTCTGTGTCTCTTGGGGCAGGTGTTCAAACCTGGGATCCCAGATTAGGAGAAGGGCAGACACTTACCTGCTGGTTTAGGAAAAATTGACAATGTGTCAGAAACAGGACTTCCTCCTTTGTCAAATGGGAGATTATAGGCCTAACGGCCTCACCTGCTTTGGCCTCTTCATCCTCCACCTGCGTGTCTCCCCCTTCTTTGAAAGACCCACAGGAGAGCTCTTGGTTCCAAAAGAAGTGAGTGGAAGGTGGTGTTGATACCCCCCAATATTCCCCACTGACCCTGGCATTGTAGCCCACTTTGGGAAATGGCCTGGGAGAAGATGTTGGAGTGTAGACGAAGTATGCTTTTAGTTTTCAACAGAAATCAATGATGGGCTTCTCCTTCTCGGGGCCTTTCCAGGCCTGGTGGGTATTAAGACTCAGCCTTACACCTTTCCCTCTGCAAAGTGTTACTTGGACAATTTGCCATCAGGATGCATTTAAGGTGGGAGCTGTTTTCCTGGGCTCCCCTTCTTAGAGCTTCCTGTGCCAAAAAAAAAAAAAAAAAAAGCAAGTTTCCTAATGACACTAACTTAATAGAGAGTGATTGCTAGCATGTTGCTGGCTGCTACACACATAAGTTATAAAAGTCAAGAATCTAGCCCATACAAGGCATCCGAGCAAGGCTGTTTACTGAAAGTGGTATAATTCAGTGTTTCAGAACTGAAGGTGGCTAAATGGTGGTGAGCTGAATGAGGCAGTGTGGCAGTGTGATGAAAGGAATGGCCTCTCCTTGATGCCACCGGAGGAGCAGACTGGACCATGAGTCACTCCAACGCGTGGGCTTGATGGCAGAGAAGGCACTCAAAGAGCCCCATGGCGCTCAGTGACTTTCCTGGGGGAGGGGGGTAAGTGTCTGCCCTTCTTTGCTGGGTCACGATGATCTCATTTTTTAGCCTTTTATACTGGGCTGTGAAAATAGCCTTTCACCTTTAGTGAATCACAGTGAAACCAGGCAAGGAGTTGAGAGAGCAGCGTGATTAATCTGCCTCCTTAGGGACTTCCCAGTGAATCCAAGGGGCACATGTGTGAGGCCCCACTAGCAGCAATACCCTGTGATCCTGGGATAGAACCGGTGGCCAAGCACCATGGAGGAAGGTAAAAGAGAAGCAGGACAAGGAGAGCTATCTTCACCCCATCAGCAAGCAGCTAACCACTACCCCCAGGCAGATTCAGCCTAGCTGTGAAATGGTTTGCGGATGCTCAGCTAAACTCCCTTCTTGGCTGGAGCCCCAGTCCCTGGAAACCATAGGAGGCTGGACTTTCCCAGGGAGGAAGGGAGGTGGGATTCCCGCATGGCTGGAGGCTCCTTATCTGGCCCCACCAGGGGTCTTGGGGCAGAGCCAAGCTGCCTTCACCATGTGACTGGGGATGATGGCAGGGATTCAGGGGGCAGCACGCTGGAAGGGGCGAAGGCGCTGGTGTGGAGAGCGTTGTTAAGAAAGAACAGAGGAGCCTGGGAGGAAACTCTAGTCCTGAGGGGACCGGAGGCCCGACGCGAGGTAGGTTGCCTAGCAACAGTGCCTTCCCGGCTGCTGGGGCCTCTTGCCGGCTCCTACCTCCTTGTTTTTTCCCTTCAAAGCTGCCTTTCATATGCCTTTTAGCCAAATCTCCTCTGGTTAGCAATGTTCTGAGGGTGTGGGATATGGGTCAGGGGCAGTCAGGCCGCATTTTGCTCTAGACCGTGGGATGCTTTAGAGCGTTCCGCTCTGGATTGGTCTTCTTGAGAGAGGGACAGTGATGGTTCGGAACTCAGGTGGTTGAGTCAGATCTGGGCTTGAACTTCAGAACAAATACTTATTAGACGTGTATTCTTGGGCAAGTTTCTTAACCTCTCAATACTTTAATTTTTCCATCTGTAAAACAAGGAGAATAGTAGTGCCTACCTCAACTGAAGCAATATGAGGATTTAGTGTGAGCAGATAGGTAGAGAGATGGATGGAAAGAAGGAAAAATAGATGCATAGAAAATAGATGGGGTGTTCCCACTGTGGCTCAGCGGTAATGAACCATGAGGATGAGGGTTCGATTCCTGTCCTTGCTCAGTGAGTTAAGGATCCAGCGTTGCCATAAGCTGTGGTGTAGGTCACAGATGCGGCATAGGCTGGCAGCTACAGCTCTGATTTGACCCCTAGCCTGGGAACCACCATGTGGCAAGGGTATGGCCCTAAAAGGCAAAAAAAACAAAAAATAAAATTAAAAAATTAAAAATTAAAAAAAATAGGTAGGTAGAGAGAGATGGGTGGAAAAATAGAAAGTAATAAAGAAGAAAAGATTGATATGAGAAGGAAAGATAGACACAAAGAAGGGAAGAGAGGAAGATAGATTGATGGATAGATGGATAGATGGATGGATGGATGGATGGACGGATGGACAGACAGATAGATAGACAGACAGATTTAGAATTGTTCCTGGCACAGAGGCTATGGATGTGTCAGTTACCAATAGCCCTGAGGACACAAGAGCCCCAGACACAAAAAGCCTGCTTGTAGGTGGGGCAGAGAAGCAGGGGCTGGAGCCCCAGAGCTCCACTTTCACAGCGGTGTGTGGTGTTGGCAGATCTGGTTCTAGGGCTCTAATAAGGACCTGCTGGGGGGTCTTGAGCAAGTGCTAACTTTTCTCTGCACTTGGCTTTCTCATCAGCAGGATCACAAGACTGGACTGGAAGGGCTTGACTTTCTTTCCTCACACTTCCTTGCTTTATGACATGGGATGTGGGTTGAGCCTCTGTCCCCTTATTAATGGGGGGATTAGAAAATGTGGCTGTGGGAGGGAACTCTTGTGAGCCCCAGAGGGAAGGTTTGGGGGAGCTATAGGAGAGCAATCACTCCCCATAGCCTCAGATGGATGGAGTGGTGAGGTCAGACTTGGGGAGGGGACAGGCCACCCTGCTCACTGCTACATCTCCTTTTTTAATTTCTGGTGGCTTCTCTAGGCATTGTAATAAATATACCTCTCTTTTCCACATTCTGTTTACATTTAATATTTGACCACTGCCAGTAGAATGTAGAAACCTTACCACCATATATGTTTCTTTTCCGTTTTAGTTATGTATATATGTCATATATATTACTTCTACATACATTAAGAGCCCCCTAGCCACCCAATAATGTTATAACTTTGCTTTCAATAGTCATTCATATTTTTAAAACTGGAGAAAAATAATTTATTTTATTTTCTCAGATTTTTACCATTTCCATGCTCTTCCTTCATTTCTGGAATTCTAATTTTCCCTCTCAGATCATTTCCCTTCTATCTGAAGAACTTTCTTTTTTTTTTTTTTTTGTCTTTTTGCCATTTCTTGGGCCTCTCCCGTGGCATATGGACTTCTCAGGCTAGGGGTCCAATCAGAGCTGTAGCCACCGGCCTATGCCAGAGCCACAGCAACGCAGGATCTGAGCCGCGTCTGCGACCTACACCACAGCTCATGGATTGTTAACCCACTGACCAAGGGCAGGGATCGAACCTGCAACCTCATGGTTCCTAGTTGGATTTGTTAACCACTGCGCCGCGACGGGAACTCCTGAAGAACTTTCTTTAACATTTATTTTTTTTTTGGAAGATTTTTATTTTTTCTGTTATAGTTGATTTACAGTGTTCTGTCAATTTCTGCTGTACGGCAAAATGACCGAGTCTCCCTCTCTCTCTTCTACACACACAAACACACATATATACATACACATTCTTTTTCTCACATTATCTTCCATCATGTTCCATCACAGCTTTAACATTTATTTTAGCACGGTTCTGTTGGCAATGAAGCCTCTTCGTTTTCTTTCACTTGAGTGTCTTTATTTCACCTTCAAACCTGAGGATATTTTCATGAGCTGTAGAATTATGAATTGACAGCTTTTTTCTTTCTGGCCTCCATGGTTGCTGTGAGAAATTCACAGTTAATCACATTTTTATTCTCCTTGTAATGTGTCATTTCCTCTGGCTGCTGTCGAGCTTTCTTTATTTCCTTTGGTTTTCACAGTTTGATTATGATGGTTTTATTTTAATTTATCCTGTTTAATGTTCCCTGAGCTCCTGTGCATCTGGAAATTTATGTCTTTTGCTGAATTGGGGAGTTTTTTGTAATTACTTTTTCAAGTTTTGTTTTCTGTACCAATGTCTCCTCTCCTTTTAGGCTCCAATCACACACACATTCGACCTTCTTATGTTGTCCCAGAGGTCCTGAGGCTCTGTTCACTTTTTCAACAGTTTCTGTCTGTTTTTTAGATCAGATAACTTCTATTTATCTATCCTCAAGTTAATGACATATTTTTTTCCCTGTCATCTCTACTTTTTTGAAGATGGACTCCAATTATTTCAACCTCACTAGTGAATTTTTGTTTTGGATAGTGTATTCTTATTCTAAAATCCCATTTGGTTCTCTTGCTATGGGTTCTGTGTCCTTGTGAAGAAATTCCCATTTGTTTCAAGAATGTTCAGTTTTCCCTCACATAATGCTTTCAGGTCTCTATCCGACAATTCCGACATCTGGGTCATCTTAGGGTTGGCATCTGTTGATTGTCTCTTCCCTTTGAGAATGGGTCATACTTTCTTGGTTCTTGGTATGTGGGGCAATTAGAGATGATAAGGACAGTTTGGATATTAAGTCATGAAGCTCTGGGTCCTGTTAAAATCCTCCAGAGAACATGGAGCTTTTGGTTTTAGCAGGCAGTCATGTCAATTAGGTTTGCACTGCAAATTCTGTCTTACTCTCTGGGCCTGGTGGTTCCAGTCCCCGTATCATTTTCATAGCCTTTGCTGTGCTTTTGGAGGCTGTCTGCTCTTCATATATTGCTCAGGAGTAGTGATTTATATGGCTCACTTTTCAAAGCCTTTGCTGTGCTTCTGGGGCTATGTTCTAGACATGCATACTTGGCCGTGTGCTCAGGATTTGCGCCAGCTCACATATAGAAATGTATACCCTTACCTAGCTTCCTTCTATGCTAACATCTTACTTAACCATGGTACCTTAGTCGAAACTAAGAAATTGACATTAATACACTACTATTAACCAAACTCTAAACTTTATTGGAATTTCCTGTTTTTCCATTACTGTCTTTTTTCTGTTCCAGGATCCAATCCAAGGTAATCAGAGTAATTACCAATTAATTAATTGGATTAATTGGTAATCCACCTTACATTTAGTCATCATGACTTCTTAATCTCCACCAAACGGTGATAGTTCCTAGTCTTTCTTTGACTTAGTGACCTTGACACAATTGAAGAGTAGTTAGATATTTTACAGAATGGCCTTCAATTTGGGTTTATCTGGTGTGTTCTCATTAA
Source organism: Phacochoerus africanus (assembly GCF_016906955.1). Lineage (NCBI taxonomy): Eukaryota > Metazoa > Chordata > Mammalia > Artiodactyla > Suidae > Phacochoerus > Phacochoerus africanus. Next base: position 31,747,481 of record NC_062544.1, on the reverse strand, counting down.
TAAGCTGAGATTATAGAGTTTTGGGAAAAGATCACAGTGCTCTTCTCATCCCATGATATCAGCTGGCACATAGTATCAGCATGATTTATCACTACTGATGATAATCCTGATCCCTCTTTTAAGTACTATTTGCCATGTTTCTCCACTGTAATGTTACTGTATTTCTCCTTCCATGAATATTCATGAGTCTCTATATCCAGCCCATACCCAAGGGGAGGGGAATTAAATACCATTTCCTAAAAGGCAGGGTATCAAACAATTTGTGATCATATGTTAGAACCACCACAATAACTAATGAATTTGGGAAGCAACACTTTGAGGCTGTATTTCCTCTTAAATTTTCTCCCACTAATTTTAGCATTTATCAATGTATCCTGCCTACAGCAATTATTACCATGGTATTCTAATGATGTATCTTTTACTCATTCCTTCTACATTTATTCATTGGAATTCTTCTATCCCTTCTTTCTCTCTTTTTCTTTCCTCTTTCTTTCTTTCTTTCTTTCTTTCTTTCTTTCTTTCTTTCTTTCTTTCTTTCTTTCTTTCTTTCTTTTCATCATCTCAGAATGGAATCATGGATATTTATTTTGTTCTTTAGGTTATAATTCAATATTATTATTATTTACTGGCTCAGATCGTTCTAGCTTTGGCTCTTGAGAGTTTTTTCAAGTTGGCACCTATATCCTTTTGACATGGCTCCTCCATCCTTTCTTTTCATCCCCCTCCTTTAGAATCAGCCATTTTTCCAAGTAGCCTTGGGTTCTTTTATAGGAGAAAGGTATTTAGAAAGTAAGATCTGGGCATTAGCCATGTGGCTACTGGGATGTCACTGTTTCTAGGCTCTCTCAAAAGACAGAACTAGGAATTACATGTGTGTCTACCAACCCATATGTGCTCATAGAGTTTATTTCAGCTCTCCCCTGTAAGAAACCTCCATGAGGTGCCACTGTCCACCTTGTCCTGCAGCTGTGTACACAGTGCATATTCTCTACCATCCCATGAGCTCTCAGAGAGCAGCATTCATGACTGAGGCAATTTTATATCCACTCTGGTGCCTAGCACAGGAGAGGAACCTGGTGCATATTCATTGGTTGCATAAATGAGTTGTGGGATTCACAGGCTTTGTGATTTATCCTTTTTTTTTTTTTTTCTTAAATGGTAAGAGCCACACAAGTGTTGGGTTGAAGCATGATATCTGAAGTTACAAATATAAAAAAGTTCTGCCATTTGAGGGGCAATCACACTCGTACGGAACGACCCAGTCCTTTACAATGCTGGAAACAGGGAAGGTTCCTACCTTGTTACCGAAACAGCTACTGTTTGGAGAACTCTGATTGGCTGCCTGGCAGGGGACAAGCTGTGCTTCTGTGTGCCATTCCCGTATTTAGCTCTCCCACAGATGCCCAAGGCTAGTGCTTCATCTGCCCAACACCCACCCCCCCAAACCTGCCCCCCCACCCCCCACCTCAGATCCTGATTAGTCAGTCCCTTAAATGAGAACAAATATTTTGTGCTTTCGCTAGTCTGCTCCTTCTGTGCTTCCCAGACTGTGGCCATGGTTTCATAATGCAGGAAGTCTCTCTACCTGTCAGCTTGGTTTTCTGTTTGCAGGCCTAACAGGTTTTAGCTGCTGGTTGTCTCTAAGGCCTTTGGATGAGACTCTAGACTCTGTTTCTGGTTGTGATGACCGCAATTCTTCTGGGCACCAGCACCTGCTCCTGCCTTCTCCTGACCCTGACTTGATGTCAGGAGGGCAGACAGTCAGTAAGCAAATGCTCAGCCTTAGAGGGACTGTGGCAAGGTGCAGCTGGGACCACTGGTGCCCAGCTGGCAGCTGGGAGAAGGTGGCCCCCCCTCCCCGACTCCAGACTGTGGCTTTCCCCTCTTGCTGGACTATCTCCTGCTCCTAAGAGGCAAAGCATCCTGTGTTCAGCCCCCCAGCTTGGGCACCAGAGCCTGCAGCCCAGAGTCAGCATTGTTTGATCTGCCTGCACCTGGCTCCGCATAGCCAGGCGGGCAGAGCGGCTCCTTGAGAGGGGTGTGGAGGCAGCTCAGATTCACACAGGTTGCTAGGACCAACAGCTTGGTATGTGCTCTGGCTGTTTGCTATAGCGATGTCTGTGAGAAGCCAAAGAGGGGAACTGAGAGTAAGAATGGGCCTTGGCAGACAGGGGTCAGATGCAACTAGGAGATGGGAAGAGGCGAGAGCATCTTCCCAGGACCTGGGGGCCAGCAGGAGCGAGTCCCGCCTGGATGATCAGCGATGACATGGCATCTTTGTTGCTCATGTGTGTGCTCTCTCTCTCCCTCTCTCTTCCACTCTGAAATCTGCAATACAGAGTGAGAGAGCAGCACGCTATTCATGCCCTGAATGTCACCATTGGAAACAGAAAAGGTTCCTTCGACAATCACCTGCCTCTCTGAGGGTCACAGCTGAAGGATCCCTATGGAACAGCTGGCTGGCCTCTCCATCCCCACCCCAACAAATCCCACGGGCTGTTTCTCTTAGGAGCTCTGCAAAGGACTGGCGCACATTTGCTTCTTGCACACCCTGGCCTCCTTGTCCCCAGGGCCCTGCCCATCTGTTCCATCCGAGCTCCTGGGAAGCTAGCAGACACAGAGAGCCTGCCCCAGGGGCAGGGCCGGTGCTGTGTGTGAGCACTTAACTCGCTTTAATGGCTTTAGCAGGCTTTCTTCTGCCTTCAGATAGGAAGCCATTCTGCAGTATTAATTTTCTTTGCATAAATTTCTCCCTGGCTCACTAGCTTTTGTCCTGAGAACACAGGCAGGCAGCATCAGACCTCCACCTGGACTTAGCAACCCCCTCAATGCCAGCAGGAGATGATTTTCTAAGGCAAATTAACTTGAAGAAATTTCCCTGATACAGAGGATCCCAGGAACCACTGGGAAAAGGCCTGATGGCCCTGGTGGCAGCCACGGTGACCCGATTCCAGGTAAAGAGAAGACAGCAATACCTCAGGGAGCATCTCTGAGTGAATGAAACTTCTAGCAGAGAAAAAATATGTTCTAGCAAATGGAAAGCTCTAAAAATATTACCATCTTAAGTGGATAGACAGTCATGTATCTTTATTTCTTGTAAACAGCAGTCATTGAACCTAATTATTTTTTTTCTTTCTTGAGAGGTTCATTATCATAGGCTGCTAACTCTGTGGAGTAGTCAGTGTCATTTGAGACCTGTGGCACTGCTCACCCCTTGCCTGAATGATCCTAGACTCTAAGTCTCTGAAATTCACTTTCTCCCCCCGCCCAACCACCCCGCCACTGCTGTCGTCTTAATTGTTAGGCTATGTCATCTGTTAGCGATACCAGTGCACCTGTTTCTTGAATTGCTCCTCCTAATTTGTAGCTTTTGGTCTGTTGTGAGCTAGCAAACTGGATTTATAAACTTGTTGTGTTATGTTTGAAGTTAAAAATAATTAGATAAACCCTAAGGAACACACACACAACTATTGGAATTATTAAACAAGTTCAGCAAGTTGACATGATAGAAAAATCAATTATATGTCTATAGATGAGCAATGAATGATTGAAAGAGAACAATCCCATTCACAATATCATTAAAAAGAATAAAATACTTAGGAATACATTAATTAACAAAAGTGTAAGATGATACACTGAAAATTATAAAACACTGCTGAGGGGAATTAGAGATGATTCAGCCTAAGTAAATGGAGATGCATTTCACATTTATGAATTGGAAGATAGTCATATAAAGATGGCAATTCTTCCCACATTGACCTATAATTTCTATAAAAATGTCAACTTTTTTTTTTATGGAAAGTGGCAGGCTTTTTCTAAAATTTGGGTTAAAACAAAACCCAGAATAACCAAAACAATTTTGTAAAAAAAAAAAAAAAAAAGAGAGAGACAAAGCTGGAGGACTATCGTGTCCTACTTTCCAAACTTGGTATAAAGCTACAATGACCAAGACAGTCTAGTACTGGCATAAGGACAGGCATAGATCAATGGAACAGACTCGAGAGTCCAGAATCCTTAAAGTCGATGGATTTTTTTTTTTACAAGTTTTTATTTATTTATTTATTTATTTATTTATTTATTTGTTTATTTATTGTCTTTTTGCTATTTCTTGGGCCACTCCCGCGGCATATGGAGGTTCCCAGCTAGGGGTTGAATCGGAGCTGTAGCCACCGGCCTACGCCAGAGCCACAGCAACGCGGGATCCGAGCCGCGTCTGCAACCTACACCACAGCTCACGGCAATGCCGGATCGTTAACCCACTGAGCAAGCACAGGGACCGAACCCACAACCTCATGGTTCCTAGTCAGATTCATTAACCACTGCGCCAGGACGGGAACTCCCAAGTTGATGGATGTTGACCAAGATGCAAGGCAATTCATTGGAGAGAGAAGATCTATGAATGATCCCTAAAGACCTGACAAGATGCTCAACATCATCAGTCATGAGGGAAATGCACATTTGAGCCACAGTGGGTACCACTTCCCAGCCACTAGAATGACTATAATCAAAAAAAGATGAATAGCAGATGTTAGTGAATATGTGAAAAAGTGGGAACCCTCCTGTGTTGCTGTGAACCTGTACAATGGGACCGCCACTTTGGAAAACAGTTTGATAGTTTCTTTGAAAGTTAAACGTACATTTATATGCTTATAACCATATAGCCCAGTGATTCTACTGCTAGGTTGCTACCAAAAGAAATGAAAACATGTCCACACAAAGACTTGTGCCCAAATGTTGATAGCAGTGCTATCTATAGAGCCAAAAAGTGAAAACAATCCAATACCCATTCCTTGGCGAGCAGATAAATAAAATGTGATATACCCGCATAATAGAATATTATTCAACCATAAAAGGGAAGGAAGTACTGATACATGTTACAACGTGGGTGACCTCATGATCATCAGGCTCAGTGAAAGAAGCCAGACAGAAAAGACCACATATTCTGTGACTGCCTTTCTATGAAAAGTCCAGAAAAGGCAAACATGGGGATACAAAGTAGACAAGCCACTGTGCCAGCCATGGAAACAGGGATGAGCTGAAATTGAACACGGGGGATTTTGTTGAAATGATGAAAATGTTCTAAAACTGGATTATAGGGATGGCTTCTCATCTCTATAAACTTGTTAGAACTCACTGAATGATGTATTTAAAATAGGTGAATTTACGGTATGTAAATTATATCTTAATTTTTATTATTAAGATGATTATCATTATTATTGTGTCTTTTTCAGAGCTGCACCTGCGGTGTATGGAGGTTCCCAGGCTACGGGTCCAATCGGAGCTGTAGCCTCTGGCTTACGCCAGAGCCACAGCAATGCGGGATCTGAGCCTTGTCTGGGACCTACACCACAGCTCACGGCATTGCCGGATCCTTAACCCACTGAGTGAGGTCTGGGATTGAACCTGCCACCTCATGGTTCCTAGTCAGATTCGTTTCCGCTGCGCCACAAGAGGAACTCCTATCCTAATAAAGTTAATTTTTAAAAATGTAATTAGGTGTTAAGTGAGGGAGGGACCCAGGTACCCTCCCTCAAGTAGAGTACTCGAACTTTAGTCATATATTAAATGGTAAGCTCTTCTACCAGAAGGAGTATCTGGGAGGGTGGAGTTCTGTCTTATCCACCTCCTGATCTTTTCTGCAGAGTAGTATTTCTCAAGGAATCTTGGTAGCAGAAAGGCATGAGTGAAAGATGAGGCCACTGGTTTGGTTGCTGGAGGTAACGCATTCTTTCTTTCCTGGCTCCTGGAGCACTGTGGATGGTTGGTGTTCCCTGTGCCAGACCTGGTCCAGCTCTCCTGATCCCTTCCTCTGAACTGCTGGAGGGTTGGCGATTGCCCCACAAATCCCTCTAGCATGCTGTTGATCCCAGTGTGCGGGTCTGGAGAACCCTTGTCCTGCCTCCCTTGGGTTCCTCAGAAAGTCCAGTAGGACCATCTCATGTTCTGTGCAGCTCCACTCATTGACTTTTAACCCTGAAGATGTCAAGGCAGAAGCTGAGAGATGGAACTTCAAATGGTGCTTCCTGTGGAAGGTAGTGACTGAGAGGTACCCCAGCCAGGGAGTCTGCAAAGCTCGGCCCTTGAAGCTACAGGCTGGATGTTTCAGTCTCTGCAAACCAGACCGTTTCATTTCTTGCATTCTCTATTTGTTATCTTTTCTTCCATTACTCATTCCTTCCAATCGGTAAAGACAATACGTTTCCAAAATGTGGCGAATGTTCTCACACCTGCAGAAATAAGATGCTGCCCTTTTTATAAATGGGAGAGAGGAAAGGCAAAACAGATTGTATTAAAATGGATGAATTTTTCAAAAACCTTTGTCTTTTACTTCTTTCACACTATAAGGCCTTCTCCTCTAACCCAGTGTGTTTTAAAGATAAGGAGACTCAGATCCAGAGAGGGTTTAAAAACAAACAAACAAACAAACAACTCGCCTAGAATAACATAGCTTGAAAGAGGTCCCCGCAAGGTTCCAGTTCAGTTTCAACTCTGCAGAGGTCAGCCAGCGCCAACCAGCAACGCCAACACCATGTGGGAAGGGCAGGCAGGAAGGCAAAGGGGAATAACTTGATTTTTGCATCTGGGTAAAAATAATTCCCCCAATTTGCAGACACCTAGAAGATCACAGGCTTGAGGGTAAAAATAAAACTTGCTTTCTGACAGTGCAAATCTTGTCAGACTATTCTAATTTCTCCTGGCTTGGGAGCCAGGCTTGGCTGTTCAGAGGGAAACAGACCTGCTGAGTGGGGTTTTGGCTGGACCAGGGCAGGGCCAGTCCCCTGGGCGAGATTCCTCTGTTATCCTTGGCCCAGGAGTCTCTGGAGTTTGCTAGCCTCTCCCATCCCTGGACGGGGAGTCCTGCCCATGGGGAGATGACCCCTGGGAAATGCAGTAGAGAGATCGAGGAGCTGAGTCTGAACACAGGGTTTCCCTTGCTCTTTACCCCTTTTTATTTCCTACTGGGCATTTCCCACGTTGCTTCAGCTCTCTGCCCAAGGGGCTGGGGAATCACCTGATCCCCGAACAGTCTTAAAACCTCAGAGCTGCCATCTCCCTCAGTGACAGGGACAGGCTGGAGAGGGGTTTGCCACAAATGGCCTGTGGATGAGCTCTGAGTTGCAACAATTGATGCTGCATTCGGGTTCTGAGGGGCGGGAGCGTTCTGAGCTGCTTCTTGCTTCACCAGCAGCATTTCCTCTCTGTCTCTTTTCATCTTATTTGGAGGCAAGTGGACAAGTTCTCCCCTTCATCTTTCCTTTAAAAAATGTGTGGGTGTTTGGGTCACATCTAAAGGGCGGGCTGTCGTGATTTCTAAACAAAGGGATGGCCAACAAAGGATTTTCAGAGAGTGTCTGTTGCTAAACAGCCCATCTCCTGCAAGGGCTTCAGAGAGCTGCAGACACAGTGCATGGTTTTGTTTTTTGTTTTTTGTCTTTTTAGGGCCGCACCTGCAGCATGCTAGGGGTCAAATCAGAGCTACAGCTGCCAGCCTACACCACAGCCACATCAACTACAGATCTGAGCCACATCTGTGACTTATATCACAGTTCACGGCAATGTCAGATCCTTAACCCACTAAGTGAGCCCAGGGATCAAACCCGCGTCCTTGTGGATGCTAGTCTGGTTCGCCACCGCTAAACCATGACGGGAACTCCCAAAGCGCGTGGTTCTGATCTACCTTCCCAGAGGAGAAAAGGATCTTCCACTCCGAGGTCAGGGACCTCAGGGCTGTGTACTGCCTGTTCCTGGGCACCTGTCATGTGCAGGCCCAGCATACTGTGTACGTGGTTTATAAACATTTGTTGTGATGCGTGGAGCAGAGGCAGGACCACCCCTCGAAGTGAAAGTTGAAAAATGCAGCCATAGCTCTTTTCAGGGTTATTGCTGGTAAAGCAGGGGTGGAGTGGGGGTGGAGGTGTGGGGTGCGAGGGTGAGGGGCAGCTTTTAATGTTTCCTTCCCATTCCCTTCCATTCACTCCTCTGTCCTCTTCACTAAATCTGGACCCTCAAAATGACACTCTTTTGTCTGCTCTTTTCTCCAATTTCACGGTCTCATCACTTTACACCTCATTATTAACAACAGTGTCCTTGCCGGCCTTCCTGCCAAGGCTGGTCTCTCTGCTGTTTAGCTGATTCTCTAAACAGCTGGCTGATAGCTTCTGTTTCAGCATGTCACATGGCCCAGCTTGAGCACTGGCCTGGCCGCCTGTGGCCATCACCGAGTCCAGACTCTTCTGTGTGGCTTTCAGGCACTTCCAAGGTCTGGTCCCAGCCCCGCAGATCTGGGTCATTGTTACAGCTCCCAGCCCACACCATGCTTCAGCCAAGCAGATCTGCTCTGTCCCTTGTCCCTCTCCTTGTCATCCCTCTCAAGGCCAGGGCTGCTCCCACCTTTGCTCCTGCTGTTCCTTTATCTGTCCTCTATTCTTCCCACTTAACGAAACTCTGTGATCTTTAGGCTCAGATGCTCCTCTTAATGGAAACTCTGCCACATACTAGTGGTGGCATAGCGGTGACTGTGGTGGAGACAATGGTCCTGGTAGGAACCATGACAAATCGTTAGGCACTGTCTTAGCCCGTGTGGTGTGGTGGTTGAGACTGCTACTAGCCAGTCTGGGTACAAATTCTGCTTCTGTCAGAACTAGCTGCTACTAGCTGCTGACCTTGGGAAAGTTTCGTGTGTCTTAGTGACTCAGTCTCCTGCTTGCGTGCTTGCTTGCTTGCTTGCTTGTTTGCTTGCTTGCTTGCTTGCTTGCTTGCTTGCTTTCTTGCTTGCTTTCTTTCTTTTCTTTTCTTTCTTTCTTTCTTTCTTTCTTTCTTTCTTTCTTTCTTTCTTTCTTTCTTTCTTTCTTTCTTTCTTTCTTTCTTATTGCCCACACCTATGGCATATGGACGTTCCCAGGCCAGTGATTGAATCCGAACCACAGCTACAGCAACACCAAATTAACCCCTTGCTCGGGGCTGGGGGATCAAGCCCGTGCCTCTGTAGTGACCCAAGCCGCTGCCATTGGATTCTTAACCCACTGTGCCACAGCAAGAACTCAGTCTTCTGCTTCCTATATTGAGAATGGTAATATCTGCCTCAAAGGATTGCTCTAGGTAATAGTACTCGGCAGAAAATAAGCCCCAAAAGAATGTTACCCCCATGTGGTAATTTATGTATATTATCTGTAGTCTTTAAAACAGCCTGGAAAGGTAAGTATTCTTATTCCCATTTTACAGATGAGGCAAATGAGGCTCGGAGAGATTAAATAACTGTCCAAGGTCACCTGGATAGGGGAGTTCCCGTCGTGGTGCAGTGGTTCCGACTAGGAACCATGAGGTTGCGGGTTCGGTCCCTGCCCTTGCTCAGTGGGTTAATGATCCGGCGTTGCCGTGAGCTGTGGTGTGCAGACACGGCTCGGATCCCGCATTGCTGTGGCTCTGGTGTAGGCCGGTGGCTACAGCTCTGATTCGACCCCTAGCCTGGGAACCTCCATATTCCGCGGGAGTGGCCCAAAGAAATAGCAAAAAAAAAAAAAAAAAAAAAGACAAGGTCACCTGGATAATATTCAGCAGGACTACCCTCCTGACCACTGCCAGCCTTTCGTTTTGATAGCCCTTGGGGATGGTTCCATGCAGTTTAATGTCTGAATGTCCTCTAATTCTTCCCTGTATGCAGGTTGCTTTATCTATAGACTTTAAGCCACTTGGGGGCAGGATTATTTCTTTCATGTTGGGTCGTTGCACAGTGAGAAAAGGACACCAACAATTAACTGTGGGCAGAGGACTCTGAACGGCAGAATTCTCCCCATCAGAAGGGCCCCGTCCCCTGGCCTCCGGGTCCCCAGGGAGCTGTCTAACAATCAGTGAGGACACCCGACCGGGGGAGGGTTCCGGCAGGTCCTCTGAGACATCCTCATGGGCAGGATCCTTGAAAACTTCTTTAGCATCTGTCCAGTTTGGGCACATGGGTCGGTCAGATATGGCATCAGGATATCAAGGGGTTGGGAACCAAAATAGCTGCCATGAACAATAAAGATGTGGGAAGAATTTAAAAAAAAAAAAGCAAAGACTCCCAGGCCCTGGGGTAGACTCCCGTGCCCCAGCTGCCCATGGACGCAGCCTTGCCCTCCCACAATCAGGAGGCCAAGCAAATCTGGTCAGAGGTCAGGGTCAGAGAGAAGCTTTATGTTCACATGAGGCGAGCCCATCCCTGTGATGGGGGCCCACTTGTGACTGTCTTGCCATGTGGCCATCCGGACTCACACCTTTACAGGGACAGAAAGCTCGCTTCCCAAGCTCGAGTCATTTAAGAGTGCTCCTCACTCAGAGCCGAAATCTTCCAGGCTCTGTCCCCTCTGCCCCAGGGACAGATTCCCTCATCCTCTTGCCTCCCTGCAAGAGTGTGAAGGCCTGGCACCCCTGCCTGGGCCATTTCTCTCCCAGGTTCTGCATCTGCATTTCTTATGCTTCCTCTTAAGTCTGCAATACAAAACCCTTTGCAAATAAGCCTCAGGGTGACTTTCCCCCCATTTTAAAGACAAATTTAAATCATTTCCTCCCAAGCATGTCAGCTTTAGGAACTTGAGTTCCCATATTACTGCTGACTCAGTTACTACGTCTCTGCCATCATTTCACCGCAAAATGCTTCTGGCCTAAAGAGACTCACAGGCAGTGGGAAGCAGAAAGGGCATTTTCTGTCTGAGGTGTTTTGTCCCTGCCCTGCCAGCCTCCTGCCTGCCTGTGTGCACTGGGCAGTGGCTGAATGGCCCTGCAGTCGAATTCATACATAGCTCTCATCCTCTCTTATCAAGGCTGCTTGATGGAGGGAGTGGAATCAAGCATACATAGAAAGTGCCCAATTAATATACACCTGCTGGAAGGGTGTTAATTCGCAGTATCTATATTGCAGTGTGTCCTTCAATCTGTTTGCTCAAATCCATTGGCAACTTAAAAATTCACCCTTCATGAAGGTTTCCTGATCTGCTATGAGTCTAGGGAATCATTTTAGGAGGGAGACTGACATTCTAATTAGAGGTTCCGAAGCTCCTGAGTGGGTCCTGCCCCCAAAAGTGGGGCAGGCGGTAGGGGTATTAGCTTGAGGACCAGGTCTACAGGAAGAGACAGGGGAGTAGTTGTTATGGAGGCACTCGAATGAGAAAGAGCTCAAGGAGCTCCCCATGTGGCTGAGAAGGTTAAGGACCTGACGTTGTACCCATGAGGATGTGGGTTCCATCCCTGGCCTCGCTAGGAGGGTTAAGGATCCAGCATTGCTGCCAGCTGCAGTATAAGTCATAGAGTGCTCAGATCTGGTGGTGCGGTGCCTGTGGTGTAGGCTGGCAGCTGCAGCTCTCATTTGACCCCCGAACCCAGGAACTTCCATATGCTGCACATGCAGTCATTAAAGAAGGAGAGAGAGAGATACAAAAGTGAGGACCTAAGCCAAGGAGATGTGGTAGACTTGCTGGTACCTGGGCAGAGAAGTAGCCAAGGAACTGGGGTGGGGATGGGGGTGAGGAGGGGCAGAGCTGTGGAGCTGCCCAGCCCAGGAAAGAGATCCTTGAACTCCAGGGCTGAGGAAGGGCATTTCTTGAACGTGGAGCAGCTTACCTGAGCAGGTCATTTCATGAAGGAGTCGCATAAACTCTTCAAAGAACATCAGCACTGGGAGCTCCTGTCATGGCTCAGCAGTCGCGAACCCGACTAGTATCCATGAGGACGCAGGTTCGATCCCTGGCCTCACTCAGTGGGTTAAGGATCCAGTGTTGCTGTGAGCTGTGGTGTAGGTCACAGACACAGCTCAGTTCCCGAGTTGCTGTGGCTGTGGCCTAGGACAGCCGCTACAGATCTGATTCGACCCCTAGCCTGGGAACCCCCATATGCCATGGGTGCAGCCATAAAAAGGCCCCCCCCACCCCAGGAAAAAAAGAATGTCAGCATTGAATATGACCTTGAGCACAATTCCAACTGCCTCCGTTTGTAGACAAGGCAGCAGAAGCTCAGAAAGGCTGAGTGATTTATCCAAAGGCACATGGTGATTAAGGCAGGTAGCTGGACATGAAGGCAGGATTTCTGATTCCACAGTGGCGGGGGTGGGGGTGGGTTCTCCCCAAGCTATTCCATTGTCATTTTGTTGTTTATCCAGGAAATGTTTTATGTCATCCACTCATTCAATAAACATCTGCTGTGTATCAGGCATTGCACTGGGTGCTGGGAATAACTACAGAGTTATCCTCTCTCTCCTCCTAGGGAGCTCACAAAATTTCAGGGAAGGCAGATTGAATAAATAACGGTGACAAATACAATGCAAACCGTGCTCGGGCCGGCCGTGGGTGTGCTGTGAGCACAGAGAAGGGACGTAGGGTTAGGGACAGCTTTATGAAGGAGGGCCAGTAAAATGTTATGCCCATCATTTTCCAGCTGGAATTCAGTCCCAGCTATGCCAGGCCCTGGAAACAGACTAGCCTTTTTTTTTTTTTTTTGAGGATCACACTTGGCTGCACATGGAGGTTCCTGGGCTAGGGGTCAAATTGGAGCTGTAGCCTCCAGGCTATGCCACAGCCACAGCCACAGCCATGCCAGATCCAAGCCGTGTCTGTGACCTACACCACAGCTCACAGCAACACCGGATCCTTAACCCACTGAGCGAAGCCAGGGATCGAACCTGCGTCCTCATTGTTACTAGTCAGATTTGTTTCCACTGAGCCACAACGGGAACTCCCAGACCAGTATTTTAAGAAGGGTGAGCTAGGAGCTCAATACACTTGTGGAACCCATGACAGAGGGTCACTAGGTTTAATACAGACAAGCCTGTTTTCGAACTTAGTGTCCATCACCTTCTACCTGTGTGACCTCAGGCAGTCACATTGGCAAGAGGGACAAAGACCAAATGAAGATGTTGGAATGAGAAATGAGAGAATGTAGCCTAGGACCTAGCTCACCAATAACCAGCATCACTCACTTGTGTTACGCTTGGCCCCTGAGAATTCCAGGGTGCATGATTTCAGCTGCCAACGTGGCTGGCTTTGGAAGCCATTACTTTGCCCCAGATGTCAGCCGGCCCTTTGTTGGCAGCAGTCAGAGGCCACTCTCTGAATTCCCAGACTCTGAGAGCAGTAGCCTGCAGCTTCCCTGAGAAGAGGCAGCTGTTGGGAGAACAGCTGCTTCAAAACCCTCCGGTGTGCTTTCTCTCTCGCTCTGGGCCTGCAGTGTTAATTAGGAAGATTGCATGCATGAATGCTTTTCTTTTCTTTTCTAATCTTCCCCAAAAAAGCTCTTTTGATCAACACCATGAGTGGATGTGCAAAGATGTGTTAAGAATACACAGGCGACACCGCCTCCTTGGACACCTGCCTCTGCATCCCTGAGAGGGGGCTTTCAAAGCATTTTGGCCTCTGTTCCTGGCTCCCAGATGGCCTGGACCACTGTTGCTTGCACTTGGAACAGCTCTCCTACGTCCTGGTCCACCTGAGCCCCTGCCTAATGAGTCTATGCAGAATTGGAAGGACCAGGCCTAGTTGACTCTCCGTGGCACCTGGGAGAGCATGTGACCAGATCTGGCTGCCTTCACCTGCACCCCTGGCCTCCTGGGCTCATGTGGTGGGGCTGGTGTGGTGTTTGCCCCCAATCCTGGGTGGTGCTCCTGAGAATGACCACGTGGGTACATGGGTGGGCTTTCCTTGGGCGAGGGGAGATGGGCAGGTGTGTGTGTGGCACCGCAGAATGTGAAGGACAGAGGCCAGGGCTGCTAAGTACGAGCACGGGTAAAAGGATGTGGGGTCAGAATTCCAAACTTCCGTCTTCTTTCCTCACCCCCATTGATTTTACCAACCATCTTTTTATGGCTGTGGGCATCAAATGAGTATGTATGTGGCTGTCCCCTGATTGTCCCTCATGTCACCCGCAAAGCAGGATGTAGCTGTTTCTTGCATCTCTTAAAAAGGAAACTCATTCCAAGAGGCATCAGCGGAAAACCGTAGACTTTATTAATGGCTTATAGTGGGGTCTATATTGCATAGCACAGGGAATTTCATGAAAGAGAGAGAGGACGGAAGGGAGGGAGGGAGGAAGAAGAAAAGAAAGACAGAAGGAAGGAAGGACAGGGAGGGAGGGAGAGAGGGAACCCTCGTTAGAGTTTTGCTTTCCCCAAGTCACACTTCCCGGTGTTCAGCCACTAGGAAGAGAGAGGCTCTGCCTCTCTGTCCAGTCCTTCCCCATGAAGCCTCTGTCCAATGCTCCAGACTTCCTGGAGGGCTTTTTTGTGTCTTCCTGTCCGATGCAAGCACCTGGCTCAAGCCCTGTTCCTGCAGCATCGTCCCTGTCATCACCAGCTCAGCAAAGAGTGAATGCCCGGAGCTGCTTCAAAAGCAGTAGGAATCCTAAATAACCTCCATTTGTTCTTGTCAACACAATGAAACTTGTAAGAGCTCCAAACAGCACAGAGGTGTGGAAAGTGGGGAGTGAACGCTGCCCCCTGCCCCCAGACCCCAGACCTGTGCTTGGTTCTCCCATCCCCTCCCTGGAATTCCTGTCAGCGAGACTTGCAAATGATTCAGGACCCTCTTCTTCTCATGGCACATGAGCATTTTTTCCCCTTGGACCCAAGAGGTTTTATGATTTATGGTTGCATCTGGATTTTTGTTGATGTTGTTAGAAGTTTTGGAGAATGCCTTCATTGCACAGGGGAAAATCACCGAAAAGGACTCCAAACTGCCTTCCAAAATAAATGTAGAGCAAAAATCTCACAAGGGTAATGGAACTAATCACAGTGAATTAGCTTTTCTGGTACAAAACATTCTTTCAAAATGTGCTGGAGGTCTTGAGCTGCACAGATTCTCGCTTGGAGTAGAAGACGTGGCTTACATCAGCTTTCCCCCCCGTCCCTGGCTCAGCTGCTGAGACCAGCTATGATTCTTGCTGGGAGCAGGTATTCACGAGACACGGCATCAAGGGAAAACCCTCGCGTTGTCTTCCCGCTCAGCACAGCCCTGGCCAAGCTGGTGCTCCGTGCCAGCTCCTGGATCTGTTTCCCTTAAGTCTCCAGTGGAGGCTGTGTTCCATCACCAGACCCTCTCAGAGCCGTGTGGGCAGTTCAGGCAGGGATGGAGAAATGGGGTTGAGTTTGACAGTGGCAGTCATCCAACACCTTCCCTCACTGGAATTTGCCAGCACACAAAAGGCAATAGCTTTCAACCAAGAAAATGAAATATTTGAATTAGCCTATGGAAACTTTTTTTTTTTGCCTTTTGTCTTTTTTAGGGCCACACTGGCAGCACATGAAGGTTCCCAGCCTAGGGGTCTAATCGGAGCTGTAGCCTCCAGCCTATGCCAGAAATACAGCAACGCCAGATCCGAGCCGCATCTGTGACCTACACCACAGCTCGTGGCAATGCCAAACCCTTGACTCACCAAGCAAGGCCAGGGGTCAAACGTGCACCCCCATGGATCCTAGCCGGATTCGTTTCCGCCGTGCCATAACAGGAACTCCCACAGCCTATGGAAATATTAGTTGAAACAAATGGGGGCTTAGGTTGAATTTTTCAAGAATTATAAGCTGTTTTCCTTATGGAGATCTAGTTTTTGATTGACACAGAAAAGCCAAAGTGGGAGTTCCCATTGTGGCTCAGTGGTTAACGAATCCGACTAGGAACCATGAGGTTGTGGGTTTGATCCCTGGCCTCGCTCAGTGGGTTAAGGATCTGGTGTTGCCATGAGCTGTGGTGTAGGCTGCAGACTCGGCTTGGATTCCACATTGCTGTGGCTCTGGCGTAGGCTGGCGGCTATGGCTCCGATTCGACCCCTAGGCTGGGAATCGCTCCCCTCCATATGCCACGGGAGCGGCCCAAGAAATGGCAAAAAGACAAAAAAAAAAAAAAAGAAAGAAAGAAAAGCCAAAGTGTATGGCCCACCTTATTTTAGGGGGTTACCTTGCAGTTTTATATATATGTATGTATGTGTGTATATATACACACACGTAAAAAATATAATTGTATATAATGTATGTAATTTATATAATATATAAATAATGTAATGATATGTGTCTTTATATAATATATTGATGTAGCATGTGTACACACACACATAATGTCAATAACACTTTGCTTTAAGATGATCCATCATCTCTCCAGCTTCCTATAGGTGTCTCAGAGCATATTCGTGTCATGGGACAATAAATAGAAAAGTTGGCGGACTAGGGACCAATCCCAGGTGGCAGCTGCTTGGAGAGGAGAGGACAGACGTGCTGGTTTCATGAGGGTTTAGCTAATCTCAGCTCAGCAGCATGGCTCCCGCTTCCCTTTCTGCGTTCCTCTTGCCACAGCTGTGCAGGGCTGCATGTCCCCACCCAGTGAGATGAAACACTGGCTGACTGATGCCTGGGCTTTGGTCCTGCCCATCTCTCCAAGTGTGGGCCGGCATGCCTACGGACCCAACTCTGCCATCCGAGCACAGTGCCTCGGGCCAAGAAGGGGGTCTCTGGCGGAGATTCCTGATGGATCTGGTGTGGGGCAAGGCCTGGGGGCAGGGGGTCTTGATCTGCACCACCGCAAAGCAGGGTGGCTCTCCCCATGTGACTCCGTTTCTCTGGGGCTGCCTCTCCTCATGGAGTTAATTACATCAGCCTGAATCTCGAGGAGGGTGAGTTAATTGCCAAACACTTTGTAATTAGCAGGAGCCCACGAGGTGCTTCACCACCATAAAGCATTACCTCTAATTATTGTTCATAACGGTTCCAAGGTGCCGGGGGCTCCCATGGCAACCTTAACTCTTCTCCTTTCTCGCCCTCTCTCTCACACGGCAATAGACTTTTTCATTACAGTATTAAATGCAGCTCGTAAATCTGCCATGTTATTGGGCAAGTATTTATTTTTATAAGTTTAGATAAGTAGGCAGTGCCGTGGTAGTGCTTCCTCTTCTGAATGCTCTGGGCACCCCACTCCTCACTCTGGCGACACACACGGAGCACCCAGAGTGTCAGCCAGGGCACCTCACTTCATCTGCAGTCTTTATCAGACATCATGAGGAAGGATGGGGAGTGTGGCTTTATTTTTACAGTATGGCATTAAGAATCACCCAGGTTGGCTGAGAGTATCCTATAGATACAGAAACATATCCTGAAACAAGCAATATCAGACACTGTAAACCACTGGTCAACTGGTGTGCAGGGAGATGATGGGATGTGCCCTAATACGAAAGCACTAGGCTTTCAAGACTTGACAAGTTAGGGAGTTCCCGTTGTGGTGCAGTGGAAATGAATCTGTCTAGGAACCATGAGGTTGCAGGTTCGATCCCTGGCCTCGCTCAGTGGGTTAAGGATCTGGCATTGCCATGAGCTATAGATCGTACACGCAGCTTGGATCCTGCGTTGCTATGGCTGTGGTATAGGCTGGCAGCTACAGCTCTGATTCGACCCCTAGCCTGGGAACCTCCATATGCGGTGGGTACGGCCCTAAAAAAAGGCAAAAAAAGCAAAAAAAAAGACTTGACAAGTTAATCAAGTGGGCGAAACAAACTGCTTGCTGAAGATAAAAGTCCAGCATGAGAGCAGCTTGACTTTTACACACATACAGCTTCAGGCATTGAAATGGTGGCATTGGTGGAAAAAAACCAACTTTGTTTACATGGATGGACTATGCATCTAGCCTGGGGCATCTGCAATATGAAACTTCCTAAAGCGGTTCCTTTGGGGTTGTCCAGAAATGCTGCTGCCAGGGAGGGCTCATGTGGATCCTCCACCCTCACCATCTGGGTGGGCGGTATACTGCTTGGGTCTGTAATTATTAGTGGGGACCAGTGATGGAACTTGGCTTTCTTCTCTTCTGCATATCTGGAGCCTAGACCCAGTTTCCTCTGGGGCTTTCCTTCTTGAAGAAGAGCAGTTTTGACCACTGTGCTTGCCTTAAATTTGGAAGGAATACTGGATGTTTTCAGTAAAAGTCCTCAGGTCCGGGGTGATGGCCAGTGCCCTTGACTAGAGCCCACTGACCCCATTGGGTAGAACTGTGTAGGTTGCAAAAGAAGGGAATATTTATTCAGACAGGCAGTAAAGCCAGACCTCAAGCCAAGGGGAGAAAGCTAATAAAGATGAAGAAAGGACCATGGTGGTCTAGTGAATGTCCACCCCTGAACAGCTGGTCCTCTCTGAACTGGGCCAAGGGACTTGACTGAGTCAAGTCACATGTGGTGGGTTCACTCGGTGTATGGTGTCTGGGACTGCAAAAGAAATTAAAATAAGATAGCAGACTCTGGAGTTCCCGTGGTGTCTCAGCAAGTTAAGAGCCCGACTATTATCCATGAGGATGCGGGTTTGATCCCTGGCCTCGCCCAGTGGGTTAAGGATTGGCATTGCCACAAGCTGCAGTGTAGGTTGCAGACAAGGCTCAGATCTGGTGTTGCCATGGCTGTGGTGTAGGCCAGTGGCTGTGGCTCCAATTAGACCCCTAGCCCAAGAACTTCCATATGCTAAATGGTACAGCCCTAAAAAGAAAGAAAGAAAGAAAAGAAAGAAAGAAAGGAAAGAAAAAAAAAAGACATGGAAGGACAACCTTATGGAAAGGACCAGGACAGGAAGGAAGGGAGGGAGGGAGGGAGGAAGAGAGGGAAAGGAAGGAAGGAAGGAGGAAGGAAGGAAGGAAAGGAAGAAAGAAAGAAAGAAAGAGAAGATAGAGAAAGAGAAAGAAAGAAAGAAAGAAAGAAAGAAAGAAAGAAAGAAAGAAAGAGAAAAGAGATAGTGGACCCAGCTTCCAGTAGTTCTCAGACTGGGTGTGATGAATGGGGCAGGGGGCTGGAGGTCCAAATGGAAAAATACCTCAGTGGGCTGCAAGGAAATAGTGACAGTAGAGAGGTGGTAAAGAGCATATGGTCACGGAGCTTCAGGTCAGCAACCAAGGCTGAGCCTGGCCTCAGAAAGCTTCCACGGAAAATGCAGGGTAGTGATCTTGGGGCTACTCAGACCTGGCTGGAATCCAGGCTCAGCCACCTAATCGGCCGTGAGACTGTGGGGAAGCTATTTCACCTCATCTGGCTTCAGTCTCCTTTTCTGCAAAACAAGGGACAATAATAGTTTTTATACGGAGAAATTACTGTGAATATCAAGTGAGGTATTGGATGTAAAGTATTTGCCACATTGCCGGACACACCGTGAGCATTCTGTAAATGTCATTGACTATCAGGATTAATTGATAAGCTTGGGAAGGTGGGGAGGGACTTGGGTGGGTCCTGAGGGCACAAATAGATGAGAGACACTGAGATGTGACAGTAGGGCACTAGAGGAGTGATTATTATTTTAGTGAAGTGTGGAAGATGCAGGTTTTTTTCAGCTTGGACTCAGACTAATACTGTCTGGTTTTATATTCTGACTCAGCCGCATACTAGATGTGTGTAGCAGATTATTTAGCTCTTTGCTCATTTGTAAATGGGGATGATTACAATAAGACCTTTCACAACTGTTAGGAGAAATGAATGGGTTAAAACCTAAATTCACTCCGGGAATTCCCATCGTGGCTCAGTGGTTAACGAATCCGACTAGGAACCATGAGGTTTGGGGTTTGATCCCTGGCCTTGCTCAGTGGGTTAAGAATCCGGCGTTGGCGTGAGCTGTGGTGTAGGTCACAGACGCGGCTCGGATCCTGCGTTGCTGTGGCTCTGGCGTAGGCCGGGGGCTCCAGCTCCGATTAGACCCCTAGCCTGGGAACCTCCATATGCCACGGGAGCAGCCCTAAAAAGAACAAAAAGACAAAAAAACAAACAAACAAACAAACAAAAACAAAAAAAAACGCCCCTAAAACTCCAAGAACATGTCTGGCATATGGAAGGGCTTCATAGTACTGGCTATTATTATTGATGTTTTGTTATGTTGTTGCTTTGTGTATTTACTTAGAGCTAAGTATAAATCTGCACAGGTTATGAATTATAAACACAAAGTATCCAACCCAAGAGTGTCTGGTTAACAAAGTAATCCGCAAGCTACCAAGGTCAGGCCCAAGTGCCTGAGGGACATTCACGGGAATAAAGGGTATTGCTGAAAGACTGATTCTTGGGTCCCACTGTGGCAGTGTGATGACAGCCGGAGCATCCATCACATTTGAATCATGTTCAAATAAAGTCTTGATTGCAAAATGAACACCAGAGAAGAGACACCAGTGTTCAGGATGCAATAAAAATTCAGGCACAAGTGATAATAGTAGAGCCCAGCAGCGAGCCTCGCGGTCACATGTCAAAGAGTAGGATATAAATACTCTTTGGTGGCTCTGCCTCGTGCTGGCCCAGGGACCTCCCCATTGTAACCGCCTGTGGTGATTAAAAGGAACAACCATGAGGGCTCAGAGGGCACTACTCGGGTACACGGCTAGTGGATTTTGAGTCATTAGTCAGCTTATACAGCCACGAAGCCCTTGATTCCGGCACGTTTCATTGGGAACTATGATGCAAAGGTCCCCAGACCTGGGCAGGAGTGACAGGATTAGTGCTTTCTGCAAACAAGGAGCCAGTGTGAGCAATCTGGCCTCCTCTTCCAAGAGGATCCTATATGAGCACAGTATCAAGCTGCTGGCAACCTGGAGGGAGGGTTGGAGAAAGCATTTGCTGGGACTTGCATAGCAAAAGTCTCAGCATGCATCTGTCCATTCGTCCATTCATTTATTCACCATATATATATAGTGGACAGTTTCATGTGCTCCACTCTCTACCGGGCCCTGAGTTACAGCAATGCACGAGGCCGAGTGGTTCCTGGGCTGGCGACAGGCTGTTACCATACAGTTGGCAGGCGTTATGTGAGGGGAGGACAAACCACTTATGAAGAGGGAAAGTAGAGTCTGAACTCCCTGCAGGGGCTGAGAAGTCAAACTTCCTGCAGAGAGGGAGGCAGATAGTCCACATTTGGTATTTACCTTGAATAGAATCAGTAAGTTTTGGTGAGGTCTCATGGACTTATTTAAACCGCAGGGCTAGTCCCACGTTGTGCTTATATCCCACTTCAAAGCACAGTATGGGAGTTCCCATCATGGCTCATCGGTAACAAACCTGACTAGTGTCCATGAGGATGCAGGTTCAATCCCTGGCCTTCCTCAGTGGGTAAGGATCCGGCATTGCTGTGAGCTGTGGTGTAGGTCACAGACACGGCTTGAATCTGGTGTGGCTGTGGTGTAGGCCAGCAGCTGCAGGTCCGATTCGACTCCTAGCCTGGGAACTTCCACATGCCCCAGGGACAGCCCTAGAAAAACAGAAACAACAACAACAACAAACACTGATCAATTGAGTTAGGCTAACTCCAGCAAAAGTGTCACCTTCTTTAGTCATAGGCTCCCAGGCCTTGGGTAGCACAATGCGGTGGCAGCCATAGGTATAAACACGGCACAGGGCCTGGATCTGAGCCAAGGCTATAAACTCTGCTCCTTGCTATGGATC
Source organism: Phacochoerus africanus (assembly GCF_016906955.1). Lineage (NCBI taxonomy): Eukaryota > Metazoa > Chordata > Mammalia > Artiodactyla > Suidae > Phacochoerus > Phacochoerus africanus. The sequence continues at coordinate 31,726,097 of NC_062544.1, read as the reverse complement.
TCTCCAAGGAACAGAATGAAATGCAGAGTAGTATAAGGACCCTTGACTTTTAGAAGCGGATTTCAATTGAATACTTCTGAAGTGCCTCAAAGACGTTGACAAAGGGGTCAAAACACATAATAAAGTCCGTGATAAATAGATCTCCCCACTCCATCCCTCACCTCATGCCGTGATGCTCTGTCCAGTTATCTTCTAGGGACCATGTGAAGTTTACAAAAGAAGTTGCACCCAGCGCTTCTAGCAATGCTGTGATGCTTGGCACACCCGGTACAAAGGGAGTAGGAGTCATATGTTTTGTAGGCTCTTGACACCCACCTACCAAACCTTAGGGAGACCTGTCCCCTTAGGGAGATAAATGCTGTCCCCTTAGGGGGTAGGTGCTGTCCTGGCCTTTACCAACCAGTACACTGAAAGAAATTTTTGTCCTTTATGTTAAGTTCAAGTAGGCCCGATACCATTTTCTCCACTTTATAAAGAGAACTCTGTAAGATCGGAATGTAAATCTCGCTGACAGCCGAGAAAATAAGAAAGTCACTCAGCTCTTAAAGGAAAAATAGCGCAGGAAGAATCAAGACTTGTAATTCACACAGATTAAATTACTCATTAACTGCTTGGTCTCAAGAACCATGTTATTGCTCCATATTTTCAGCATCTCTTAAATAAGATTAATTTTTAGAATGACAGGTAATGCCACTCACGAGGGGAAAATAACGATTTATTTATCATCGTAGATTACAAATTAAAGAGCATTTTATTGCAATTTAACCCAGGGAGTCAGAATCTTCACCCAGAGATCCGTTATCATCATCCTGGTGTGATGCTCATTAGCTGGGAGAAATGTGGGGGAGAGGCAGGGAGGATGCGGGGAGGGGAGGAGCCCAGAGGAGCCCCATGGGCTTTGTCAGGACCCATCTGCAGATCCACCCTCTGGGTAGCCGAGGAGCCTGCAGCCCTCTGATAGTGTATTTAAGGAACAGCCTGTAGACGTGCAGCCCTGTCCTCCATGATTTTGGCTTTAATTTAAATCATATTTATTTTCTGATGACAAAATAAATCCACAGTATTCCCTGACAACTAGAAAAAAAACTGTAAGCACAAAGGAGAAAACAGTCACTTTCAAAATCCTGCCTCTAAAGACTCACCCTGGGGACATCTCCCTTTGTGTTACACCTGCAAGGTTTTGAAAGAGGGACAGTGCTTGATGAACATGAAAAGGCCTTGTGATGAGAGCAGGTTTGTGTGTTTAGGAAGAAGCAAGGAGGCTGGTGTGGCTGGAGCAGAGTAAGCCCACAGCAAGAAGGAGAGAATGTTAGAAGAGGTGGTCATACAGCACAGGGAACTATATCCAGTCTCTTGGGATAGAACATGATGGAAGAGAGTAGGAGAAAAAGAATGTGTGTGTGTGTGTGTGTGTGTTTTATATATAGGACCGGGTCACTATGCTGCACAGTAGAAATTGGCACATTGTAAATCAACTCTACATGAAAAGAAAAAGAGGTGGTCAGAGAGATACACGGGGGGCAGAAACTTACTGCTTCTTGCAAGTCAGAGCGAGGACTTGGGATTTTACTCTGAGTGAGCTAGGGAGCCACTGAATGGTATTCATCAAGGGAGTGACACAATATGACTCATCTTCTAAAAGGATCGGTCTTCTTGGGAAAGGGGAGGTGACTAGCACAAGGGTGGAAATAGGCAAGAGATGATGCTGGCTCAGATGAGGATGTCAGTTTAGAAGTGGTTTTAAAAAAAGGGTTAGATCTTGACTCTAACTCAAAGGCAGAACCTAAAGGCTTCCTGATACATCGCATGTAGAGGACAAGAGAGAGGAGTGAGGGCCATTCCTCTTTTTGTCCTGAGCCACAAGAAGGAGTTGCTGTTTACTGAGAAGTGGCAGACAGGGGAAAAGCAGATTAAAGTCAGGACATCAGGGGCCTGGCTTTGGACACCTCACATTTGAGATGTCACTTGGACATCTGAGTGGAGGTGACAGTAGACTGTTGGATTTATGACTCTGGAGTTCAGGATGATGTCTGGGCTACAGAATTAAATTTTGGAGCTGTCAACATGGAGCTGGCATGGAGGCCACTAGACTGAATGAGATCACCCCGGGAGTGAGTGTGCAGAGAGGTGAGAAGAGACCCGAGGCTGACATCAGAGGATTTCAAGAAGGAGCAGTCTGGGCAGGAGGAGGGGAGCCCATAGGCTGGTGTCCCAGAGGTCACTGGAAGAAAGTCTTTCAAGAGGAGGGCAGTAATCAACCATCAAATCAAAACCGCTGATAAGTTGAGTCAGATTTGCTGAGCAATGACCACTGGCTTTGGCAATGCTGAAGTCAACAATGACCTTGACAAGGGTAGCTGCTGTGGAATATTGGAAACACAGGGGGTTCACGAGGGGATGCAGGGAGAGAAAGGGGGAAGAACAGGTAGACGCCAAACAGTAGCTCAAAGCAAACATCTGGCAATAATCTCAAGGCATTCATGTCTATGTAGTGGAATTAGAAAAAGTCTGAGTATTCACTTGGGAAAGAGGAATTCACTGCTGTCTCTGGGCATCTGTGAGGATCAGCTTGCTGGGTGTCTGCCAGATCAGGGAGGGTGATGATTTACCCAACAGAGAGTTTTAGGGACATGCTCATATCTCTAAAGATGGAATTAGGGATGTCCAACAGAGAGCCCCTTTCCTGTCCATTAGCTGTCATCAGATAAAATGGAATAATTTAATAAAAGCAGCTCACATTTTTCTGTTGGTTTTCGCTTTGCAAAAGTGCCTTCACACATGTCACCTGATCCCCACACCGGCAGGGGAGAGAACCATTATTTCATAGGCGAGGAAACTGGGACTCGGTCAAGGTCATAGGTGGTGTGATTAGAGGAGCTGGGACTCCACACAAGTTTTTCGACTCCAGATCCCAGCTCATTCTACCTTATCATCCTGCCTCTCTTAAGAGGCACACGTGGTCTTTTTAAAAAAATTTTAAGCCTACATACAATAGTAAAATAATTGCCATGAGTCAGGCCTTCTTGAGGGTTTTCCACAAGTATATCACATAATCCTCAGAACAACCCTATCGGGCAGTCACTATTATGATCCTCACTCTAGATGAGGAAATTGAAACAGAGGGGTTAAGCAACCTGCCCAAAGTCACACAGCTGGGAAGCTATGAATTAGGATTAGAACCCTGACATATTGACTTTAGAACCAATGCTCTTAATGACTACATTCTGCCATTTCTTCTACAAACACAGCCCTTCCAGTAGAGAAAATATGAAAAATGTGAATTGACTTGACCATAGTCACAGGTGGATTGATGCTGATCCTAGTCTAGAGCTCTGATAATTTTGGTCAACTAAAGGGAATTTTACTGAGCATCTTCTGAGAGTGACATGTAGTGTTAGATACTTTGAACTTAGACACCAAATAAGTTGAGATGTGGTTTCTTCATTTGAGGAGGATAGTACCAGCAAATGGTTTGGCAATTGTACTGTGATTCAAGGCAGTAAGGAGAAATATATGGTCCAGTAGATTATATTATCATTCAGCAAATATCCATTCTCCCCTGCACCTTCCCCCGACCCATAGGAAGAGTGTACTTGCCATGTCACCCACTTTGGCATGAAAATATTGGCAGATACAATGTGAACAGAGGCTCTAATTGTGCTCGTTGGGTTTGGCTTGGACTCTTGCAGTTCTTCCATCCACCACGAGAGGGGTGCATTCTAGGGAGCTTCCTCACCTGTACCAGAATCAGAGATACAGGGTGCAGACCCAACTCTGACCTACAGCCTAGGGCCATGCCTAGCTGACTCCATCCGAGTCTCTCTGAGCCCACCATAGCAACTCAGATCCATGAGGGAGACATAAGTATTTGCTGTTTAAGTCACTGGGGTTGTTGGAGTTGCTCGGCAGCTTGAATCCACATAGGAAATATAGATGGAAAATTCACAAATGTGGTTGGAAATTTTAGTTAGAGTAACAAGTTGATAGGTGATATCTATCTGTGAGTCAGAACAGATCAGTTCACCACAGCCCCAGTTAACAGCCATCATCTTTCCCTGGGAGCCATGCTTTGAAACTACTCTTTGGGAGAGAAAACCAACTGCATGTCCACCCACTCCACCTTTTATGTCTTTTAGATGAGACATGTCAATCATGATGACCGCTACATCTGTAGACCCCCGTAGAACAAAATGCACCACAGCCACTGATAGCGGGACAGACTTAGGCAGCTGCATTCTAAGTGCCACACATACAACCCAATCTCTTAGAGCTAAGACATTGGACCAGAGGCAGAGACCTAACCTAAGAGCAGCTGACCCATAGGCTAGCCTAAAAAAAAAAAACAAAAAACAAAAAAACCAATCAAGTCCCTCCAAAATTTGAACCAGGAAGTATAGAAACTTACAGGATTGTTTAAGTAGAGATGCAGAGAAAAATAAAGTGGAAGCAGAGAGGAGTCACTGTCTCCTTAAGACATGACTAGACAGCTATGGATGAAGATCCAGGAAGCCCTCCTGCAGGAGACCCCACAGTGCCTGGTCCAGAACTGCCCTCCAGCTCTATTGTCCAGGAAGCTTGGCCCTCAGGCACTTCCTGTCCTGAGACATTCCTGACCTGCCTGTCCTGAAAAGTTCCTGAGCTCTCTCCATCACTGCTCAACGTGCAGCCTCCCAGCTGAGCCCCACACTCACTCTGGCTGACCTAGAAATGTTCTGTTCCTCGCACATTTACCATCCATCCTAGAAAACCTGTTCAGTTCTTCCCCCCGCCCCTCTGTGGCTCTGACTGAGAGAGGAAAGGAAGCAGCCACTTCTTGCATTATTTTGATGACCTTCTGGGACATTGTAATCTACAGCTGAAAGCCAAAGAGAATCAATTGAAATAAAACACCACCAAGTACATCTCTTTCAAAGTGAAGGGCAGAGCTGTTTTGCAGGTTGTTGATTAGCATGCACAGTCACAGACCCAAGCTCAAGATTCAAGGCTCATGGCAGACACCTTAAAGCAGGTGCGAGGACATGGTGGCCTGAAGAAAGAAGCTGCAGAGGCAAGGAGTGCAAAAGGGGACCCCAGGCTTCAGAGAAAATATTGCCTCCTGCGGTAAAATGAGCATCACCGACACATTTGCTTCCAGAGATGATATCCTAATTTCTTCTGCAAGTGATCATAACAAATGAGATTATTAATATGCCCCATTGAAAAAACTGTTGCATCATTCTTAAAAGCAAAATGAGTCATTTGTTTTTCTTGCCAGCCCTGAACAATAAAAAGAGAAGTTTCAAGAGCTTCCATTGTATGTCTTTATTCCATACCCTTCATACCCTTCAGGGGGCCCTTTGGACCACAGGCAATAATGGAGGACATAATTGTGATTTATGGGACTCGGGTACATGGTGCCCTTTTCCTGATCCAGCACAGGTGGCCATGAACCGCATGGGCCCCTCCATGAACACTGTCCAGCAACTAGGTCTGGACATAAAAACCCTACAAGGAATAATCACTCCATTGTGTTTATATTCAAGATGACAATCTTATTTATAATAACAAAACTGGTTACTTCCATTGTCAAACATAAATAGATAACTCAATAAGGCAAAGTAGCCTGAGTAACATAATTTTCTAAATGTAAAAAAGGCTTAGATGGAGTTCAAGGGCATAATGCTGAGCAAAAAAAAAAAACAACAAGCCAATTTCAAAAGATTCTATTCTGTACAATCCCATTTTTGTAACATCCTTTGTAAAATATATACCATTCCGAATATGACTAAAATATAGAGATGGAGAACAGATCAGCAATCACCAGAGGTTACAGTGGGGGCGGGGTGAAGGGATGGGTATGACCATAAAGGGGTAATATGAAGGAAGCCGTGTGGTGACACACTAGTCCTGTGTCTTGATTGCAGTGGTAGTTACTCAAAATTATCCATGTGATAAAATGGCATAGAACTATAGACACATTGTACCAATATCAATTTCCTGCTTTTGATATTGTACTATTGTTATGTCAGATATAACCCATGGGGGACACTGGGTTACATGTCCTGTGAAGACATAATTATTTCAAAATTTAAAACTTTTTTTTTTTTTTTAAGAAAGCTGACGTTCTATGATTAGGAGAGTGAAATTTAGGCCACAGGCTGGGAACATTTTTTTGCAATATATTTATCTGACTCAAGGCTCATATCCAAATATGTAAAAAATTCCTACAGGTCAAGAAAAGACAAAGAACTCAATAACAATGGGCAAAAGAAGATATCCAAATGTCCAATGCCCATTTGAAACGTGCTCCACATTATTATTTATGAAGAAAACGGAAATGAAAACCACAGTGAAATACCACTGCCTCCCCATCAGAACGGCTACCATTTAGAACACCGACAATACCAAGTTTGAGGAGCACATGGAGCAGTTAGAAGTTTCACATATTGCAGATAGGAATGTACATTAGATAAGCCACTTTGGAAAACTCTGGAGATGGTGTTCTCCAGGAAGCCAGCTCTGTGATGAAGACGAGCATGTAGGAAGTTTATTGGGAGTACTTTGGGAACAAACACTTGGGGAAGGAAAGAAAAAGGAAGAGCAGAAAGGACGTCTGGGCAGAGGGGAAAGCTGGGCTACAAGGCAGCCTCAGGAAAGACCTTGACAGAAACTCTAAAGCTGACATGGCCAGCATATTCCAAGTTGGGGCAAGGGAGTGGGGTTTTATACCCCTGTTCAGTCATTGATGACTAATCAGTCATTGGATGCTGGCCAGCTTGGGGACCAGCTGGGACCTCCCTGTGGGACCTTGAGAGGAAGGAGGTGCACCTTTCCCCAGCCAAGACAGTTCCTGAAGGGGGCTGACTGTGGATGACTGTCCTCCAGCCACATACCCAACATCTAGGGAACTCGTCCTTCAGCCCTAAAGGGGGATCTGAGTGGCGCATCACAGCCCCACCACAGTCCACCCCTTGTACTACTTGGATTCACTTGATAAAGTCTTAAGAGAGGCTCCTCCAGAATTCAGATGGACTTTTTTTTTTGTGCAAACTGTGGTCTCTTCTATTTCAGCTGGGACTGATACTCATCTTCCCCCTGTCCCCAAGTCTGGATTTCCTTCACTCTCAGTTATCTCCTCTGCTGGTCTCAGTGATGAACTGATGGCATGAGCTGAACCCTCCCTCCTGAGAGAGCAGAGTTCCTGGTTACCGTCCTCTTTTCAGGCTAGGATTGTCACTCTTGTCATTGTACCACTGAAATTGGGCACCAAATGGGTCACCTGCATGTCAGTTATACCCCTCCCTGCCCTCCTCTTGATGACCTGGGTCAATGATTTCTGCCAGAATAGTGGTTCCTTTTCTTGCCCATTGGTCCCTTGGAAAAAGGTGCAGACAGTGCCCAGGCAGCAGCCATAGTTCAGTGGTACTCCTTCTCTGTCCCCTACTGGAAGGGTTCCCCTCCTGGGAACCAGGATCTCTAAATCTACAGAGCCCAGAATTATAAAGATGGGAAGCACAAAGTCTCTTAGCGCATCATTGGGAGTCATGTCACGTGAGGCCTTTCCTCCCTCCAGCCCTTGGTTCCTAGACCAGCGTATTCAGTCTACTTGGGGAATGGAACCACATAAGTCACTGATTTAGAGTGTACACTGTGCCCTGAAGGATGGCACCCTCTCCTTGCAAGGTACCACTTCCAGATTTGCACTTTAGCTGTTCCTTCAACAGGTCATTCCATCAGTCTGTCAGGCTAGCTGCTTCTGGGTTGTATGGCATTTCATATAACCAGTGGATCCCACTCACACAGATGCTTTGCTGTGAAGTGGTGGCTTACTCTGTAAACCTCAGTGGTAGAATTGGCTTAGACTCCATGGGCAGGAAAGGCAAACCCGTGTCTGAATATATATCTGTGATTGTCAAAGTGAAGCACTTCCCCTTCCAGAATGGCAGAGGTCCAATGTAATCAAATTGCCACCAGTGACTGGTTGACCTACTTGAGGGATGGTGCCATATCAAGGACATATCCTTGGTCACTGTGGCTAGCAGGTTGGACATTCAACAGCAGCATGGGCAAGATCAGCCTTTGTAAGTGGGAGGCATGCTGTTGGTACCGTACTGCCTCCATCCCTACCATAATTACTCTAGTCCCAAGTCCATTGTCCTGGCACTGGCATGGCCAATGACAGAGGCTGGCTAATGTCAATTGGATTTTTAATGGTTCTTCCAAGGTGGATATTAACATGAAATACTAACATCTCCACATTTCATGTTCATTCCCATCTGTCCATCCACATTCCTCTACCAATACTTTGTCCCTGACCTTATCTGTTTCTTCCCAAACTTTTGATCAGCTATGCTATTTGCCACTGGCGATGTGCCCATGTGTGTTCTAACCTCTGACCATTTCTATCTCTCTCTATTTTTATTTTTATTTCTTTTTGTCTCTTTAGGGCCGTACCCACGGCATATAGAACTTCCCGGGCTAGGGATTGAATTGGAACTGTAGCTGCCAGCCTACACCACAGCCACAGCAACATCAGATCCAAGTCACGTCTGTGGCCTACACTGCAGCTTATGGCAACACCCAGTCCTTAACCCACTGAGCAAGGCCAGGAATGGAGCCTGAGTCCTCATGGATACTAGTCAGGTTCATTACCACTGAGCCACAGTGGGAACTCCTAACCATTTCTCTTGTCACACAAAGTGGATGATCAAATTCACTGCCAAGTTCTGCTCATGGAGAGGATTTTCCTTCATCACCGTCTTCAAGTTCACCCATGAGGGTGAACTGTCATCTGTTTTTGGCTTATATTATACACACATCCAAATCAATCAACCCATCTATTAACAGTACTTAGGTGTTTTTTTTTTTTTCCTTTGTCACCTGGTCATAAGAGATCCCCTACATGGCCACAAGTATGATATGGAGAAGCCCTCTTTGGCAGAAGCAATTCCCCAAGAGGGTTGACAGCTGGCACCAGTCCCAACAGCTAGGAGGGATGTCTTGAAGGAGAATCTGAAGGATGTATTATAGCATCCAACAAAAGCATCCGCTACAGCTAAAGATATACGTACCTTATCACCCAGACATTCCACTCTTAGGTATAGCTGGCAAAGAAATGAGTGCATTTGTCCAACAGCAACAAAGAAAGATATAAAAAAATTTCATAGCAGCTTTCTTCACAATAACCCCATACTAGAAACAACACAAAGTCCATAAACAGAAGAAAAATGAATTAGGAGTACCGTCTTACAATGGGGTGTGAAACCACAATGTAAAATAACAAACCACTGATATGTGCAGTAATGTGGGTAAACCCTACAGACATTATGTTGAGCGAAAAAGCCAGAACCCAAAGACTGTATACTGTCTGATTTCATTTCTGTAATTTCTCAAGGACAGGCAAAACTAACAAACAGTATTAGAAGTGAGAATAGCTTTTACTTCCAGCAGAGGTTAGTGGGTATCGCCTGGGAACTTTCTCAGGTGCTGAAAATATTTTATATCTTGATCTGGCTTTTGGTTACTTTGAGATGTATATGTAAGTAAACATTCAGGAAGCTATGCACATATGATTTATTTGTGTACTTCACCCATTTCATTGTTTTAATATTTTATACCTCAATTTTTAAAAACTACAAATAAGTAGCACATGCAAGTGAAACGAGAAAATAAAAGTGTATGGTAAAAAAGACATACTATGTAGTTCCTTAATTTGTGACACCTCTGCTTTGACCTTCTCAGCCATTTTTTTAGGAGGCAAAGTCTCGGGACATAAGCACTATGTAAATTCGACTTTGCTATTGATAAACTACATAGCGTTACAGGGTTGTGAGTTTACCTGATGTGATTCTTTTTTTGGGTCTTGGGGTTTCTGCTCAATGTCCTTTCCATCCACAGCAGCATCTTCCCTCTGACCTTCCTGGAATCATTTCCGTTTCTGGAGCAAACTGCATTCTACAAATATAAACGTGCTCCAGTTCCCTTCCCTACCCCTCTAAATCTCCTGTAGTTGTGTCCCTCTGTCTTTTGTATTGGAGCATCTGATGTCATTATTCCTCTTTTCAATTACCCTCTCACGTCCCATTCCCCATCCCCCAAGGCTTTTCTGTGTGTAAATGATTTAGCGATACTCAGTAATCAGATATTTAAAGGGACCAGCTTCTTTTGAGTTTTTCCTGCACATAATTAAACCCAGTTAACACCATCATATGAGTTATGCACCGCCTTGTTCACGTGGTGAATATATCAGGCAATGATTTATCTGATGGGGGTAGACAGGTGTGATGGGAGCATTCTATTCAAGTTATTTAACCATTTTTCTTCGTCTGTAAAATAGAGAAATAATGAGGGTTTATAGGATTGCTGTGGAACTTGTGACAATAGGTATCAAACACTAGAACGGTTCCTGACAATGGTGAGTACCTTACTTAATGAGAATTCTGATCAGAACCATGATGCTTACTGAGCATGTGCAGAACACATCCATGGAAACCGACAACAGCAGGAAAATGTCTCCTGTGTAAATAAATAAACCTCAGTTGGGAAGGACGAGTCCCAACTAGGAAATGATCTGTTGTTAACAGGCAAAACAGAGAGAATGATTTAAGTTACGTGGAGAGAATTTCTTTCAAGACTGAGTGGAATTAATTATTAAAGATGTAGGCAGGATAATATCAAGGAGTTTTAAATTATTTACACTTCATTGCTCTTAGGCTGTGGGTGTCTGACACATACCTCATCTTCTACTGGGGGTATTCTGCAGGATGCTCCTGGCCCAGAATATTTCCCGATAATGCACCTCCCGAAGGAGATCTCGCAGCATCTTGCTCATTTAAAATCATCAGAGTGTCCTGAATTCCCTGTCACAAAGATTCTACTTTGGGGGGAGTTCCCATTGTGGCTCAGTGGTTAACGAACCCAACTAGTATCCATGAGGATGTGGGTTCTATCACTGGCCTTGCTTGGTGGTTTAAGGATCCGGCATTGCCAGGAGCTGTGGTGTAGGCTAGTGGCTACAGCTCCGATTAGACCCCTAGCCTGGGAACCTCCATGTGCTGCGGGTGCAACCCTAAAGAGACAAAAAAAGACAAAAAAAAAAAGATTCTGCTTTGGGGGATATCTTCTTTCAGGTTGCAGATTATACCTTTGATTTTAAGATGTGTGAGATGGAAGAGCTGTTTGTAAGGAACACATTGGTTCTGAATGTATAATCTACTCTTTACCGTTTTTGAAAATCTTGATATGATGGTAAAATCAATATGTGGAAGAGTTCACTTTCCAGATGCACCTTGGCTGCTGCTTCTACTTGTGTTACCTCCGGGTTCTTTGGGGTTCCAAAGGGTCCAAATACGCCCGTGTACTGTATTGCGGTGATAAAGGTAAACCAGCTGTCGTGTCTTACTTACACGTCTCCTGGGCCAGATGCATGTGAATGGGATGGGAACCGAAAAAGTCTCATGGTACCAGGCTGCCCTAATATGCGAAAAAGGTGAGTGTTTGTGAACAGCTTTGAAGAGAATTTTGATAGGGGACGAGGGCTCAGGGACTAACAGGGGGCTCTTTCTCATTTTTAAGTGTGAGTAGAAAATGCGAGGCATCATAGTCCTATGCGAAGGCGTTGTCACGTGTACTCTGGAGCACCCCAGATTTCCAGCCTTGGTCTGCCTCCCCCAGGATGCGTGATTTTCGGGTCCCAGCAAAGGCCAGACGCCTAGGATCAATTATGGAAAAATCTAATACATCCATCGTTTTTTACATCCATTCTCCCCAAGTGTGCAGAACCCTCACTGTAAGAAATGGCCCAAAGCTAGGATTGGGGGTGGGCATGGGGTGGGGGGAGAAGGAAACAAGAGGTTTAAACTGGGATTCACTTTGACCACTACTTCCTGATAAAATGGTTTCTACTCTAGGAATCTCTGGGTCAACATGCTTCCCTTGAGTGACATCCTTTGGATTAAGAAAGAAACAGGCGCTTGAGAGAGATGATTAAAAATGATTAGGAAATCAGGGCCCATCCATAGCATTTATTTAATATTCTTTTTATAACCCTACCAACATCTCTGGGCATCTAAGGTCTTGACATTTGGCCCAGCTACAAGTGGGCTGATTGCTTTTAACAGGGTTTTGGAATTTTTAGAAGATATAAGAGGAAGGGCAAAAAGTTCTCTCAGGTATGCCTGGGAAGGCCTTGTGACTCCAAAGAGTATCGTCCTTCCCTTCATGGGGTTTAAACAGCCAGGAAGCAGAAGGGTGGCTCTGCTTGGGCCGGTCTTGGCAGTGCTCTGGAGGGGATGCCTCTATTCCCTGGAATGAGATGGGGACCAGAAGCTTTTAGCAGCAAAAGGGATTGAGATGCTCCGTCCGCGTTAGTTCTCACATCTCCACTGCAGTCTTTTGTTTGACATTCATTTCCAGGCTTTCAGGGAGATCTTTATTCACATGAATTAATTCAAAAGAACATCCCAGATTAATTAGTGCAGGTTGTTTTTACTGTTCCTCTGAATGACAGTGGTGGCTCTCACTGTCCTTGTCCCTGTCCACTCCTGACGTCTGCAGGGCCGTAAGCAGGTCCTGCCATTTACCGCCTTCTCCACGTCCTCTCTTCATGTTTGGCTTGCTTTCTTGATCCTCTGTGCTTCTGTTCACAAGCTCTCCGAGGGTTCCTAATTCTACATCCCAGGCAGTTCCTGTCCTGCTCCTCTTTCTGAGGGCTCCGGATGTGGCCTTGCCTGGATGCAGGCCCTCGGCTCCTGTTGGCCAACAGGCTGGCTGACCCCTGAATGGAACCGAAGGTCTTTTCATTCTTAAGCTTCATTTCCCCTCCCCTCAGGGACCTGCAGAAGGCTTCTGCAGCTTTGCCCTCATACTAGGTTGGTGTGTTAAGTCTGTAGAGGTTTTTCCTTGCTAAATCCTAGTCTCTTCCCTTTCCCCCATAAGGGGGAACATTTTTTTTTTCTCTCAGAAAGAGGCCTCCTAGAGGCTTTTACCTCCCTTCTTTCCCTTAGTTCCAATGCACGACACCCAGAAGTTTGTTGGCAAGTGTGTGTGTGGGTCTTTGGGGATGGGTCAGAGGAGACCACGACTAAACAATGAACATTCCCAGCTTGGTGAATGAGGCCCCAGGAGGAGGGGCGTGGTGGTGGTGGGAGGAAGGATCCTCAGGGGAGGCACCTCCGAGGAGGAAATGCAATCCTGGCTTGTTTCTGTTTTGTCTGAGCATTGCAGCTCCGCATCCCACTGCCACCCAGGGCCGCAGGGTCTTCCTTGACACCCCAGAAACAGAGCCCTCCTTCATTGTTGGAAACCAGGACAGCTCATATATGTGGCTGCTTATCATGTGCTAAACTTGGTACAGCGTTTATTTTATTTCATCCCGGTCCTATTATTCTCCCCAGTAGCCTGGACCCTGAGCTCTAATGCAAAGGAAGTGGTAGAGCTTGACTCTGCTAGAAACTCCACGCTAATCCTAGTGCTGGAAGGCTTGCCCTGGCCCCGAGATGAACCCAGTCACTCCTATTCCATGACTGCCCTGACGCTGTCTTCTCGAGTTGTCAGATTATTTGGGAAGCTGCAGCAACCCTCTCAAGTGGAGGGGACACTTTGAGTAAATCAGTGTTGACAGCCACTGTCCAAATAGCAGTGTGCTCTGCCCCGTCAGGCTAATCCTTGTTCTCTCTGTGAAACCTCCGGCTCCCTGTCACCCTGGGCCATTGTCTGGTTTCCCGTGACGTACATATTGCACACATGCTGTGTCTCTTTATTTGGTATGGCTCGTTTGGGTTCCATTTTAAGTACTTTCATTTCTTTTTTTCCCTAGACAGGATCAGATCCAGTCTTTCTGCCCTAATCCCTTTTTGGAGGCATTCTTCCTTTCTCTGTGAGTGATTGACCAATCAGGGTGAACCTGCCTGGAGCCATCTCTTGTTTCTATTCCCCTACTACACCTCTCCTCTGTACTTTCAAAGCCACTCAGGCCCGCTCCCCCTTCCTACAAGATTGCAACTGACCTTCTGTTGTCTCTCCTAGACCAGCAGTGCCTAGAACATGGTGGACTGCCTATAAATGTTTGTTTAATGAATGAATGAATGAGGCTTTCAATGTATAGGATCATGGCACTCTGACAGAACTGCTGTTATGATCCCCTTGGAAAGGAGCCACAAGCTTAAGTTCAGGACCGAAGGATTGTGGCAATGACATTGTACTGGCTTGTGTCTCTTTTCATAGCTCTGGCTTCATCCCACACCCCTCCCAGGCCTGCCCAAGAGAAGCCTCCACACATAAACTCACACACTAGCAAGGGGGGAGGCAGCCTGGTGAGTACTGGGATATTCCTACCCCAGTCCACCATTTCCATTTAAGGGCTTGAAAGTAAGCTGACCATTGTTGTTTTGTTAAAATCACTGTGACATCATCGTGTTCATGCCAAGCCATTGGGTAGAAGCAGCTAGGTCGGGGTGCTGCCTCAGCTGCTCTATTCTTGTGAGATATAAAACTTCAGCATCCAGCTCTGGAGGGGAGAAGCCCTTATCAAGATTGCCTGGCAGGAGTTCCCATCGTGGCACAGTGGTTAACAAATCCGACTAGGAACCATGAGGTTGTGGGTTTGATCCCTGGCCTTGTTCAGTGGGTTGGGGATCTGGCATTGCCATGAGCTCTGGTGTGGGTCGCAGACATGGCTCGGATCCCGCGTTGCTGAGGCTCTGACATAGGCCGATGGCTACAGCTCTGATTAGACCCCTAGCCTGGGAACCTCCATATGCCGTGGGAGCAGCCCTAGAAAAGGAAAAAAAAAAAAAAAAAGATTGCCTGGCAGAGCATGTTATTTATAAACAAACCCACCTGGCTTATCACTGACAAGAATTTAATCTTCATTGAGAGAGAGGTTTTTAAAGGTTTCTCTGTTAATATTTGCTTCATCATTTCAGAAAGTTTTTAGGTAGGTCTGATCAGACAGTTATTTCTGGCTGGGTACAAATTCCATTTTCAGAATATTGCTTGGCTCTTTGTTCCTTTCCCCTTTATGCTATCCACCCCCTAGCCTGACTCATCCCTTCTAGAACCTTCCCTGTCCTTCCCCAAACCACTGGGAGTGATTTACTAAATGCATTTCCCAGCCAGCTCCCAGATGCTGGCTAGAAAGACCAATTTACAGGAACAAAATGTCCCCAAGTTATCACTGGGTCATGGTCCAAAATTCATTTGGGAATCAGCTATTGGAATTAACAATTTTTTTTTCTCATAGATACAATGCTTGTGCTGAGTGAGGGTGGAGAGCAGCTTAAGCTATCCCTCAGATGCCATTTTATCCATAATGAAGCTGAATTATAACGCATCTTAAGTAGGGATCTAGGAACAAGATATCTGTGTGCTACAGGGGAGGATATACAGGGAGTGGGGGAGATAGGAGGAGAAATGGGAGTAGCAGGGAGGTTGGCTTTTTTTTCACCCTCCATTATTAATACATAGTTCATAATAAGTAGGTCTTGTGCATGCAGCCTTTTGTGTCCTTAGAGCCAGGAAGGATTAGAGTTCAGGGTCTGACCCCTGTTAAACAAACTTATACCAGCTTGATGTATCAACCAGCTGGCTATCAAGTCCCTGGACAAGCATGTTGCGACCACTGCTACCAATTGCCACCAGTTTCCTTCTTGGTAGTAGATCTGCAGTGGAAGCTAAAGAGTATTCAGAAGTTAAGTCTAAGGAACCTCACTTAGATCAGGGCATCAGATGTCACAGGACTGGACAGGACATTGTTAGGCCCCACTATTTTCTCCTCTGATTATAGCATGCATAATCAAAACTGAGGGCTTTAAGAGTTCCTGTCGTGGTGCAGTGGAAATGAATCCGACTGGGAACCATGAGGTTGCGGGTTCGATCCCTGGCTCGCTCAGTGGGTTAAGGATCCAGAGTTGGCATGAGCTGTGGTGTAGGTCCCAGATGCGGCTCAGATCCTGCGTGGCTGTGGTGTAGGCTGGCAGCTGTAGCTCTGATTAGACCCCTAGCTTGGGAACCTCCATATGCCTCAGGTGTGGCCCTAAAAATACAAAAACAAACAAACAAACAAACAAACAAAACTGAGGGCTTTCTTCTCTAACTCTCCCTTTCCTAAGCTTCTGAGTCCTTTGCTGGATACATTCTTGCTCTAACTGTGGTGGTTTCTTCAATCAGATTAGAGCTGAATTAGGACTGGGAACCACTCTGATTCTTTAAAGCTCATGTTGTATCCCTCTCTCAGTTCTGATCCAAAAGTTGGGTTTTCTAGTTTAACTATTAGGAAATAATTTCATGTTATCAAGGATCATTTCAATGTAATGCTTCTAAGCCCCTCAATCAGGCTCCAACTCTATCTTCAACTATAGACAGCATTACTATTTTATGCATGTGGGGATGGGGAAGAGTGAGGGGAGAGCAAAATTCGTCTATCTTATTTCATAAATTCCTCAAAACCCAAATATATTTGCTGCCTCGAATCCTTTGTAGAAGTAGCAGGAATAAAGGAGAAGAAAAGACATGAAGAAATACAAAGAGTCAATTACTAACATTCATCCTTAATTGAAACTTTCTTTTCCTTAGAGCAAATGATCTCAGCAAGACATTAGGAAAGGGAACAAAGGTTGTTAGTAATTTATACTAATGTGCAAATGACTAGCTGACATCTCTGATAACATCCTGGGAAGTCTTGGTCTTTTTAGAGTGACCCATATGCATCTTTATCTAATAGAATTTCAGGCAGTAGAAGCAGCTGTTTCCCATGTAGAAAACCTGGGGTGAGTATTGTGGGAAAGATTTCAGGTTCAGGCTAGTCTTTTGGTTTGGAGTTCAGCTTCTCTTGGCTCGCTTTAGCATGTTCTTTTCTTTCTGAACACCAATCTTAGAGAGTCACAAGGCTCCAAGGTTTATCGCAAAATTCCCATGGCAATGCTCTCAGGACTTCTAGCTCTGGGTGTGTGTGGGGGGACCAGGCTGTTCAGGGAGAGTGAAGGCAACTGTCGGCACATTTGTACAATGGGAGACCCCTTTATCAGCGTTATTTGACTTTTCACCCAGTTCTGTTGCTCCAGGTTCTCATCTCTTTCCAAATACCCCATTTCATTTTTTTTGTTTTGTTTTGCTTTTTAAAGTAAGCCTGGCACCTTGATAATTTAAGCATTTCCCTTACATTCTCCTGAAATCATTGACACTGTATTTCCTCCCCTGCCTTTTTCCTGTCTCACCTGGCTTGGATTGCCACGATCCCATTTTATCAGGATCTTCGTGTTTCCTAGCAATTCACTTTGATGGTGACTTGGCTGGGTTAGTTCCCTCCTCTTTCCTCGTCTTCAGAATTCCTCCCCCAGCTTGGAAGGAATTACTCTACCACTTGCATGAATACCCACAACACGCCTCACCCTCTGTTCCATCACCCCCTGTACTCTGACTCTCATTGCTGAATACCCAAAGAGGCCCCCAGGATCTCCTCCTCCCCAGTGGAGAGATGGGTTGAATAGAATCTCTATTGGATGACTTGGTGACATCATGTGCCCTGTAGCCACGTCCAGACTAATCTCTGGCTCTGTATCTCAACTAAGAATAGCGCTCCTAGGAGTTTGCTTCTTGGAGCAGCAGGAAAGAATCTGACTAATACCCATGAGGTTTGATTCCCACCTCACTCTGTGGGTTAAGGATCTGGCATTGCCATGAGCTGTGGTGTAAGTCACAGATGCCGCTTGGGTCTGGGGTTGCTGTGGCTGTGGTGTAGGCCAGCAGCTGTAATTCCAATCCAACCCCTAGCCTGGGAACTTTCATATGCCATGGGTGCGGCCCTAAAAAAAGCAAAAAAAAAAACCCCAAAAAACAAAAAAATAGCTCTCCTTAGCCAGGGTAGGGCTGGGAAATGCTAGAGGACAAGTTTTTGATTTTGTTTTTCAAAACTTCCCATTGATTACTGTCACAACACAAGCATACCACTTGTGAGAATGGGCCAGAATGCCCTCTGAGGGCTTCTGCTAACCTTTTGTTCTATGAATCTTGGCCTCAAACAAAGCAGATCACATGGAGATACCAGTGCTGGGGAGCATGGGTACATTTGGGATGTATTTCACAAGAAGCCTTGCCATACTCTTTCAGAGGGCAACTGATATTTCCTTGTTACTATTCTACTGCCTTAAAATGATATTCTTGTCGTCAGTTTCTAAGAATCCCAGTGACCTAGGTAAATAGTCAATGGATTGGCCCCATAAACATGTTAAAAAAATCATTTTATGTGCATCTTAAGGTTTAAGAAACCAATAGTGTCTGTACCAAGAAGGTGAAAATATTTCCGTACCTGTGGTTACTCTCATCAGATCAGCTTACAGAACCGTCCAGCAAACACTGATTGAGCACCCCCTGTATGTGGGGCCTCGGAGACACTGCAGTGAAGAAAGGTCCACATTGGCTCTCCCGGACCTTCGGGAAAAAAGAAAACCATGGTGCTTTCCCAGTGGCCTTTGCCGCATGTCATCTATTGTAGGTATATGTTTAGATTCTCAGCTGATTTCTCCTACCCGACTGTAAGCTCCTTCAGGGCACAGGGTGCCTTTCCCCAGAGCCCTTTGCTGTGCTTTCCTTGCAGCTCTATGATGTTTTCGTCCCATGGGTGCAAAGGCTGACGCATACTGCATACTTACTGAATGCCATGCCCCTGTACATGCCCTTGCTTTGTTCAAACAACAGCCCTAAAGGAATCGCCTTAAAGGGGGTGATTGGGGACCCCACTTAAGGTTGTTCTTGCCTCTGTCTACATAGCCCAGGGTGACGTGGCCCCAGCCTCAGCTCTCCTACCTGCCCCACTGCCCCTTGCTCACACCTCAGCCACCTGGTCCCTTCCTGTCCCTCGGCTACACCAGGCGTGCTCCCACCTCAGGAAGCCTTGCTCTTCTCTCTACCTGCAATGCCCTCTTCCCGGACTGTTATGTGAGTCCCCTGCCTCTCATCCAGCTCTCTGCCCCATGCTGCCTCCCCTGAGGGGTGCTCCCCGACTGTCTCATGGGGCAGCCTCCTCTACTCACTCACTCTGCCCTAGGTTTCTTCATAACACTTATCATATCTGACATAGTACATATTTATTGTCTGTTGTTCCATTTTATTTTATTGCTTTTTTTTTTTGTCTTTTTAGGACTGTATCCACAGCATACGGAGGTTCCCCGGCTAGGGGTCGAATTGGAGCTGTAGCCACTGGCCTATGCCACAGCTACAGCAACCTGTGATCTGAGCCGCATCTGTGACCTACACCACAGCTCGTGGCAACGCCAGATTCTCAACCCAATGAGTGAGGCCAGGGATCAAACATGCATCCTTATGGATGCTATTCCGGTTTGTTAACCACTGAGCCACAACAGAAACTCCTGTTGTTCCATTTTAAATATCCATTTGTCAATAGCTGCATGCTAGCTTCACTCAGAAGGGATTTTATCTCTCAGGTCCAGAGCTAGAGCCCCAGCACTTAGCCTGTGCTGGGGATACAGTGGGTCCTCAGTAGGAGTTCCTGTCATGGCTCAGTGGCTAATGAACCCAACTAGGAACCATGAGGTTGTTGGTTCGATCCCTGGCCTTGCTCAGTGGGTTAAGAAGCTAGCGTTGCTGTGAGCTGTGGTGTAGGTTGCAGACGCAGCTTGGATCCCATGTTGCTGTGGCTCTGGTCTAGGCCGGTGGCTACAGCTCAGATTAGACCCCTAGTCTGGGAACCTCCATATGCTGTGGGAGCAGCCCAAGAAATGGCAAACAAACAAACAAACAAAAAAAGTGGGTCCTCAGTAAATAGCTGTTAGGTAAACAAGTCTGCATTTTACGATGAGGAGATTGAAACTTGGGAAGATTCAGTGATGTATTCAAGCCCACACCACCAGGAAATGTCAGAGATGGGATTCAAACCCATGGCATCTTATGCCAAAGTCCACACTCTTCGCCACTCTCTGTGTGTGTTTTATCATTCATTCTCCACTAAGCTCTCAGATTCTCCATGACAAGGATATTTGTTTTATATCTTATGGCCTAACTGCTAAAAGAGTCTGACACATGGGGGGGATTTTACAATGTGAGATGAAAAATAGATGGTCAGCTAGTGCATGACTGCTTGAACAGGCAGAGAGAGGCATGTTCAAATGAAGTCACAGTGTAGACAGAGGCATGAGGGCCTAAGGAACATATTAGGAAGAGCAAGGTACCATGCAGCAGAGGTATAATGTCTGCGAAGTGGCTAGCTTACCAGCAGGGGTGGCTTTGGGAGTGTGGAAAACATAGTCTATTGAGTAAGTATAAGCACTGCATGGTCCCTTGTAGCAGCTGGAGTCATTGTCCCATCCCTGCAGTGCCCATGCAAGTTTAAATGCCTGAAATCCTTTGCTAGTCTTCCAAAGACTCCATTACGATGAGCTGGAGCCATGGTAAAAATGTGCTGGTCTTTAAAATTAAGGACAGATGGCAAGTTGATAACACTATAAAATGGCCACAAGACTTAATGCTGGTTCTCAATGCCTACCAGACAACAGGTGCCATATTAAAGTTTACTGAGAAAGTCTAATGTAAAGGATGCCAATGAATTTGGAAGTGCCTGTCCAACAACAAAGATTGATTTTGTTACTTAAGTGCAGCACTCTGGATTCTCAAGGGTAAATAATAGTTTGGTAGAAAGCAGAGGTAGAATAATCTGTTTTTTAAGAGCTGATCCCCTTCTTCTTCATAACATACTCATTCCTTTGAGCAGCTCTCTTGCTTTCCTCAGCACAGGGAAACAGGAAGGAGATGCAGCCAGAGCCCTCCCTCAGGATTGGCCCACATAAGATAAGATGGTCAGAGCCTCCCAGCTGGTTGGTTAGAGGGGCATCCACCATTGTGTGCTAGCGTCAGGGTAGTGTGGAGTGAGACACACATCTTGGTTTCCCACCCTGGAGATTTGGACGCTTAATGATGCATCCCTTTTGTAAGTGTCCTTCTCTTCTGCCCATTTCACAGGCCCTCTTCCATCACCATTCTTCATCTCATCATCCTGCCCTTCTCCCAAACACATTGTTGTTGATTTTCATTAGCTTTGAATCAAAGAAAATGTGCTGCCAGACTGGTGGGTTTTACAACAGGGAAGCAACCTTTCAAAACTTAATTACTGTGTCTTGGAAGGTGCTTTCTAAGTTAAACGGGTGTGTGTGTGGGGGGGTGGATCAAGACGGTGG
The DNA here is from genome assembly GCF_016906955.1 of Phacochoerus africanus. NCBI lineage: Eukaryota > Metazoa > Chordata > Mammalia > Artiodactyla > Suidae > Phacochoerus > Phacochoerus africanus. The sequence goes on along the minus strand of NC_062544.1, from coordinate 31,704,933 downwards.
AGGAGTAAGACGTGATGTTCACCTTCTCCTACAAATACATCAAAAACCATCTACGTGTAGAACGATCCACAGAGAACATCTACTAAACGCTGGCAGAAGACTGTACACCTCCAGAAAGGGCAAGAAACCCTTCACATAACTGGGTAGAACAAAAGGAAAAAAGAGGGAGAGAGAAAGGAATCAAGACAGGACCCGCACTCCTGAGAGCGAGCTGTGAAAGAGGAAAAGAACCCACACCCTGGGAAGCCACCTAACTGACAGGGAGATCAGCTGAGATGGAGGGACCCCAAAGCCTAAGAGAAAAATGTAGCAGCTGGACTGAGGAGGGCAAGGCAGAGAGAAAACTACACATACCATTGATGCCACCTCCCAGGACACCACAGCCTGAGATGCTCAGGCAGGGGCTGGGCCCTGAGACTCAAGCTCTGGAGAATAAGAAAAATATAAGCAAAATGAAGAAGCTCAGGACCCATTCCCAGTTAAAAGAATAGAATTCCCCTGAAGGAGCAAACAATGAAACAGACCTCTATTGTCTAACAGTCACCAAGTTCAAAAAGGAGATAGTGAAAATACTGAAGGAATCAAGAGTGACTACGAAGGGATGAAGAGTGGATATGAACAGTAATGCAGATTCCTTTAGAAAGGAACAAGAAATTAGAGGAAGGAACATAGAAAAATTAGAAAATTCATTTGCAGAGACACAAGCTGAGTTAAAGGCACTGAAGAGCAGAGTGAATAATGCAAAGGAACGAATTAGTGGCATAGAAGAGAGAAGAATCACACAATAAGGACAGCAGACAGAAAACCAAATGGAAAAAACACAAAAGCAATATAAGAGGTCTATGGAATAATATAAAGCAGGCCAATCTACACACAATAGGGATTCCGGAAGGAGAAGAAAAAGAAAAGGGGATTGAAAATATATTTGAAGAAATTATGTCTGAAAAATTTCCAAATCTAAAAGGAAATAGAGATATCTGGAAACACAGAGAGCCCCAAACAAGTTGAACCCATACAGGCCCATGCCAAGACATATTATAATAAAAAAGACGAAAGTTATAGGTAATGAGAAGACTCTAAAGGCGGCAAGAGAAAAAGAAAGACTTAATTATAAGGGCACCCCATAAGGCTATCAGCTGGTTTCTCTACAGAAACACTACAGGCCAGAAGAGAATGGCAAGACATATTCAAAGTTCTAAAAGGGAAAAATTTGTAGCCTAGAATACACTACCCAGCAAGAATATCATTTGAAATAGAAGGAGAAATAAAGAATTTCTCTAAGAAACAAAAACTAAAAGAGTACAGCAATACTAAAGTCAGAAAGAGAATGACAAATACCATATGATATCACATATCTAGAATCTAATATATGGCACAAATGTACCTATCTACAGAAAAGAAACGAACTCACGGACATGGAGAACAGACTTGTGGTTGACAAGGGGGAGGTAGAGGAAGTGGGACGGACTGGGAATTTGGGGTTAGTCGATGCAAACGATTGCATTTGGAGTGGATCAGCAATGAGATCCTGCTGTATAGCACAGGGAACTATATCTAATCACTGTGTTAGAATGTGATGGAGGATAATGTGAAAAAAAAGAATGCATATAAATGTATAATTGGGTCACTTCACTGTACAGCAGAAATTGACAGAACGTTGTAAATCAACAATGTAATAAAATTAATAATAACAATAAATTTTTTAAAAAAGAAATAATTCTCTATGCTGAGTTCATAAGGACTTTCTCCTATATTGTCTCCTAAAAATCTTTTCATTGTATGACACATAGTTAATTCTTTAATCCATGTGGAATTAATCCTGTGTAAGGTATGAAATATGGATCAGATTTAATTTTTCTATGTGAAAAATTAAGTTCTATTTATTAAATAGCTCATCCTTTCCTTGCTGATGTACAATGTCTGTTGTTATAAACCCAGGTTCAGGAGTTCCCATCGTGACTCAGTGGAAATGAATCTGACTAGTATCCATGAGGACTAAGTTCTGATCCCTGGCTTTGCTCAGTGGGTTAAGAATCCGACATTGCCATGAGCTGTGGTGCAGGTCACAGATGCTGCTTGGATCTGGCACTGCTGCGTCTGTGGTGTAGGCTGGCAGCTACAGCTCCAGTTTGACCCCTGGCCTGGGAACCTCCATATGCCGTGGATGCAGCCCTAAAAAGACAAACAAATTAATTAATAAATCCAGTTTCAGTATATACACAAGCCTCTTGAAAGGCTCCCTTGTCCATCCCAGCCATCTGTTTATTACTATCCTTATACCAAACTATCTTAATTTCTATACCTTTATAACAAATCTTTCTAGGGGTTAGTACTGGTCTCCTGCCCCCATTTTGTTCTTCAGAGGCATTAGTCTCTGCCCTTTGTATATGAATATGCAAATACACATACACTTAAATCAGCTTGTTGAGTTCCATGAAAAGGCCAGTTGGGAGCTTGGCTGGACTGGCATTGACTTTATAGATACATTTTTTACGAGAACAGACATCTGTATAGTACTGAGTCTTTCTGTCCAATAACATGGAATATTAATTCCTTTATGTAGGCCTTCTCTTTCAGTATTTTCCAAAAAGGGCAAGTACATGTGTTTTTAAATTTCTTTTTAGGAGTTCTTTGTTGTTGTTATTGTAAATTACATCTTTAAATAAGTTACACTTTTAATTTTGGCTGATACGTAGAAATGCCATTGACTTCTGAATACTGATTTTTATATATAGCAACCTTATTACTAATTCTATTAATTTATCCGCAGATTCTCAGGATTTCTTTGTGAACAATCATAGCACCTACACATAGTGACAGTCGTATATTTTTTCAAATCCTTATTTTTTTTATTCGTTTCTGTCTATATGGATAGGACCTCTAGTCCACGGCTGAAAAAGAGTAGTTAAAGCAGAACTTTAAGCATTCTACCATTAAGTATGTTGTTAACTGTAACTTATGTGTAGGATGTTTCTTTTTATCCCAAGTTTAATAAGAGTTATAATTCTTGTTAAAGCTGAGTGGACTTAATATTTTATCCAATGTTCTTTCTGCATCTCCTGTGATGTTCATATGTGGTTACTCATAATTTATTAATATCATGGATTACGTTAACCAGTTTTTTATAGATTAAACCAGTCATATACTCTTGGGACATACCTCACTTGGTCATGATGTTTTATATTTCATTGCACATTTCTGAATTCACTTTGTTAATATCTTGGTTAGAATTTTTGCATCTACTTTTATCAGTTCTGCTGGGCTGCTACCTTCCTCTTTCCTTCCTTGTCTAGATGTGTTATCATGGATATTCTAGACTCATAGAATGAATTGGGGGCATGTCCTTTTTTTAATGTTTTCTTTTACTTCCTGAAGAATAATTTGCAGTAACATTCACACTTTTTAAGTGTTCAGTTTGATCATTCTTGGAAAACCATATACATTTTGCAACCATCATAATCAAGTTTTAAAATATTTCCATCACCCTGAAAATATTATAGACAATATGTACGTGAATCTCCCATTCTTATCCAGTCTGTCAATCTGTGTTTTTTGCCTGGAGACTTAGTACTTTCATATTACTATAATAATTAACATGTTTGGATTTAGATGTACCTTTTTGCTATTTGTTGCCAATTTGTTTCCTTTCTCTTTTATTCTTCTGTGACTGCAAGAATCTTAATTGTAGTTACCGTGCTATACTTGGGGACACTTGCTACGGCAGATAAAGAAGGCCTCAGATATTTGGCCTAAGGTCAATGGCTTTTGTGAAAGTGTTGTTTTCTATTCTGATCAGAAAATATTAGAAAGAGTTCATATTTATCTGGAATGGACAATAAATATTCATTTACAGTTTTGCCCTAGGACTATGTTTTTTGTTGGTGGTGGTTTTTTTTGTTTGTTTGTTTTTTGTTTTTTGCCTTTTTTCTAGGGCTGCTCCGGCAGCATATGGAGGTTCCCAGGCTAGGGGTCTAATTGGAGCTGTAGACACCAGCCCACACCAGAGCCACAGCAATGTGGGATCCGACCTGTCTGCCACCCACGCCACAGCTCATGGCAACGCCAGCTCCTTAACCCACTGAGCAATGCCAGGGATTGAACCCGCAACCTCATGGTTCCTAGTCAGATTCGTTAACCACTGTACCACGATGGGAACTCCCTGCCCTAGGACTATGTTAACTTTTCCACTCTCTGTCCTAATATATTCCAAAGAGACCCTGACTGTCTAGACCTCCTGTGGAAAATCACCTTGATCTAGTACCTTATGCTGATTAGGAAAAATGAGCAAGAGGAGGTAGTGCATTGAAGTCCATTTAAAACCCATAGGGTCCAGAAATTGGGGGAAAACCCCTATGACAATGCAGGCACCTGATGCTTCAGGAAAGTTTTTATGGTGTAGTGGTCAGGATGTGCTGGGATATCTCCAGCAAAGTAAAAGAAAGATGGTAGCATCTTGCATCTCCTATGGCAAAGAAGGAAGCACAGTGCCTGGTAGGCTGCTTGGGTTCTAGAGACAACCTATCACGCACTTAAGAATATTGCCCTGGCCCCTACACCTGGGGGCACAGAAGGCCACCAGCTTGGAGTGGCATCCAGAATAGGGAAGAGCTCTGCAGCATATCCAGGCTGTAGTGCAGGCAGTCCTGCTATGTAGGTCATACAGTCTAACAGGCTCTATGGTGTTGGAAGTGTCAGTGGTGGGAAAAGATTCAGCGTAGAATTAATGGCAAGCCTCTGTGCGAGAATTGCAATGCAGGCCTCTGGGTGCAGGAGCAAGGTCATGACATTTGCAGCAGAGAAACTTAACACCTTTTGAAAACTAGCCCTTGGCATGATACTGAGCCTGGTAGAGATAAAATTCTTGGTTGTTTAGAGCACCAAAAGTCCCTGCATCTGGGGCTATCCATTCTGATCTGGGATCTAGCAGATTGGTCAAATCATAAAGTTGGACAGGCCCAGCATCAGTCATTATAACGTGGACATTGGTAACACTCTAGGTTCGAGCCTAAGCAGGAGAGAGAGCACAGTGCACTGCCTGGGAATGTCACCTGCATTTCCATGTCACTCACTATAGTTGCTGCAGCACCCATCTCCCAGCTCATGCCTGTGGCTGTAGGGAAGATCCCTTATGATCAGCAGAGGGCGGAGGAAGAAGCCTAAACGTGGTGTACAGCTGAGTTGACTCAGTGTGGGAAAGCAAGCTGAAAACAGTGCTGCATTATATCTATATTCAAGGGTGATCTTGAAAGACAGTGAAAAAGGAGAATCTTCCTAGTAGGCAGAACTTCAAGTCACACACTTTGCCATTCACTTTGAGTGAAAAGAAGTGGCACAAGGTAAGAATATATATCCAGGAGTTCCTGTCATATCTCAGTGGTTAATGAATCCGACTAGGAACCACGAGGTTGAGGGTTCGATCCCTGCCCTTGCTCAGTGGGTTAAGATCTGGCATTGCCGTGAGCTGTGGTGTAGATTGCAGATGCAGTTCGGATCCCTCCTTGCTGTGGCTCTGGTGTAGGCTGGCGGCTACAGCTCCAATTAGACCCCTTGCCTGGGAACCTCCATATGCCACGGGAGCGGCTCAAGAAAAAGCAAATAGACAAAAAAAAAAAAAAAAGTGGAGGCTTGTGTGTGGACACATGTGGGTGGGAACATGTGCAAAGATTTTTGAATAATACTTTAACACCCACCAGAAAGCATCCAACAGAAGAGCCACTGAATAATACAGTAAACAAAATGATTCAGTTACTTGACATTATTGGCCAGCCTTCATCATTACCAACCCAGAACTGGAATGATGGGCACATGAATACAGTTGCTTGTATGTATGTTCTCTCATTACAACATAATCAAATTAGAAATCAATAACAAAAAAGATGTATCTCTTTTGGAGATATTATTTGGACAGTTAGCAATAGATTTTCTAATTAATCCATGGATCAAAGAGAAAATCATAAGAGAAATTAGAAAATAGTTTTATTATTATTATTATTATTATTTTTGCTTTGTAGGGCCACCCCCGTGGCATATGGAGGTTCCCAAGTGAGGGGTCTAATTGGAGCTACAGTCACAGGCCTATGCCACAGCCACAGCAATGCCAGGTCCGAGCCACATCTGCAATCTACACCACAGCTCACAGCAACACCAGATCTTCAACCCACTGAGGGAGGCCAGAGATGGAACCCGCAACCTCATGGTTACTAGTTGGATTTGTTTCCACTGCATCACAACAGAAACTCCTAGAGAATAGCTTTGAATGAATGGAAATGAGAGGACAACATGTTAAAATTTGTGAATGCAGCTGTAGAAATTCTTAGAGAGAAATTTATGGTATTAAATGCTGATGTTAGGAGTTCCCGTTGTGGCACAGTGGTTAACGAATCCGACTAGGAACCATGAGGTTGCGGGTTCGATCCCTGCCCTTGCTCAGTGGGTTAACGATCCGGCGTTGCCGTGAGCTGTGCTGTAGGTTGCAGACGCGGCTCGGATCCCGCGTTGCTGTGGCTCTGGCGTAGGCCGGTGGCTACAGCTCCGATTCGACCCCTAGCCTGGGAACCTCCATATGCCGCGGGTGCGGCCCAAGAAATAACAACAACAACAACGACAAAAAAAAAAAAATGCTGATGTTAGAGAACAAAAAAGATCAGAGTCAGTGTTGTAACTTTTTACCTAAAAAGCTGGGAACAGAAGAGCAAAGTAAACCAAAATAAGTAGAATATAAAAACATAAAGGGTAGAAATTAACTTACAAACAACTGGTAAAATTAACAAAGCCAAAATTGTTCAAAGTTGTTTCTTTGAAAAAGATTTTTTTTTTGAAATTGATGAGTCCAGAACAAAATGAACCAATAAAAAGAGAAATTGCAAATAAATGGTACCAAGAATGAGAACAATGTTACAGCTCCTGTAGACACTGAAAGGATGATAAGAATATTCATGAACGCATTTTAATACCAATAAATTTGGTGATTTAAATGAACTAGATAAATTATTGAAAGATAACTTAGCAAAATGTACACAAGAAATACAAAATCTGAATACCCACATACCTATTAAGGAAATTGAATTAATACTAATTAATTTCACATAAAGAAAATTCCAGGCTTCATAGTTTCACTGGTGGGTTTTAGCCAACATTTTAAAATAGGAATAATATCAATCCTACAAAATCTTTCAGAATAGAGAGGAAGAGGAAGAGCATAGCCCAATACCAAATCTGACACCACACACACACACGCAATTACAGACCCATATCCCTCCCATACCTAGATGCAAAAATCCTTAGCAATATTAGAAAGTAGAATTAAACAAGAGACAAACAGGATACTTACATCAAGACCAAGTGGGGAGTTGTTCCAAGATTGGCTTGCAAAGGCAATGTTGGTTTAATATTAGGAAATCAGTAAAAGTAAATCAGCATATTAACAGAATCAGGGAGAAAATTATGATTAGCTCAACAGGTACAGAAGAAGCATTTATCAAACTCCAACATCCATTCATGACCAAAGTAGAAGTTCTCAACAAATAGGAAACTTCCTTAACCTGATAAAGGCTATCTAGAAAATAACTCTAGCTAGCATCATGCAATAAAAGTAAAATATTAAATTCAAGACAATGTAAGGATATCTGTTCTGACAATATTTAGCATTGTACTGGATATCCTAGCCAGGGCAAAAAAGAAAGATTTTTTAAAAGACATAAGGATTGGAAAGGAGAAGTAAAACTTTTATTCACAGGTGATATAATTGTACGCACAGATAATCTGCTTTTCAAAGAATCTACTGGAAATATTAAACCTAATAAGTGAAATTAGCAAGGACATAGGATACAAAGTCGGTATCTAAAAGTCAGCTTAGACAAAGTGTATTTCTAGATGCTAGGAATAAAATTAGAAAATGAAATGTGAAGTCTGCATTTACAACAGCATTAAAAAGCATAACACACTGAGGAATAAATTTATCAGAAGATATGCAAGACTCCTATATTAAAACCTGTAAAGTACAAACTATTGCTAAAACAAATGAAGAAGACACAAGTAAATGGAGAGATGCACTGTTTTCATGCCTGAGAAGGGCCAATATTGTAAATATTTTGAGTTTAAAAGGCCTTTGAAGACACAATCTCATGGCAAAAACCAAATTGGAGCTTTGGACAGCCTCACAAAAGAGACAAAATATGGATGTGGCTGTGACACTTTTGGCTAAGAACTCTGAACAGCTTAAGACAGGGGTTGATAGATCACTGCAGTAGGACAAAATACTCCTATAAAGGAGATTAAGAATATAATCCCACTGAAGATACAGTGAAAGGATTTCAATTAAGTCTAGAGAAATCAGGGAGAGGAAGACATGACCCCAAAAGAATTATGCATGTGACATTTGGCATATAGGGCTGATGGATCAAACTCATGTTTTTGTTTTTTGACAAATTGTAGTACATTTATACATTGGAACACTAATTAACAATAAAAAGTACATTTCTGATTTCCACAGGGCAATAAAGATTCTCAAAAAATAAACTCAAATACATTATGCTAACTGAAGAATACAAGCCCCAATATAGTACATACAGTATAATTTCATGTAGATTTAACCAAATTTTATAGCAATTCCATCCCAAACCCCCAGAGCATCCCTCCACCCCCCAACCTGTATCATTTGGAAACCATAAGGTTTTCAAAGTCTGTGAGTCAGTATCTGTTCTGCAACGAAGTTCATTGTGTCCTTTTTTTCAGATTCCACATGTAAGTGATAGCATATAATGTTGTATGTCGCTGTCTGACTGACTTCACTTATGATGATAATTTCCAGGTCCATGCATGTTGCTGTAAATGCCATTATTTCTTTCCTTTTAATGGCAGAATAATATTCCATTGTGTATAGGTACTACATCTTCTTGATCCACTCCTCTGTCGATGGACATTTAGGTTGTTTCCATGTCTTGGCTATTGCATAGAGTGTTGCAATGAACATTGGAGTACATGTATCTTTTCAAGTCATGGTTTTCTTTGGATAGATGCCCAGGAGTGGGATGGCTGGATCAAATGGTAATTCTATTTTAGTTTTCTGAGGAATATCCATACTGTTTTCCACAGTGGTTGCACCAATTTACATTCCCACTAACAGTGTAATAGGGTTTCCTTTTCTCCACACCTTCTCCAGCATTTACTGTTTGTAGACTTTTTGATGATGGCTATTCTGGCCAGTATAAGGTGGTACCTCACAGTGGTTTTGATTTGCATTTTGTAATAATGAGTGATGTTGAACATCTTTTCATGTGTCTTTTGGCCATCTGTATGTCTTCTTTGGTGAAGTGTCTGTTTAGATCTTCTGCCCCTTTTTTGATGGGGTTGCTTGTTCGTTTGTTTGTTTTTTGGTATTGAGCTGCAGAAGGTGTTTATAAATTTTGGAGATTAATCCTTTGTCAGCCAATTCATTTGCAAAGATTTTCTCCCATTCTGTGGGTTGTCTTTTTGTTTGGTTTAGCATTTCCTTTGCTGTGCAGAAACTTTTAAGTTTAATTAAGTCCCATTTGTTTATTTTGGTTTATATTGTCATTATCTAGGAGGTGGATCTGAGAATATATTGCTGTGGTTTATGTCGGAGAGTGTTTGGCCTATGTTTTCCTCTAAGAGTTTCATAGTGTCTGGTGTTATATCTAGGTCTTTAATCCATTGGAGTTTATTTTTGCATATGGTGTTAGGAAGTGTTATAATTTCTTTCTTTTCCACGTGGCTGTCCAGTTTTCCCAGCACCACTTATTGAACAAGCTGTCTTTTCTCCATTGTATATTCTTGCCTCTTTGTCATAGATTAGTTGACAGTAGGTGCGTGGGATTAATTCTGGACTTTCTATCCTGTTCCACTGATCTATATTTCTGTCTTTGTGCCAGTACCATAGGGTTTTGATGACTGTAGCTTTGTAGTATAGTCTGAAGTGCGGGAGCCTGATTCCTCCAGATCCATTTTTCTTTCTCAGGATGTCTTTGGCTATTCTGGATCTTTTGTGCTTCCAAACAAACTTTAAAATATTTTTTCTAGTTCTGTGAAAAATGTCCTTGGTAATTTGATAAGGGTTGCATTGAATCTGTAGATTGCCTTGGGTAATATAGTCATTTTGATAATATTGACTATTCCAATCCACGAGCATGGTATGTCTTTCCATCTATTTGTGTCATCTTTGATTTCTTTCATCAGTGTCTTCTAGTTTTCAGAGTACAGGTCTTTTGTCTCTTTAGGTAGGTTTATTCCTAAGTATTTTTATTCTTTTAGAAGTGATGTTAAATGGGATTGTTTTTCTAATTTCTCTTTCTGGTCTTTTGTTGTCAGTATATAAAAATGCCATCAATTTCTGTGTATTAATTTTGTATCCTGCGACTTTGCCAAATTCATGGATGAGCTCTAACAGTTTTCTGGTAGTTTCTTTAGGATTCTCTAGGTATAGTATCATGTCATCTGCAAATAGTGATAGTTTTTCTTCTTCCTTTCCAATTTGGATTCCTTTTATTTCTTTCTCTTCTCTGATTGCCATGGCTAGAACTTCTAAAACTATGTTGAATAGTAGTGGCGAGAGCAGATATACTTGTCTTGTTCCTGATCTCAGCTTTTCACCATTGAGAATGATGTTCACTGTGGGTTTGTCATATATGGCCTTTATTATGTTGAGGTAGGTTCCCTGGATGCCCACTTTCTGAAGGGTTTTTATCAGAAATGGGTGTTGGATTTTGTCAAAGGCTTTTTCTTCATCTATTGAGAGGACCATGTGGTTTTTATTCTTCGGGTTGTTAATGTGGTGTATTACACTGATGGATTTGTGGACATTGAAGAATCCTTGCATCCCTGGGATAAATCCCACTTCATCATGATGTACAATCCTTTTGAAGTACTGTTGGATTCAGTTTGCTAGTATTTTGTTTTGAGGATTTTTGCATCTATGTTCATCAGTGAAATTGGCCTGTAATTTTCTCTTTTTTGTGTGTGTGGTATCTTTGGTTTTGGTATCAAGTGATTGTGACCTCATAGAATGAGTTTTGGAGTGTTCCTTCCTCTGCCATCTTTTGGAATAGTTTCAGGAGGATAGGTGTTAGCTCTTCTCTAAAAGTTTGATAGAATTTTCCTGTGAGGCCATCTGGTCCTGGACTTTTGTTTGTTGCAAGTTTTTTAATCAGTTTCAATTTCAGTACTTATGATTGGTCCATTCATCTTTTCTGTTTCATCTTGGTTTAGTCTTAGAAGATTGTACTTTTCTAAGAATTTGTCCATTTCTTCTAGGTTTCCTTCCTATTTTAGTGGCATGTAGTTGCATGTAGTAGTCTCTTATGATCCTTTGTATTTCTGTGATGTCTGTTGTAACTTCTCCTTTTTCATTTCTAATTTTAGTGATTTGAGTCCTCTCTCTTTTTTTCTTTATAATTCTGGCTAAGGGTTTATCAATTTTGTTGATCATTTTAAAGAACCAGCTTTTTGTTTCCTTGATCTTTTCTATGGTTTTCTTCATTTCTATTTCATTGATTTCTGCTCTGATCTTTATGATTTCTTTCCTTTTGCTAACTTTAGGTCTTTTCTGTTCTCTCTCTAGCTGCTTTAGATGTAAAGTTAGGTTGTTTATTTGTTTTCTTGTTTATTTCTTTTTCCTGTTTCCTGAGGTGGGCTTGTATTGCTATAAACTTTCCTCTACAGCTTTTGCTGCATCCCATAGGTTTTGGAGTGTCATATCTTTGTTGTCATTTGCTTATAAGTATTTTTTAATTTCCTCTTTGGTTTATTCTGTGATCCATTGGTTGTTTAGTATCATGTTGTTTAGTCTCCACATGTTTGTTTTTTTTGCAGTTTTTCTTGTTGTTGATTTCCAGTCGTATATTGTTGTAGTCAGAAAAGATGCTTGATATGATTTCAATTTTCTTAAAGTTACCGAGGTTGGATTTGTAGGCCAGGATGTGATCCATCTTAGAGAATATTCCATGTGCACTTGAGAAGAATGTGTATTCTGTTGCTTTTGGATGGAATGTCCTACAAATATCTATTAAGTCAAGTTGGTCTAATGCTTCATTCAGGGCCTGTGTTTCCCTACTGATTTTCCATCTGGATGATCTGTCCTTTGCTGTAAGTGGGGTGTTAAAAGTCGCCCACTATCATTGTATTATTGTCAATTTCTCCTTTTAAGGTTGTTAGCAGTTGCCTTATATATATTATATATATATATAGAGAGAGATCCTATGTTGGGTGCCTATATATTTACAATTGCTATATCTTATTCTTGGGTTGATCCTTTTATCATTATGTAATGTCCTTTGTGTCTCATAATAATCTTTATTTTGAGGTCTATTTTGTCCGATATGAGTATTGCTGCTCCAGCTTTCTTTTGATTCCCATTTGCATGGAATATTTTCTTCCATTCTCTCACTTTCAATTTGTATATGTCCCTGGAAATGAAGTGGGTCTCTTGAAGACAGCATATATATGGATCTCGTTTTTGTATCCATTCAGCCAGTCTATGTCTTTTGGTTGGGGCATTTAGTCAATTTACATTGAAGGTAATTAGTAATAGATATGTTCTTATTGCCATTTTATTAATTGTTTTGGATTTGTTTTGTTGCTATTTTTTCTTCCCTTCTTCTCTGGTTCTCTCCTATTGTGATTTGATGACTATCTTTAGTGTTGTACTTGAGTTGATTTTTCTTATTTGTTTGTGTATCAATTGTAGGTTCTTGGTTTGCCATTACCCTGAAGTTTTGATATAGGAGTCTCTCTCTATATATATAAGAGATCGTTTTAAGTTGTTGGTCTCTTAATTTCAAGTGCATCTCCAGTGTCCTGCATTTGTACTCTCCTCTTCTCATGATTTCTGATTTTGGTAGCATATTTGTGCATGGATGATTTCCTACCTTTACTGTATATATGCCTTTATTGGTGAGCTGTCATTTGTGGTATTTTTGTTTCCTGTTGTGGCCTTTTCTTTACTGCCTAGAGAAGTTCCTTTATTATTTGTTGTAAAGCTGGTTTAGTGTTGCTGAATTCTCTTAGCTTTTGCTTATCTGTGAAGCTTTTGATTTCTCCTTCAAATCTGAATGAGAGCCTTGCTGGGTAAAGTAATCTTGGTTGGAGGTTTTTTTCCTTTCATCACGTTAAGTATATCATGCCACTTCCTTCTGGGCTGCAGAGTTTCTGCTGAAAAATCTGCCAATATCCTTATCAGGGTTCCCTCGTGTGTTCTTTGTTTCTTTTCCCTAGCTGCTTTCAGTATTTTCTCTTTGTCTTAATTGTGGTCAGTTTGATTAATATGTGTCTTGGAGCATTCCTCCTTGGGTTTATTATATGTGGTACTCCTTGTTCTTCCTGGATTCGAGTAAGTGGTTCCTTTCCCATGTTAGGGAAGTTTTGGGCTATTATCTCTTCAAATATTTTTTCTCTCCCTTTGTTGCTCTCTTCTCTTTCTGGCACCCCTGTAATATGGATGTTGATGTGTTTACATTGTCCCAGAATTCTCTGAGACTGTCTTCATTTCTTTTCAATCTTTTTTATCTTTCCTCTATTTTCTGTTCCACATCAGTGATTCCTACTAGCCTGTCCTCCATCTTGCTTATTTGTTCTTCAGCCTCCTGTATTTTGCTATTGGTTGCTTCTAATGAATTTTTTGTTTCAGTTATTGTATTTTGCATCTCTACTTGCTTAAGTTTTTTTTTTTTTTTGTCTTTTTGCCATTTCTTGGGCCACTCTCGCAGCATATGGAGGTTCCCAGGCTAGGGGTCTAATTGGAACTGAAGCTGCCAGCCTACACCAGAGCCATAGCAATGCAGGATCCAAGCCACGTCTGCAACCTACACCACAGCTCATGGCAATGCCGGATCGTTAACCCACTGAGCAAGGGCAGGGACCGAACCCGCAACCTCATGGTTCCTAGTCAGATTCGTTAACCACTGCACCACGACGGGAACTCCTACTTGCTTAAGTTTTAAATCTTGTATTTCTTTGCTCAATGTTTGCTTTAAATTATCAATCTTTGCCTCCAGTTTATTTCCAATATCTTGCTTCATTTTCAGCATCGTTAGTCTAAAGTCTTTTTCCTGGAGGCTGATAATCTCCTGATCACTTAGCTGTTTTTCTGGAGTTTTTTCTTGCTACCTTATCTGAATTATAGTTCTATGCCTTTTCATTTTTATTGGTTTTTGGTGTAGTCTCCTTTTTTTCAGACAATAGTTGCAGCCTCTCTTATTCTGATGTCTGCCCACCTTGTGGCTAAGTTAGTATGGGGGCTTGCTGTAGGCTTAATGATGGGAGGGAGTGGCGCCTGCCCACTGGTAGATGGGGCTGACTCCTATCCCTCTGGTGGGTGGGGCTTTGTCTCCGTGTGCCTGGGTGATCTTTAGGCAGCCTGTTTACTGGTGGGTGTGGCTGTGATCCCACCTGGATTATTGTTTGGCCTGGGGCTTCTCAGTGCTGATGTGGGGCAAAATTTCCCAAAATGACCACCTCTAGATAAACACATGCTGATGAATATTCCCAAGACCTTTGCCTCCAATGTCCTTCCCCCACAACGAGCCACAGTCACCCCCTTTTTTCCCTAGGAACTCCTCCAAGAACTGCAGTCAAGTCTGACCCAGATTCCCATGGAGCCTCTGCTTTGCCCTGGGACCCAGTGCACATGAAAGCCTGTGTGCACATTTCAAGAATGAGGTTTCCTTTTCCCCCAGTCCCATGGAGCTCCTGCGCACAAGCCCCACTTGCCTTCAGTGCCAGATGTTCTGGGGGCTCTTTCTCTCAGTGCCAGTTCCCCAGGCATGGGGACCTGATGTGGGGCTCAGTACTCTCACTCTTGTAGGTGAGTCTCTGTGATACAGTTATCTTCCAGTCTGTGGGCTTCCCACCTGGGAGGTATGGGATTGCTTATATCACATAATCGCCCCTCCTGCCTCTTGATGTGGTCTCCTTTTGTCTTCTGGAATAGGATATCTTTTTGAAAGTTTCCAGTCCATTTGGTTGAAGGTTGTTCAGCATTTGGTTGTAATTTTGTTGTTTTTGTGAGAAAAGGTGAGCTCCAGTCCGTCTATTCTGCCATCTTAATTCTGTTCCTTAATTGATTTTTAATGAAGGCACTATAGAAATTCAACAGGGAAAGGAAAATCTTTTCTACAAACAATGTTGGAATAACTAAATAACTATAGAGCAAAAAACGAATCTCAAATTTATACCATACACTCGAATTAAGTTGAAATGGATCATAGACATAAATGTAAGGACTAAAGTTATGAAGCTTCCTAAAGAAGCTTAGGAGTTATCTTTGTTAGTTTAGGATAGGAAAAGACTTTTTAGACAGGAAACACACACAAGTTATGAATTGGACTTCATTAATATTACAAACTTCTCAGTGTTCTCTCAGTCTGAGGCATACTTCTCTATTTTCTGACAAAAAAAATATAACTCTTTAGAATCAATAATAAGAAAGCAAACAATCCAATATAAAAATTGACCAAGGAATTGAACAAATACCTCATAAAAGAGGAAGTGCAAGTGATCAGTATGCTCATGAAAGTATGGTCAATATTACCAGCCATCAGAGAAATGCAAATTCAAACCACCATGAGATTCCATTTCACATCCGCTAGGATGACTAAAATACGGAAGATCAGAAATACTAAATATTAATGAGAATGCATGTTGCTGATACAAATCCTTTCAGAAGATTGTTTGGCCCCTTTTCATCAAGTTAAATGTATACCTATCCTCTGACCCAGCAATTCCATTCCTATCTATTTATCCAGAGAAATGAAAACATATGTTCACAAAAACAATTTTAAAAGAATATTCATAGCTGCTTTAGTCATGATTACCCCAAATCTGGACACAACTCCAAAGGCAACCAATAGGAGAATAGACAAACAAGTATTATACACTCATAAATGGAATCACTCAACAATAAAAAGGAAGAAATTACAAGAAAATGGCTGAATCTCAAAAATATTAAGTGGAACAAAAAAAGTCAGATCACAGCATAACAACCATATTATTCCATTTATACAAAGTCCAAGATCTTTGGTGGTGCTAGAAATCCAAACAGCTATTGTCTCTGGAAAGGCCTGGGGGATTGACTGGGATGGGGTATTAGGGAACATTTTGGGGTGATGGAAATGTTCTCGGTCTTGATGAGGGTTTAGATTAATTGGGTATATACATTTGTCAAAATTCACTTAAGCTCTGTGTATGTCTCTTTGGGTAAATTATAGATCAGTTTTCTAAAAGAAAAGAGCAAGAAAATATTGAATGCTTGCTATATATATATCAGGCATTGTTCCAGGTGGTAGGAACATAGCTGTACACAAACTGACAAGAATGTTCCTGCCCTTGTGAAGGTTAATTCTCAGTTATACATTAGATGTAGAAATAAAATGCTGATGTGCTAAATTGAGCCTGGAATCACAGGTTTACTCCTGCCTGTAGAAAGTGGCTCAGATATCATACCTCCTCACCCCTTCCCATTGCCTGTCTTGCTGCCTTGGTGACAGGTGCTCTCAAGATGTGGGGACAGGCCAGCCCACCTGATTGGGAAGTGGTGTGCTGATTGGTATTTCCCATAGGCCACTATGTGCTAACTGACTGAAAATAAGCCCTGGAAGTAAAGCCTTCTGGAACATGTTTCATTTCTGCATAAAGAAGGATTCATTCAATGACATGCCTGGAATGAGATTCATGGTGACAAGCTTGGTTTGGGCCGATGGTGCAGGGAGGGGAGGCAGCAGTGAGGCTGCTGCAGAGCCTGTGATCTTATGCAGAGGCTGGGCCCTACATGCAGTGGCTTGATGTGGGATCTGAGTTCCCAGACCAAGGATTGATTCCAGGCCATAGCAATGAAAGCACCGAGTCCCAACCACTAGGCCACCAGGGAACTCCCATGCTGATCTATTAAAGGTGTGATTTAAGAAGCACATTAGGCAGACCTAAGGGAGCACAAGAGAAGAGAGGCCTCCTGCTGGGACAGAAGTTTAAACCTAAGCAGAATCACAGCAACTCCAGCCATCCTATGGACTGTCAACATCTTGCAAGTAGCTAGGCTGTATGTTTTCCCTTTGGAATAGCTAGGTCCAAACCTGTCTTGGACTGAGAAGGTAATAAGTTGACCTAAGAAGGTAAAAAGTTGTTGTGAAGACCTCCTTCTCTGTTCTAGTCTGCCCCAGAAAGCTACTCAGTCATATACTATTCCTAGGGCAGGGTTCCAAGACTTAGTATGAATATAGATGTTGGACTGAAGGGTGTTGAGATGGGTATGAATGGGAAATTGATGGTAGCAATGAACAAAGTGACTTTCCAGGTTCTTTCAGGATCTCTTATCTATGATGTTGTTGGATGCTTTCTTTTTCTACCGAGAATCTGACAAATTTTTAATTACTGCTTATATTTATGTAGTGATTTATATTTTATAAAGCACATTTCTTATAATAATCACATCTAGCTTTATTGTGTGTGTGTGTGAGAGAGAGAGAGAGAGAATCATACATTCCCCCAATGCAGATTCTGAGAAAAGAATTCAAATGCAAGTATTTTTTTGAAGTATGGTTTATTTATAATATTATATTAGTTTCAGGTGTATAGCATAGTGATTCAATATTTTCACACATTACACGCCATTAAAAGTTACTACAAGATAATGACTGTAATTCCTAGTGCTATATGGTATATCCTTGTTGCTTCGTCTATTTTATACATAGTAGTTTGTATCTGTTAATCTCACACTCCCAATTTGCACTCCCCCTCCCCTTTTGGAATCATTAATTTATTTTCTATATATGTGAATCCATTTCTGTTTTGCTTATACATTTCATTTGTATTGTTTCTATTTTTTTATTTTTTTGTCTTTTTTATCTTTTTAGGGCAGCACCCATGGCATATGGGGATTCCCAGGCTAGGGGTCAAAGTGGAGCTGTAGCTGCTGACCTACAGCATAATCACAGCAACGCCAGATCCGAGCCATATGTGGTGGGACCACCACAGCTCATGGCAACTCACTGAGCGAGGCTGGGGATCGAACCTGAGTCCTCATAGGTACTACTCAGATTTGTTTCTGCTGAACCACTCCCTCACTTGTATTATTTTTAGATATATTTATTACACATCTGTAATATCATAGAGTATTTGCCCTTCTCTGACTTATTTCATTAAGCATAATATTCTTTAGGTCCATTCACATTGCTGCAAATGGCAGAATCCCACTATTATTATTATTATTATTATTATTATTATTATTATTATTATTATTATTATTATTATTTTGTCTTTTGTCTTTTTAGGGCTGTACCCACGGCATATGGAGGTTCCCAGGCCAGGGGTCTAATCAGAGCTACAGCTGCTGGCCTACACCACAGCCATAGAAATTCCAGATCTGAGCCATGTCTGTGACCTACACCACAGCTCACAGAAATGCCAGATCCTTAACCCCCTGAGCAAGGCCGGGGATCAAACCTGAAATCTCATAGTTTCTAGTCAGATTTGTTTCCACTGCACCACAACGGGAACTCCCAGAATGCCATTATTTTTATGGCTGAGTGATATGCCATTATCTGTTATACCACATCTTTTTCATCTATTTTGTCTGTTGATGGGAAGTAAAAATATTTTTTATATTTGTGAAGAAATGGAAGAAAAACTGGTAAGAGAGTAGGGCAATAAGACCAGTCAGCCAAGAAAATGTGCATTTTGTTGGCCAGTTATCACTGGGGGAATATGAGACAGCAGCCTGAGTTGCTCTGCCTGAGAGGGAAGGTTACTGGGTTACTTAGATAGCTACCATAAGACATTGGTTGAGGGTTATTCCTTGGGGGGGATTTTCATTTCCTAGCATGTTGGTCCCACCTCTTGGGCAGCAAAGCTGGTCCAGGAGCAAGAAAAATCCCTCAGAAAAGAAATGCAGTTGTTGGCAGCTGGAAGGTTGGAAGTGGAGCTGGTGTTCTCTCAAGTGTGAGGGAGTTGGGTGACCAGGAGCCTTGCTACACAGATTCTGCTACATGCTCCCTGTGCATTTTTGATTTAGCAGTCACAGCTCCGTGACATGGTATCATGGTCTTCATTTCAAAGAGAGGCAACTGAGACTCAGAGAAGTTCAGTAGCTTTATCGAGGTTGAATTGCTGATGGAGAGTTGGGACTTGTGACTCCAGAACTCATTCTTACTATACGGTGCTGTTTTGTGTTTCTTCATTCTTTAACTGCATAATAAACAAGGGGCATTTTTCTTACTTCATTTTATAAATAAGGAAACGAAGTCTCACTTGCATCAAACAACTTGCCCACAGTCTTCCAGCTAGCTGAAAGGAGAGCCAAGCCAGCTCTCTGAAGCCTACACATATCCTGGTAAAGCACCGCCTGCTATGCACTTTACATTCCTCAGTTGCCTGCCTCCTCTTTAAGGACTGTGGTTTTCCTTTGTTCTATTCTTTAGAGGGTTTTATTTATAACTCCCCTGAAATGGGCTTCCCCTAAATCTATTGCCCCATACAGCCAGGTTTAGAGTGAATTGCCCAGACTCTCTCTTTCATCAGAGAATTTTAGAGAGAATTTAATTGATTTACTTGCTTTCAATTCCTAAGCCTTCATTTGTTTGTTTCCTTAATTGAACAATTTAGACCTCTAATCTTTGAAGATAGGACTATCAGGGAGGACATATAATGTGTTCAGTATAAAAATAAAATGAAGTTCAAGATCAGGTGTCCTAGAGAGAGAGATTCTGGTCAAATTTGAACACAATTAGCCAATCCTTTTATGGGCTTGATTTCAGTTCCCTTTGAGCGCAGAGATAAAATACCTTCCTGAGTTTCCAAGAACACCTGGTTTGGCCCCACATTACTGGAGATGTCTGAGCCACAGCTGCCTGGGTGGCAGTTGGGAAGATCTTGTTCTGCATACAGAAGCTCAGCCCATAGGGGTAAGAATTCTGACAGGGCTGAAGGAAATCAGGAGATACCACAGGTATAGAATTCACTCCCCCAAAATGGCCCAAGGAAGGCCTCCACCATGGCTTGAACTCTTCCACATAAGTGATGGGAAACTAAATTCAGTTCTCCAAACTTCTGTCCCATTAGAGGTTGGCCATGATCTTACATCCAAATATCTGCCTCCCTACCTCTATGGGGAGATATATCAGCCACAAAGGTGTACTGCTCAGATATTCTTTCAAGAAGACCCCCTGCAAGGTTGGCCCTGGAAGGTATCTTTCAGATGCTGCAAATTGCAGTCTCCAGCAGATCTCCTACTGAGGCCGTGCTCTCCCTGGTTTGACACCAGCCAGGAATGAGCAGAGCAGGAACCCTAGAGCCATGTTATTCCTGTGCAACACAAGATTCCTGTGATGGGAAATCTTTGCTCTGGGGCTCCTGGTCTACCCAGCAGAGACCAAAGATCTGCCCTTCAGTCTGGGGTTCTCCTGCCTATCCTCCTTTCTTAGCCCTCTCCTTTTACCTGCATGTTCTGAAGGCAATTCTCAGCTGCCCCTGCTCCTTCTTCACAAACACTTCCTCTCAAATCTGTAGCACATCTAATTCCATCTTGGTGTCCACTCTTGGAGGACTCAGAACTTATATTGTTGGTACAGAGAGTGGGGCTGGGGACTAGCTCATTCACCACACAGCTGGCAAGGAGAAAGCCAGCCCAGGGGAAATGTGGAGTGTGGATAATCCTTGGAATAAGATGGTATGCCTCAGTTGCTGAAAATTTCATGAGTGGTGACCTGGAAGAATGTCCCAATAGAGGAGAATGCCTTTGCCAATACAATGGTTCAGGCATTTGAAATATATGAGGGAACGATAACTATAGGCATAATCATTAGTATATTGTATTGGCACCCTGTGGAGGGATAATTAGAAACTAGGGCCATTAACAAACAATTCAGGACTACGTGTGAGAGCCAGACACTTTGGACACTTACAAAGAGTCTCTTATCTCCTGCAGTGGAATAACGTTCATAGTTGAAGAGAAGACTCAGAGCTCCAGAAACATTTAAATGCTCAACCAAGACAGGGATGTCATGCTAAGGTCAGGGCCCTGGCTGGGGAAATATTGGATTTCCAAACTTTGCATGAGGACATCTTGGTGGAGGCTCCCACAACTTTTAGCTATGTAGACTCTCCTGAGCCTTTAAAACTTGCTAAGGCAGCCCACATCTCTCTATTAAGAGATGCACTTCCCAGTTTCTTGGGATACAAGCAAGAACCCCAGGGGATGGGGAAAATTCATGTCTAACGTGGCTCTTAGAAATCTAAAGAAGGTAATGGCTAACACTGAGCAAAGCAAGCCTTCCTAAATTGCCCTGGCAGATGGTAGAGAAAGGAATTAAAGACCCAGGGAGGAAAGAAGACTGGAATCAATATTATATGTGACATCGGAAGACTCACTTGAGGACTGGATTGCGTAGGAGAGTCCAGGGGACACACCATTCATGAGGCCATCAGGAATACTCTCTGAAGTTCAGTGGCAGCAGGGGTGAGCTGGACTTACTGACAGCAACGGGAAAATGAAACCTGGAGGAAATAGAGGCCAGGTGGCAGCGCTTAACCACTGGAAGTTGGGGGGCTTCAATGGCCATAATGACTGGCAATGTCAGAGGGGCAGCCCTGGGGGGAATTGTGGAGATGGTCAGTAGACTATGGCTAAATAGATGAGAAGCCAGGAATGCCACTTAGTAACAATCAGAAGACTATAAGAATAAAAAAGGAGACTGAAGTCAGTCACCTTAATAAAAGGTCAGGATCACTTACTCAATTACTAGCCTTGAGCCAATTTTCCAAGTTGAGATCCACTGACTGAAGAAGTGGCCAGATCTCCAGGAGGAAGGGCCCTATGACCCCACCGCAAGTGTACTCTCTAATGACTCCATCAGTCCTTCCTCAAAAAGACCTGTGACTATTTTCTGCAGTGACTGTACACAGGGAAATAGGAATACCCAGACATTTCAAGAGGTATTGGACACGGAGTTACAATTGACACTTAGAGTCCCCAAATGTTATTCTAACTCCCTAACAAATGGAGACCAGGTTAGTCTGATTTACAGTGGATTCAAGGGTCCATAGACCTATTCTTGGCAGTTGGAGTAACTCTTACATGAACCCCTGGCCTGTGGGTAAGAGCTTGCATAGTGAGAAGATCAAGTGGAAGTTTCCAAAGTTAGTAAAAACAATATCACATCCAAAGGTTTTTTCTTTGATTATTTGTTTTCTGAAGGAGATGGATGATGGAAATTACTGCCACCATTTAAGATCTAAAGGATGCAGGGGGGTGGTTCATATCACATTTCTATCTAATTTACAAGTTGAAATCCCACAGATACAAGATAGATCATGGAGAATGAATGTACACCACAGGTTCAACCAAGTATTAGCCCTGATTTCAATGCTGTTTCAGACATAGTATCATTATTATTATTATTATTATTATTGAAATATAGTTGGCTTACAATGTGCCAATTTCTGCTGTACAGCAAAGTGACTCAGTCATAGATACATGATTATTTTTTAATAGTATTTTCCATCATCATCTATCCCAGGTGATTGGATATAGTTCCCTGTGCTATACAGTAGGACCTTGCTGTCTATCCATTCTAAATGTAACAGTTTGTATCTACTAACCCCAAACTCCCAGTCCATCCCACTCCCTCCCCGTCCCCCTTGGCAACCACAAGGTCATTCTCTGTCAGACATAGTATCTTTGCTACAGCCAATTAATAAGGTCTCAGGTAGGTGGCTATTGAGTTGACCTCTGCTTCTTTCTATGGCAATCAGACAATCAAAAGATCAGAAACAGTTTGCATTTACATTGAACAAACCACAAAATTTATTTAGTCTTGCCCCGCGTTCTGTTAATTTTCCCACTCGGTGTTGTAGTATAATCTGAAGAGATCTGAACCATCTCGAAACCAAGAGAGTGAAAGCAAGAATAGCCTCCCTTGCCATCACCCTCAGTGACCCCCCCCCCCACGGGAGCTTTGCACTTCCCATCCCCATAACTCTGGGCTTTGCAAGGTTAGAGGTTCTAGTCTCCAGAGAGGGTACACACTTATCAGGGGATACATCACGTATCCCATTGAACTTCAAGGTACAGTTTCCACCTGTACATTTTGGACTTCTAGTGTCCAAGGATCAGCAGGTGAGAGGAGAAGTCACCATTTTGGCAGGATTGATTGTCCTTGATAATTCTGGTAGAGGAGGGAGGACTACTCTGACACAATGGGAACAGAGGATATGTTTGAAATGCAGTTGAACCAACTGGGGACCTTTTAGTAGCCTTTGCTCAGTGGTCCTAGGGGCTCAGACCCTTTAGCAATGAGAGATTGGGGTCTCACATTGGGCTACCCATCAGGACCTGCCCAGGCAACACTGAAAGTGAAGGCAACTTGGAGTGTATAGAGAGGAGAAAGGCAATGACCAACTGCAGAGATGGGGCTGTAGTTCACCCAACTAACCTCTTCTGATTTTCTCCTCTAGAGGAGATGGCACCAGGCACTGAGGATATGCTGCTTGCTGAACATGTGTAGAGAAACGGAACTGTGTGGCACAAAGCAGTGGACACAGCAGCCATGGAAGTCTCTCTTCAAGAGAAGCTGCTCTAAGGAGGATGGTTCATGGGAAGCTACCAGGTGGGCATCTTCAGATCTGACACAGCATTTACCTGAGGCCTTGATTTTCACGGGTTGCTCCTACCCACTGACTAAGCATGGTAAGGAGACTAGAGTTGGGCCATAGCTGCCCAAAATGGGACTCTTCTAGTGGGCAGTCTTTGCACAGGGGCTTCCTGTTGACCTGGCTGAGACTTTATCAATTTCACCCCAGTCTCAACCTCCTCCTACCCACTTTTCCTTTTTCCCCCTCTCCTTACACAGCTGTCAGCCCCACACAGGGGTCTGAAAGCTCTTTATGCCCCCTCTGGCTCCCTCTCTCCTGTACCCTTCAGAAACATTGCCTTTCTGCATGCTTTATTCCACTTGGCCTCTGCTTCTCTGAGGACCCAAGTAGGCACAGGAGACCATGGAAAATGGTTAAAAAAAAAAAAAACCTTCCATAAAAAAAAGTAAGTGGAAAAAAATATCCATTGCTAGATGGAAAAGTGATTGGGAAGGTATTCACTTAGCCACTTTCTGGATGTTTTCAGAAATTCAAGGAAACAAGAATAACTATCAAAGAGAAACTCTTTAGCTGAAAGCTATTTTTGAGTCTCCATAATTCCAAGTTCTATTAACTTGTGTGAAAGCTCTTAGAGTTGTCAGATCAAATTCTCGATCTTTGCCATGATTTGGAAGTTTCCCTGCCAAAGTGACAAAGGACAATAATTGAACCTGTGGTCCTGAATCTTGGTTGGAAGAGAATTGGCTCAAACCTTCTCCCTCCCCATCCTCTCTGAGAGCATCCAAGGCAGCATTTTCCTTGACTTCCAGGGGAAGTCAAGGAAAAGCATTAATACATTGCATCTACAACCAGATAGGGTCCCTGCTAACACTTTTTAAAAAGCAGTTAGAAGACTTGCCACTTTCACTCCATGATGTGCCAAAATGTAAGATATAATTGTAAACCAAATTGCTGAAACTAGAGGCCAAACTGAAAAAGTGACATCCCTTGCCTTTGGTGAAAGAAATATAAACAAGGCCAAATGGGAAATGGCTGAGAAAAAAAACAGAGGCTAAAAAAAGGTCTGAAAGAGAAGAGGACTCTCCTGATTATAAAAGAAGCAGCAGGTGCTCTGCCTACAATGGACCATCTTCTCATGTCTATATTTTTTGAGTAACAGGCTTAAAGCTACTGGGGAAAAAAAATTAACCACACTCATTTTTCTTCTCCCAAGTCAATAAATGGAAAAAGGAGCTATCTATGACTCCGTTGAATCAAATCTGCAGTCATTCCATGAATGGAGGAAATAAGGAGAGGATGAAAATGGCCTTTGTTCCAATGATAACGGCGCCGGTGGCTGAGCATGAGCAACATGCCTGGAGTTTTACGTAGCTGCTCTCACCCCCAAGGGCACTGCAAGGTGAGTCTAATTTTCCCCACTGTACAGAGCTCAGCAGACTTAGAGATGTCAGGGAACATTCCCATGTCACGAAGCTTGGACAAGGCAGAGTCCAGCCCGGTGTCTCTGTTTCCAAAGCGAGTCCATCCTCTCACCTTCTCTCCTTCAGGTGAGAAAAAGATGGAGGAGAGGCAGGAAAAGGCTGGGGGGGAATCGTATTCAGACCAATGGCAGATCCTTGCAAGGAAAGGAAAGCAAACTCGGCACCATGAGTTTTACAACATTTGGAAGCAGAAGGAGCCACACTGACAGCTGTGGGGATACTGTAGGATCTGAGGAATGATCTTGGCAGGGAGCATTTAAAGAACAGGCAGGTAATTCTTCCTCTGCTGAACTCCTTTTCCCTTCATTTGAACACACCATCTGGCCTGTATTAAGGCTTAGTAGATGTTTTGAATCAATAAGTAAATTCGTACCTCTATCAAAATAGCATTGTCTTTTTGCCTTGTATTATAGGTACTTTGTGCTTTAAATCTCTCATCCTGGGCAGTCAGTATCTGAATAGCAATAGACTCTTGCATTTACATAGCACTTTATAGTCAGATTTTGTGTACATCATTTTATTCAGAGCAATTCTATGAAGTTTGAAAGGCATTCTCTCTTCATTTCAAAGAGTTTGAGGAGTTCCTGTCATGGCTCAGTGGTAACAAACCCGACTAGTATCCATGAGGGAGTGAGATCAATCCTTGGCTAAGAATCCAGTGGGTTAGGGACCCAGCATTGCTGTGAACTGTGGTGTAGGTTGCAGAAACGGCTCGGATCCCGCATTGCTGTGGCTGTGGCCGGTAGCTGCAGCTCTGACTCAGCCCCTAGCCTGGGAACTTACATATGCTGCAGGTGCAGCCCTAAAAAGAAAAAAAGACTTTGAGGTTCAAAGAGGTTAAGTGATTTACCCAAAGTCATCTACCAATGGGGAAACCTTGCACTTGAATTAAGGATTTCTAACCTCACATCTGTTTTCTTTCGAATATGCAGTCTTTTAAAAACCTTCCCCTTCTGACTCATCACTGCAGTTTAACACAGCCAAGCCCTACACCTTACTCATGAGAGTGTTCCATAAATATCTGTTGGATCACTTTTATGAATGAATGACTGAGGAGGAAAGGAATAAATGAAACTTCATAAAATGACCAAATGTGGTTTGTCTTTGGGCAATTTGACTCTCAGATCTGGATGAGAGGTGTTCTAGAAAATTATTCTGTCTCCTCACATTTCCCTTAAATGTCCTCCCTGATGTCCTCAAGGGAGATAGTTTTACTGCCCTTTCTGCTTGAAAAATGTTTGTGTGTGGTCCTTTGAGAGAACCAAAATCTCTCTAATCAGTTCCTAGTAGTTTGGGGGATGACTCTGAGCAAATATCCCGTTAATTGAAAGAAGAATGTTGTCATCTGCCACAGAGATTTCTCATCATGTTTCATCAAATTCAAAACAGCCCCGTTTGGAATTCTTTTAGGAGCAGCGTAATTACACCGCATCCTATGGTGTTTGGAAGTAGCGCTCACAATTTGCATCACTGTCGTGAGTGGGAAGTGATCCATGCTAAATCGGGGCTGGGCCAGATGGGTCTTGCTAAGACCCTCTCCCCTCCCTCTTCAGCTCCATTAAATTAAGCCGTCCCTATGTGTATGCAAAAGACATAAATCAGTCTTTGCCTTCTGTGTATTAAAGAAATGCATCCGCTTCCATTAATTAAAAGTCAAGTGCTTCTGTTTACAGTGATCAGGGCAAAACAGACGCTTCTGCCAGAGAATTCCAGAGAAGCAGATCCTGGTCAGATGCCACAGGCCTCAGCCAGGCTGGGCAGCAAGAGGGACTTAGATGTGAATGAGCCCGTCCTTGTCTTGGGAGGTAAGGGACAGCATCTCAGCACACCAAGGTCCTAGGCCTCTATTTCCTTGCTGCAAAGTGGCCCCATCCTGGGGACCTGGCTGGTCTTCTCCACGGGGTCACTGAACACAAGGCCCTGCCTGATGAGTAGGAGCCCCTGGGCTTGCCAGTCGTATGTAGCCGCACACAATTTGTTCTGGGGTCTCCAGTTTCCTCTCAGCTCTGACAGTTGTTTCTAATTGTCCTTTTCATTCCAACGCCTATCTCCTCCCACCCCTACGCACCCTTCCCCCAACACACATACCTGCTCGTGACCTTTTTAGTGCTGTCTTCCTCTAGCCTTCTCTCCTTGCAGGTGTTGCTAAGTCATGCATTAATCATTGACATCTTAGAAAGAAGTTTAGCCAATGTGGTTCCCCTTATATACAATATTATATGTTGTAGGTATCTATGTGTATTATATGGAGTATATATACCATATATATTATATAGTATGTACTCCATATATTTAGTATATATGTATATAATATATAAATACATATAGTATGTATCTCTAGATAAATATGCATATACATATATAGTTTAGTTCCTCAGTATGGGAAAAACATGTTTTGTACCTGATTAGAGAAATTTTCAGACTTTATTCTTATGTATCAGTGTTCTTCTTCTACCATAGAATACATGTCATCATAGACAAATTGGGGGACATTCTTAAAGGAAGAGTAAAAACCTCTCACCTACAATCCTATCCCTCAAATTGACTGCTATAAATATTTTGGTGTATTTTTCCTTCTCTTTTCCACTTACAAAATTATGAATTTTTCCTTATAAGAAAGTGTAGAGAATAAGAAAATATTCATATATATACTCAATTGAAGAAAAGGAATTTAGATGTATAATTTCCTTTCTTACCAGAGCTAGCTAGTATCCAAAATTTGATGTCTATTGTGTTTAGTGTGCATTTCTTTATCCTTTACAACAAAGGTATATATCTATAAACAAAATATGATGTTGCTTACATACTCTTAAGTTTCAGGTAAGTGGTATTCTCCTACGGCTTGTCTTTAAATTCTTCTACAACTTGTGCTTTTGCTCAAATTATGCTTTTTGAAAATTAACTATGTCGGTACAGGTAGATGTGTACATTCACTTTGACTGCTGTGTAATATTCTTGTGTAAGAATAAATACACCACCCCTGAGTCCCCATTCTCCTGGGGCTAGGCATGTGACTCACTTTTAAGTCTTCTGCTACCACAAGCAGTGCTCCGGTGTACACTGTCTGTGACTCCCAGCACACGGGGGAGGGCTCTCCAGGGGATGAAGCCTGGTTCCACACACTGCGGCCTGAGGGAGAGCATAGGGGACAGACATGGCTGCTCTGACCAACCCCTGTGGAAGGGAGGAGGCAGTGCTCATGGCAGGAGGTAAGGCTGTGTAGTCACAACCCCCGATTGTGTCTTCTGATGTTCAGAATTCACAGCCCAGGCAGTAGACAAGTCAGGAGCTGATACAAGACTTTCAAAAATAACTTTGCAGGAGTTCCTGTCGTGGTGTAAAGGAAACAAATCTGACTGGCATCCTTGAGGGCCACACTCAGAGGGTGAAGGTTCTGGCATTGCCACGAGCTATGGTATAGGTCGCAGATGCCACTTGGATCTTGTGTCGCTATGGCTGTGGTACAGGCCAGTGGCTACAGCTCCAATTCGACTGCTAGCCTGGGAACCTCCATATGCCAGGGGTGTGGCCCTAAAAAAGACAAAAAAAAAAACTTGCAAAAATCCATGTCTCAGTGTAAATTCAGACCCAGCATGTGGTCCACCTCACTTACCTGGATCCCTTACATCAACCTTTGGCACAGAGCAGTGCAGCAGAAAAAAACTTGAGAATGGTCAGATAAGCAAATCTAAACACTGAAGCTCAGGAACTTTAATGAGAAGAGGGATGACGGGCCCCCAACTGGAAACTGCTTACTTTCTTCATTTAGGCTTGATTCTGACAATCTTGGTTGTGTTTCGATCCAGTCCGCAGTAGATGAGAGGTAGAAATTTTAATGCAGGGAGATTGACCAGGGAAGACAGCAGGCAGAAAAGAATTGTGACTCCCTAACTCTGCCCTCCTGTGTTTATCCTCTCCGGGGGGATGGATGAGAAAAATGGAGTTGGGCGTAAGAATTGAGGCAACCAGTTTAATGTAGGGCAACTAGTTCTTTATACACAACTTGAAAACTCAGTCATCAAGAAAAAGCCTTGGACTTCTCTGGTGGCCTAGTGGTAAAGGATCTGGTGTTGTCCCTGCTGTGGCCTGGGTTTGATCCCTGGCCTGGGAACTTCCATATGCCACAGGAGTGGCCAATAAAAAAGAAAGAAAGAGCCTTAAACTCTTTGTGATACATTTTAGCAATGTTTCCATTGAAACTTGAGTATTTGGAAATTTTAACTATGGGACAAAATAATCCTCGATGTCTGCATAGTTTGCAATTTAGTAAACACCTTCACAAGACGTGTCTTCACTGGGCAGCATTTTGCTTAAGCGCAAAGAAACTGAGGCCCAGATAGGCTTAAATATTTTGCCCGGGTTGGCAGAGCCGTGGTTCTTCTGGCGCCTCACCTTGCATGTTTCCTGCCTGGCAGGGGCCCCCTCTTTTCTTGGAATCCTTGCCCGAAGAACTGGGCCAAGGTGCTTCGGGGTCAAGGCTAAGAACACCAATGTGACACAGGTGACTTCTCTGTGTGGTGGTTAGAACACGCACTCCAGGGTGGGACAGACCAAGTGGGACTCCTGGCTCAGGGACTTAACTAGTAGTGTAACCTGTCTGGACCGCCATTTACATGCCTGTAGTAAGGGGATCATAGCCTATCTACATCGTAGGGTTATGGGATGATTAAATGAGTTAATTCGTATGAAGTAGTTAGACAAATCCTTACTGGTGAGCAGGAAGTATGCTACTCCATCCCCCAGCCTGTAATAGTATAGATGTGCCTCTAGAGTATTTAGGACATAAATTATGGTTCAATTATAGGAAATGAATAGAATAATACTTCCCAGCCTTCCATAGAATATTTTAATGCTTCTGTACTATTTTATTATTAAGTATGTTCTGTTCCAGTAGTTTCATTTTTTTAAAGTTAGGTTTCTGGCTCAACAAATAAATTTTTACAAAACATTAAACATAAAAATGATACACTGTTAAATATAAAACTGTTTGTTTGAACACTGGCAAATGGGTGCAGTCTGCCCATGCTTTGGATTCACGGTGTGGTTCAGGTCCCCGTGTCTGCCGAAATTTGGACATGGTCTTAATGACATTTTAGTAAAAACATTTAAAGTATGCAAACAGAGCTATGCTCCCCGCCCCCACCCCTACTCACAAGCTGGTCGGGGGCGGGGGGGGGGGCGGCGGCCCACTTTAGGGATATCAAGTCACTGCTTTTCAAAATTATACAAATGTCTTTATTATTGCCACCTGTGCAGTGTTTATAGGAAGCCACCACAGAATGTTCCTATTATAGTGGCAGCTGGGGTGGTTGGAGAGGCAGTTGGGAAGCTGTGAAAAACTCACATTCAGTCTTTAGCAACTAAGAATATTAATATTATTTGATGCAAAATGCTCCCTTTTCCTTATAATATTCTGGAATAGGCTAGGAAGGTCAGAAGGAAGAGTGAGCTGCTCCGTGGGAGCCAGCGACAACATCTTTTTTCTTGCAGCTCAACAGGAAGTGTAACCAACCCTTCTCCTCTCTCGGTTCTCTTCTGATTATATGATTATTTCCACTTATGCTCATAATTGCTATGAAATTCTAATCATAATATGAATACTATTTTGTAGTCTTTGTTTTTCACGGATCATAAGCAATTTAAAAATATTTCTACAAAGTCTTTCCTTTTCTCCTTTAAAGTTGTACAGTATTTTATCTTATAAATTCAGTGCAAGTTTATTTGACTCTATCATTGAGCATTTCCCAATATTTTCCTAAAAATATACTTTTATGCCTAGTTTTTTCTTTTTCTTCTTCTTCTTTGGAGATATTAACCTTTCTCAAGATTAGGATTAAGAGATCAAAGAATATGGACACTTTGTGGGTTTTGTCACATAACACTGTTAGGACTTCCAAACAATGTCCCACAAACCTGTTGTGTGGAGGTGGTTCTTTTTAAGAGAGGGCAAAATAGAAGTTTATATTTTCAAGAAGAGAAAGGCAAGATATGACAATTATTAACCAAAAAAAAAAATCATGAAGAAAGGGCTTTAAGGGCCCTTTACAAATAGGACATAAATAGTCTTGAAATATATGAGGTGAGTCCGAGAAGGGTCATGGAACAAGAAGATACCACTTCACCTTTAAAAGGAGATTGATTTCATATAGAGAATGGATAAAAAAGATCCTACTGTATATCACAGGGAACTATATTCTAAAACCTGTTAAAACCAGAATGGAAAAGAATATGAAGCAGAACGTGTGTGTGTGTGTGTGTGTGTGTGTGTGTGTGTGTACAGCAGAAATTAACACACCATTGTAAATCAACTATACGTCAATAAAATAAAATTTTTTAAAGAGATTGCTCATGTAGGAAGCTAATCTATAAAATAGGCTATTGCCTCTTTCTTTAACTTTCAGGGCATCCAGCAGAATCATTCCACAATTTAGCCTATTGGCCATGAAGTTTTACGACTGGTATTTTTTGATACTTTGGTCCTCATACACTTCCCATCTATTTTAATCATTTGAATGGGTCCTTGATTGGGTGGGTAGATACTTTTCCCATCAGAAGAGTTCGAAATGAGCTCACGCTAGACCTTCAGATTGCCAAACACTGGGGTTTATTTATTGACTCAATAAATGAAAGAAGGGAGGAGATGTCATTTTTGAAAGAGTCTGAGCTTTAATTTCTATTACTGGTTTTCATTTAAATAACTAAACACCCCACATGTGTATTGCTGCTGACAATGTTGAGTTGAGTGTCTCTTGCTCTAAGATCCCAGGATGCCACCACCACACCCCCAGGGAGTCATCTTCTGTTTGCCAGTCCTTAAAGAGAAGCTCACCATGATGGATTTTCTCTCTTGGAGCATGTGGGAAACATAGCTGTGAATCCTTGCAGAATCCCAAATTCAAAAGCATGTTAGACTTCCAAAACTACAAGTCAGACGTTTGTAACTTAAAATGTCATTTCCCATTAGAAAAAATTCTAATAATGACATCTCGCTTCTTAATCATGTTTAATAGCTTTTAGAGATGGTTCAGGTGGTTCAAATGGGTATGTGATTTCATGTGATCCTCATAACAGTTTTGGGTAGGGAGTATTGTCAGTCTACATTGCAGATGGTGCGGGGAAAAAGAGGCAGAGAAACAGTGTAAGCTTTTCAAATTCATGGAGCTAGTGAGCAGTAGAACCAGACCTCTGACTTGAGTCCTTGGACTCTAAGCCCAGCCTCTTCCCATGTCAACACTGTTGGCCAAGTTCCTGGTTCAACACATAAAAGGCTGTTTTACCCACAATTATTTTTTCATCTTTTTTTTTTTTTTTTTTTTTTTTTAGGGCCATATCCACAGCATATGGAAGTTCCCAGGCTAGGGGTCTATTTGGAGCTGTAGCTGCCTGCCTATACCACAGCCACAGCATCTTGGGATCTGAGCTGTATCTGTGACTTACACCGCAGCTCATGGCAATTCGAGATCCTTAACCCACTGAGTGAGGCCAGGGATCCAACCTGCATCCTCATGGATACTAGTTGGGTTGGTTACCACTGAGCCACGACAGGAACTCCTACACACAGTTATTAGCACTGCAATTTAGGGGAAAGTTTTGCCTAAACTTTCAGGATTGGAGGCAGACACTGGGATGTGAAATGATATATATAATCTAATGATGTGATGTCAACTCTGCTAAGCTTGTCCTTTGAGCCCTTGGGCTCTTTCCCTGCCTCCCCACCTCACCCCATGCTCTTTTCACTGGCCCAGCTCCAGGGAGACTAAATCAGATTATCCAGAATTGTTGTCCAAGAATTGGTATTTAAAAAAAAAAGAAAGAAAAGAAAAACCAACACAAAAGAAGACAGACAAAATGGAAAGGTGAACCAATTTCTTGCGTAAGAAAACAGGAAGACGTAACAACTTGAAGATATCATTTTCTCCTACACTAACCTGTATGTTAATACCTCAAAACAATACTTCAAGGAAAAAAAAAATTGGAAGCGATTCACTGATGCTGAAGTTTGCCTGGGAAAACTAACAAGCATGGGACCTCACTTTCTGAAAAGAGAGGCTAGTAGGTGCCCTACAGGACAGATTTTATACCATGATATGAAGAAGCCAGTCTCTTCCTTCAAGCTGCTCTGGCACCTTCCTCAGACACAGGCCAAGGTGATCTGCAATCACGGTGTTTACCTTCCTCAAATCAGCACTGAATTTTTGAGACAAAATTCTAGCTGTGAATAGAAAAAGAGGGGGCAGACATAAGAATGACCGGCTTCTAAGGAACATTGGAGAGACAATGGCTTAAAAGATTTAAGAAGATGCATCTGGATGAAGGTGTGTGGGAAAAGGCACTCATATACTGCTGGTGGGTGTTTATGTTCAGATACACGTGTAAAATATCATATATACGGGGTCTTCCTTCTTGAAAAATCTATTTTCTAATCTTTCAGCAATGTCATTCCCTTCTGCACTTCTGAGCCTCCATGGTCTTCAAAAGCTTCCAATTTTGCAAATTTCTTGAATTTGAGGAGGAGTGGGGCCTTACAGGGAGACCAGTGTGCAGGAAAACTCTCTTGGGTGTATTATTTGTAAAGCATGTATTTTCGAGTGTTAACTGGCCTGGTCCAAGTCCTAATTTGCTGCAACACTCTTGGTGTACAGTCATCGTCCCATATTTAATGTAATTATTAAAGGCTCCTCTTATAGATGTCCTGGTTTGGATGGTAAACTCTATGGTCACTCTATTTAAGGCATCTTAGTGTAGGGGGATGATAGCTTTGTCTAGATGAACTTGCATTTCTCTCTAAGATGTGGAAGAGGGTTTCCCACACCCCACGTTCCTTTGTCTTGGGTTGACTTGAGGGCTTTGGGGGACTTGAGCCTGAGTTAGCCTCGAGTGCTCATAAACAAGAGGGGATCCCTGAGTGTTCCATCAAATGCACCCCCTCTAATCTTCCACTGCCACTTGTCTAATTGGAACAGAACATGTGTGTGTGTGTGTGTGTGCGCGCGCACGCACACGTGTATACCCGTGAATGGATGTGGTAGGAACCTAATCCATCTTTCTATGGGTCAGAATACAAGTGGAAATACAGGGAGAAATGCTTTTTTTTTTTTTTTTTTGTCTTTGGCTTTTCTAGGGCCACACCCATAGCATATGCAGGTTCCTAGGCTAGGGGTCTAATCGGCCACACCAGATCCAAGCTGCACCTGCAACCTACACCACAGCTCACGGAAACACCAGATTCTTAACCCACTGAGCAAGGCCGGGGATCAAACCCGCAACCTCATGGTTCCTGGTCAGATTCGTTTCTGCTGCGCCACTATAGGAACTTCGAGAAATGCTCTTTATTACTGGAATTACCTTCTCCATCTGTCTGCAATACAACGGAAGGAGAGGGAGAGAGAGGGATATTGAGATGGATGTAAAGCCACCACCGACTCCAAGGTCCTCTCCCTCCCCAGCCCCTCACCCCCACCCTTGCACACACGCTTCAGTGAGAGGGGCTCTGTAGGAACCGGTTCTGGAAGAGGCGGCCTGTCTCGAGCTGCTGTACAGCGCCCCTGTGACGTGGCCGTTTCTATAGAGACCAGTCGCTTTCCTAAGAAAGCTGGTAAGCAGGAAACCTTAGCAACCGGTTGAAGGCTTTTTTTTGTCTTTCTTTCTTTTTTTTTTAATATGAGGATTTTCTGTACTTGAATTCAAAAGGCCCCTCCCTGGGAAAGCAGCTTTGTGGCAGGCAGGAAAGGGCAGGCTAGTTTGCCTGGAGGTTGAGAATTTGGAAATAAGATTTGAAGGCTGCTGGTGGACCAGGGAGGAGAGCAAGGAGGAGAGGCTGCTGTTTGCTGTGCCAGGCTGGCTGGTGACAGCCTGAATTCATCTCCAGCCTGCTGTCTGGGAGCCCACCGCTGCCAATTAATCCACAAAATGATACCCCTAGGGACAAAACAAAACTGTGATCACCTTAGCAACCTCGTCACACTTTCACCTGGCAAATTCCAGGCATTAGTGGCAAGAGAGGTCAGGAGCTCAGGGGTGCAAATCTGAGGGCTGTGCCACACAGCAAACCTGCTTACTTGGCACTCAGTAACTGACGTTTGGTTCCTGCCTCTTCCCATCAAGTCAGCGCAAACATCACTTCTTTTTTTTTTTTTTACACTACGATATAGTTGATTTACAGTGTTGAGTCAATTTTTGCTATGCAGCATAGTGACATAGTCAGATATACACACATTCTTTTTCTCATACTATCTTCTACCATGGTCTATCCCGAGAGATTGGATATAGTTCTGTGTGCTGCACAGTAGGACCTCATTGCTTATCCATTCTAAATGTAATAGTTTGCATCTACCAGCCTCAAACTCCCCGTCCATCCCACTTCTTTCTCCCTCCACTTTGGCAGCCACGAGTCTGTTCTCCACGCCTGTGAGTTGGTTTACATTCTCTAATACCATACACAAAAATAAACTCAAAGTGGATTAAAGACCTAAAGGGAGGGCCAGATACTATAAAATTATCCTATAAGTCGAATGCTCTTTGACATAAATCATAGCAACATCTTATTTGATCCACCACCTAGAAGAATGATAATAAAAACTGATGGGACCTAATTAAACTCAAAAGCTTTTTCCCAGCAAAGGAAACTATTTCAAAAATAAAAAGACAACAGAATGGGAGAAAATCTTTGCAAACAATGACACTGACAAGGGCCTCATCTCCAGAATATACAAACAACTCATACAACTCAACAACAAAAAACCAAAAACAACCCAACTGAAAAATGGGCAGAAGACCTAAACAGACATTTCTCAAAAAAAGATGCATGGATGGCCAGTAGACATATGGAAAAATGCTCAACATCACTAATTATAAGAGAAATGCAAATCAAAACTACAGTGAGGTACCACTTCATACATCACTTCTTTTTTTAAATTTATTTTTAAATTATTATTATTATCAAAGTACAGTTGATTTCCAATGTTTCATCAAGTTCTGTTGTACAACTAAGTGACCCAATCACACACATCGCTTCTTAAGGAAAGTCTTCTTAATCAGAGATTGCATTTGGCTGCACCTAAAGAGCCCCTACTGAGTAGTTTAACCAAATGGGTGCTTTTCTCCTACAAAGCCGGAGAGCGGGCAGTTCAGGGGGCTGCCAGCTTCATGCCGTCACCCACCTCCTGGCTTCCTCTGTCTCTCTGCCTGTCCATTCCTGGAATGTGTCCCTCCACGGTACAAGAGGGACAACCTCCCCACATCATTCCAGGCAGGATGGAGAAGCAGAACTTCGGGAAGACAGGGCTGGCCCCACATCAAAAAGCAACACCTTTCCCAGCAGATTTCTAGTTGTTTGTCGTTGGCCAGAACTGATTAAATGGTTCTAGCCCCGAGGGAGGCTGTGATGTGTGTTTTTTCGGCTGAGCAAATTGCCACCATTATCAAAACAGTGGTTATGTTTTAAGGGCAAAGTGAAGAATAACTAT
Source organism: Phacochoerus africanus (assembly GCF_016906955.1). Lineage (NCBI taxonomy): Eukaryota > Metazoa > Chordata > Mammalia > Artiodactyla > Suidae > Phacochoerus > Phacochoerus africanus. The sequence continues at coordinate 31,668,395 of NC_062544.1, read as the reverse complement.
GGGCAAACAGCTAGTGGCATCTGCCGCACCTTCCCCTGATGGCCTCCGGCAGTGGTGTGCTGGGACGTGTTTAACAACCAGCTATCTTGGACAGAAAAGGACACTGGTTTGTAGCGCTGGCCAATTTCTGCGGTATGAAAGCCTCCATCATAGCCAATTTCAAGTTCTTGATTTGATGTCACTGAACAGAGATGGAGAGAGATACACAGCAAGATGTCACTCCATAGTGTTATAGATACAAGACATAAGTAATCTCAAGTGCACGGATAGTAGTGAAATGTAAAACAGGAAACGATGAGTTAAAAAAAAATTTTTTTTTGTCTTTTTGTCTTTTTTTAGGGCTGTACCTGTGGCATATGGAGGTTCACAGGCTAGGGGTCTAATCGGAGCTACAGCTACCGGCCTACACCACAGCCACAGCAACGCCAGATCCGAGCCGTGTCTACGACTTACTCATGCCATGAGTAAGCTCATGGCAATGCCGGATCCTTAACCCACCGAGTGGGGCCAGGGATCAAATCCACAATCTCATGGTTCCTAGTTAGATTTGTTTCCACTGTGCCATGACAGGAACTCCGAGTTCTAAATATTGATTATCTTGTTTTTAACACAGGTTATTCAATTATGAGTTTACATAATTTAATTCTTAATGGAGGCTGCCTTTAGCAACTGGCTCATACCATTCCTGGAAAATGAACAACTCCCTCTCCCTGGCTGGTGTGCACTGACCCCCCACACAGCACTGCTTCGTGGATGTCTGCCTTTCCTGCCTTGAACTTATCACAGTTTATAACCATTAGGCTATTTGTGTGATTTCAAGGTTAGTATTTATTTCCCCCAATAGACTGTAAGCTCCACTGGGCCAATGTTTGTGTCTGGTTTTGCTCACAATGTCTGGAACACAGCAGGTGTTCAATAAATATTTGAATGAATAAATGAATCAATTCAGTGTGGAACAAGGAAGTATATATGTGTGTGTATATATGTATCAATAAATAAAAAGGTGATTTCTGCTGCTTCTGTCCTCCAAGACCTAAAAGCTCTTATATCTCTGCCTTTGGTTCTCTCTGCTCTTATCCTTCAGTACTAGTGACATTTTTTAAAGCATCTTAATTCCAGTACTTTATTAAGGTACAAATGGGTAGTGGGGATTTAATGTCCTTTTTTCAACATCTGTTGTTCATTCTGGTTATCTGTGCAGGAAAGACAGAGCCTAGAGCAGCTGAACTGTGTGTTGTGGCTTCTGCTTTTGGAACTGTTTGCGTTCCCTTACCCCCATGTCCTCTCTGGATCTGATTCTTCAAGGAAGTTTATAGAGAGAGACTCAGGAGTCCCATTAAGAAGGCAACACACAGTCTGGGGCCAAATGTGGACAGGTCTGCGGTCTTCTCTATTCAAAAAAACTGGGGGCAAAGCATTACTCAGTTTTCCTCTCTGAAAAGGGTCTCTGCCTCTGCTCTACTGACATACGTTGGAAATCTAGAAGCATGACAGAGCATTCCTAGCTTAGGATCTCAGCCCCACAGATCCCAGGTTTCCCCGTAGCTCCTGACCCTTGGGACATCTTTTAGGAGATTAAGATCTGGTTGCTGTTCTGAGCTAAGTTTTTGCTTGGGATTCAGGAGCCCAGTGCTTCAGTCCCCAGTACTAGGCAGGAATGAGACTATGGGAAAATTGATCCCCCCTCCAACTCTCTGGAGACAATGGAGCATAGTGATGAAATAAGGAAGGAACATGGAAAATGAGGTAAAAGATCACTGAGTTGTCTAGTCCCCATGGCTGGTGCCACAACAGAAGAAGGGGAAGTTGGAATGTCCCCTGTACACATCTCTGTGTTGGGCTCTGACCTTGTGACTCTGGCCACCCTCAAGTTTTCTGAGTCCTGCATCCAGCTATTTGTCTTAAAACCTATTCTTCATGTTCTGCTTTTAAATCCAAATTCCCTGAAAGATGGTTTTCAGGACTGACAGTCTGCACCACATTAACAACTTTTCTAAATGAGATGCAAACATCACCTAGCAGAAAGAGGATGAAATGGCCTGTAATGCTGCAGTTTGGGACTGGACGATTTGGGGTATACTCAGTAAAGCTTCAAGATGAGCTTATATGCTCACGTGAGATGGAAAAGTCTGGCTTTCTGAAACCAAGAGCAAGATAGAAGTGGTAGCCTCATTTTCAGGCTATAAGGAAACAGAGTTTATCAAAATGACATCAGGCAGAGCCCATGACTTGATTGATTAGAAACCGTTACTCTTGAGCTCCTTTACTGCTTTCAGGGACTGGGAGCCTCTAAAAAAGAAGTACAGACTTAGTTCCAGGACCTGATGCAAATTTCGCATTTATTGCAAAGAGGCTGTTATCTAAGCCTAGGGTCCCAGCATGCACAAAGACCTTCATTCAGGTAACTACTTCTGCTTGACGTGCCTAAGGAAGTGTTTAATGCTTGGTTTTTGCAGGCTGATCGGCAACACCATCCCTCTAGTGGCAAGAACCTGAATTGCAGGCCCAGTGCCTTGGAGGGACCCATCCGTGGAGGAAAGGGGTTATGTCTCACAAATTGGAATATTACAGAAACTTACATTTTTTTGTAGGACTTACAGCCTTAAAAGTTCTTTTGCATGCACTCTCTCTTTTGACTCTCACAACCAGCCTGTGAAAAACAGCTTGCATTTCATTTTTCAGATGAGGATAAAAAAAGATAAGCTGTTTGTTCAAGACCACATAGCTATTGATGGACTCAGATCTCCTACTTTAAATTTAGGCCTCTTTCTACTCCATCGTGCTTCTGTACTCTTCTGTACATCTAAGTGAACTGTTCTGTGTCTCGTCCAGGTCTGAGATGTAACTACAATGTAGAAATGAATACAATTGTCCCTTGTCCAAACACTGGACTGCCCCTGTCCTAGGCAGCAGTTGAGGAAACATAGCTTTGCAAGGAAATGCTTTTACCTTAAATGACAAATGAAGGCAAGTGGACCAGAGGTTTCTTACTTGATAGATCAAACCTTGGAAGCAGTCTTCTCTTCTTTTCCAGACCAGGACTGGAGTTGGAAGGAACTGAAAATCCAAAGTCCTGCCCCTGAAATTTCTGTCCTATCAGTGGGTTGATGTGCATCAGTCCTTTATAAGATGAAATGGCTTTTATTTTGCAATCAGCGTAAGGCTTACAATGCAAATGATCCTGGGGGAGAGAATATATTGGCTTAAATTTGCACTAGGTTGGAAGTGATTGATTTCCTGACAACCATTTTACCGCAGTCTAGAAGGGGGGGAGGGGAGATTTGGAATGTCATGTAGAGACAGAGCCTAGATGGTGGTGATGCAGAGAGATGGAAAGTGGATGGTGGTGATGCAGAGAGACGCAGAGGACCATTTCTGAAGACGTGCCTCACCTGCAGGACTTTCTCCTGAGAAATAAACCTGCCACAGTCATCCCTCTTCCAGCCAGCTCTTCACCTTGACCCTCAGCTTTTGACTCAGCCCGTCCTTCCAGACAGAGCTTCAGCTGCTTAGCCTGCTGGGCCTGACCCCAGGATGAACTCTGCATCCCACTCCCAGCTCCCCAGACTGCCTCGTGCTCTTCTCTTTCATGGCTCCTTGGAGGCCACTAAGGGAGCAGACACAGAATGGGGGGAAGCTGCTGCCAGATCTCTGCATCCTCTCACCTCCCCAGTGTATCTGAGCCTTTTCCTGGAGCTTAAGAAAATTAAGATATTGAATTAGAGGTTCTGGAAGACCCCAGTGGGTGGACACGCAGCAGAAAGCAGAACAGTTTCCTTTGCAAGGAATGCACTTGAGAGTGAGCATTCATGGGTGTGTCCATGTGTGAGGAGAAAGAGCAAAGGGAATGCTTTTGCTACACTTCGCTGACCTGAAATAAAAGCCAGCAGTGTTACAAGTGTCCTCCAACAGGCACACATATGCAAACCACACACAACATACACAAACACACATACCCCTACGGACTCCTTTCTGAATAGATTTTCATTTCCTGGACTTTGTGCCATAGGTTTTGTCTTTCCCATGACACAGAATAGACCAAGGAAGAAAGTGACCAAATAGAAACCTTGGGTTCCTTCACCACTGATTCATCTAGTGCCCAGGGCTGGTCCACCAAGGGCATAGCACTCTCAGCAAGACCCAGGCCCCAGCTGCTGCCCAGCACAGAGTAGGGACTGGAGTAGGCTAGGGCCTAGCCACTTTCCTGGAAGGGAAGTCCTTCCTTGCCATGGAATTGCTCTCATTTTTATGTACATGGCAAACCACTGCTCCTAACTTTGGATGCAACTGCTTTTGTCCATGTCATTCAATCCTTTCCAATACTCAAATGCCAAGCTACAGATTTCCAGAAAAGACCCAGGCAAAACTATGTAGCCTATCCTCAGCCAGGCTCCCTGCTTGTGGGGGAAACCAGTCCAGAGGGAAGAGAAAGGGCCCTGGGCATCCCTTTATCCAAAGAATCAGTCACAGGCCTAGTGCCCACCCTGCCAAGGCCATTGTCAGGGCTAACCGAGGAGGATGGAAGTCCAAAGTGTACATGAGGAGGGCGGGGGGCTTGTAATAGTCTGGTCTGACCTGAACTCCTTGAATCTATATCACTCATCTTGTGCATCCCAGGACCAGCCTATAGGTCTGAGCTCTGGGCAGTGCAGAAAGGGTCCAGGAGAGAGTTCCCATTCTGGTGCAGTGGAAACAAATCTGACTAGTATCCATGAGGATGCAGGTTTGATCCCTGGCCTCACTTACTGGGTTAAGGATCTGGCATTGCCATGAGCTGTGGTATAAGTCGAAGATATGGCTTGGGTTCCTCATTGCTGTGGCTGTGGTATAGGCCGGCAGCTGCAGCTGCGAATTGACCCCTAGCCTGGGAACTTCCATATGTTGTGGGTGCAGCCCTAAAAAGCGAAAATAAATAAATAAATAAATAAATAAAGGGTCGGGGAATGGTTGCTGAACTCTGAAGAGAAGAAGGTATAAGAACACTTCGAAGGAAAAGAAAGATGTGGCCAGTGGGTTGAATGGAAAGAGACCAGGGGAAATGAGTTACTCCTCCGATTACAAGGGACTCGTAGATGGGCTCGTGCCTGCAGCGAGGTAGCAGGTGGCTGGACATCCAAGCCCACCTGCAGTCCCGAGCAGAGGCCTGGGCTTTGCTGTTGTGCTGGAGAAGCAGGAGGGAAACCTTGAAACTGTGCTTGATTTCACGGAATGTTTTTGCTGATTAAAGGCTTAGAAGCTGCCAGAGCTCTTTAACCCCTGCTGCTTCCAAACAGGCGTGGTAGGTGAGACACACAAAGGCTCATCTGAATTTAAAGGGAGTAGAGAGATGTGATTCTGAAGTCCCACGCCAGCATCATGGGGCTGGAGCTGACCATTTGCTTAAAGACCAGGGCCCTGACGAGGTGATGGAGTGCCAGCGTGAGTCGCCCCCTGAGAGACTTGGGAACTGCCAGCTGAGGTTAAAAATAACATTCTGCTTTGGTTGGACTCATGGTCTGCCAGGACCTGCAAAAGAAAAACCCATCTTAGAAGCTCCTGCTGGCACAGGGATGGCGTCCTGGGTAGACTGCTGAGGAGGAGGAAGAATCAAACAGGCCCGAGGAGAAATGAACTTCTAGCCTCAGTGTCAACACCCCACCCCACTGTCAGGTTCCTGGGCTTGACCTGCTGGCTGCAACTCCCCCCAGGAAGATCACAATCCTTCTGTGAGAGGCCAGCTTGCTGTGGAGGTGCAGAAGAGACCCCATCCCCCAAGGAGCGGCCCCAACACCTACCCTAAGTAGGGCTCAGAGGCCTCCATGGATGGCAGAACCTTAGCTGGATCATGGGAGTCCTTCTGGACCCAGCCAACAAGACCAGGTTGACCCCTGAGGGTCTCTGTGGAGAAAATGGGATCCCTTCGGTATGCCTACTTATCCCTTTATTCTAAGACACAGTGATTTCAAGAAAGCAGAACCTAGAAAAATCTCATTATTGAAGACCATGACGTTAAAATGCAGCTGTCCACCCCTAAGCCCATCCTCCTCATTTCATAATCAAGAAAACGGAGGTCGAGGTCGAGGTCAAGTTCACACAGTGAGAGGCAGCGATGAGAGAGTCTGTGGTTCCCATCTGAGCTCCACTCCACCCTGCTACCTCTGCTTTCTACCCCGGCCAATCCGCCAGGCACCCTGAACTGAGAATTCTTTTTTAATAGGCTCTACTTTTTTAGAGCAGTTTTAGGTTTACAGTAAAATTGAGTGGCAGGTATAGAGATGTCCCCCCCACATACAGCTTCCTCCATTATCCACATCCTACACCAGAGTGGTCCATTTGTGACAAATGATGAGCCTACATTGACACATCATAATCACCCACAGTCCATAGTTTCTATTACAGCTCACTCTTGGTACACATTTGTGGGTTCAGACAAATGTAAAATGCCACATATCCTCCATTATAGCATCATACAGGGTACTTGTATATACTCTGTCATGCTATAAATCCTTGCACAGAGAATTTTCTCAACTCCTATAACGAGGAACCAGTCACAAGGCTTAGTTGCTGTTAGTCTTGGGATTCATCTCTGGTGCACAGCTGGCTGGGTGCTCACTGGCTTAAAAACATTCTGCTCCCCCACATTCCTTGTTGCTGGCACCCGGGATGGACATACAGTCTCCGGAGGAGGATGCAGGCACTTCAAACTGACAGATAGGGTCAAGGCAGGACCGAGCTGTGATGTAGAGCTGTCATTGTAGACAGAGCTTGTCCTTGGAAGGTCCTAGTTCCATGCCCACAACATCTGTGTGCATGCACCGTGCATGTGTGAACACACACGCACGCACTCGCACACTTTCTATTCTTCTAGTTCAGTGAAGTTCTCTCCATGCTTTTTAAGGATCCCAGTGCCTTTTTGCACTGTTTTCCATCAACCACCAAAAAGCTTCAAGGGAGATCTTGTTGTGGCTCTGAACCTGACATAGTGTTCATGAGGATGTGGGTTCGGTCCCTGGCCTTGGTCAGTGGGTTAAGGATCCAGTGTTGCCACATGCTGCAGTATAGGTCAAAGATACAGCTCGGATCCAGCTGTGGTGTAGGCCGGCAGCTGCAGCTTTGATTTGACCCCTTTCGTATGCTTTGAGAAGGGACTGAATGCCAGTTATTTGCTGTTCAGAGTCAGCTGGAGCCATATTCCTTCCCAGAAAATGGGAAGGTATTTGCACCATGGGCCTTAGTTCTCTCTGTATAATGAAAAGTTTTGTCTTTTAGGAAATTTAGATACCTAAAAGCAGGTGAGAAGAAGGAGGCCCTTCCCTGGGTCCTTGAAATCACCCCTAATAGTACTTGCTTCTGCTTTGCCTAGCACAGGCTCTAGCCTCCCCGTCAGCCAGACACAATGATGAAGAATTAACACAGGACGTGAATTTAAAAAAAAAAAAAAGGGAGGGGGATTTGAATTAACAATGATCTTCTGATGCAAAAACTAAAGCTTTATTTTTCCAAAGTATAAAGCAAGTAAGACTAGATCCCTGACTCAATGCTATGGTGCAGGTATGTGACGTTGGGGCTGAGAGCACTGGGAAGACCAAGACTCTGTTCATGGAAAAGTAGCTGTGAGACTTGGCAAGTCACTCTACTCCGTGCCTTGAGTTCTTTCCCTCTAAAGTGTGCAGGTTGGATTAAAGGAGTCTTCTTCCAGCTTTAGTGTTGTAACAGTTCCACAATGGGAGGAGGAGCTAAAAGCAAACCAGATGAACTCAGGGTGCCAGGCTTCCCACATCCTTTGCTTTTGACAAAGATGATGGAAGTGGCTGGAGGAAGCTGTTTTCACCAAACCTAGACATGCCCTATCCCAGGAAGTCGTTGCTAATGCCCAGCAGATGGCAAATGCCACTGTGACAAAGAGCCCAGCTCCATTTTAAAAAGAAAGCATATTGATTTTTGGACTAGCCCTCTCCTAAAGAATGTAACTGTGAGTCAAACCAAGGAAATTTATGAGGGTTCAGCTGATTCTTATAAAGTTCTTAAATCAATAGGTGCTGCCTCCAAGAATCTGGCCATTGTGGTGGCTCAGAAAGGCAGATACAAGGATAGTGATGCTGGTATCAGAATTAACAGACAAAGCAAATCATATGACAGAGGTGGGGGATCTGGGTTGTTGTTTCTGGTGGAAAATACACTAGGCTTAAAACTGGAGTTAAGACGCTTGGGTACAACTTCCAGCTCTGATACCAGTCATAGGTAAGCTGTGTCACTAAGGCAGGGACTGTATCAGTCTTGCTAATTGTGGCAAACAGGGCCTGGCCTCTAGTAGGCACTCAGTAATTTTTTGTTTGGATCAATGTTTTGCAATGTTACATAAGCACATATCTTTCTTACTTGCTCTTTCATTTCATCCCTTCTCAGTCTTTCCCTTCCTTATCGAGCTCGTGGTTGTCTTTGCCTAGACCATTATAGCAGGCTTCTAACATCCTCACTGCCTCTGGTCTTGCCCCAGTCTAGTCCATTTTTCATGCTATAGCCAGAGTCATCTTTCTGAAATGAAAGTTCGGCTCTATTACTCCATATTTTAAAGTGTCTTCTAAATTGTCATATGTATTGGCATAACGTTGTTCACAACACACTCATTTTCCTTTAATGTCTGTTAGATCTATAATATTGTCTCTTTATTGCCCAATACATGGTGGTATTTAGTAAATGTTTCATATGTGTTTGAAAAGCGTATGTTCTGAAGTTGTTGCTCTAACAGTTACTGAGTTATGTTAAATTTGGGAGTTGTGATTATATATTTATTTCTTTCTCCTTTTAGTCTGTCAGCTGTTGCTGTCATTAAGTTCATACAATTTAGAATCTTTCTATTCAGTGGACCCTTTTGTCAAAAGGAAAATTTATATTTTCTCTTTTTTTATTGTATTAGTATAAGTAGAAAGATTAATTTTAACAATATTTTGAGAAATCTATATCTATGAATACTTTTTAACTAAAGTCTTTTTTGTCTGAAGTTAATAAGCCCATACCAGTCTTTGGTTTACATGTTGTATCTTTTTCTGTTTGTTTTTCTTTCAGCCTTTCCATGTCCTTATGAAATGATTAGAAATATATATATCTTCCTTTGGTTTCTGACACATTGCTCCTAAAACCTTATAGTCTTCTGAGTAATAGGGGTGCTTGGAGCATCTTTTATTCTCATATTTAGTCTTTTGCCCCAGACCCTGACCCAGAACTCCTAAATTCCTTGGAATGTCCTGGGTGACAGGAGTGTTTTTGTCCTAATAAGATGATTCTCGGTGGACTCCTTGATGGGTAATGGTCACCAAAAAGACCAAGCCGTGATTGGAATCTTGGAACTTTCAGCCCCAACATGCATCCTCATGAGAGGGGAGATGGGCTGAGACTGAGTTAATAAGTGAATCTTCTTCCCAGATGCCTATGTAATGAAGCCTATGTGGGGAAGCCATAGTAAAAATCCCTAAAGTGTGGAGAGTTTCTGGGGTTGATGAATACATCCATGTGCTAGGAGGGTGGCACATCCCAACTCCCTGGGAACAGAAGCTCCTGGACTCACCCTGTGTACCTCTTTGTCTGATGTTTATCTGTATCCTATATTTAGGATATTCATGTTCTTTATACCATGTAACAAACTGGTAGATGTGTTTCCCTGAGTTCTGTAAGCCATTGTAGCAAATTATTGAATCCAGGGAGGGATTCATGGGAACCCCTAATTTGTAGTCAATTTTGGGCAGAAGTGTGGGGAACCCAGGGACCCACTACTTATGACTGGCATCTGAAGTGGGTATGGTCTTGTGGAGCTGAGCCTTGAATTTGTGGCATCTGATGCTACCTCCAGATACATAAAATCAAAATTGAGTTGAATTATAGGACATCTAGCTGCTGTTTGGAAAATTCGTTGGTGTGGGGGAAAAACCCACACATTGTGTGCCCAGAAGTGTTCAGTGTGCAGAGGAAATAGAAAGTTTTTTTCCCTTTGTACCTTTATATGTAAAGTTTGTCTTTTAGAAACAGCATTAATTGTTTTTTATTTTTTATAAATGTTGAAAATATTTATCTCTCATTTGGTATTTATTCTATTTCCAATTATTCTTATGACTGATATATTTGGTTTTAAGTGTACATCTCTATGCCAATAAATTTAAAAATTTAGATGAAATGAACAAGTTCTTGAAAAGCACAATTGCCTAAAATTAACACAAAGATAAATAGAATCTTCCCATATCTATGGAATAATTTGGATTTCTAATTTAAAACATTCCTACATGGAAAACTCCAGGCTCTAATGCTTTCACTAGTGATTTCTTCCAGATATTTTTGGAAGAAATAATACTAATCTCACACAAACTCTTCCAGGAAAAAAGAAGGAAATAATTCCCAACTCATTTTATAAAACCAGCATTACTTTCATCAGGTGATACCAACATCTGAAAATAACATTTTAAGAAATGAAAATCACAGACCAATACTATTTATATGCATGGATGAAAAAAAAAAGACCTAAATAAAATTTAATAAATTAAATTCATCAATATGTAAAAAAAGATAATACATAATGGCTATATTCTAAGAATGAAAGTTTGACTTAACATTCAAAAATCAGTCAATGTAATCCACTATATGAATAGAATAGAGGAGAAAAATTATATAGTCCTTTCCATAAAGGTAGTAAAAATTTGACAAAATTTAACATACATCCTTGATTAAAAAACAAATCTCAGCAAATTGGGAATAAAAGGAAATGTTGTACAGCATACATTATACTTGATAACAAAATATTACATGCTTCCCTCCCCTGCCCCCAAGTTCAGCAGCAAGACAAAGTTGTCTCCTTTCACCACTACCATTCACTGTTATGCTGGAGGTCCAAGCCAGTACAGTAAGTGTAGCATAAAGGAGGTATAAAGACTGGAAGGAAAGAAATAAAACTAGCATTATTTACAGACTACATAATTATATAGATAAATAATTCAAAAGAATCAATTGAAAAACTATTATAATTAATAAATAATTTAACAATATCACTCTATGCGAGGTCACTCACTCTCCAGCAATCATCTGTGTATACTAACTAGCAAAATCAATTAGAAATTTAAAAAATTTTTTAAATGTCATTTTACAATAGCATACAAAAAATAAAATGTCTAGGAATAAATCTAACGTATGACACACAGGACCTTTATGTCAAAATTTGTAAAACATTACTGAGAGAAAATTTTAAGTCCTCAATAAATGGATAGATGAATATGCCAAGTTTATCAGTTGAAAGACCAATGTTGTTAAAAATGTCAGTTTTTCCCAAGCTGATCCACAGATGAAATGCAATCCCAATCAACACTCTAGCAGGCTTTTAAAAAATAGAAACTGCCAAAATTTAAAAATCTGCATAGATGTGCACAGAATATAGAATAGTTAACAATTCTGAAAGCAAAAGGAACAAATCTGGAATATTTATATTATCTGATTTTGAAACTCACTACAAAATCACAGCAATCAATTCAGTTTGGAATTGTCATAAGGGTAGATAAATGGGTGGAACATATTAGGGTCCATAAATAGACCCACACATATATGTCAATTGAGTTTTTGTAAAAGCTCCAAGACAATTCAATGAAGAATTACAACAAATTGTGTGGAAACAGAATCATATTTATGTGTGTGGGGGGAATTATTCTCTTTCTTTTTTTTTTTTTTTCTTTTGTCTTTTTGCTATTTCTTGGGCCGCTCCCGCGGCATATGGAGGTTCCCAGGCTAGGGGTTGAATCGGAGCTGTAACCACCGGCCTACGCCAGAGCCACAGCAACGCAGGATCCGAGCCTCGTCTGCAACCTACACCACAGCTCACGGCAACGCCGGATCGTTAACCCACTGAGCAAGGGCAGGGACCGAACCCGCAACCTCATGGTTCCTAGTCGGATTCGTTAACCACTGCGCCACGACGGGAACTCCGGGGGGGGGGGGGGGGAATTATTCTCAATCCCTATTGCATACTGTAACAAAAATTTGTTTCAGATAGATCGTAGATATACATGCAAAAGAGAAAACATAAACCTTCTAGAAGAAAATATCTTCATCTCATGGGTTAAGAAATAATTTTTTAAATTGAAGTATAATTGACTTATTAGTTTCAGATATGCAATGTAATAATTTGATATTTGATATATTGCAAAATGGTTACCACAATAAGTCTAGTTAAATCTATCACCATACATACATAGTTACAGAATTTTTTTTCTTGTGATGAGGACTTTTAAGATTTACTCCCTTAGCAGCTTTCAAATATGCAATATAGCCTTATTAACCATAGCCACCATACTGTGTGTTACACCCCTGTGACTTACATATTTTGGAACTGAAAGTTGGTACCTTTTGACTTCTTCACTCCTTTTGCCCATCCTTCATCCCCTGCCTCTGGCAATCACCAGTCTATCCTCTGTATCTGTGAGCTAGGTTTTTTGTGTTTGTTTTTGATTCCACATAAAAAATGAGGTCATAAGATATTTATCTCTCTCTGACATTTCACTTAGTATAATGCCTTCAAGGTTCAGCCAGATTGTCACAAATGGCAAGATTTCATTATTTTTTATGGCTGAATAATATTCATATATATCTCACATTTTCTTTTGAGCACTCTTATGTTGTTTCTATATCTTGGCTATTGTAAATGATGCGAGCAATAATTTCTTAAATAAGGCCAAAAAAACACTCACTGCAGGAAAAAAAATGATAAATTGTATCTAAAAATTAAAAATATGACTTTTGTTCTGCAAAAGACTCTATTAAGAAAGTGAGAAAGCATGTCATCGATTGGGAGAAAATATTTGCCATACAGATCTCTCACAAAGGACTCATGCTCATAATATATACTAACTCTTTAATAATGATAAAAAGCAAACAATCCAACTTTTTAAAGATCAGATTTGATCACTTAGCAAGAGACATGTCAAGGGCCAAAAAAGAAGAAGGATTCTCAACATGGTTGGTCATGAAGGACTTGCAAATAGAAACCATGAGATATGATTTCACACCCATTGGATAAACAATACCAGGTGTTGAGGAGACTGTAGAAAAACAAGACTTTTCAAAACTGTTGCTAGAAGTGTAGAATGATACCACTACTTTGGGAAACAGCTTGGCAGTGGCTACTAAAGCCAAACTTAGACATACAGCTCCACACTTAGGTATTTACCGAAAAGAAATGCGTGCATATGTGGACCGAAGGTGTGTTCAGGAATATTCACAACAGCTTTATTCATCATCACCAAATTCTGGGCTCAATGTAAATGCCTATTAACAGATGAATGGATACACAAATGGAGCTGTGTTCTTATAATGGAATAATGAAAAGGGAGAAATTATAGCAAAAAACAGGAGGAATCTCACAGACATAAAGCTGAATGAAAAAGCCAGACCCAAAAGGAAATATTCTGTATAATTCCATTTATATAAAGTTCATAATGAGGCAAAACTAACCTATGGTGAGAGGTTTTTAGGATAGTTGCTTTAGGAGAGGAGAAACGACTGATTAGGAGGCACGAAGTTGACTTCTGGGGCTAGACCTGGATGTCCATAGTGTGGACAGATGTAAAATTGTCACTTCAGACAGAATGATCAGCTCATCTTGGAATACTTGGAACTGACTTGGTCTTAAAACTAGACGTCTTAGCCTGGGGAAACCAGAATGTTGGGTCCCTAACTTTAGATTTGAGCACATTACCACGTGCATGCTATTCCTCAATTTTTCTAAATCTGGAAAAGAAAAAAATCAATAAGAAAAAAAATGTTTTCAATGGCTCTCCACTGCCCTTAGGACAAAGTCCAGACTGCTTTCTCATGGCACATAAAGCGTTTGCAGTGTGGCCCATGTGTGCTTCTTTGTTTTCAGGTCCCGCCTCACCCCTTGCCCTCTCTCCACCAGCCACACTGACTGTTGACTGAGCTCCCTGAATATGCCACACTTGTTCTCGGATAAACTATGTTTCTGCCCAGAAACCATTTTCTCTTGCTCTTCCCAGCTAGCTCCAATTCATCCTTCAAAACTCAGCTTGGAAACCATCAGCTGTAGGAAGTTTTCCCTGGTATATGTCCAAGGTTTGAGATGTGTCCTAGCAAATATAAGTGGTCAGTGATTTATTTATTCCTTAATATAAAACATTATATTAAGCTTCTAAAAAGGTACTAGGAAGTACCCAGCCCTACAGGGCCCCACAGTCTAATAAGCATAACACAGACCATGGCAGAAAATAAAGTGTAGGAGTTCCTGTCATGGCTCAGTGATTAATGAGCCCAACTAGTATCCATGAGGACGCGGGTTCCATCCCTGGCCTTTCTCAGTGGGTTAAGGATCCAGTGTTGCCGTGAGCTGTAGTTTAGGTTGCAGACATGGCTCGGATCTTGCGTTGCCCTGGTTGTGTCTGGGACGGTGGCTGCAGCTATGTTTTGACCCCTAGCCTGGGAACCTCCATCTGCCACGGGTGTGGCCCTCAAAAGACAAAAAAAAAAGAAAAGAAAATACAGATGTTCGGGGTCCATGCTAAGGCACCGTGTCCCCCGATCCAAGCCAGCAGGAAGAAAGAGGACTTTTCATAGCTATTTGAAGAAGAAATGATATCTACAAAATAACTTCTTGAAATTTGTTTCAAACACATCACTTGCACAGATCAAAAGGGATGATTTTCTTTTGAGTAATCTTTTAAAAAACTGAGTTTTTATGCTTCCCTACTCCCCCTCCCAGTTTTATGGAGTTATAATTGATACATAGCACTGGATAGGTTAAAGGGTACCACATAATGATTTGATTTACAGACATCATGAAATGATTGCCACGGCAGGTTTCGGGAACATCCATCACCATTGCTTTCCTACTTTTAAATATTATCCAGAAAAGACAGCGGTTTTCAGTAGCAGTGAATTGTCCAGTGGTGATAGTGTTGTGTGCTCTTTACAAGGCTGTCTGAGGACGGAGGGAGTGGCGTGTAGATAGGAGCAGATTCCTGATCAATCACTTCCCTAGAGCTTTGGGATCTTGTGCAAGTACTTAAACCTCTCTGGGCCCCAGATTCTTCATATGCAAAATTGGAATAAATGTTGTACCTACTTCCAAGGGTTACTATAAGGATTAGATGACTCAGTACACAGGAAGGACTTGGAAAGGTGGATGATAGATATACAGTCAGAACTCAATGAGTGCTGCTGTCCTGATGAGGAACACTAGGCAACAATGGAGAAACAGACATTTCCCCATTCAGTATTATCCCCACGTATCCCCATCTCTCTTCTGAGCCCTGGGCTCACTGTTCTTACAGCCTAAAGGATGTTATTACCTGATTGAAATGTGAGTAGCTCAAATTCAGCATTAATCAGTCCCAGATCCCTTTCTTCTTCTTCTTCTTCTTTTTTTTTTTTTTTGTCTTTTTAGAGCCACACCCACGGCATATGGAGGTTCCCAGGCTAGGGGTCAAATCGGAGCTGTAGCTGCTGGCCTAGACCACAGCCACAGCAACGTCAGATCCTTAACCCACTGAGCAAAGCCAGGGGTCAAAACCTACATCCTCATGGATGCTAGGCAGATTTGTTTCCACAGAGCCATGTGACAGGAACTCCCTAGATCCCCTTCTTGGTTTTTTTTTTTTTTTTTGGCTAATTATCTTTTACCTGGAATAAAAACAACACAATCATACGTCTTTCCCTCTTCTTCCATATCCAGTTATCTACATAGTCTTGAAAATTCTCACAGCCATTCCTTTTTTTTTTTTTCCAGTTCCATAGCCATTTCCAGAAATAGAATTTCGGATCATCACATATTTGAATTTCTTCCATACCCTTTTAATTCACTCCCCTCTAATTCAGACTATTATTCCTAGATCATCCCTTGACCCCATGCTCTTATGCCCAAAAATCTTCAGTGGCAACTCATTGTCCTTGGGGATGGGTCAAAGTCTGATACTCAATGTTCATCACAATCTGACCCCAAACTTACCCTTTCAAATCAATTTGTCTTCTCTATAAAATTTCTCTGTCAACTTGCTTACCAAATCTACAGCACTGCCTGGCATACTTGGCTGGAACAGGGCTAAGGCACAAGACCTGAAAGTGGACTATTTCTCCTCTAAGCCCAAACTTAGAACTTAGTGCTATCCCCACATGTAATGTGGGTGAGGTAGAGAACCCAAATACTCAGGACCAAGGAGAAAAGAAAGCAATCAAGATGGCTCCTCTCTGGCCAAAGTGAAGGGTTCACTTTCAGCCCAGAAGAAGAGGGAGAAGAGAGGGCCGCACCCAACTTTTTGCATCAACTGTTAAAAATTCCATTCTTCTCGCCTACCATCAAAGCATGTCCTGAATCTGGCCACTTGAACTTGTAACTCCTCTTGGGGCTGGAGAGAGTGAACTGGAGTTCTGGCATCTTCCTTTATTATGAGCCTCAACTTTATAGTGCTCCCCAACTCTCTCTTCACCTTTGCTCATATCATTGACCCTGACCTGAATCCCTTTTGCCTGTTAAAATTCTACTTGACATCCTTCAAGATCTAACATAACATTGTGCTTCTTGATTGCTTTAGTTCAAACTCATATCTTCTAAGTTCTAATAGCACTGACTATACTTCTCGTTTGATACTGAGCATCTCCTTCCTTGCATTATTAGCTATATTTTCTTAGGCGTATGTATTTACTCCTAACTGCACTGACAGCTCATTAAGCTATTGACCATGTCCCTGTGCAAGTTTGGAGCTGCTCATTAAGATTCTTTGGTCCAAATTTTTACTCCGATACCAATTACACTTAATAAATATGTGTTGATGCATTAAAGGTTTTATGCATTAGGCTTTGAGCTATCGATTTCACTGTGAAAGGAATATAAAGATATGGTCACATTCAAGGCTGTTCATTGCTACCATACTTTTGACAGCAAAACATTAAAAACTGAGAAGCCTCCAATAGAAATGTAATGGATGTTTCTATCATGGCTCAGCAGAAATGAACCTGACTAGCATCCATGAGGATGCAGGTTCAATCCCTGGCCTCTCTCAGTTGATTAAAAAGGATCCAGTGTTTCTATGTGCTGTGGTGTAGGTCGCAGACATGGCTCAGATCCTGCGTTGCTATTGCTGTAGCTTAGGCCAGCAGCTACAGCTCTGATTCAACCGTTAGCCTGGGAACTTCCATATGCTGAAGGTGTGGCCCTAGAAAAAAAACAAAACAAACGAAAAAGTAGACCGCATCTATGTGTATCAACACTGATAAATCTAAAACCATAGTGCCTAATGAAAAGAGCAAGTTTTAGGACTATATTATATCCTACCATGTTGTATACTTTAAAAACATAGCTAAAATAATATATCCTATTCATGAGTATATGAGTAGAATAAAAATAGGCTGTAAAATATGGATCAAATCCATTCATATCTACCAATGAAAAGAAGGGATCAAAGAGTCTTCAAACCATTTTCTGGAATTTTTATCTTACTAAACAAACACACACAAAAAGGGGGCTTGTCAGATTATTCTTTGTCTTTTTCTGTGTTTTTAAATTTTCTCAAAATGAAGACAAACGAGCAGGAAGATTGCATTCAGCCCAGCCCCATCCTCTGGCTGGCACACTGTTATTCTTGCTATTGTATGAGTATGGAGATCAAGGGAGAGGGGAGGGCCTGCCTAAAGCCCTTCAGAGGCCAGGGCATGGCTTTAGAATTACTGCTGATTAAAGCTGACTAAATCCTTTCAATCTGCTAGTTTTCTTAGTGATTTTCTTGTAAGTCAAAAGTGAGCTGGAGGTGGGGAGTGGACAGGAGAAAAAGAAGAAAACCTTCCTTGTTGCCTAGTTACAGTAGATCACGGCATGCTGTTTTCCTCCTCTTAAAAAGAGATGTCTCATTCTTTGTGCCCTTTTTGGGTTGATGCTATTTCCGGTTAAGGTGTCTACATAACGTGTACATCCTCCGTGATAATAATAATAATAGCTAACAATTTTCAAGGGCTTACTCTATGCTAGGCATGATGTTCTTTACATACAGCTTTCTATTCTTGTGGATACTTACAGCTGCAAGTACCATAAAACTCTACTCCAACAGTGTTAAACAGTAAGGAAATGGGTTAGGTCATATAACTTGGAGGCCAGAGACTGACCATCTTCAGGGCTGGTTTAGTTCAGCGGCTCAGTGATATCAACTAAGACCCAACCAACATTTCTCTGTCTTTCTGTCCTACTGTTTGAGGATCGGTTTGTCCTACTTTAATGGAGACCCAAGTTGCTTGGACATGTCCATCCCTAATGAATCATGATGAAGGAGATGGGGTTCTACATATGCTTGAAAGCCTTGAGAGGCTGGGGTGGAGTGGATGCTGGGAAGAAGACACCATGTCCACCACAAGTATGGTGAAGTAATTGCTATTGCAACCCACAGTTTACAAATGGGAGAATGATCAATGAGAGTTTAAGTGGTCTACCAAGGTCCATGACTAGTAAGTGCCATGCTCTCCATGACTGCATTGCACTGCCTTCCAATACCTTATGATGCAAATTTAACCATAACACACCAGTCAGCCATGTGGTCCTCCTGCCACTTAAGCCCTGAGGCAATGGTCGGTGGGTGGTCACCTCCAGGCCTCCATGGTTCCCTTCCCTCAGCTCCTGACTCCCCTTTTCCTTTTCACCACATTGATGCCATCTTTTCTGCTCTGGACACTCCTCCCTCTGCAAGCTTGCTGTGTGTGATAGATGGATGTGCTGCTTGCCTGACTCCCTGCTGTCTTTGGGAAGTTAACCCCTAAGGTGGTTTTGAACTATTAATCTTTTTTTGAAACAAATTGTTGGAGGCTAAGAACAATAACAACAAGCTTGGGAAATTTACAGAGGCTCCGGAATCTAACAGTTCTCTTAGTCATCGAGCTGGATCTCTTCCCAGTAAGTAGGCCTGAGGGCCTATCTCAGAGGAAAGAGAGAAGGCCTCCTGCAGCTCGCATCTCTTCTTGTTGGGGTTACATCTCAGGGCTGCTTCCCAAGGTCACCTCCTTAAGTGGGCCTCCTCAAAGCCCTCACCTGATGTCTTTGTCATCTTTCAAGGTGTCTTCCTTGGGAGCACTGCCTCCACTGTGGAAGTCCAGTTTTCCTGGGTGAGGTCACTGTTTCCCAGCAATGCTGGGCGAAAACATTCTGCGGCCCCCAAGCCAGGCAGGCGGGCCAGAGTCAGCCAGTGTTCTTCATCAACCACATGGGCAAGTGAGGCTGGGTATGCGAATGCACAGATGGATCTTGTTAGAACACAGATTCTGATTCCATAGGTCTGGGGTGGGGACTCCAGATTCATCTCTAATAAGCTCCGGGGGTGCTGATGTTCCTGGTACGTGGCGCACACTGGACCGGGACAGGCGTGTAAATGATGCTAATGTTTGGCTGTGTGTCAGCCATCTCATTATGGACACCAATGTGTTTGGGGCTTAAGGCCAAGGAATTAGCATGTTCTGGGAGCCATCCATTCTGGCCTAACATGATGTTTGGTCCTCACAGGCTCTCGGGAATGAGTAATGCCTGATTGCCTCAAAACCCTAAGATACCAATGCCAAAGGGCAGAAGCTACGGAAGACAAATTTCCTCTCAATGTGGAGGCTGGCTCTAATCACAGAGCTTCCTAGGCCGGGTGTGGCCAAGAAGGGCCAAGAAGATGCTTGCTGAGGATGCAGAGAGGCCAAAGACTGGGGCAGAGGGACTTAACACTGGGCATTCTTAAGGGTCCCCTTCAGCCCCAAGATTCTCTAAACCATAATTCAAGGACAGAAGGCAGTGATGAGCCAGAACTTTCTTGCCTTCTCACCAGCCTCCTATTCAGCCAGATTCTTCAGAGTGACTTGTGTGTGAGACCCAGCTTGTCATTTGAGCCCTGCTGCTTTTGCATTTGCATTCCTCTCCCCAAACAAAACCCAGCCTCCTTCTCTCATGGATCACAAGGGGTTAACATCATCAATACAGTCACAGAAGAGAGAGTGCGGTTTTAAAGTGAGAAGAAAAATATTGACAGGTTTGTACAAGAGACATAATTAACTCCATGCTCTGATGATCTGCCAACACATCTTTCTCTCCTTCCAACCTTCTAGCTCTTCCACAAGTCTTAAAAATCCTATTTGAGCTTTTAAAGGCAAAAAAAAAAAAGAAAGAAAAAAGAAAGAAAGAAATATGGCTTGGCTCTGAGAAATAGTCTAATCTTATGCAATTTAAATTTGGTATCATCTTTAAAAGATAACCCGATACAGATGTTGTGGGTAAGAAACCACTGTGGACCGACACCAGCCCGCATGTCGTCCACCCTTGCCTTCTGAGAGTCCAGCTTTCTCAAATGCTTTCTGTCTCAGAAAGGTCAAATATTAAAAGTCAGAGCTCAGAAATACCAAGGAACACCATCTCAACCCCAGCCGCCGACTCAGGAGGTAGACTCTAGGAAAAGCAATGCAAACACCAAATGGTGCAAGTGAAAGCATGAAAGAAACGACATGTTTGTAATCAAGAGATGTTCTGACATCTGGGGCGCTTGGATGCTTCCAGTATTTTGAATACAGCAGTGAGAGAAGAGCTTGGTGAGGAGGCACACCTTTCATCTCTAATCCTCTCCCAGATAACAAAATTAGGGTGAGCACATGTGCCTAACAGAAGAAAGGGACAGATTGCCACTCCAGAAGGACCGGCAGGACACCTGTCAGAAATATGAAAAAGCAGGATAATCTCACCAAATAGGAAATGTTGCATGGACTGGTCTTGAGATGCTTGGTGGAAAGGCTACAATGGAAATAAATAAAATGTGGGCCATGCCCCGCCTACAAACCATCATCTTGTGAATGACTTCAGGATCCCAGAAATAGGCCTCTCCCGATGCTTTGCTTCCCATGGAGAATCCCTCCACCATTCCGCAGTACAGAGAAGGATCGAGTTACTGGAACTCAGGAGAAATTTTCTTGGCTCCTCTCCCACCTAAGCCAGAGCCTTCCTCACACCCCCCACCCCCTCCTGACCCTCGTCCCCGCCACCTACCCCTGTTGGGAACATCTTTTCCTCTACTAGGGCTCAGGGAGATGTATTCCTGTTCTCAAGTCACACTCGGACATAGGAGTGTGACTGTTTTCAGTAGACAGAGCTGAGACAGTGCAGCTGGAATTGCACCCCAATTCAGGCCACCGTGAGTCCAAAAGACTGTCATGGCTGCCGGTGGATCACATGGTCTCTTGAGAAATGCAACCCAGGTAGACAAACCAGTTTGGGCAACATAGCTCCCTGGGTCAATGCCACAACAGAAAAGTAAAGTCATGTCTCCCCCAAAGACTGCCATCAGAAGGAAGCCGAGCAGGCAGATGTGGAGCAAAGGGGGATTGTCTGTCTGTGGACAAGGGAAGGCCCTGATGCTTTGTGTGTGATATTGGCTGTGGTCCATGGCCCTAGCCGCTGAGTGGGGTTAAATTTCCTGTGTCCAAACTCAGAGAGGGGACAGTTTGCTATCCCCAAAGATGTTTCAGACTGCAGAGACAAAGAATTCAAAACAAAATGGCAGGAATCAGGGGATGGTAGGAATATGGAAGAAGACAAGCTTTAAAAGGGACACCCTAGTGAGTGGCAAACAGATCCTTCCCCTCCCCGTGCCCTAGGCAGCTCTGAGCAGGAGGAGGAGAAGGCTGAAGAGTCTGAGCTTGTGAGATGGGAGCTGCCCAGAACTGCCTGCCTATGACTCAGGGTGGAATTTTCCTCCCTAGCATTAAAACAATGAAAATAGGTTGAGGTTTTTGTTGTCACTCATATTGATCTTCTATTGTTAGATCTCCCTCTCCCTCTCCCTCTCTCCGTCTCATAACACCCACACACACCCACACCCACACACCCCCCCACCCCCCCACACACACTCGTGTTGCCCCTTCTCTCTAGCAATTGTCTAACTTCAGAGAACATCAAAATCACCTATGAAGCTTGATAAAAATGGCAATCCCCAGTCCCCCTCTTCAGAGGTTCTGATCCATGGGTGTAAAACCATTTTTATGAATCAGAGTATTCAGCATTACCCTCTCTATAAACTAGAGAAGAGTGTATAAAATAGAGAAGGGTCTGGAGTTCCCGTCATGGCACAACGGAAACGAATCCAACTAGGAACCATGAGGTTGCAGGTTCAATCCCTGGTCTTGCTCAGTAGGTTAAGGATCCAGCGTTGCTGTGAGCTGTGGTGTAGTTTGCAGATGTGGCTCGGATCTGGCGTTGCTGTGGCTGTGGTCTAGGCCAACGGCTATAGCTCCAATTAGACCCCTAGCCTGGGAACCTCCATATGCCTCAGGTGTGGCCCTAAAAAGACAAAAAAAAAGACCAAAAAAAATATAGAGAGAAGGGTCTAAGCCACACGATAAGTGGGAAAAGAATTCAGAAATGCACAGCTCCTGCCGTGCCCACCTTTGGCAGAGATGTCCAGACAACATCCATCCCACCAAGGGTTTAAACATTCATAAGAGGCCATTAGGTTGATAGGAAGTGATATTTCAAGTTGAAAACCATGCGTTTGAACCTTAAAAATTGCCACCGTGGGGCTTCATGGGGTATTTCTGCAGGTGATGGAGGGGGATCAATCTCTGGCTGGAGCAGTGTCCTCTCACGGGCATCTACAAGCTGGGTCTAGTCTTTGGTCGTTGATGTTAGAATGGGCTAAGCTCAGGGTTTCTGCACATGAGCAAAGAGCTCATTTCTTTCAAAGAAAGCAGCCTGTGAGTTTCTATAGAACAAGTATTTTGGAAATTTGTTGCCCTTTTTCATTCTTGGGCAGTTTCAAAACATCTTCTCCATTCTTTCAAGAATGAGCCCAGAGGGACTCTTGATTCAAATGTAACTACTGGTCTCTCAAATATCTTCTAGACCAGTCTTATCCAATTGAAATATAAAGTATAATGTGAGCCACAGCTGTAATTTTAGTTTTTCTATTAGCTGTATTAAGGAACTAAAAAGACAGAAAACAGTATGGAGATTCCTCAGAAAACTAAAAATAGAATTACCATTTGATCCAGCAATCACTCCTGGGCATCTATCCAGAGAAAACCATGACTCGAAAAGATACATGTACTCCAATGTTCTTTGCAGCACTATATATAATCAGCCAAGACATGGAAACAAACTAAATGTCCATCAACAGAAGAGTGGATAAAGAAGATGTGGTGCATATACACAATGGAATATTACTCAGCCATTAAGAGGAAAGAAATAATGGCATTTGCAGCAATATGGATGGACCTAGAAATTATCATGCTAAGTGAAGTCAGATGGTGAGACACCAACATCAAATGCTATCACTTATATGTGGAATCTAAAAAAAGGACACAGTGAACTTCTTTGCAGAACGGATACTAACTCACAGACTTTGAAAAACTTATGGTTTCCAAATGAGACAGGTTGGGGGCTTGGGGGGATGTGCTGGGGTTTGGGATGGAAATGCTATAAAATTGGGTTGTGACGATCGTTGTACGACTACAAATGTAACTGAGTGATAAAAAATGCTACAAAAAAGGAACAGAAAAAAGAAACTAAAAAGACATATATGGAATTGATTTTAATATTTAATTTAACCCAGTATTTCCAAAATATCATCGTTTCAACATATAGTCAATATTTTAAAAATTACCCAGGTAGTACTTTACCTTCGCTTGTACGAAATCTTCAAATACGAGTTCTCTATTTTACACTTAAAGCTCATCTCCCTTTGGACCAGCACATTTAAGTGCTCAGCAGCCACATGTAGCTGGTGGCCACTGGACAGGACTGCACAGATGTAGACCTTGGGCCAACCTGGGACAGAGAGTGGGCGGAGCATCCAGTGAGGAGGGGGCATGGAGGAGGAGGAGGTGCTGAAGAGTATTGATACATGCCCTACACCCAATCCATAGAGATGCTATCAGCTCTCCCTTCAAAATATGTCCAGAATCCTGCCTTGGCTGCCGCCCTGGTCCAAGTTTGTCTCGCCTGGATTGCCTCTTACTGGTCTCTTATCAAACATTTCCTTCCTTTCCATTTTAGGAACACATTGCCTGATTCTTCTGCCAGACCTGTCTCCCCGCACCCCCCATACAAGACATTAAGGCAGACTCCTTCACCTCCAAGCTTTTGATCGAATAACACCTCTTTGAGATGTGCCCTATGTAAGAGTACAGTTTGCCCACCTTCTACCATCCTGCTGCTCCCCTCCTCACAATGTGTCCCCCTTATCTGGCTCCACTATTTAATATACTCATGTTGTGTGTATTCTTTATTATGTGCCACCTCCCCAAATGTATGCTTCATAAAGGCAGACAACTTCATCGGTTTTGTTCATGGCTATATCTGCATGCCTGGAATAGTGCCCGGCACATAGTTGGCACTCAGTAAGTATTCGTTGAGCAAATGAATGAATGAATGAGGATGAAGGCACCTTGAACTCAGCCCTCTATCAGTGAAGGCTCCTCTCTCCCACCTCCCCAGCCATCTTCTTCATCTTCCCACCACATGCAAAGGTTCTCAAAGGAACTGCTAGGATCAGAGTTAAGCATCCTCACTGAACAAACTCTTCACTGGTTTTGTTTCTGTTCTGAATTTTTAATCATGAGTTCTCTTGTGAAGTGGATGGCAGCTATGAGTGTTCTCCTTCCGATATCCCTGGGGACATAATTTCACAGAAAATTTTGGATGTTCAGAGGCTTCTGCTGCTCATCTGTTAGAGGCTAGGGACCTCCTGTGAAGAATTCCAGCCCCAGAGGTTCACCCACATGCAGTTTTCCAATCTGTCGTTGAAATCAAATTTTTCTGCTGCGACAAAAATAGAAACCATATCCAGAAAGAAATGTCAGGGATCTCCACCCAGAAACAAATTTAAACAGTGATAGAGTTTATCCTCCCTCCCAGGAAAACTCCGCATTGGGTCGGGGGGATGCAGTTTAACATCTAGTATCTGAAAGTTTTTCCTTATACTTCATCTAAATCAGCTGGCCCTCTTAATCAGATCTCCTGGGAAAACAAGAAAGCAAGTGTTTGACTTAAAAATGGGTTACAGAGTTCCCATTGTGGTTCAGTGGGTTAAGAACCCAACTAGCATCCATGAGGATGCATGTTCAGTCCTTAGCCTTGTCCACTGAGTTAAGGATCTGGCATTGCCATGAGCTGTGGCATAGGTCACAAATATGACTCGGATCTGGCATTGCTGTGGCTGTGGTGTAGGCTGGCCAGAACTTCCATATGCTGCATGTGCAGCCCCCCTTCACCAAAAAAAAAAAAAAAAAAAAGATTAGGATGGGCACATGCCCTCCCCTCAGTGCCTTGAGGCAAAATAAACAGACTGTTGGGCCTATTATCAAAGCCGTATTCACTGAAAGCACTTTTGCTTGGGAGGCCTGGAGCCTGGGCAGAGCCAGCCCAGGGGCCCATCCAGGAGACCCAGAGGAGCATGAAAGGATCCGATTCCAGGCAGCTCTTCTCCTTTGCTAGAAATGTGGCACATGATGACCCAGAAGGACACAAAGCAGGAGCGCTCCACACTCTATTCCCAGAAGTGGCTGCCAGGTCTGCAACTCTGTCCCAATCTTAGTTTGGGGACAATGGCTGTGTTTTCATCCCAGTCAATCAGATGATAATCCTCAAACAGGCCTTTGGTCAATGGAATGAAATAAAAGATGAATTTGCATTATTGTGAATTTCAGCTATTCATTGACAAGAGCCTGAAAGCTTTAAAAACACTTTACAAAAATAAATTCACAGGGCTCCTTTTCTGAAGCATGATTCAGCTAGAGTATAGTACAACTCCCTGGGCCAGAACAGAAACTGCCTCAGAATTCTTGAAATGAAATCAAAGCATGACAGTCTGTGTCTTCCCAAAGCAAATTCTATTCATTAGGCAATAAAAAGCAGGCTGGTGTAAAACACAGGGCTTATATCAGAGCCTGATCAGAGGGTTTGGACAGAAATTGTTACATCAATATTTTTTGTTGGGGTTTGCAGTTTATTTTTAAGAAATTGCCCAAGAAGCGTTGGTAAATCGTGAGACTTCCTAAAGGAAAAAGAATTGCACAATGAACCTGAACAAAAACACATTAAATTCCCTGAAGAACTTAAAGAGCAAATGGAAAGTGAAATCAACGTATTGATTGCTTATAGCTGTCTTCCTTGGGCCACCTGAGGCTAACCAGAGACTCGTGGAAGCATGGGTTTCAGAAAACCTTCGACATTAGCAAGCCCCATGACCCCCTGTCTGGTGCCCACTGAGCTTAGGCACGGACAGCCTCCATCACCACCTCAAGTGGATGCTGCTAGTGGTTCGTTCATTCCCTCAGTTAACAACGCACTGCTGGTGAGAAACTGACTCACTCCCAAAGACCCAATTCTATTCAAAGCGCAGCTCTAATTAATAGATGGTTCCCACTTTTCTGGACCCACAACAGTTGAGGAATAATTAATAATCATGAAGAAGCCAAATAATCCTTCCAAGAGGTTTAATAACTCAGCCAAGCATAAAATCCTCAAATACTCTATCTTCCTTCATTATCTGACTTTAATCTCTCCAGGCAAGAAAATATTGAGCAATTACAATTGGCCACATGTTTGTGTAGCGGCATCCTTTTTGTTTGTTTGTTTTTGAATTGTCCAGACTAATTGCTGTAAAATAACTGTTATTCTAAGCAGTAATGGGATGAAAGTAAAAATTAAGAGAGAAGAATGTTATAACTTTGCCCTCTATAAATATTTTCAGAAGGAAATTTTCTGACTCCCGAGTCATAAGGGATAATAATTTTGGTGTTCCTTTAAGTTACTCCAGAGGACCTCTAATGAGCCACAACTACCAAAATAATTTTGGTGTGTGCTGAGAACTATGCAGTTTGGACTAAATTATGGCAGAGTCGACTCAGACTGGGGCAGAAAACTCTGGTCATATATGTGGCATTCAAAAGTAGATTTTAAAGGGTTTATTCATAGAGGGTCCTGTGGAAGGGTTCAGGTCATGATGTGGGTCATATCATTTTAAAAAATCACTGGGGGAGACCTTTTAAGAGAAACATAGGTTGGACCCGTCTTTTACAGGTGCTCCATTTGACTTGACTAACTAATGCTTGGAATCTAGCCTGGAGACTTTCCGAGGGAAAAGCTTTTGCTCTACCCTCTTAGGTTCTGTCACTAGAGGCCTGTGAATTAAACTGACACCAAAGATAGGTTAACAACACACAAAAAAGTCATGTGATTTTAATTAACATTTTGTGGGCATGGGAGTTCATAGAAAAGAAGTGAAATTCAAAGAAGTGGTTAGACTTGGGGGTTTATATACCATTTTAACAAAGGCATGGGAATTTGGGCTTCAAAGGAGAATAGATTATGGGGACGTGACTAGGACATATTGGGGAGAATTAATGGAAGATAGTTGTTTTAGTAAGATCTGTTGACACAAACTTCTTTTGGTGTTGACTCTTCATCTTCAGTGACGTGGCTCTCCTCTTCCTGGGAAGTGGGAGAACACCGTCACAAAGGGAAACTTATGCCCTGCTTTCA
This sequence comes from Phacochoerus africanus, assembly GCF_016906955.1. Classification (NCBI taxonomy): domain Eukaryota; kingdom Metazoa; phylum Chordata; class Mammalia; order Artiodactyla; family Suidae; genus Phacochoerus; species Phacochoerus africanus. Next base: position 31,640,896 of record NC_062544.1, on the reverse strand, counting down.
GGCTAAAAGAGGAAGGCAAAGAACTCTTCCTGTATCTGTTGATTCTTAATCACTTTCAGCTTAAAATAATCCTTAGGCATATTTTGTGTCATATTTTGGGGGTGGCATATCCTGATCTCCTTCACAGCATCCTTCAGGTTGTAATACAGAAAAGTTAAATCCCTCTAGGAACCTATCTTTTGATGATGAATGAAGGGACAAATCTCTCTTACCGCAAATAGGGAGCAGGTGTAGATGGAAAAATTAGACTTTGTTCTCTCCCCTTGTGGTACTCACAAAAGTCTCTACCCCCAGAAATATTGGAAATGAGAAACTGACTGTTAATAACCAGCCTCATGCCTTGAATGAACCAATGGAAGAAAAAAAGGGCTTTGGGACACCACACATTTTTGATGGGAGGGACTGAGCTCTGGGGAGTGGCTGGAAAACTCACCCGGAACATACCTGCTGGCTACTGGAAATGGAAATCTAAATGGGACCAGGATGACCTGGGAGGAAATGTCCTGTGATCACACCAGGCTTGGGGCATTGGCGCGGGCTTTTTAATGCTCAGCTTTTGGAGCTCTGTCTATTACTGTGTCCAGCCTCTTCCTTTTACATGTAGGTGGGAAACCTGAAGAATCATCCTTGAGGCTATAGGCTGAATTGGTTGTGAGGGTTAGAGAACTTTAAGGAATCCTTCCTTGTGAAAAAAGGTCAGTAATTGTACTCATCTTGAGGAATTTTAATCATTCGTGGTTGGTATACATGTTTCTGCCAAGGCATGAAATAAAATTCCACCCCATCCCTCCTTTAGCTGTTGGAGTTCAATTTCCTAAAGTGTCAAGGTCATGAAATTTACCAGTTGGATATTATGAAATGTCTTCATTAGAATAAATTACTTTTCTTTGTAGGAAATACCTGTGTGAATATGTGCTATATTTTGAGATCTGAATAAAAAGGGAAACACTTTTATGTATTTTTATAGAAGCATTGCTCAGTTTTAAATTTATTCCAGCTTTAAGTAAGTTTTTTTTCCTTTCAAAAGTAGAATTGAATCTTTTCTGTCAACCAGCAGTGCTGAGATAATTCAAGTTACTTAACTTAGTTAAAAAGCAAACTGTTAAAGAAGGTATGGCTGGTTTTACCTAATGGCTGACCCTATCTAAATTCTAGTTTTTGCACCTAAAAATCACCAAGAACCAGGCCCTTATTTGCATTTCCATGTCCTGAAAGCATCCTTTATTCCATGCCTCATAAGACTGGGCTGGATGGGAGTTGGTTAGGGATTTTAGGACAGAATGAAAGGAAGCTGATTAGAACATTCTGACAGGTGGAATGCAATCTGAAATAAGATATTTTAAATAGGTCTGTTGGTGGAGTGTATAAAGTCTTCTGGAGAATGAGCAAGCACTTTGGCACTGGATGCTATTACAAAAGAATGGGCAAGGGTAGACATAAAGAAAGATGTGGGGAAGGAAACCAGTTCCGCTAATGGCACTCAGATGGAAGAATCTGGATATTTACAAGAATGTTTTGCCCATTGGAAAGAAGACATCGGACGAGAGTTTAAATAAACACTTAAAATTCAAAATTGTTCTGCATGAATGTTCACAGCCACATTCACAATAGGCTAAAAGTGGAAACAGCCCAAATGTTTCTCAGCTAATGAATGGATAAACAACTCTAGTATATTCTTACAATGGAATATTATTTGGCAATTTAAAGGAATGAAGTGCTGATACATGCTACAACATGGATGAACCTCAAAAATTATATGTGCAGTGAAAGAAGAGCAAAAAAACCCCATATTGTATGATTTCATTTTTATTAAATGTCCAAAACAGGCAAACCCATAGACACAGAAAGTAGATTAGAGGTTGCCTAGGGCTGAGGAGGAAAATGAGAAGTAACTGTAAATGGACATGAGATCTCTTTGGGGAATGGTGGAAATAATATAAAACTAGGTTGTGCTGATATTTGCACAATCCTGTAACCTTATTGAAAATCATTGAATTGTAGATTTAAAGTGGGTGATATTATGGCGTGAAAATTATATCTCTATACAGATGTTAATAAATTGCTTTCTGATTGCAGTCTCCTTTATTATTACTGTTTTGTTATTATTTTCATTATTATTACTAAGGGAATCAACAACTCTGTATGAGAGGTTATGTTTATTACGGCTTTAAATAATTTTTTTGACTTTCCTTTGGGGTGCCGTTTTGCCTGGTTTATGTTTTTAAGCAGCTAGAGTTGTGCTCAGATATTGCTAACAGAGAAGAACTGGCCTTCTGGCAATTCCAGGACACGCGGGCCAGAGGTCAGGAAGAGAGATCACCTCCCCCATCACGACCTTATCCTCATAAAAATGCTGCCTCTTCTCTCATTGTGAACCTATCACTGTTCCACTAAGCCCAGTGGGGCGTTGGTGGGATGACAGATGTTGGTGACTTAAGGGTTTCAAGGATGAAGGACACCTAGGAAAGAGCAGCTTCTGGTAGCAGAGTAGATGTGCAGCAGCTTCGGGAAGCAACATCAGTGATCATACAGACCTGATATTAATGGCCAGGAAGGATAATAACTCAGACCGGGGGAAACTTTCACGTCCCCTCTACTGACGTTATTTCTTCAACGCAGGTGGTTTTGAATTGCCATGAATAACCTCATATTTACATAATGGCTTTCCTAGCTTTTTTTTCTATTGCCCCGAACAAATTGCTTTAGAATAACATTGTTATTTCCAGCAAATCCCTCTGCCTAGGAACTGGTCTAAGCCTATGTACTATTTGGGGGTTTTGCTTCTTCAAAGCATAACACTGAGCCTCATGCTGGGGTTACAAATCTTGGGTTGTCAAGAGCTGAAACGGAACCCAGACAAGCAAGGATTAGCGATGTCTTCTGCCCCTTCTGTTCAAGGTCACAGTGAGGAAGGGGGCAGGATTGTGAGCAGAGTTCAGTTTGGTAGCTTACAAGATGTGAAATCTGTGTGGCCTGATTTGGGCTAGAACAAGGAAAAGCCTGGTTTCTGTGTCACCTAAATTTTCAAGCCAACAATGTCCATACCCCCTTAAGTCAGCCCTGGATTCCTGAGCACCACACTACCAAAGGACATAGACATAAAAAATAATCTCTGTAATCCTTTTACTCATTGATCCTATTTCCATCCTCTGGGGCCCAGACAGAACAAGTCAAAGCCTTCTGCAGCATGACAGCCCTTCATAGATTTGAAGACGTCTATAAGACACGTTTCTTCTCAGACTTCTTTAGTCTAGACTGAGCATTCCCAGCACATCAGCTGTTCCTCAGAGGATGTGCATTTTCAGCCTCGGCTGGAAGAATTTTATTATTGTCTCTCTTACAATGTGCTGCCCACTTTAAGGTACGATCTGGCTAGAGATGAACGTGTTGTGACTGCCACCCTTCTCATAAGTGACAATGTCAATTATTCATGGGAAGTATAAGCTGTGCTGAGAAGTCTGGGCAGGGAGAGAAAACTATTATCTATGGATGTTAATTATGAGCAGTTGTTTTGTAAGCATTAGCCCTTTATGCCAATTTAGTGGGGTTTAGGGGCATTTCTGCTCCCCTACTGGGGCTCATTCTGGGGATGAGAATTTTGACCAAGGTCACCAATTGGATGCATCCATTCCAAACATCGCCCTGATGGGTCTCTTTCACTTGAAAGCTTACAAAGGTGAAAAAGATGACTCATTGTAAATTACCATACTATGAGAAAGGAAGAGAATGTAGTTTTGCTCAAAAGTTTACTAAGCATGATTATGTCTACTGGCAAGTAGCTAGTTATTCAGCTCTGATGTTAACATCTAATCCTTCTTCACTGGGGAATTGCTGAAAGCCTTCCCCAAGAGTGAGATGGGAGGCAGCCTGTGTCTAGTCCTTTCATCATCCTAGGTCTGCATCACCCACCCATTCCCTCTGAGTCATGCAGTTCTGGGTTTGGAGCCCTAGTTTTAGATATCATGGTGGCTTTAAACCAACTATTGGGAACTCACAGGCATTATACCTATGATTACTTCAAGTTGACGTCTCAAGTGCAACCTTCAAGGGTTGCATTTCTGAGCACATGTGAGTTCTTTTAATGAGCACTCCACCACATCTATGCTCTGTAGTCAGCACATTCACCCAAGGCTCTGAGCTGTAGCCCTTGGGAAGCCCACTCTGTCAGCTGTTTCCAATTCAGGCATCTTTAGAGGTTCACAGGTGACCCTTGGAGGAGAAATCAATTCCAACAGTAGGTGTTCTTCAAAATGTATCTTGTATGAAACACACCTGAAAAATACAAGGTGTATGTCTATAGCTGTTCCTATTATGATGTGGTTACAAGCCTTTTGGAAATGACCTGTCATTACCCCAAAGTGTGAAGAAATCACCAATGAAATAGCATATGACTTTTTTAAAAAACTCAATAACTTTATGGAATATAATTCACATAACATAAAACTCAACCTTTTATTCACCTTTTAAAAAATGTGTTTTATTGAAGTATAGTTGATTTATAATGTTTTGTTAATTTCTGCTATACAGCAAAATGATTCAGTTATACACATATATAGTCTTTTTCATTGCAGGATATTGGATTTAATTCCTTTCTATACAGTAGGTCCTTGTTGTTTATTCATTCTATACCTAATAATTTGCGTCTGCTAATCCCAAACTCCTACTGCATTCCTTTCCCAGCCCCCTTCCCCTTGGCAGCCACAAGTCTGTTCTCTAGAGCAGGTGAATTTTAATCTTAACAGCATTGACGTGGTCAATTGGAGTGCTTTGTCTAATAAATTGAACATGTATTCATGACGTATAATAATTTTAAAAGTTTTTAATACCAGGAAAAAGGAAACTTGGTTAACAGTGGCTTTCGCAATTAAGCATTTGGTTTTTTTAGCTTCTGAGTAGTTGGGAGGTAGGAAGTGGCAGGCTTGTTTCAGCTGCTCCATAACTAGACCAAGGATCCAGACCTTTCTAGTTTTGTGCTCCAGCATCTTCGGCATGTTGCCTCATGGTCACAATGGGAGTTATTTTTCCAGGCAACGGGTCCCATACAACAAGCAAGCAGAGTAGAAGGTTGACAAGGCATGACTCCAGTAAGCTTTTCCCCTTGTGTCTGTCCTTTTATCTAAAATTAAAATCTTTCCCAAAACCTCCCCTAGTAGACTCCACCCATGTATCTCATCAGTGAAAACTGGATCCAGTGGCCATGCTGGTTGCAAGGGAGGTTGGGAAAGTGAGTGTCTGACCAAGGGGAACAGAATTATTATAAGTGGTTTAAAGAAACTGAGATCCATGAAGGGGAGCTCAGTATATTGCTTCTTCCAAGCCAAAGGATGCAGGGATGGAGACCACTAGGTGAACATCCGTGATAGAATGCAGCAGTCTGCTGTATCTTGAGTGTGTAAACTCACTTCCTTGGATCAGATTCTAAGAGAAGAAAGTCTTAAATGAAAAACCAGTTCTTATTTTTAACTCTTTCTGAATTAGGTCAACACAAAACCAGAACTACACGAAGGAAAAATAAATAACTGGATTAAGATTTCTTAAAAAGTTGAGACTGAAGTATACTCTATAAAGCAGTTACTGATTTTTAGAGAAAACTGTGTTGAGTATCAGATTATCATCAAACACAGAGGTACCACTTGTCATTCTTTTCTGCAGTATATCTTTGAAAACAGCATTTCTCCTGTTACATTAAAAACAACAAACAAAAAGGGAAATATTGATTATTTACCTGATGGGAATATATGACAATATTTTTCCTATAATACGCAAATATCTGATTAAAACACACTTCTCATTTTATTTTATCTATTTATTTATTTATTTTTGCCTTTTTGCCATTTCTTCGGCCGCTCCTGCAGCATATGGAGGTTCCCAGGCTAGGGGTCTAATCGGAGCTGCAGCTGCCAGCCACAGCAGTTGCCAGAGCCACAGCAACATGGGATCCGAGCCGCGTCTGCGACCTACACCACAGCTCACGGCAACACCAGATCCCCAACCCACTGAGCAAGGCCAGGGATCGTACCTGCAACCTCATGGTTCCTAGTCAGATTTGTTAACCACTGAGCCACGACGGGAACTCCACACACTTCTCATTTTTAAAAAGTTCATGTTGTTCATGTGGTTATTTATAAGAAGAGGCAATGTTGTTTACTGACAACACATCTAAGTTCTGGATCCAGGCAGACCTAGATTCATGTTTTGACTTAGCACGTGCTAGCCTTGGTCAATACTCAGTATCTTCCCTGTGAACTGGGGACAATAATACCATTGACCTCATAGACTGCTGAGAGTCTTAAAAGAGCCAGTGCATATGAAACACAGCGTTGTTACCAGGTACATAGTAAACCCGCAATTTACCTAGCTCAATATTTTTCTTAGTTTTTGTCCTGAATAAAATAAAACCATTTTGGATGTAATATTAATTGTTAATTATAACAAATAATTTAATTGTGAGCGCCTCTTTGTCATTATTTACTTTAATCCAGGCATGCGTTATATCTTTGACTTCTCCCTGTTGGTGTTCTGCCAAGAAAGTAGAATTTTAGAAGTATTCTGTGATGTGTTTTTGACAACAACTCTGTGATTAGACTGTGACTTTAAAAGTCTACGGTAGTAGATCAGACCACACCTAATGGAGTCACTGGTGTTTCCTAGGTGACTAACCATCCCCCTGGACTACAGCATCTCTGGCTGCGGCAGCTCTGATCTGCTGTTAACCCTCCATATCCTGTGCTGTAGGCTTCAGATGCAGCAGCTTTGGGCATCACGGAGCAGTGCTGAGTCACTCTGGCTTTTCTTTCCCACTCTTCACATCTCTTTCAAGAAATCCTCTCGTGGCCCACATGTCCTCATCTTTGCTCTTGAATAGCTACTTTTTTGGACCCAAGTATAAAATGGGACTGTGCTATTAGCCAGATCACATTATTCCATTTTGCCTTCAAGGTTATCACAAGACACTTTGTCAAATACTTTGTTAAATCCATGCATAGCATATTTGCCTAGACGAGTGGTCTGGCCAAGGCACTGAGGTTAGCTTGGAATGCTTGTTTGTGCCATTGTCTCTCTCCCCTATTTGAGAGTAAGAGCCAATATGGTAGAAAGCATGTCTTTTAGGTCACAATACTAGAGACAAAATAAGTAATTGTCAGGTAATTCGCAGGCTGATAAACTAAACCAACCCTGATAAAGTGAACCCATCTGACTCTAAATGATGACTAACTGTTTTCTTTATGTGCTCCCATGCCTGTCCTTTCATAATTATTTTCTTGAAAAACACTCATGATCAATATGAAAGTCACTATCCCTGTGTGAGGCCCATCTCAGACTTCAGCAACCTGACTCTTCCTTGCTAATAAATATCATGCTTAGAAGATCCAGACATACATAGCATGTCTAACCACAAGCAGAGCTAATGCAGAACAGTCCTGCACTACTAATACCAAACATTCTTTCAGTAAGGCAATCTAAGCAAAGCTAAAACCAGACACAAATAAAGTTACCTTGCAACTAACTGGGGCTGAGCCTGCCATTCGTATAAGCTCGCCTAATGGGTTGCTTTAGCTTTTTAAATTCCAGGCTCCAGCATCTCTGATGTGGTCGAGGTGGTAGCAAATAAAATTTGTATTCATTCTTCTGGAGATAGTGTTTTTAAAAGAAATTCTTTACCAAACATGAGGCAGGGGGAGGGTGGATTCTGGGAACCAATGCCACTGAAATGAATATGATTTTTTGACATGTGCAGTCACCAGATATCCTCTTCACCCACAGGACTTTTTTGCAGAACTGACTTTAAATTAGTGATTGGAAAGGACCAGGGCTGCCATTCATTGCAGTTGGCATTTCCATCTGACTCAGAATATTCAGAAATATGGTTCAGAAACAAAGAGTAAAAATATTCTGTATGTCTCAGAAGAGAGGGGAATTTGTGCTTCTTGGCATCAGATGTGAGCCAGGGCTGCTGCTGAAATGTCCCGTGGAGACTGCCTCCCAGAAACAACTAAGAGCCCAGGAGAGAACTTGCAGCAATGGAAATGGGAGCTTGGAGTAGGGAAGAGACTTTCTCAAGGTCAACATATTGTAGCGGCCATGACAATGTACTACTCAGCTTTCCTGCTACAGGAGACTGATACCCCCAGCTGCTGCCCTTCTGGACCTACCATGACACTCATGTTAAGGCCATGTCTATCCCTAGCTGCCCCCATAGCAAGGGCATCAAGGCAGGCTCATTCTGTGAGATGCAGGACTCCTCCAAGGATAACTGTGTCTCAAGGACTCTCCATAGGCTTGAATCTTTCTTGAAACTTTGCCTCAGTCTGAGATCCTCCTTATCCAATCTTCCTTCCTTCCCTCTCTCCCTCTATAGGTGTTAGAACTCTACTGCCATCAGAAAGCGCTCCTTGCCTTTAGCCTCTCTCCTCCAGGAAATCTCTTGCACATCTAATTCCATCTTGGTGTCTGCTCCTTGGCAGATCCAAACTAATATTTGGTAGCATTTCTTTGCCCATTCAACTGAGCATTGTTTCTTCTCCAAAAACAAAACAAATCATACAAAGAGATTGGCTGTCTTGATGAGGGTCGGAAGAAGGACTAAACATATATCTAATTCCTTAGACAAGCCAGGAGTGAGAGCTTCCCACTACCCACTACTCCCTTTGACCAATCATCAAATATCTGTGTCTCCTAGAACTTGTTTGTAAGAAAGGGACGTAATACCATAATACAAGTTGATAGACTTAGTAGCCATTTGACATATTAAAGGGAGAAAAAACATCAGTGCTGATGCTGGGACCTCCCTACACTGGTATGTAGCAATTCTCTCAACTCTCCAAGGATGCCACAGATACACAGGGGCTGGGAGCTGTTTGTAAAGGAGAGGTAAAGGAGTGCATTTCTGTTTGGTTTTTAGCTGTGCCCACAAGATGTAGAATTTCCCAGGACGAGGAATTGAACCCACACCAGAGCAGTGACCTGAGCCACCAGGGAACTCCCAAAGGAGTGCATTTTACTAGACTTAAAGGTTTCCCCACCTGCTCTGTCTCAGCTATTCACTTACTCATCTGTCAGATGAGTTACATTTCTCTTCTCCGCTTCCATATCCCAATTTCTTTTCAAGTTCCTTGCACACAGACGTGCTCAATAAATACTTGCCAAGGAGTTCCCTGGAGGCCCAGTGGGTTAAGGATCCAGCATTGTCACTGCTGTGGCTAAGGTCACTCCTGTAGCACAGGTTCAATCTCTGGCCCAGGAAATTCTGCATGTCTTGGGTGTGGCAAATAAAACAAACAAACAAAGGTTGCCAAATAAATAAACCCATGAGTCCCATGGCCCTTTTTTTTGTCCTGGGTGATATTTCCTGCTAGCCTATGGAAGTTGGGCGGGTAAGGTTAGGGAACAGAGGGCACAAAGTAATTTTTATCTTTCAATTTCCCACTGGGTCTCTCTATGACTATTTGTCTTCTTCTCTTCCTCCTCCTCCTTCTTTAATAAATCCTGAATTGTCTTTGAGTAGCAGAATATAATATTGAAGCTCTACATGAAGGTTGTAAAGGAGCTAGTCAAGATAAATAAAAATAACCCCTTAACAAAATTGCTGAAAATTTTGTAATATGTTTCCATCATAAAGATCACAATGTGAAAAGCAATTCCAAAATTAGTGCTTAAAAACAACTGCAACAGCTCATCTCGCTTCTTAAAAAAGAAACTGGGCAGCTTCTTTGGAGCTCATTTTTTATTTGCATTAGATATTGCAAGTAAACATTATGAATGATAATGTTTGAAAAGTTGCAGGAATATTATAATTCACTTTCAGTGTTTGTGACTCATTAGTCCTACCTTCCGTAAACACAGTTACAAGATCATATCCATTTGCTTGTGAGCACATTATGAGTAACATAAATGTGCTTTATTAAGTTGATAATTATAAGCTGGAGGAAAACAGATGGAAAGAATTTCACTCTCTCTTTCTTAAAGAGAAAGAGGCTGGCTAAATTTGGGGGAGCATAAAAGAATTAAAATAATCGCACTGCATTAGAACTGGTAGAACACCTTAGAGATGATCTGGTCCAGGACTCTTAACCTAGAGATCATGAATATCTAAGGAATCAATGAGTTGGCTTCATGGGAGGTCTATCTACCCCTTAAGATATATGCAAAATGTGGGAGTTCCTGTCATGGCGCAGTGGTTAACGAATCCGACTAGGAACCATGAGGTTGCAGGTTCGATCCCTGGCCTCACTCAGTGGGTTGAGGATCCGGCATTGCCATGAGCTGTGGTGTAGGTCGCAGACACAGTTCAGATCCCATGTTGTTGTGGCTGTGGCATAGGCTGGTGGCTACAGCTCCGATTAGACCCCTAGCCTGGGAACCTCCATATGCCAGGGGTGTGGCCCTAGAAAAGACAAAAAAAAAAGATATATGCAAAATGTTATGAGAAGGTACATAAGTATATTTTTCTGGAGTGAGAACCCCAAACCTCAAAAGATTAAGAAATCAATGTGCTGTAGGAGTGATGAATGGGAACAACTACACTGGAGCAGTGGCAACCCTGTTAGATGGTCCTGGAAATGCAAAATAGTCTAGCTGGACTGCCCGATTATGGAATGGACTCAGTCGCTCCCAGGTCCCTCATAGGCAGGAATATGAGGTGGCAGTAGACCAGAGGAAGGAACAGTGGACTCCTTCACAGAAACTCACCTGTCTATGAGTATTCCTAAGTCTTCATGGGCCATGAAGGTACATTAGCCCAGGACATGATGGTCCTATCATCCTTGAGGGTCAGCAATACTGGGGGTATGTTGGGGTAAAAAGAACAAGGGGTCAAAGATGGGGAGAATTGCTATCCCCTGGACAGAAGCAGAAAACCTATCAAATGTTAGTTTGGGAGGATAGTCAAGGGTTTGGCTTTCAATATGTGACATTCAAGGAGTGGAGAGAACATCCAGGTTCAGGTGCCCCAAAAGCAACTGGAAAGAGAAGTAAAGCTGAGTGCTCCCTGTTACTGTAGCAAATTTCCTTCCCCATGAGTTTTTTCTTCCTTTGATGTTCTCCTGAATCAACTCCAAAGCTACTCTTGCATTCAGCCCCAGGAGTATGTGGCTTCCTCCTCTACCTAGAGTAGTGTGCTGGGCTGGCTTATACCAGATAATGAGAGTTGATTGTTAACCTTTTCCAACTTTGTCTTTAGTGACTTCACATTGGTAGCTTGAAGTTGATCATGGTGGAGGATTACTCACAGTATTACAGGAACAAATGTTACAAATCAGGGACACTCCCACCCCCAGCCACCGAATGGGTTGTTAAACATTTACCAGCATTTACCAATTACTGCCTGAGTGCGATAGTGGAAGGGAGGGTGGGGGGCTTTGAATAGGAGGTCACCTTGATGTCGAGGTGGCATTTGGGCACAGACTAGAAAGAAATGTAAAAATGAATCATGTAGATATCTGAGGGAAACACATTCACATCACAGGAAGCAGCAGGTACCAAATATCTAATGCAGGAGTATGCTTGGTGTTCAGGGGGCAGCAAAAAGGATAGTGTGGCTGGAACTGAGTGAGTGAAGAAGAGCTGTAGGGTATGAGGTCAGAGATGGATGAGGGAGTGAAAGGCAAGTCATGAAAGACCTTTTGGATGATTATAAAGAACTTAATTTTACTTTGAGAAAAATGGTGAGCCATTGGAGGATGCAGGGCAGTAAGGTGACATAGATATGACTTAGATTTTTAAAGGTTTACTCATTTTAAAATGGGGGCTTTGTGAAGGTAGACTGCGAGGGTCAATAGGAGTCAAGGCAGCTGCAGAAAGATCAATTAAGAAGCTATTGCGGGAGTTCCCGTCGTGGCGCAGTGGTTAACAAATCCGACTAGGAACCATGAGGTTGGTTCCCTGCCCTTGCTCAGTGGGTTAAGGATCCAGCATTGCCGTGAGCTGTGGTGTAGGTTGCAGACACGACTCAGATCCCGCATTGCTGTGGCTCTGGCATAGGCTGACAGCTACAGCTCCGATTAGACCCCTAGCCTGGGAACCTCCATATGCCGCGGGAGTGGCCCAAGAAATGGCAAAAAGACCAAAAAAAAAAGCTATTTCAATAATCCAGATGAAACATTATGGTAACTAGGACCAGAGGGCTGGTGGTGGAGGGGTGAGAAGTGGTTGTATTCTGGATATGAATGTGGGAGAATCATTATTAGCAAGCAACTTTCAGTTTAATAAAGAACAACCTTCCTAATAGAAATTTTATAATCTCCGATGAAGGACTGAGTTTTCTTTGCCTTGAAATAATCAGGAAGAAGCCTGATAGACACCCATCAAAGACACTGTAGAAGAGTTTCCTATGTTGGGAGGAGCTTACAACCCACTAACCTCTAATATCCTACAATGGCATGGGGGCTTGCTGACATAAGAAAATGTTTCTGTTATGATAACTGAATTAAGACTAAGGGAGCAAATGGATTTGGATATGTCTATTAAAATGGCTTGATTTCTGTTAATGGTTTTTCTTAGGTTAATAAAATATATGATGCTCATAAAATATACATTAAAGTGTATATTTGTAATTTGGTATAATATAGTATATGTAATATGTAATATAGAGAACACATTAGGACTTCTTGAGGGGCATTTAATATAATTACATATGTAGAGATATATATGTACACACACACAAAGTCGACATAGGCATTTCACCTCAGTGTTTGAAGGTAGTGGGTTGCTCTCCGTGGTGCTGAAACACTGGGGTTAAAGGATAGGGTTCTCTCTCAGCTGGTGACTCATCCTCCTTGGAAGTGGGACTACTGGGCTTGCGTAATCACATGAGGTACAGATGGGGTGGTTTGAGGAGGTATGAGAGCAAATAAAAAGAAGATGTCTTAGAATTCAGAATATAACAGGAGGAAAGGATTTTGAGACGTATCTAGGCCAACACCTTAATTTGACAACCGAGAAAACAGAGATAGAGAGCAAGCCCACTGGTCCTAAGTAGCAGAGATCCAGGACCTACTGTAATCTGGGACAAGATAAAATGAGAGAGGGCTGGGCTTGTGGGATTTTCTGAATATTTCTGACAGAGCTTTCTACCAGTTGAGTTCTCTCTTATCATGTGACCCCATTCACCATCTCAGTAAAAAGCTTCCTCAGAAATGTGCCTTTGTAAATTTCTCTTGTGGCACAGAGGGTTAAGGATCCAGCATTGTCACTGCAGTGGTTTGGGTCACTGCCGTGACAAAGTTTGGTCCCTGGCCTGGAAATTTCCACATGCCATGGGAGCAGCCAAAAAAAAAAAAAAAAAAAAAAGAAAAGAAAAGAAAGAAAGAAATGTGTATTTGTGCATGTATTTCCCCATGCAATGAATTTACATCTGGCACCTCTAGCCTGGACTTTATATTTGTAAGAGTAAAGGAGCTGTTGATTGGTGTCACCCCAGCTTCCTAGGCTTCTGCAAATGACCACTACTTAATATTAATTTTCCAAACTTCTAATTGGTTTATCATGACTTCTGAAAGATTCAAAGAACTTGGTATGCACTTACATGTTAGTTTTGTCCTTGTGAGGCTGATTTTATGCTCAGAGAGTCTGTAGATCTGCCACTTGAATACAATTAACGAGGTTGAAGGATACGGGAAAGAACAGGGGGTAAATCACCCAGTGACCAGTGACACAGACTTTCAGTGAAGTAAAAGCTCATGCCTTAATCTGGTTAAGTTTTACAAAAGAAGAAAAAGGACCAGACTCCTTTCTGACATGGGTAATCACACTGATTAAACTGGTTGGAGTTTCCTTGCCTGAATTATCTAGGTAAACACAGACGTGCCTAAGAAGATTTATATAACTGAGGAAGCTACATTAAATCTTCACTTGAAAACTTTGTTAAATTCTAATTGAGTGTGTGTTTTTTAACTGGACTGGCATGAATAACTACTGAACTAGTGAATGGCAAAATGCCATTGACTCCTGATCTGTAAATAGAACAAAGCCATCTGTGGCAGTGGAGAGCCTGGAAGTTCCTGCTTCACCCTCCCAGAGGCTCACTGTAACCTTGGGTTGCAGATGGAGGTGGAGCACCAGCTTCATCTGGCCTCAGGGCCCCAGAGCCAAGAGCAGGTGTGGGCCACATGCCTAGTCTCCCCAGGGGCTAGGAAGAGCAGCTCAGAGACACACATTGCAAACAAAAGCAAGGCAAGAAGACTGCTAGCCGTTTCAGTCTGAGCCAGAAATGCAGGGCTCAAAGGGGAGGGGGAAATCAGCCTTATCCAAGCTTCCCTCCCTGCCTGTACACTTCGGATTCAGAATGTGCTTTTTCCAGAGTGTCTATCTCCAATCCTGAGTCCCAAGGTTCTCACCAATATGCTATTTAAAGTCTGTACAGGTGTCAGCTGAGCCAAGGAGGGTGTATCTGGAGAACTGTCTGGATGGCTAGTCTTTCTCTGCCTCCCTCACTCCCAAAACCAATTCACTCAACTTCTGTGGGGAGGGTCTTCCTCTCTAGAAACACATGTACCGTTGTTACTCTGCCTTTTTCCCAGGCTAGACAATCATCTGTTTTTCTTGTCTTGATATCCTTTTCTACTTGAGTGAATATATTCACTCCTTCCTGGTTGTAAGAAAATTAGCAAAGGAAGATGTTCCAGCAAGGATGGGGCCTCCATCTTTCTTCTGCAGTCCGAAAAGGATCTCGTGAGCTAGGGTTTGTGCTTGAGAACAGTCTGGATGCAATGAGGAGGTTTAGAATGCAGCTAACGATGGACCCCTGCCCGGGCCTTCATAGTTCCCTGGCTCAGGGTATTTCCAACAGTGGGGAGGATTGCCTGCGGTGGGGGATGGGGGCCAGGGACTTAATAAATGGTTGTGGATGGAGGAGGCTCCGGAAGGGCTGAGCCATATTCCTCGAAGAGCGTCAGGAGGCTGAGGTGCCGGGCTGATCCTGTATTGCAGGCTGAAGCTGGTTTAATTGCTGGTAATTAAGGCAGGATCTATCGTTTCTGGGCATGCCTGGTGGGGGAGGGGCAGGATGTCTGGCCTTGGATGAGATGCAGGAAAGCCAGCGTCTGCTCCACTAAACTTGCAGCTCCCCCACTCGCAGCAGGGCCTGTTGCTGGGCAGTTTTCAGCACTAGGAGTCTTTGCAAACCTGCTCTTCAAGGATGGAGGGTTATCTTTTCAAAGGAAATGAAGGCAGAATAGAAATCATCTTTATTGAGAGTTTGCCGTAGGTTAAAGATCATGCTAAGCACATTTAATTCTCAAAACATCTCAGTGGGGAGTGTTAAATCGATGACAACGATGATAAAAAATACTTTGTTCCTGGTCTACAGTTAGCACAGGATGCAAATTTAGTTCATTGGATCCTGAGCTTATGCTTTCAAGGCCCATGCTATTTTGCAGAGGTTACAAGCTGGTAGCCTGTGAAGCTGGATCTGCTCTTCAACATGTCTGGTCCCCACACTGCTTTAGAATATGGAAATGTACAATAAAATTCAAGATTTCTGATTTTCTTGAAAAAAGTAAGATCTGTCAAAAACGGCTTTTTTTTTTTTTCAAGACAGCAATGAATTAGGGCTGAATGAGTATTCTAGAGAGGGAATCTCTAATTTCCCTGCAGATTTTGTTTGTTTACCCTGCTCCCTCTTGCCTAACCCTTAGCCCGCCTCAATCATTTATGAAATTACCTGACCCTTGTTAGCATTTTGAGATTGTGACACTGCCTCCCGTAATGTAGGCTAGAATAAAACATCAAATAAGAGTCAAAACTGGAACAGAGGAAGGAGGTGGAGTGATGAGGCCCAGTTACAGGGGCAAGACACTCAAAGAGCAAAAGCTATCACGGAGGCCAATTTGGCCCTAGTCTCATTTTCATGCTCACAGATAAGCAGAGAAAAGCTGGCTCAGGATGGGGGAGAGATGCACAGAAATCTCAAGAAGCACTATAGTCTGAGGCAGGCAACTTTCCTTGTCTGCTTTTAACAGATTGCTTTTTCATAAAGCTTTGCCTTAGCTCAGCTTTATCATCCCTGCGTGAGCTTCCAGCTGGACAGAATCCGAAAGCTAAAAGCCTGCACCTTCCAGAGAAGGAGGGCATTTGGCTGCCACTACGGCTGTCCAGCCACACCAGCCTGCTTGCTTCTGGGTAATCAGGTGGGAAATTTCATCTGAGTCTAGAGTTTCCTGCTGTATCAGCCTTCCCCAGGCTTCTACAAAGTTCAGACTCATGTATCCCCACCAGCAATCCTGCCCTTTAGAGAGTACCTTTAAAGAATTTATTGGTTTTCTTTCACCAGAAGAATCAGCCACTTTGGTCAAGGCAAGAACCATCATGATCAATGTTGTGGTCCAGTTTTTGAAGTCCTTGGAGTGACCAGAGAAGGACCTCACATCTAATACCTCTAGAGAGACATCGTGACTTCCAAGCAGAGGCCATGAGACCCCAGGGGGCTTTGTCTTAGGATATCTTCTAGGCATGAGTGAAAACTAAGCCTGGGTGACTGACAATGAAGGTGACTAGGCTCTTCCCTAAGGACCTGAGGGCAGCTGGTATTTTTCCACTTTCATAGGTCAAGAGACCCTGGCCTGTGTGTATGTGCTCTAGTCTCTTTCTCCAAGACTAGTTCTTTCAAGAGTCTTTACTAAGACATCACAGTGAAGGCTGCTCCTCCCTAAACCTAAACCTTGGAGGTTCCCTGGATTGGGAGTGAATTAGGATGACTCCAGTTCTGAGCAGAGAGAAGAGCAGACCCATAAGAGCAGACCCTGGGCTTCTGTCCTGGTTCTTCCACTTGCTAGCTAGGTTGGCTTACTAATCACCTAACCTCTATGGTTTCCTCATTCAAAAAATACATAATGGGGAGTTCCCTTTGTGGCACAGTGGGTTAAGAATCTGACCATTATCTATGAGGATGCCAGTTCGATCCCTGGCCTCACTCAGTGGTTTAAGGATACAGTATTGCCGTGAGCTGTGGTATAGGTCACAGACATGGCTTGGATCTGATGTTGCTGCAGCTGTGGTGTAGGCCTGCAGCTGCCACTCCAATTCAACCCCTAGCCTGGGAACTTCCACATGCCGCAGATGCAGCCCTAAAAAAAATTTAAAAAAAGAAAGAAATGCATAATGATCCTATCCCCTAGGGTTGGAATGAAAACTCTTTGAAAGAATGCAGCATATAAAAGAGCTTACTGCACTTGGCATATAGGAAGCTTTTAGTAAATGTTCTTGCCTGCTCTGTCCCCTGCCTACCCTTCTAATTTCATGTCCTCCCATCCCCCCTCCCATTCTCAGTGCTGTTTCATCCGATAAGAACATTCTTTCTGGAGTTTCCGTTGTGGCTCAGTGGTTCATGAATCCAACTAGGAACCATGAGGTTGCAGGTTCGATCCCTGGCCTTGGTCAGTGGGTTAAGGATCCAGCGTTGCCATGAGCTGTGGTGTAGGTTGCAGACACAGCTCGGATCCCTTGCTGCTGTGGCTGTGGTGTAGGCCGGCAGCTACAGCTCTGATTAGACCCCTTGCCTGGGAAACTCCATATGCCACGGGAGCGGCCCAAGAAATGGCAAAAAGACGGAAAAAAAAAAAGAAAAAAGAAAAAGAACATTCTTTCTATCTTTTACCCTACACTTGCTGATCTCCCTTTTCCTCCCCTGCAGATCACTGCCTTCCCTGGCTTTCCAGACTGGATCAGGTCCCCTGGCTGAACTCCTTTAAAGCACCTTGCAGTTTCCCTTACTGCTCTTTATGAGAATGGCTACTGCCTGTCTCTCCCACTGCGTTTAGAACTGAGTAAGAGCAAGATTCAGCTCTTTTGCCTACTCTTGTGTCCCAAGTACCTCGCACATAGCAAGCCCTCAACAGATACTTGTTGAATGACTGATCAATGGTAAAGCTCAGCTTGAACTTTCTTTCAATTATATAATCAATGGACAGTTAACATATACAAAAATTAACTCAAAATGGATCAAAAATCTAAACATAAGAGCTAAAACTATGAAACTGGGGAGTTCCCGTTGTGGCGCAGTGGAGATGAAACTGACTAGTATCCATGAGGATGCAGGTTCAATCCCAGGCCTAGCTCAGTGAGCTAAGGACCCAGTGCTGCTGTGAGCTGTGGTGTAGGTTGCAGACATGGCTCAGATTTGGCATTGCTGCGGCTGTGGTGTAGACTGGCAGCTACAGCTCTGATTCGACCCTTAGCCTGGGAACTTCCATATACTGAAGGTGTGACCCTAAAAAACAACAACAACAACAACAACAAAACCCCAACGAAACAACAAAAAAAACAAAACCCAAAAAACTATGAAGCTTTTAGGAGAAAACCTAAGTGTAAATCTTCATGACTTTGAATTTGGCAACAGAGTTGTACAATATGACATCAAAAGGACACACCACGTGGATGTTCTCCTGTGGTATAGCAAGTTAAGGATCCAGCTGTGGCATGGGTTTGATCCCTCATGGGGGACCTTCTTCACACTGCTGTTGCAAAAAAAAAAAAAAAAAGTACAAGTAACAGAAGAAAATGATAGATTGGACTTCATCAAAATTAAAAATGTTTGTGCTTCGAAGGACACTATCCAGAAAGTGAAGACAACCCACAGAATAGGGAACATATTTTCAAATTAATATCTAATAAGGGACTTACATATAGAATGTATAAAGAATATTGACAATATTTCAAAACGGGCAAAGGATCTGAACAGACCTTTGTCCCAAGAAGATAGGCAAATGGCCATGGAACACATAAAAAGATGTTCAACATCATTACCCGTGAGGGAAATGCAAATCAAAACCACAGGGAGATACTTCTTCACACCTACTAGGATGGTAGAATCAAAAAGTCAGATATAAATTGTTGGCAAAGATATGGAGAAATCAGAACTCTTTTTTTTTTCTTTTTTTTTCTTTTATCCTTTTTAGGGCCACATCCATCACATATGGAGCTTCCTAGGCTCCGGGTCAAATTAGAGCTACAGATGCCAGCCTAGGCCACAGCCACAGCAATGCAGGATCCAAGCGTCTGCAACCTACACCACAGCTCACGGCAAGGCCGGATCCTTAACCCACTGAGTGAGGCCAGGGATCGAACCCGAAACCTCATGGTTTCTAGTTGGATTTCTTTCCACAGCGCTGTGAGGGGAACGCCCAAGAAATCAGAAGCCTTATACACAGCTAGTGGCAGTGTAAAATGGGCAGCCACTTTGAAAACTAGTCTAACAGTTGCTCAAAAGGTTAAACATAGAGTTACTATTTGATCAGCAATTCCACTCCTGGATGTTTACCCAAGAGAAATGAAAACACGTGTCTACACAGAGAGTTGCATACAAATGTTCATAGTAGCAGTATCCATAATAGCCAAAAAGTGAAAATAATCCAACTGTGACTCTCCCCCACAAGGAGTTATCACACCAGTGGGGAAGACAAGTCTGTATGAAATAATAAGCAATGCCAAGTGGGCCAGAATCAGATGCTACTTGGAGAGGGAGACACATAGCCATGGAGGGAGGAAATCTTGAGAAGAGATATTTTTAAACTCCAAGTACAGAAATCACATCCTGTGACACTTGGTGATGGTACTGCTTATTTTCCAGTACCATTGTCTGATTTTTCACATGGTTTAGTGCCCAGCCAGATCAACTGTTTCATTTTTGTTTTTCCCCCAGCTGCAAGCACGGAGGCTGAAATCCAACTTGGGGTGATTGGGTTCTGTGATGAGGATGGAGCTGCACTCAAGATTAAGAGCTTCCTTTCTGAACTGACCTGTCTGTTTTAATCATGCCTGTGTCACTAAGGGCATCCTTTTTGCATCTGTAGCCTACCCTGCAGCCAGGGAGGGTCGGAGAGCATGCTAATGTTACTGTCTGGGGAAGTAACTGGAGAGTAGGAAGAGCCAGGAAGCTGGCCTTTCTTCAAGGTCACCCAGAGGGCAAGCACCTGGCTGATCAGGGATTAGCGTAGATGTTACTGCCCTGCTAAGCCCACGGGGCTAGTTTGTTTATCTATTTCTGAGCTAGGTTTATAGTCATTTAAGGGAGGAAAAAAATCGGCCTGAACCAGTCTTTATTTTAGGACTGAAATAAGTGTGTGTGTTGGGGGGTGAAGTGACGAGGGTACAGGTTACATGTCTAAGAGTTAAAAAACCATGCAAATGGTAAGGGTACCAAAAACGTGTTGTGATCCTCAACATTCCTAACCCCCTCTGACATCTCCATTCTGAGATGGGAAAGATTTCCTTAAGCCAGGCTCAATGTTCCTTTGGCAATGTGTTCTATTTAATATATCGTTTAATGTATTTGTTCATTTAGGCCATGACTCATTGCTTCTCTAAATTCTATTTTTAGCTATTGCTTCTCAGTTGGATTTTTCCACATATCAGATGTTCAGCTACGTGTCTGAAGGGACAGTGTCTGCCTTGGGGCTGAAAAACTGACCATAAAAGTTTACTATTTGTAAATTGTGAAAGGTTGTGGTCAAAATGTTTTTCATGTCCCCTAAACCTTAAGATTGAGGCACTACCCTACAGGGAGTCTAGGATGAAATGCAAATTGTTTTAAGTATATTATAAGGCACAATGCTGAGACATCCAGAGGACGATGGTGGCTACCTACCTACACGTTACTATCTAATGCTTGGACATCTGACCTCCCCCCCACACACCCACCCCAGAAAAGAATCTGGTACCGACAGGAACAGGGCAAGATCCATGAAATGTACTGCTATAGCAGAGGAGTGAGGTTGAGAGAAGCATGGCTTCGAAGGATGGAGGGTGGTTAGGAGAATAGATCCAGAGAAGGGCAGCCAGGCTCTGAGAAGACAGAGTAAGAACCTAAACAAAGAGAGAAAAATATTTTAGGACAACACAGATTATCATGGAGACCAACCAAGATGGTGGACCGTGTGGCTGCCAAGAAATGACCATTTGCTAACCTTCATTTTCCTCTGAGTTATAACTGGAATGCATATATTTATAGGTAAAAGTACAGAAAAGTTCTGGAATGATACAGACCAAACGGATGACAAATTCTAGAGAGGGAAAACTTAAATGAGAGCTGGAAGAAGTGGAATAATCATTCTCCAAATATCTCTATATTGTTAGGTTTTTTCTTTTCTTTCTTTTTTTTTCATTTTTGGCCACCTTGCGGCATATGGAGATCCCAGGCCAGGGACCAGATCCAGGCCACAGGTGCGACCTCCTCCACAGCTGCAGCAATGCCGGATCCTTGAACCCACTGTGCTGGGACTGGGGTTCAACCTGCATCCTGGCACTATAGAGATGCTGCCGATCCCTTAGCGCCATAGCAGGAACTCCTAGATTTCTTTTTAGTAATGAATATGTATTCACATATTTCTTCCATAACCAAAGAAAATAAATCAATAAAAGACAATAGGGAGAGAGTATAAGACTGTGTGTGCCCATTGTTAAAAAATAAAATTAGACTCGTGTAACAAGGAGAAGATAAAAACCATTTGTAATTCTTCCACCCAGAGATAACCTCACTAGAGGAGTATTTCTCACCCAAACCCGGAATGGTGCATTTGGAGTCCAAGCAGAAAGCCTCCACTGGTAGAGAAAAGAGGTGCCACACCAATAGGATTGGGGACAAGGGGCCACAACTGAGGGTCAAGCTGGAGTCTGAGAAGATAGAGCCATTGGAAGAAGCAAGCAGAATTTGGTCAGGCAGTACAGTTTGGGCCAGAGGTCAAAGATCAGGGGTTAGGGAGTTCCCATCTTTGACTCAGTGGAAACGAATCTGACTAGGATCCATGAGGATGCAGGTTCGATGCCTGGCCTTGCTCAGTGGGTTAAGGATCCAGCGTTGCTGTGAGCTGTGGTGTAGGTTGCAGACGCAGCTTGGATCTGGCATTGCTGTGGCTGTGGTGTAGGCCGGTGGCTTCAGCTCTGACCTGACCCCTAGCCTGGGAACCTTCATATGCCATGGGTGCAGCTGTAAAAAGACAAAAAACAAACAAACAAACAAATCAGGGGTTAGAGTAAACTGCACCAGAAAGAGGAACTTGGAGGTTTGGAGTCAGACATTCATCTTCAGTCCTGTTTCCATTCTGTGGCCCAAAATGAAAGTGTCATCAGCAAGAGTTAGAGCTGGATCTTGCCCAAATTGGCAACTGGAATGACACGCAGAGTTAACACTACCACACAAGCAGCTCACCATTGGTCTCTGGTAGACAGGGAGCTAGGAGGGAGTGTCTAAACAGAGGGGTCCGTGGCCTTATAGACCAGTTATAGATAAAGGCAGAGAAGCCCACAGTTGAAAGAAGGGGGACTTAGAAGGGTCTGGAGCAATGAGATTCTCTGGGTATTGGGGCAGCCCTTCATTGTGTGAACTGTCCATGCCCTACAGGGGCTTGGGCTACCCCTGGCCTTCTTTCACCGAAGATGCCATGGCCTGGAGATGACCAAATGCACCATGGCTTTTGCAAACAACTCTGTGGCTTTGGTACCCACCCTTGCTTGGAAAGCGCTGAGTCCGATGCCTGGCTAACAGAGCAGCAGGAAGCTGTGACATCCCAATTCTCCTGCTGCAGGGAAGCTGACCTGTGGCTTCAAAATGACTGTGTCAGGGCCACAGAGATGAGAGTAGACTGGAGGGGTTCCAAGTAACAAGAGAAGTGGGAGAAAAGCCCCAAACCATGAGGCATGGTGGGTAAAGGAGAAACATCCCCCCTCTAACCTCTGAGGGAGAGAGTTACGTGCCTTCTACCCTGAGCAGAGGCGGGAACCACTGAGACAGGCCCTGCTTTGTGCCACCAGTTATGAAACAACATCCACGTGGGTCCTCTGGCCTTCAGGACTTTAGCTTTGGATATTCATGCATTTTTTAAGGAGGATGAAGACAGCCAGTTGTTGGATCTGCTGTGAATATTTCAAGAAATGTGCTCTTAATCTCTCATAGCATTAAACACCTCTTGAGATAGAGCCTGTCACATCAATAAGACATGAAACGCCTCGAACTCAGCATCGCTCCATATTTAACCACTTGAAGGGAAAGAAAACTTTCATATTTATGGAGGATAAAGATAGTAATCAACCAATAAACCTTGGTTCTATTTTTAGGTGTTCATCTCCGGGCTTCTGGATATTGGACAACATTGCAGTGTCTGCAATGTTAAAACAAG
Source organism: Phacochoerus africanus (assembly GCF_016906955.1). Classification (NCBI taxonomy): domain Eukaryota; kingdom Metazoa; phylum Chordata; class Mammalia; order Artiodactyla; family Suidae; genus Phacochoerus; species Phacochoerus africanus. The sequence goes on along the minus strand of NC_062544.1, from coordinate 31,617,791 downwards.
AAGTCAGTCTCTCGTTTGAAGCGGAAAAATGCACTGTGTTTCTGGGTTTGCTCCTATCCATTTGCACAAGTTCATTGCTTGGCTGTGTGTTCACATGCAGTTTTCCCCCTTCATGCTGTCCCTACACAAAACTGCTCCAAGGACAAACATTCAGCTCAAAACACTTTTAAAAAACTGTGTGAGACAAAAACCGGTAAAGCTTAACACGACAGATTGCAAAGGCTGGTCCTTGAAAGAACCAGTAGGTCCTCCAGCCCTTGGAGGCTTCTAGTCGAATTGGAAGGGAGCCCCCACCTAGTTCCACCCCTTTGCAGAGAGACTGAGGCCAATCGGCAGGGATGTATGCGTAGCTCTTATTTTCTCCATCTTTTAGGATCTCCATCAGCTCTGGATGTAGCCCTGTGTCATCAGCTCAGGGACCAAAGGTAATAGCAGCAGCTAACATTTAATGAATGGTAATCCTGTGCTGGGCATTATACTAAATGCTTCAGAGGCATTAACTGATTTAATCATCACAACGCTTGGTGAAGTGAGCACTATGCATCTTACAGATGAGGAACCCAAGGCCCCAGTAGGGAAGTGGTAGAAAAACACACAGGGGTCTCAGGAATGCCCACCTTCCAGTAGTTTCTAGCTGTGAGCGAACAAAGGCAAGAGAACTTCCCCTTGGATTCCAGGGCAGGAGGAGGGGCCAGAGATAAATGTAGGGTCTGGATCAGGTTCTGAAGCCTCGGGCCCCCAGTGTGACCCAAGGCAGGCTGCACTGCAGTGCTTGTTATGGTTGTGGTTTAGGGGCATGTAAGCCATCCTGAGTGAGCAGCAAAGGACCTGCTCCCTTGGCCTGTGCCTCATTCCTTTGCCGTTCAGCATCTTCTCCCGGATGCTGGGCGCAGCTGGGGTTAGTGAGCTGGAACCCAAGCAGATCAATGCCACGTGTGCTCGAAGATGTTGTCAGCAGGGCACTAATGCTCACCACGGATACATCCGGATGTCAGCTGCAGTGTGGAGGTTAAATAGACTTTGTCTAATGTCAGGAGCTCCATCCTCCTGGAACACGGAACATTTTTCGGCCGCACTCACCCATAGCTTTAAAGAAGGTAAACTATGTGTTGTTTGAATATGTGTAATAATGCTTTCTATGCAGTGTTTTCGTACATAATAAAAATGCCATCTATTAGAGCTCCCTGGTAAGCCTAGCAGGTGAAGGATCTGGTGTAGTCACTGCCATGGCTCAGGTCACTGCTGTGGTGCGGGTTTGATGCCTGGCCTGGGCCAAAATAAAATGTAAAAAGTCCCGTTTATCAATATATACGTAAACATGTATGGATAACACTCACACACGTGCTGTTTTAAAAAGTGAATGCAATTTTCATTGTGCTGTAAGGTACCCCGATGCCAAACTCTTTTGCAAAGTGAAAAATGTGGTAATGTACTATTTGCTGACATGTTTTGCAACATCAGTTTTTGTGTTGTTTTTTGGTCGTCTTTTTTTTTTTTTTGGTTTTTTCTAGGGCCACACCTGTGGCATATGGAGGTTCCCAGGCTAGGGGTCTAATCAGAGCTGTAGCTGCCGGCCTACACCAGAGCCACAGCACCGCCAGATCCTTAACCTGCTGAGCAAGGCGGGGATCGAACTGTCAACCTCATGGTTCCTAGTCGGATTTGTTAACCACTGAGCCACAACGGGAACTCCAGTCATCTTTTTTCTTAAAGGAAGACCTGGCACTATTGCAATTAATGACTAAGCAAACTTAAATTCCCTTTCCAATGTTGCTGCCACCTCCCCATGCAGGAGGGCCCTTCCTGGTGGCAAGCAGAGGTAGAGGTCTGTGACTGTGACATGTATGTCAGCTTCCCTCCAAAAGCTCCTCCCTTCTCTAAATTGTGTGGAGAGGCATGGTTCTGTGCTCCAGCTTAAAATGTTCTCTAGCCCTTTAAGAGATGTGAAAAAACCAAGGAGACATGCTTAGTAAAATGGAGGAAGGAACTACTACATTTTGTCTCCTGCTACAATATTTCCAGGAATGATTCTCCTCAAAAATGGAGATATTTCACCAAATGTGGCTAACTGAGGCCAGCCATACAAAAATAATAGCTGTATAATAGGCCATGGATTCTGTCTCTGCTAAAGGACATTGCATTTGCAAGAAAATCCCTGCACAAATGCAAATGCACAGAGAGACATTTTGTCAGATGTCCAGCCACACAGATAAAATTGCCCCATGGGACATTTTTTTTTTCACCTACGTTCCTTGTAGGGAAAGAGAAATCATAAATTCCTATTCCTAAGAGCATGAAACATATGGCCAGAAAGAAAAGAAAATCCTTTCAAAGCCAACACATAATGATGGCTCCCCAACAATTTGGAAAGGTGGAATTACCTGGCTCCCCCCCTTTTAGCCAAAGTCCCTTCTAGCCAAAGTCCCCCATAAACTGGAAGAGGGGTTGTGCGGACACTGGCCCTTAGAAGGAACCCACACATCGGAACTGCTCACTGAGCTATTCAACAGAAAGTGCCGTGTAAAGCCCAAGAGCCGAGAAGCCCTGTGCGAGGCTGGGACGAGTGGGTGGAACTCAGGCCAGTGTGAGATATTTATTTATGCAGCTGTTATCTTCCTGGGGCACAGCAGACCAGAGTGGACTAGGCCCTGTTCGCCTTGTTTTATTGGCTTTCGGCTGCATTAATTTAGAACAGCTCATAAAATAAACTGCAGCACCCTTTAGGCCCCTGTCAACTGGGCATGCATATAAATATTTAGGGGCAATAACAGCGCAGACAGCGCAATAATATGCTTCTATGTGCATGTGAACGTGCTCGGTACACGGTGCCAAACTAATAATAAGACATAAGATATAATATAACTATATACTGATATAAGATATATTCTAGGTAATATGCTATAAATATAATGTATATGACATAAGAAAATGTAATAAGAAAGAAGAATAAAAAGTTACTATTCTCTATGATGCTGCTATTTACAAATGAAAAAGACAGTGACTGGCAAGAGATGATTGGGTTCGAGAATGTAAACTTGAGGTTGGACGGAATTCTGGAACAGACAGACTAGTCTTAGACAAAGAAAGACCTCCACCTGGATGATTCTGACTTAATCTGGATTGTCTGAGGTAATTCAGACAGTCTAGGGAACTCAAAACAAGGTAACCCTGTTGGAGCTGAACTGCCTGTCTTTGCAGTCCCAGCAGCCCGGAGCTCGGCGATATTTATTCCGCTCGTGTTTCTGTGCGCTGTGCTGTCTGCAGGACATCCGTCACAGCAGCCTGGGGAGAGGTGGAGGGCTCAAAACACAAAGATGTTGTGGAAGAGCTGCTTTACTTAAAATTGCTATCAAGAGGAGTTCCCGTCGTGGCGCAGTGGTTAACGAATCCGACTAGGAACCATGAGGTTGCGGGTTCAATCCCTGACCTTGCTCAGTGGGTTAACGATCCGGAGTTGCCGTGAGCTGTGGTGTAGGTTGCAGACGCGGCTCAGATCCCGCGTTGCTGTGGCTCTGGCGTAGGCCGGTGGCTACAGCTCCGATTCAACCAGCCCAAGAAAATGGCAAAAAGACAAAAAAAAAAAAATTGCTATCAAGATGTCTTAAGGACCATTAAAAAGTCCAGACAGGAATTCCCGTCGTGGCGCAGTGGAAACGAATCTAACTAGGAATCATGAGGTTGTGGGTTCGATCCCTGACCTCGCTCAGTGGGTTAAGGATCTGGCACTGCTGTGGGCTGTGGTGTAGGTCGCAGATGGGGCTTGGATCTGATGTTGCTGTGGCTCTGGTGTAGGCCAGCAGCTATAGCTCCGATTAGACCTCTAGGCAGGGAACCTCCATATGCCGCAGGTGTGGCCCTATAAAGACAATAGACAAAAAAAAAAAAAAAAAGTCCAGATAGGGAGTTCCCATTGTGGCGCAATGGGATTGGCAGCATCTCTGGAGTGCTGGGATACAGGTTCTCTTCCTAGCCCGGTACAGTGGGTTAAGGACGTAGGTTCCAAATGTGGCTCAGATCTGATCCCCAGCCCTGGAACTCCATATGCTTCGGGGCGGCCAAAAATGAAATTAAATTTAAAAATTAAAAGAAGTCCAGACAGAACCTTCCTCTTCCTGGTTCGAAGCCTGTCTCTGCGTGGACAAGGGCAAGAAGCCCATGCTCTCCCAAGGCATCGCATTGTGTCTTTACTTTTGTTAGGGGAAGAAACTGGTAGCCCATCAAACTGAGAGCAGCAGTCTCCTGCCTTCACATGCCTTTCAAGACATTATTTAACTTAAATCCATCTGTGTCCTCATTATACATGTTTTTGGTCCCTACATAGTTTCCAGGCGTGGAAGGTGACCAAAAAAAACCAAAAAATGCAATCAACATGTCACCTTTCCATGTGTGCCTCAAGGAAGGCAGCAGGTCATCTTCAAGTCACGTGGAAAGGCGATCTGTTGCTTACGTTTATGTATTTTCCCATAACTGTTTTTTAAATCAAGATGATTTATTCCTATTATTCTCATTGAGTGTAATAGATTCTTTAGCCCATCTCCACCTCCACATGACCTTGGATTTTATGTGTGATAACCATGTGGATTACCACCGCATTGGATACAAATCAAGTCTGGAATAACCTGGATGACAGCGTGGCAGCAGCTGCAGATAAACAGGGGAGCTCTGGTCGTTAGCTGGGGGGGTGACGGGGCTCGCACAGGAGTTACAGCCGGCGTGTGGGAATAGTATTCCCAGGAACCCGTGGGACAGGATGGGAGCAGCACAGCCATTCTCGTACCGACTTTTCCATTTGGTTTCCAGGCCAGCACTTGAGCAAACAAAATGTGATCCCATCTGGGATCTAACTGGGCTGCTCCCAAGACAAGGGGCCTAGAGACTTTACACTCTGCTTTTCCCCAACGTCTGCACCCTAATAATAGCTCCCCAGTTTTTGTTTTGTTTTGCTTTTGGGGGGCCACACCCTCTTCATATGGAGGTTCCCAGGCTAGGGGTCGAATCTGAGCTACATCTGCTGGCTTAAGGCCACAGCCACAGCAATGCCAGATCCGAGCCACATCTGCAACCTACACCACAGTTCGTGGCAACGCCAGATACTTAACCCACTGGGCAAGGCCAGAGATTGAACCTGCAACCTCATGGTTCCTAGTCAGGTTCTTTTCCATTGCACCACAAGGGAACTCCAATAACTCGGAGTTTTTGAGCATTGTCCCCATGCCATGCAATGTCCATGTGTTTTACAGGCATCGATGATCTTATTTCAGCTTCACAAATGCCCTGTGATGTGGCTTATTTTTATCTCTGTTTCCAAGTGAGGAGTCTGAGGTAGAGAGATGCTCAAAAAGTGGCTGGGATATAAATGGAGGCTCGATGCTTGTGTTAAGCAGAATATTGGAGCTTTTCTTTCTTTCTTTTTCAGCTTTCTTTTTGCTTCCCCAAAGCCTTTGCCTTGCTTGTCAACCCTCTCAACTTGAACTTTGGGGAGCTGGTGGTTAAATTCTCACTGAAAGAGATGACAAGCAGCTAATCCCCGTGAACTTCAGTTTCTGGGTTTATGTCAACATCTGGGGGTCAGATGTCTTCTTAGTCAGCAGCTGATGCTGGGATGTTGGGAAGAGGGAGCAGGGCTTTTTTGTTTACTGCCCAACAAAAACATTGTGTTTGAGCTCCTGAGCAGTGCTGAGATGCGCTGAAATTAGGGGACATTTAGAAGAGCCTGAGGCCTGAGGGGACCCCTTCAAAGAACTATACCTCTGAGGAGTTTTTAGATATGAGCCAAAAAATCCATTTCTGCTCACAGGCATAGACTTCTGAGCGCACCCTTTAGTTGCGGCTTCTAAGTTCCTATTTTTATCACCGTCCAGTTATTGATGAACTGAAATGTTTTTATTTTCCATTGACACAGTCATCTTCTGCTATTTATTTTAGGGAGATAAGATGTCATAAGAACAAAACGTCACCGCCACATCCACGAAATAGAATACAATTCGAAAGCTCTTTTTCATTTTTTTTAATTTTTTTATTAAAGTGTGGTTGATTGACAGTGTTGTGTCATTTCTTCTGTACAGCAGAGTGACCCAGGCATACATATATACATCCGCTTTCTTATGTTCTCTTCCGTCATGATCTGTCCCAGGAGACTGGATACAGTTCCCTGGGCTGTACAGTAGAACCTTATTGTAAAGCTCTCTGATTTACAAAACCACCAGCTCCCCAAAGTTCAAGTTGAGAGGGTTGACAAGCAAGGCAAGGGCTTTGGGGGAGCAAAAAGAAAGCAAAAAGGTCAAGGAGACCTTCTTCTTAACTAATACAGAGAGGTGCTATTTTGATTGTTCTCGGTGGGACTTTTCAATATCAAAGTTCTCAGATTAAAGAAAGAGTTCGTGGTTTGTGTCTGCTGGGTAGAGATTGACATTTTGAAACTATTCTGCTCTGGATCAGGGCTATGTGAGTTGCAGCAGTTGTGTGTCCTCCTGCCCTGTCTCCTCCAGAGGACAAAGACTTCTGCCCAGAAGGGCTGACCGGCCACACACACAGGTTCAGGCCCTGTTCACCCCTCTGCCCCTGCTGGAGGAAGTCACAGAGCAACTTCCTGAAGGCTGTTGGTCCCCCTGCCATCCCTGGGGTAGTGGAACTCTGCCAATCATGACAGCAATTCAGAAAAAGGGTTTGGGGGAGTTCCCGTTGTGGCTCAGCAGGTCAAGAACCCAGCTAATATCCATAAGGATGCAGGTTCAATCCCTGACCTTGCTCAGTGGGTTAAGGATCTGGAGTTTCCGTGAGCTGCAGTATAGGTTACAGATGTGGCTTGGATCCCATGTTCACGTTGCTGTAGCTGCGGTGTAAGCCAGCAGCTCCGATTTGACCCCTAGCCTGGGAACGTCCATATGCAGCAGGTGCGGCCCTAAAAAGAAAAAAAAAAAAAAAAGGTGATGCGGGTATTAACTAGGCTTCTCTTGCTGGTACCTTAGAGCAGCTGCCTGAGAATCCTGCCCTCACCATCGTCCCCTCTCCCGGGAAAACTGAATGAATGAGGCAAAGGTCCTCTTCAAGGGTCAAGATACCACCTGCCCCAATTTCTCTTCCTGATAATTTTGCTGTCAGGGAGAAACCTCTCAAAGATCATATCTGCAAGGAGAAATCAAGGTGGAACACTGTCCTATGGTCTGTTTTTCTAAGTAAAGGCACAGAAAACATAGGGAAGCATCTAACTTTGAAGACCAGAGACAAGATTTGAATTTTTGCATAAGAAATGTACATTCCATAGGTGATGCTTAGTTATACTTTCATGTTGAATTTAATCTTTGAATATGTAATATTCACCTGGGTCAAAATTCAAAAATGTCTACAGCAAAACGTTGTTCTCTGTGCCTTAGCCATTGGGTTTGCTCCTCTTGTGTATTTTTCCAGAAATATTCTTTGTGTATACAGTCATCCCACAGTATCCTTGGGGATTGGTTCTGGAACCCCCAAGAATACTAAAATCCATGGATGCTCACGTATTTATACAAAATGGCATAGTGTTTGCATGTAACCTACACACGTCATCCTGTACACTTTAAATTGTCTCTAGGCTGTTTAAATACCTAATATAGTGTAAATGCTATATAAATAGTTGCCTGTGCGAGGCAGATTCAAGCTTTGGTTTTTGGAAATTTCTGAAATTTTTTTCAAGTGTTTTCAATCTGTTGTTCACTGATTCTACAGAAGCAGGAAGCCACAATACAGAGGACCAAATGTACAAGGAAAATATGTAAATACATAGTTACTCCCCTCCCCCCAATAATAGCCTATTATATTCAGCACATTGGGTTTTTTCATTTCACAGTGTATTTTAGAGATCTTTCAATATCAGTACATAAAGAGCCTTCTCTTGTTTGTGGCCACATAGTATTCCACTAAGTGAATGTACCATTTTTTTTATACTGTCCCTTAATGTTGGCCAAATAATTTCTTATGATGTGGCCATTAAAATCTGGACTAGTCACTGAGAGCATTGACAATCTGCCTACTTGCAGTTATTTTAGAATGAGATAACTTCTCATCATACAGCCGTTTGAAGACAGTCCTTTTGAATAGTGTCAGCTGAGGATTCCTGAGAACTTGGACTCCTGAATCCTCCACAGCACTCCATAAGGCGCTGGGTGGTTGCTAAGAAGGACTCACTCACTTTTACTACATTGAAAAAAAATGAATGTGAACTATTAATAAGTAATATTTGATAATAACTTAGATAAGGGTCCATGTGTGCTTAAACGAGAATTATCCTAACATTTGCTTTTAAAGCACTATAGACACTGTATTAAAATAGAAAACACTTGACATCTGCTCTGTTCTGCCATTGCACTTAACTGGGGTAACACTCCCCATGCCTTATGGCGTGCATTTCAAATGCAGCAGAAAAGGATTAATTGACTTCTAATTTGGAGCTTTAAATATTCAAACTGAAGCTATCGTGATTAACTTTAAGCAACATTTGAACTATATTTAATTATAGTCTTCAAGTCCCTGTTCCCCATTTTTGGAGCTACATTATTTATGTCCCTGCCACAATCATGTCTGTTTTTGATGGATCTCAGGACCACGCTCCATCAGCCATATTGCGAGAACAAAGGCTCTCGGAACATGTGCTGGAGGGAAAAAAGACAATGTGACTGTGGGAACTGACAGCAGGTGGGATCACTTATCTTCCCGAAAGTCAGTATGGAAGCCTGAAATAAATTACCAGGATGAAACGTTGGGTTGGGTCCTAAGTGAGAACAGGGTGAGTGGTGGTCCTCCCAGGATTCACTCTTAGGAGCCCGAGAAGTAACTGAATTGTGCAAAGGCCCGTAGGAGACTCAGCTAAGAGCCCACAGGGCCTGGCTGCCAGGGTTCCTTTATGGATGAGAGCTGAGGCCAGGCACCCGACTTCCTCTCATTGGAGTTCCCGCGTTAGGCACCCCCTTAGTACCCAGTGCGTGCCTACCGAACCAAGCTCTCCTCAGAGTCCTCACCGTGGGCCTGAGTCCGTAAAGGAGTTCATGGATATTTACCCTGTATTGTCAAGTGGGGAACCAAACCAACCAGCTAACCAACCAGAGCACGAAGAGGGGGATTTACTGACAAGCTAATGAAGCTTCAACATCAGGACCCCCTCATGTACACGGTCCCTTCCAAGGCCCTGTACTTATGTTTGTATCTGTCATTTTGACATGTTTTCTTAAAAAAAGACCTCAAATTTTATAAGCTTCAGATCCACAAAGTCTGTATCCTCTCTAGGTAAAAAATAGCATGTAAACATGATTCCATTTTCAAAATGAAAATTTCTTATTTCCATTCCTTTTTTTTTTTTTTGGCTGCAGTATGCAGTGGCTTGATGTGGGATTTTAGTTCACAGACTAGGGATGAACCTGGGTCGCCATGGTGAAAGCACCAAATTCTAACCACTGGACACCAGGGAATTCCCTCAGTTCCATCCTTAATGGAAAATTCTATTCAAAAGCAGATTAATGAATATATATGCAACACACACACAAACCTACCCACAGGTTAGAGGGGGTATATATCAAAAATGTTCAAAACACTTTGCTCTGGAAGTGACTATTTATTTGCTATTTTCTATTTTATTAGAATGATCAAGTGAATTAGTGCCAAGTTACAGCTTACATTTTCCCCCATGTAAAGAAGCATTCCTTTGAATTCACTAACCTTTCTCTAAAACTTTACGTCCAGTCAATCAATATCATATTTCTCTTTATCCAGAACTAGCAATGAAATTGCCTTTTCAAGTTCTTTGTAATCATAATTAACTTGGGCAAGTGAAATGAAAGCATATGAGTGAAATGGACTCCCTCTGGGTTAAAATCATCACAATTATGGAAGGATGCATGTCGCTATTTGGCAGGTTTTTGCAGGAAGTTGATAAAAGCGTCAAGAGCTTCTATTTTCCAGAGTTCCCGGCACAGTGGTTAACGAATCCGACTAGGAACCATGAGGTTGCAGGTTCAATCCCTGGCCTTGCTCAGTGGGTTGAGGATCTTGCGTTGCCGTGAGTTGTGGTATGGGTTGCAGATGGGGCTCGGATCTGGTGTTGCTGTGGCCCTGGTGTAGGCCGGTGGTTGCAGCTCTGACTAGACCCCTAGCCTGGGAACCTCCATATGCCACAGGAACGGCCCTAGAAAAAAAAACAAAAAAAAAGAGCTTCTATTTTCCTCCCCCCTTGGTTCTGACCCTAAGCCCCTCACCCACACAGTCACATCTGTCTGCAACGTCAAATATCTTGAGCCATGCCAGCTCACCTCTCTCACCATCACCTGGTAAAGAACTTGAAATCTGAAGCTCCAGGGTTACAGAGGGGACAGCTGGCTTTCAGGTCTTTGTGCGCAAACTGCAGAACAGCAGAGGCCACGCCCCCTGAGTTCCAGCCTCCATTAGAATGTCTGAGAATTAGAATCTTAAAATAACTTTGTCGTCAAAAACTGGTGACAAGTCATGTCAGGCTTTGCTCTTTTTCTCTCTCCTATACCCTTACTCTCAGCCCCATCTTTAGAGTTTTTCACCTGTCCCCACCTCCTGGGCAACGGAGAGCCAGCAAACGGAAGAGGGGAGGAGGCAGTGACATTAACATTGCGCTGGGGTCTCTACTGTTGTCCTGCCGTACACTCGGTGACCCTTAAAGAAGACACAGGGGAAAAGGCCACACTGTGAGTTGGGGCTGTGATCTTGGCGGGTTTGACTAGGAGAGAAAAAGAGGCAGAGCCGAGCATTAGGAGCTGACCTGGGGACCACAGCATATGTCTATAGAATTTCAATAATTTAATTTGCTCACTCATTCGGTTTTTCAGGGGTTCAACAAACCTGCTATGTTCTTACTATGTGCCAGGAACTGGTTTATCTATTGCAGATACAGACAAAGGGGGATGAAACCGATAATAACATTGCACTGGGATATTTACAATACAGTGAGATCATTTCCTGGTCTCATTTATAGTGTCCTCGTAACTTTTCTTAAAATAGGCAGACACAGAAACATATACTCCAAAATACAGCTAGCAGTCTTCTACCTTTCTTCTTTTCATTATTCAAGTATATTTTATTTACAATGTTGTGCCAATTTCTGCTGTACAGCAAGGTGATCCAGTCATACTGAGGTAGACATCCTTATTCTCACATCATCCCCCATCATGTTCTAAACCAAGAGATTGGACCCAGTTCTCTGGGCGGTACAGTAGGACCTCATTGCCCATCCATTCTCAATGGAATGGTTTGAATCGACTTACTCCAAACCCCCAGTCCATCCCCCTCCCTCCCCCACCCCCCTTGGCAACCACAAGTCTATTCTCTGTGAGTCTGTTTCTTTTGTGTATATAGATTCGCTTGTGCCATATTTTAGATTCCACATATAAGTGATATACGGTATTTGCCTTTCTCCTTTTGACTTACTTCACTTAGTATGAGAATCTCTAGTTCCATCCATGTTGCTGCAAATGGCATTATTTTCTTTTTTTTTTTTATAGCTGAGTAGTATTTCATTGTGTATATGTACCACATCCTCTTAATCCATTCTTCTGTTGATGGACCTTTAGTTGTTTCCAGGTCTTGGCTATTGTGAATGGTGTTGCTATGAACATAAGGGTGCATGTATCTTTTTGAATTGTAGTTTTGTCTGGATGTATGCCCAGAAGTGGGATTGCTGGGTCATATGGTAGTTCTATATTTCGTTTTCTGAGGAACCTGCCTACTGTTTTCCTTAGTGGTTGTACCAATTTACATTCCCACCAACAGTGTAGGAGAGTTTCCTTTTCTCCATACTGTCTCCAGCATTTATTATTTGTAGACTTACTAATCATGGCCATTCTGACTGGTTTGAAGTGATACCTCACTGCAGTTTTGATTCACATTTCTCTAACAGTTAATGATATTGAACTTTTTTTCATGTGCCTGCTGGCCATCCATATGTCTTCTTTGGTGAAATGTCTGTTTAGGTCTTCCGTCCATTTTTTCAAATGGGTTGTTTTTTGAGGGGTTGAGTTGAATGAGTTGTTTGTATATTTTGAAGATTAAGTCCTTGTTGATTGCATTATTTGCAACTATTTTCTCCCATTCCGTAAGTTGTCCTTTTGTTATTTTATGTTTTCCTTTGCCATGCAAAAGCTTGTTAGTTTGATTAGGTCCATTTGTTTATTTTTGTTTTTATTTCTATTGCTTTGGGAGACTGACCTAAGAAAACATTTGTATGGTTTATGTCAGAGAATGTTTTGCCTATGTTCTCTTCTAGGACTTTTATGGTGTCCTGACTTATGTTGAAGGCTTTAAGTTGTTTTGAATTTATTTTTGTGCATGGTGTGAGGGTGTGTTCTAGTTTCATTGATTTACATGTAGCTGTCTAATTTTCCCAGTACTACTTGCTGAATCTTCTATCTTTCAAATAAAATTCAATTACAATTAAACTCTATGCCTCAAAAACATTAATGTGGCTGGAAACCCCATAAATTTAAACTCAATTTAGTGCCCCATAGAGGTACCAGCCCCCAGTGGAAGATGAGAGAAGGCATAGCACTAGTCCAAGAAATGAGGGGTTTTCTGGGAAAGAAAACTCTTAGAGCAGTGATAGGCACAGAGTAAAGCAATACATGTCAGCTATCGTCATTGTCTTTGGCCTCGACATTATTTTATGCAAGAGAGACAGAAAATGCAAAGGTTTGGAGGGAGGAGAGACACATGGCAAGTTCAAAGAGTTTAAAGGAACTTGGATCAGCATAAGCATGGTGAGATATTGGGCTGGAGAGACAAAAGTAGGGCACAGGCTACGGGGAGCCACTGATGGGTTCTTAGTGTCCTCTACCTTCCCCCCAAATTAGTCTCTCATTATGATTCCCCTAGACTTCTGCCCAAATGAAATATTACTTGACATCTGTGCTTCCTCTTTACCTATTTTGCCATATCCTGGTCATAGCTATCACAGCCTCCCATCATCCCGAAAACATGGCTCTCCTACTTAAAAACCTTCCGTGGCTGCCCATTTTCCATGGAATCCAGCCACTTGTCTCAAAGTGGCCCATAAGCATCGCTGGGCCAGGGCTGCTGCTAACCTATCCAGGGTTCTCTTTCACTTTCCCCTGCAAGACCTCTGTATCCAGCCCATGCAGTCTCTTGCTTCCAAATGCCCCTGTGCCTTCAACACCCTCCCTTCTCAATCTTTTGAAATCTATGTGCCTTTTAAAGCTCTTCTCAATGCTGCCTCCTCTGTGAAGTCTTGTCTTAGACTCCCAATAGGTTGTGTCTTCTTCTGTCTCTGAACACCTACTTTGTATTTCTTCTGAGGTCTTTCATTACCCTGTGCGCCAGTCAGTTTCTTGGCACAAGATCATAAGCTCTCTGAAGTTCTTCCTTTTATGAAGAACCTTTTGGGAGGCGTGTTCTGTGGAATACATATTAGCAAACACAATGGGAATGGATGGAACCAGGCATCCCCACCCCTCTGGTCAGCTTTGCTCTCTGAGGGAGGGAGCCTGTGGGTCCTCCAGAGGGTCAGGCAGAAGATGAGTGGCCAGAGCAGACTGGAGGCTACAGCCACACTCCAGCCCCCCAAGCTGGTCAGTGAGCCCAAGGAAAGGGCCAGTCCAAGATGTTTTCCAGTCATTGAGGTAGGTTGGAAATAAGATAAGTGAAAAAAGATTTGTGGAAAGCAAATCAAATTATTGCCTCTCATTTCCTTTTTTTCTTCCTTCCTTCCACTAAAAAGTATCACTGCCAGGTGGTTAAAAGCACTTGGCCCAAGGCCTCACTGCTTACCTAGATGCTCCAGTTTGTCTTCCTTCCCTACTCAATTACTGTTATCAACTTTCCAATTTTTGTAAACTCAGCACACTGAATAGTGAGGATAATAAAACCAGTGAACTCCTGGAGTTCCTGTCGTGGCGCAGTGGTTAACGACTCTGACTAGGAACCATGAGGTTGCAGGTTCGATCCTTGGCCTTGCTCAGTGGGTTGAGGATCCGGCGTTGCCGTGAGCTGTGGTGTAGGTTGCAGAAGCGGCTTGGATCCTGAGTTGCTGTGGCTGTGGTGTAGGCTGGCGGCTACAGCTCCAATTAGACCCCTAGCCTGGGAACCTCCATATGCCGTGGGTGCAGCCCTAGAAAAGGCAAAAAGACAAAAAAACAAAACAAGCAAACAAAAAGCAGTGAACTCCTTTGCCACGTACACAGACTATTTCTATAAAAATATCAAATGTATTATTAGCTCAGATTTAATCATCTTTTCTCATGTCTTATAAATTTATCCTAATGACCCATCAGCTTTCCAGTGGGGGCTTTACTTATTCGGTGTTAGATTTTTTATTTCTCTGGACTTCATTAGAGTCTGTATATTTATAGCTTCTAACATTTCTGCATTGAGTAATTTCCCCAGTGAATATGTATCTGGAATTCCACAAATCAGACAAGCATGAAGCCCCTAGCAGAAGCATTGACTATCTCCGGCCATCCCAGACCACTGCATCTAAAAAAGCTTCCTGTCAACTCTTAATTCCCAGGGTTGTCAGAAGATTCAATAAGGCAACTATTCAAGTATAGGAGTTTTTTTGTTTTTGTCTTTTTTTTTTTTTTTTTTTTTTTGCTATTTCTTGGGCCGCTCCCGCGGCATATGGAGGTTCCCAGGCTAGGGGTCTAATCGGAGCTGTAGCCACCGGCCTACGCCAGAGCCACAGCAATGTGGGATCCAAGCTGCGTCTGCAACCTACACCACAGCTCACGGCAACGCCGGATCGTTAACCCACTGAGCAAGGGCAGGGACCGAACCCGCAACCTCATGGTTCCTAGTCGGATTCGTTAACCACTGCGCCACGGCGGGAACTCCTGATTCTTTTTAATAGAAAAATCAGTCTTTAAAATTGCCACATATTCATTCTGCCAACACTTATTGAGAGCCTCCTATGGGCCAGACTGTCTGTCATCTCCACAGATACCAACTCAATCAGCCAGACAGTGAAGCTTATACACTAACAGGGCCAACAGGTTTTTATATAGTGTTTTAGATTGTTTTCAGGAACATAGAGAAATTAGCAATAGGTAAGGTTATTTTGGTTTTTTTTTTTAATGGAAGTATCGTTGATTTACAATGTTGTGTTAGTTTCAGGTGTACAGCAAAGGAATTTCATTATACATGCATATATACCTGGGGTTTTTTCAGATTCTTTCCTCTTATAGGTTGTTACAAAACATTGAGTATATTTTGCTATGCTTTTCAGTAGGTCCTTGTTGGTTATCTATTTTATATATAGTTGTGTTTATCTGTTAATCCCAAATGCCTAATTTATCCCCCCCCGACCTAGGTAAGTTTATTTTAGATAGAATAAATAGGCTCAAACAGAGGACATTTTCTAAAAATTGAGTTTGATTTAAAATGCAAATAAACCCTTGAGGCATAAGATACGTTTTGCTTTTCTTTGGGGTTCAAACTGTCCCTGAGAAATAGAAAATCCTTTGGACTGGATCCCTGTGCTATTTAATAGCTTGCCAAGAAAGTAAAAGCAAACACTGAAGGTCAGAAACGGGGTATACGCAAACAAGTTAATAGAGAAATTATATCCATGTATTGTATATGAATGTAATAAACTATTTTTTAGTTGCTTTAGCATGTGAATTTTTTATCTAGTGCCCTCCCTTTGTTCTAATAACACATCCAGGATACCACATTATATTATTTATTTGGCATGTCCCCATAGGCTGCTATTGGCTGTTAACAGTTTCTTAGACTTTTCGTTTGTTTGTTTTTTATGACCTTGACAGTGTTGAGGAGCATTGGTCAAATAAGTTTTAGAATGCTCTTCTAGTAGGAAAAAAAAAAGAAAGAAAGAAATGGGGATATAAAAAAATGCAGCATGCATAAGTCAGGGTTATCTCCAGGAAAAAAATCAGCAATGACCATGTGTGCTGGGTTTAATGAAAGAGCCCAACATAGAACCCATAAGAAATCTAAGATGGCATGAAATTTATCAAACAGGTCAGGCTTTACTGAACTGTGACCAACACAGAAACCTGGAGATGTGTACTTTGCTTACTCTTGCTGCAGCTAACTGGGATACACAGTCTAGACATAACTTCTAGACTGAGTGATGGGAAACCCTAAAGCTACACTTATACCTCCAAGATGACCCCATCATCAAGGTGTAGAAGAGACTCAAGTCCCTTCAGGCACTGTACTCAGCCCAGTGAAAATGAGATGAGAAATAAGCCCTACAGTCTAAGGCTTGCGCAAGGTGCTGAGGTGATAACAAGAGATGCTCTCAGCATCCCCTGTAACTACAGTTGGTCCCTGCTGAGTACCTACTCCGTGTCTGACACTGTGTTGAGAACGTTTTTGTTTTTATAATGTCATTCAATACTCATTTGAAATAAGTACTGTTAGTCACCCCCATTTTATTTATTTATTTATTTATTTTTGTCTTTTTGCCTTTTCTTGGGCCTCTCCTGCGGCACATGGAGGTTCCCAGGCTAGGGGTCTAATCAGAGCTGTAGCCACCGGTCTATGCCAGAGCCACAGCAACGCAGGATCCAAGCCCCATCTGCGACCTACACCACAGCTCACGGCAACGCTGGATCCTTAACCCACTGAGCAAGGCCAGGGATCAAACCCGCATCCTCATGGTTCCTAGTCGGATTCATCAACCACTGAGCCACGACGAGAACTCTAATCACCCCACTTTTTAAGAAAAGGCACAGAAAGGTTAATCAACTTGTCCATGACTGTTTCAGTTGCAGAATCCAAGACCAAGAATGAACTCAGAGCTTCTGTTTGTCATCTCTGACCTACAGAGTGTTGGTTGTTCCCTTCCAATGACTACATCTTCCGCCTTGGGCACAAAAGAGACTTCTTGCAACATTTACCCTGCTGTTCACTCTCTACCGATATGAACTTTTCTGTGATTAGGTTGTCAGTGTGGTTGAAAGACGATGTGAAATAAAATGAATCAACTCTCCCTCCCAAAGGGGAGCTAGAGCTGGGTAAGTGTGGGGTCAGGGTGAGTGTTACCAGAAGCCAGATAAAATAAGGATAAAAGCATGGGCAGAGGCAGAAGCTCTCAGAAAAGGGGTGATCAGGAATCAACAATGCAGCAATGTTTGATGGGCACGACCAGTTGACGCAACTCCCAGTGTACCAGGGCCAAAGGGAGATTCAGACGGGAGAGTGACACAGGCTGACTTCAGCATCACAGGCTCACAGGGAATGTTGAGAACGGAAGTCATTCCAGAAAGTGTGCTCTGGGCTCAAAGTCAGGAAGAAAGGGGTACAAAGGGACTTCAGGGATTTCCCCCTGGATACAAAAGTTGCAGAAGGAGAGAGGACTGAGCATGACCAGTGCCCATGAAGTGCAATAGCCAGGATGGAGATGGGCAGCCCAGCCTTCCTGAGGCAACCGAACCTGACAGCCTCTCTATGGGCCTGGCACCTCTGCCAGTTCCATTGCCTGATTCAGCAAGAGCAGAGACCCTACACATAACTAGTGTCACCGGGAGGAGCTAGGATTGAGGTAAAAGGGCAGAAAATTCTGTCTTCTTTCAAGAAGACAACTCAGAATTGCCTGCAGTAGCCAGATCACCCCCAAAGCCCAAGCTCGGGAGTCCCAGAGTGTTTGCACAGTGAGTGCAGGGCAGTGAAGTGGAGGGAAATGAACACAAGGAACTGAAATGCCCATTTTGAGTTTTTTAAAAAAAGGTTTTGTAATTTACTCAGTGTCTATAGAAAAACCTCTCCCTGGAGTTCCCATTGTGGCTCCGCGGGTTCAGGACGTTTTCTCTATGCAGATGCAGGTTCAATTCCTGGCCTCATTCAGTGGGTTAAGGATCTGGCATTGCCGCAAGCTGCTGCATTGGTTGCAGACATGGCTCAGATCCCACATGGCTGTGGCTGTGGCTCAGATTCAACCCCTAGCCTGGGAACTTCCATATGCCGCAGGTACAGTGCCTCCCTTCAAAAAAGAGATAAAAGAAAAAAAGAAAGAAAAACACCTTCCTGAGAAAGCTTGAGAAAGCAGAGAGGAGCACCGAGGGAGGTGGCAATGCAAAAGGTGGTTCCTCCAGCTTCCTTAAGCTCATTCTCCTTGTCATGTACAACCCCAGGACAGCCCCACCTGGGGAAGCCAGACGGGCTGCGGGGGCTGCCAGGTGTCCTGCTTGAACCCGATGTTAACGCCACATGCATGGGTCATTGACTGAAGAGCTGGAAGTCACCTGGCCTGGGATTAGAAATAACCAGATGTACAGTGATCTTTCCTCTTGGTTGGGGTTCCAGTTGCTGAGAAGGCCAGATTAACACCAAAGGAGCCGGTTCAAGGTGAGAGACCAGACACCCAGGCCTCCCCTCAGCCCTCCCCTGGGTCAGCAGGCATGGAAACCACTGTCCTGGGATCTTTTCTGTTCTAGATTCCCCAAGGGGCAGCTGGGCTGACACGTAACATGTGCTTACACATCTGTTCCGTAAGCCTCACAAACTTGGCATAAGTTCTATGCATGTAGTAAGAGTTCAATAAAAATTAAGATGCAATGACTATTAAAAATTGAGCTTTTGGCCTTGAACCTGTAGACACTCCTATGCTTTCTTGATTTGGGTTTCAGAACCCTGGATGCCTCATATTTGTACACTGAGAGTTTGCATCTGTTTCTGCTTCACAGGGGGCCAGGCAGGATGGTGCCCCTAGACTTTATCTTGGTCCAGGAAAAACTGCCTCTTTATTACTCTTTCACAGTAAAAAAAAAATCTTTTTGTTGAGTCAACCTGGAATGCTGAGGCTCAACTAACAGGTGCTATGTTAAATTACATTAAAGTCAAGGTTTGAGCATTTCATACCAGCTAATGGCCTCCCACCTCTTGGAAATGTGATTGGCTTTTAGGTTAAGGTGAACCTAGGAGGAATCTATCCATGTTAGACATATCCTGGTTTTTCCAGTGTTTACCATACATTTCCACTCCCATGCTGTTTGATTTTTAGTGAATGGCTGTATTTTCCTATGCCCAGTGGAAGTGCATTGATGCCAATGGGCTATCTGGCAGAGAAGCCAGCAGCTTTAGAGTAGTATGTGATTTTCTCAAAGAAGAGGAGCCCAGGTTCAAGCCCACTATACAGTGGGTTTCCACCATGAAGCATATTGCTTAGGAAGGGAAGGCCATGTTTGAGCTTTAGGTCTCATATTTAGGAGACTCCTCTGATATAATAGACACATTCCCCCCCAAAAAATAATTTCACAGTTTGATGACCTGGTAAATCCCAGTATTTGAGGCCGGAAAATGGGCAGGAAAGCCTTTGAGAACCCATATTTCAGCTGATTTTAAGAATTGGTTCCCGCCTTCAAGAGCATCAGCACTTGGTGAATTCCACACTCAGAGACCCTTGATTGGCTTTAGACAGTCCTGCTCTCCCAGGTGCAGCCTTGCCGGGAGGAGAGGAGAAGATGGGTGGGTTCTTATCCAGCTGATTGCTTGCAATTGGTTGCCTAAAAGTTATAGGCCACGTCTCCAGAGCTTTGGAAATACAATGGCAAGCAAGATTTAAAATTTTAATGCCATGTTCCTATCATCATCAATGTCGGAAGAAGAATGTAATTCACCAGGATAGGTCTAGAACCCTTCCTCTGTGGACCCCGGCATTGGCTGATGCTGTGTGTGCTACTCTCCCAGCTCCTCCACTTCTAGGTTGCGTCAGGTTCCCTGCAGACTGCACAGCAAAGAGCTCCACAACCCTCTCCACCGTCCCACAGACCTCAAAGCCCAAGGAAAATGGAAATCGATGCCCTCACGAGTGATAGGGTATCCCTCCCAGGAGAAAAGCAAAGACTAGGGCCCAGCTGCCTTTTATTCTTTGTTGGACTGGCTAATTCCAGCCTTAACTCCTAACTTTTCTCCACATTCAGACCTAAAACCTGGGCAATTCCCATTTCTTGCAAAATACCCTGGGGTTACCACTGCAAAGGATGATGCATGACAGGAAAGTTTCTTTCCCTATTTCTGGACATGATAAGTAGATGTGAGAAGTGATGTCATCACTGACCATGAAAATGCAGTTAAATAAATTTATTTTATCTAAACAGTGTGTTGCTGTTTGCTGTCCATACATTTAGAACTCACAGTGTTCTGCAAGCACATTCTTGAGGCTTGTTAGATCTTAGAACAACAATCACCTCTTTGAAAAAAAAATTTTTTTTATGCTTTTTTAGGGCTGCACCTGCGGCACGTGGAATTTCCCAGCCAATGGGTTAAATCGGAGCTATAGCTGCTAGCCTACCCCATAGTCACAGCAACACTGGATCTGAGCTGCATCTGCGACCTACATCACAGCTCACAGCAACACTGGATCCTTAACCCACTGAGCAAGGCCAGGGATCGAACCCATATCTTCATGGATACTAGTTGGATTCATTTCCACTGTGCCACAACAGAAAGTGCTACAAATATTTTTAAAAACAGAATTAAATTTGGTAAAGTCACAGGATACAAAAATAGTACACAGAAATTGATTGCATTTCTATATAATAACAATGAAAGATGGGAAGGAGAAATTAGGGAAACAATCCCATTTACCATTGCATCAAAAACAATATAATACCTTAGGAATAAACCTACCTAAAGAGACAAAAGACCTGTACTCTGAAAACTATAAGACACTGAGGAAAGAAAGCAAAGAAGACACAAATAGATGGAAAAATATACCATGCTCTTAGGTTGGAAGAATCAATATAGTTAAAATGACAATACTACCTAAGGCAATCTACAGATTCAGTGCAATCCCTATCAAATTACCAATGACATTCTTTACAGAACTAGAATAAAATATTTTAAAATTTGTATGGAAACAAAAGACCTCAAATATTGAAAAGAAATAATGGAACTGAAGGAATCAGACTCCCTGAATTCAGACTCTACTACAAAGCTACAGTTATCAAGACAGTATGGTACTGGCACAAAAAGAGAAATATAGATCAATGGAACAGGATAGAAAGCCCAGAAATAAACCCAAACACCTGTAGTCAATTAATCTATGACAAAGGAGGCAAGAACATACAGTGAAGGAAATAGAGTCTCTTCAATAAGTGGTGCTGGGAAAACTGACAGCTGCATGTAAAAGAATGAAATTAGAACACTAACACCAGACACAAAAATAAACTCAAAATGGATTAAAAGCCTAAACATAAGGCCAGACACTATAAAATTCCTAGAGGAAAACATAGGCAGAACACTCTTTGACATAAATTATAGCAACGTCTTGTTTGATCCACCACCTAGAATCAAGACACAAATAAACCAATGGGACCTAATTAAACTCAAAAGCTTCTGCATAGCAAAGGAAACCATTAAAAAAACAAAAAGACAACCCATGGAATGGGAGAAGATTTTTGCAAATGACTCAGCTGACAAAGGTTTAATCTCCAAAATATACAAACAACTCATACAACAACAAAAAACAACCCAATTGAAAAATGGGCAGAAGATCTAAATAGACATTTCACCAAAGAAGATATCCAGATGGCCAGAAGGCATGTGAAAAAATGTTCCATATCACTAATTACTAGAGAAATTCAAATCAAAACTACCATGAGGTACCACCTCATACCAGTTAGAGTGGCCATCATTAACAAGTCAACAAATAACAAATGCTGGAGAGGATGTGGAGAAGAGGGAACCCTCATACACTGTTGGTGGGAATGTAAATTGGTACAACTACTATGGAAAACAGTATGGAAATAGCTCAGAAAACTAAATATAGAACTACCATATGACCCAGCAATCCCACTCTTGGGCATATATCCAGAGAAAAACTTGATTGAAAAAGATACACGCACCTGTATGTTCATCGAAGCTCTGTTCACAAAAGCCACGACATGGAAACAACCTAATTGTCCATCGATGGATGAATGGATTAGGAAAATGAGGTACATATATATAATGGAATACTACTCAGCCATAAAAAGAACAAATAATGTCTTTTGCAGCAACATGGATGGAACTAGAGACTCTCCTACTGAGTGAAGTAAGTCAGAAAAGAGCAAGACACTATATGATATCACTTATCTGTCGAGTCTAAAATATGGCACAGGGAGTTCCCTTCGTGGTGCAGTGGTTAACGAATCCGACTAGGAACCATGAGGTTGCAGGTTTGATCCCTGCCCTTGCTCAGTGGGTTAATGATCCAGCGTTGCCGTGAGCTGTGGTGTAGGTCGCAGACGCAGCTCGGATCCTGCATTGCTGTGGCTCTGGTATGGGCTGGCAGCTACAGCTCCTATTGGACCCCTAGCCTGGGAACCTCCATATGCTGCGGGAGTGGCCCAAGAAATGGCAAAAAGACAAAAAATAAATAAATAAATAAGGCACAAATGATCTTTCTATAAAACAGAAAAGCTCATGGACATGTAGGACAAACTTGTGCTTGCCAGGGGAGACGGGGAGAGAGTGGGATGGATTGGGAATCTGGGGTTAGGAGATGGAAACTCTTGCATTTGGAGTGGATGGGCAATGAGATCCTCCTGAATAGCACAGGGAACTATATATCTAATCACTTGTCATGGAACATGATGGAAGATAATGTGAGAAAAAGAATGTCAATATATATATGACTGGGTCACTTTGCTGTACAACAGAAATTGATAGAACATTGTAAATCAATCATAATAAAAAATTTAAAAATGAACAAATAAATAAATAGTATTTATGTGTTTGCCAATCTACAAAATGCTAATGTAAATGACAGTTCATATTTGCTTACTTTTTAGTTTTCACTAGAAATTAAGCTTTTTCAGTGTTCAGAATTCTAATAATTGAAACTGCTAAAATTAATAGAAAAACATCTTCATAGGCAATGAAGACACAGTGTAAAGAATGGAGTTGCATTTTGTTAAGGGAAAATAAAGTCATTTTTTTCCTTAAATGTGATTATTTCTAAATGGGAAAGAAAATAAGAGACAAGCTACTATGGATATTGAAAGAAAGTTTGTGAAGGTTGTGAAAAAATCTTTTGAAAGAAATTCTATGTGTGATTAGGACTGGCTAAGATTTGAATAAACTGGAGTAAATGTATTTTACTATTCAAGTTAAGGAGGTGCAAAACTAGAACTTTATTTTCTCTCTTTAAGAGGACACATTTTTTTTCTCAAAATATTGATCCTCTTTTGATAACAGATCACAGATCACACAAGTTTATTACCTGTAAGTAATTTGTTGTAACTTTCTGTATCTTGCCTTTGGAATCTTTTTTCCAGAAAAATTTGGCTAACAACTTTCCCAGTTCTTTTTTTTTTTTCAATTAAAATATAGTTGATTTACAATGTTCCTTCAATTTCTGCTGTACAGCTAAGTGACTTAGCCACACATAGATTTTTATTATGATTTTGGTTAGGTGAATAAGTATTGTTTTACTGTGACCCGTGATCCTACTTGACCACATGTTTTTTGTTTTTTGTTTTTTGTTTTTTTTTTTGTTTTTTTTTTTGTATTTCCTCTTTGATTCCTTCAGTGATATATTGGTTGTTTAAAAGCATATTTTTAAACTTCAAAAAATTTTAAAAGTAAAAACAGAATTAACACAAAGCATTGATATCAGTTTTGAAAGTGGTATTTTAAAATGATTTTAAAGTGCTGTTAATTTGTAACCACCTTACAAAACAATAGGACCAGATATAAAGTAATACAGTGCAAGCTGAGTTCACAAGTTTGAAAGTAAATGTTTAAAGATGAAGGAATAATATTCAAATTCTACTTAAGTAGAATCATCTGATACTCCTATTGTAGCTCCTCTTCTCCTAGTAATTTGAATTTGTTTTCATTATGGCAATTTGAAGGGGTCTCAAAATAAGATCTACCTTCATCTCTGTAATAATAGACATATGGTTTTATTTACCTTAAATTATAAATCAGTGTACTGTGGATACTTTTATTCAATCCCACTTATAGCAAAACTTCATCTCTACAAAACTCCACTATCCTGAAATCTCAGGGAGATGGGGGTTTGGCTCAAGACGAGGAAAAATAAAAATCAAAAGAGGCCTCTGGTTAACCAGACAAACTCTTGGAAAATCTATGTACTAAAAGTTCACACACTTGATGCAAGTGGCAACTCAGAATCTGTTTTGGCTTAGTCGACTTATTCCTCTAAACTTGCAAATTAAAAGCCACATCAAAAATGAGGGAGTAAG